>NC_140582.1:295113876-295713876 GCF_964204655.1 Triturus cristatus | reverse complement strand
GTAAAGAAAGTCCTCTTTAGTACATTAGACATCCAGCTGTTTGATCCACTGTAAAGCTTTAGGTGATGCAAACATTATGGTGTCATCACTGCCATCGCTGGACACCACAGAAGCAGCGGAAGCTCCTCCGCTAAGGTGGAGGAGCATCGCCTACCTGCTCTTCGAGCAGTTCAAAATGTAAAAGTAAAATGATAATACAGAATGTTATTATAATTTTATTTTTCAGTGCTGGCTTAGGTGAGGGAAGGGGTTGTGCTGGCCTGGCCAGAGCAGGGGGAAGAGTGGTGGGCACTCTGTAAGTGCGCATGACAGTTTGGCCAGCTGTCTTGGGCCAGTCAAACCTTCATGAGCACTTAGCATGTTCCCCACTGGACTGTATTGCACAGCCTGGGTCGAGAACATGCACAGGCTCCCTTTGCCTGTCACACCAATCATGACACTGCTGTCCTGCTGGTGACAGCAGTGCCGTGATTGGCTAGGTGAGCCTGGTAGCCTGTGTGCTTCCTACTTCCAGGAGTCGACCAAAGAGGACCGAGAGGCGATGGCCGACTTGTAGGTTAGTTGTTTTTAATTTTTATTTTCCATCCCTCCTCACCCCCCCCCCACCTCACTACCCCCATTAGGTAGCAGCCACCCCCCTCGTTTTGAAAAATTACGTCAGTACTTAGGGATGGAGATCACACCCTATACATTATCTAGGGCTGATTTCATTGTGTGAATCCAAGTTGCTCTGTTATTCTGTCTCTGGTTGAAATGAATTCAAAAACATCCTTTTTTTCTAGCAAATAGACTGCATTTTGTGCTTACAGCCCTAATGTTTAGATGATGGCTGGCTGCTCAGATCTGCGCTCCATCACTACAGAGATATGAATCTGTAAATCTGACAACCTAGAACATTGTATATTCCACTGTAATTGATGATAAGCTTTTTGATTAATAAGTGTGTTTCTAAACAGAAAGCAACTGATGAAAGCAATTGATCGGTGATAGATGGAAAGCGATTTCCCATCTATTATTCCCCCCAAAAAACACAACAGTTTACACCAGGTGTCAACCTCCTTGTTTATTATGTGCTGGTAGAGTTTGCAAATATCGGATCAATCCCTTGATAAAGCACAATTTTAAGAGTTCATTACAGGTTCCATTTTTTCAGCTTGCAATATCCGTGAAACTACATCAATGTGTCGCAAACCCTAAAAATTGGAATGCAGAGTTAACTGAGAGCGCATTTTCACTTAGGGTCGGATTTTCAAAGAGGTTTGAGCACTTCTGTGTAATTTATGCCCTTATAGATCACCGTTTTTCCCCAGTCGAGGCCTCAACGTTTTGAACAGGCTCAGCAGACAGGATGGGATCTCACTGCATACAGTACCTTTTCGAAGAGGTTGTCGTGCATGCCTAACTTGGACCGTGTCAGTTCCTGGATAGCAGAGCTGCTCTAAATAACTCCGATCAGAACGATTACAGTTGCTTCATAATATGTGGAAAAGCAATAAGTCAACAGAAAGGTCAGCAGTTTTTAAATGGCCGCAAACCTTTATTTAATTTTTTTCACAACTAAAGGGGATATTCACAAGGATTTAGCTCCGATTTATCTCCACCTTAATGCATCAAAAGTGGAGACAGACCTAACATCCCATTCACAAGCTGGTGCAAACTGCAGACATCACCAGTATTCCCGCGATAATTGCCCCAAAATATATCACCACGGTGGACACCACCAACTAACCCTAATGAGATGCAGAGTAGGCGTTCCCGTGCAAAAACACCCAAAAAAACCACAACACCACATTCACAACAACCTGCCAGATCTGCGAAGCGAACCAAAAACAGGCGATAAGCCGCGGTAGCCACAGGTATTTAACACCTGCCTCAAGCAGGTGTAAAGACGGACGACTACCCGCAGTAGGCAACGGAGCCCCTCACACAGCCACACCTGAAGAACAAACAATGACATGGAGCTACTCATCATGCAGCTCGAAGCCCCAACAGGGCCACAACATCCACTGCCACCACCCCAGGACCCTGACCCGCCCCACCTCCGGACTACCACAGAGGCAGCGCAGAGTAAGACAGCGGACCTACTGAAATCGCACCACTCTCACAGACCTAACCCCAAGGAAGTCATTGCCCACTACAGGCTCAAAAGTGCAACCATCCTCCGCATCATGACCCACATCGCGCACAAGCTAACGCTCCCAACACAGCGGAGAATTAACATCCCTCCGCAGACAAAACTGCTGGCTGTGCTGCACCTGTTGGCCTCTGGTACCTTCCAACCAACAACTGCCAGAGTAGGAGGGGTCTCACAGCCAGCCCTATCAAAGTTCATCACACCTGTCCTGGATGCCATCCTCAGCTTCATACCCCAGTACCTTCACTTCCCCAACACTGTGCAGGGACAGCTGGAGACAAAGCAAGGCTTCAATACCATAGCCGGATTCCTGGCCGTGTTGGGGGCAATCGACTGCACACATGTCCCACTTGTGCCCCCTGCGGATACTGCACACCACTACCGCAACAGAAAGCATCAGCATTCCATCAATATGCAGGCAATAGTGGACCACCAGGGACTCTTCACCAATGTCATTGCCAACTACCCAGTCACTGTGCAGGATTCCTTCATCTTCCGACAGTCCATCATCAACTAGCGCTTCCAGGATGGCACATATGGAACGGGGCTGCTCGTTGGTAAGTGCCAAATCAACACATCACACACCCCAAAGCCACAAACACACAACGCACAACTGTGGGAATGCACACGTGACCAAACCACATACAACATGTCAAACTACACGACCACCTACCAGACACGTCTACACCACTCCATGGTCATCCTGGGCTACTGTTGCTCCCAATACAGACATTTCATGACACCATAGCCACACAACAGCTGAGCGTGTGGAGCTGTGGAATGCAGCCATGTGGAAGGATGCAAGTGACCTGTGAGTGGGAATGTACACAACGAGAAGTGAGGCATCGATGTGCAGGACAGACAAGGGAATGCAAACAACTGATATGTCCATGCAAACCACAACTGCTGGTGACTGGAGAGTAGTGAGCAGTGGACGCAATAATTTCACCCCAGGCCGTGGGACAGATAGCGGAAGTGTTGCACGCTGCGTCCCCCCTGTGTGTGTGAGTGAAGTGGGTTGACCCTGAGTACGCCAGAGCTGCACAGGGGTGTGGTGACAAACCCCGTTGCGCAGGGTGTGGTCCACTCCAGGGAAGGCCAATGTCACTGACAGTGAGACGCCGCGTGGCCTGCCACGAGGCTGATGCCGTGAGCAACGGGGCCTGCGACCCTGTGCGCCTGCTGCACCCCAGGACGCTGATGCACAGACCAGGCCTGCCCACCCCAGCGCACCAGTGCCACACTGCTCACATGCCGACACCGTTGTGTGTCAAAGAGGGCCCAACACGTACCGGTGCAAGCACCAAGCCCCAGTCCTGTGAACTCTGCAGTCTCCGCAGACCATCGCAGGCCCCGCCGGCACTGGTCCACATCACTCCTTACTAATTTACATGCTCCACCGGCTTCTTCTTCGGCCCAGTAGCTCCCACATGTGGAACAGTATCCTGAGTCCTGAATGGCAGTGACCCCAAGTCCTTGGCGGCGGCCACAGCACAAGAATCCCTTCGATCAGTGAGGCATCATTCCATATCGCAGGCCTGGGACACGTGGTGCCACTAACCCTGTGCGCCATGAGTGACCGTCATCAACCGGCGGAACATCTTTGGTGTCTGAGCCTGTGGCCTGGGGGTTGTCATCAGCAATAGACAGGTACGGACCTGGTGTCTTGCCGGGGTCTGTGGCATTCATATGCGCCATGTTGCCGGACACAGCTGGCATGTGCCCTCTGCATCATGCTCTGAGGGTAGGCCACCCATTCTCCCCGTGACACTCCACGGAAGGCACCCATGACACATGTGAGACCCTGCTCTGACCTCATGACCCTATCCAAATCTCCCGCAGGTCAGCGTCCCGTGGCGGTGGACCAGTGTCGGCCACTGTGCATCCGGGGCCACTAGCCCTGTGCGACTCGAGTCATTCCCCCTTGTTGTACTGACATTGCATTTCTGAGTGCCTGATGACTGTTGGAGTTGTTGCCAGCACCAGCTATTCCCTGAGGGCTGGCTTACACCCACCCCACACGCAGCCAGCACAGGCGTCACTGGATTAGTGGGCCTGCCATCACATCCTGCCGAACCAAGTATTGACTCTTTTCTCCCTGCACTGTCACAGGTGATCAAGGATATGCACTCTGCCCTTGGATGATGACACCCCTGCGAGACCCGAACACACTCGCCCAGAGGCAGTACAATGCGGCCCACATACGCACCAGGGGCATCGTTGAACGCACATTTATCGTGTTGAAGTCACGTTTCAGGTGCCTGGACTGCACAGGTGGAAAGCTCCTGTACAGCCCGGACATCGTGTGCAAGATGATCGTTGCATGTTGTGTGTTGCACAACATCTGTGTTCGCACCAATGCCACATGGACCCCAGTTCCAGAGGTACCGGGCGATGATGGTCACGATGGGGCAGGTGGCCCACATCCCACTGCAGCTGCGGCAGGAATGGCCCATAGGAACTCCATCATTGACACTTACTTCTCATGAGCACGTCACATTGTGGCCGTCCATGGCAATCAAGGGACAATAGATGTCCAATTGCACTGCATGTGAGATTGAAACATATTTGCAGGGTACAGGTTGTACTTGTACATTGTCATGTTACATTTTCCTGCGGTCTCAGATGTGATTTGCCATGTTGTACACATTTGTGGAACCAGTTGTGTCCTGTGTTCAGTTGTGGAGGGGTTGCTGTTTGTACTGGGATGTTGTCAATGTCGAGGTGAACTTCTGCTTATGTACGTATGCTGCACTGTAGACAAGTTGCTCCTGCGGCTCTGATTTGTCTGCCACTGGTCTCTTTCATGCGGTATGCCTGTCTGTTCTGTTCTTCCACGGTGCTTGGATGTTGTGGTATACATGTTGTCCTCTGCAGTCAGTCAGGGTGCATCCGTGGTACTCGACTGTTGATGTATTTTTTTCTGTGGCATTTTCCGTATGCTGTTCTTGTGCTTTTTCCCGCATTACGCGTGAGTATTCTTGCCCTTGCACTGGTTGTCACTGTTTTCTTATCGCACTTTGGCCCATCTCAGGTTTTTTTGCGTTGGGCTTTGTATTTTTGTTAAGGGTGGGCGACAATTTCTGTTCCACTCGCGGAAATTGTGAATTTTTGACATTTTCGTGTTCCGCACGGAACGCAAAAATGTCGAAACGTTCACGATCCGCGGCGGAACGGAAATATGCAGGGCAGGATTCATTCTGGCACGATTCTCCTGTCATTAAACCTCAACAGGAAGCACTTACAGATATAAATAAAGCAGGTGCCCGAGTTGAAGGTCAAATTCAGTAGCGCATTAATCAGCGCAAAAGATTCGTGAGCACGGTGGAGGCTAGGCAGGTGTGCTTTCTCCCCATATCTACCATCAACAATTTGCTGTAATCCATTTAATTTTTTTTCTTTTTTTTACTGATCTTGGTTTAATCAGTAAAAAAAAAGAAAAAAAATTAAATGTTCATTTTAAGAAGGTGGGAGAGAGCAACACAGGGTAAAAACTTACAGAGTGGGTGCGGGGGAAAGCAACATGGACAGCACGTGTGGGGGAAAGCAACACAGAGGGTAGGGGCGAAGTAGAGCAAATGCACAAGAGAGATAAAGCAACATGGGGATAAAAGCAAATGGGCGAGAGAGAGCAACGTGGTGCTGAAGGATGAGCAAACAGGTGGGAAAGCAACGTGGTCAGGAGAAGTACACAAGGGTGAACATATCACAGAGTGGGAAGAGAACACAGACGAGGGAGCAAAATGGAGCATCACATGGAGGAGAGAAGTACGCAAAGGAGACAGCTGGAAAATACATGCTCTCGTATGGTGTGCTTAACTAAAAAAGGAAAAGATCATGCATAAAAAGTAAGCATTGGAAGGATGCAAGTAATGTGACCATGCTCCAGAGAAGGGACAAACTAAAGAAGAGGAAGTGAAGCCCAAACAAGCTAACAAATAAGAAGCAGGCAAATAAGAGCCAAAATACAGCCAACCAATGGTAAGCAATGGTTGCGATCTGTGTTCACTGTAAGCTGACATCAAGTCTTTTTGCAAACCAAACAGCTTGAACAGTCTGGTGGGCAAGACCTAAAAAGGGAAAGCACCAGAGGGATTCCCTGTCTGGGTTCTTTGACATAACCTCCTGGTCGACAGCATTCTTGACATTGAGGTCACTTCAATAATGACCAGGTGGTTCAACAATACAGTGGGTAAGAGAGCAGATGTGACATTTCAGGTACAGATGTAATCATCCACTGCTAATTGGAGACTGAGATTAACACTCTTCTAAACACAAAGGTAGTGATAACAATACCTCATTATCCAGAACAATTAGAACCTGAACGGGGTTAAGGTACTCTAACAAAGCGCTACCCCAGGCCTTCCTCTCATGTGAATGAATTATTGAAACTGCAGCTGATGTGTTTAAAGACACATGACAAATAAACAACATGTTGATGGACCCCTTAAAGGCTGAGAATTGTGCCTGCAACTCCCCATATAAACAGATTGGGTAAAACTAAGGGTGGGTGGAGTTCGCAGATTTGCACTACGCGGAATACCGCAGAGTTGCACAAAAAAAAACTCAGTGGAATTCCGCGGAGTTCCGGATCAGCCCTATACTCTGAATCCTACCCCACGTGGTCCGCCAGGACACCAACCTACAAGCATGTTCAGAGCAACCCCTGAAAGGTATGAACTGCACATCCACACAGATAACAGGGATGGACCAAGAATAAGCAGAAAGATAGGAAACAAACTGTAAAAACATGAGGTGCTCCAGGTTAGTAGAGAAGATGGAAAATGAATGTTAGATCTTCAGGATCAAAAAAACATCTCCGCGTAGTTTAACATATTACAATGCATATGCGCTAACAACAACCTTCACCAGCAAACTTACTATCAACTAAATCAAAAAAGCATTCAATTGGCACACCATTACGCTACGTCACATCTTGTCATATACTCTTCACTGGACTACCCGAGAACAGAAATGCCACGAATAATATTTTCTGGCTTCACGCATTAACAAAACTTGAAAAACAAAAGAGCACAGTGTGCAATGGAACACTTGATCTATCCAACAGAAGAAGGAAGGAAAATCCCAGTGCTGCTTTGCTTTTTTTGACAGCCTGACAATAGTGGAAGAAGCTGAAAAAACTGAGAGTATGCAGCGAGAAGCTCAAAGCGGGGCAATAACCGCGCTACTCTCGTGTCCTACCCTCCACCAGGCTATTGAATATTGTCCACCAAGCCCAAGACGAACCTCTGGCAGACGAGTTAGCGGGCACAACTGGAACTTCCAAGGCACCATCAGATGAGTTCTTTAGCCCTCCCCCCGTGGATCAGCACACTCTTGGATTGGCTAAAAGTATGCTGTTGCCAGAGATTGGGTACTGCGTAAAAAAAAAGAGTTGCCTCCTAAAACATGCCTATAGGTTACCTGATTGGGTAACGGAGTGAGCCAAATTTAATGGGTTAAATGCTTTGAAAGCATCTACTATTGGTCTCAGTGATGCAGGCATGTATCGACATAGGCAGTAAGCATCATGACGCATTTATTGTCACTGGGGTCACATGATAGGGGTGGGTGGTGGGGACAAACTCCGCCATACCGCAGAGTCAGAGTTTTTTGACAACCTCTGTGTTCCCAGCAGAGCACAGAGTTGGGAAAACACTGCAAAATCCGCTGGTGGGGCAGAGTTCACCGCCCACCCTTGGGTAAAACCATTTGATGCATCAGATCCTTTTGTGATTGAGAAGGCAATCAATATAAAGCAGTGATATGGCTATGTTAATTTCATCCTCTAAAAACCTTTTAGCATGGAAAACACTGCTTCTTAATTAGTAAACAGAACAAAGTTTTGTGAAAGATTCAATGTTCAATTAAATAGTTTTTGTTTAAATTTAAATAACTGTCATAACGTATGTTGCAAATGGAGAAAGAGCACTTAATCCAATCCAATCCTGCACACAAACTAATAAATAAAATGTACTTCAGGGTAATCCCTGGGATTGCCCTCCTATCCAGGTGGGTGCATGACCCAGGAAAGGATGTATGACGTTACAACGCATACATTTACATCGCGGTACATTACATCACGGTTTTGACAACGCAAGTCATTACAACGACTTGCCCTAGATGGCGCTCTAGGACAAGGAATAGGACTTAGGAGTAGTATCATTTACTATTCCAACTCCAGTCTACGTACAGTAGGGAAGGTGTTGGATAGTAAATTATACTATTCCTTGTCCTAGAGCGCCATTTAGCGCAAGTCGTTGTAACGACTTGCGTTGTAAAAACCGCGATGTAATGGCATCGCGATGTAATCCCCGCGTTGTAAACGATGTTTTCCCCCAGGAAAGATACTTATTGGAATTACAATATTGTCTCAGGGCATCTAGGGGAATGCAAACAGAATGTTGTGCAGGAGGGATTGGACATGGTTGGTGAAAGGATGTGGAATCCTAGGGGTACCTAGCCCATACCAATTTCCACTCCCACTTAAAAAAAACATGCACAATGGGGAGACACTTAGGAAGAGCCTAGACCTGAGACCGAAGATGGTGAAAGGATGCCCAGCTGGAAGGGGAGGCCACCTCATGACATACAAGAATGGACTTTGGAACTTTTCCTCCAGTTGACCCACTGGACTAGGATGGCCTATCCAGTGCCAGTAGCACTGGCCGACTTATGTCCTCTGAGGAACAAATGGGGGGGGGGGATCCTCCCTTAGGACGTTTGTGAAGTGGCCTTGGCATCATCTAGCTTCAGGATGCCTTTCCAGAAGCCAGGAGACTCTTGAGACTGGAGAGTGCAGCAGGGAGGATGTTTTGCTGGCTGGAGGAGAAGGGCACCCGGAGCCAAGCCCTAGATAGGGCTGGTGCAAGGAGCAGTAAATATCCAGCTTCCTACAAAAACACCCTTTAGAGGCACGGTAGGAGGCCTAAAGAAAATGCTCCTGGCAGCTAGGGCTGGCAACCACAAGGAAAACAAGCCCAATGTTGTCCATATTTACTCTACAGGGCCCAAAAAACGTGATGATTTCCCCCTAGAATCAGGAATAACAGGTGCCTAGCACTCTGCCATATCTTAATAGAAAATGCCATACAACGGGGCTCATCCTAGGAGTCTAAGCGTGACGGGGAGTTTGTGAGGCTCCCACCCCAGAAGCACTTTTGGCCCCAGAAAATCCATTTCCTGGATCCTGATACAAGAAAACCAATAGTGATGAAGTGCATGTTTCCTTCTGTTTCCAGAGGGCCTCTCAGTTCCTGAGGACTGAAGATAAGAGTGTCCCATGCGCTGCTCCTGCTCCGGGCCCGTGTCTGAGGGTGGTGGTGGGCTTGCCTGGCTGCAGCATTCTTCCTACCCTCATGGACTTTCGATTAGAGGGAGAGAATATCAGCTCCTGCGTGAACACAGCACAGTGAAGGCCAGTTGAGGATCCACCAGGGTAGCATGAGAGTGGGCTCTGCATGCTGCTTCGAACAACTCTCGGCACTCTGGTGCCCGATGAGCATGAGTGCCCAGTTTTTAAGAGTAAATGCAAGCACTGTGACTGCACACTCCTGCGAAGCGTCAAAGCCGCCAACAACATTTGAACAAAATGGGCAAAGGAAGCCCCATGATGCCCAGCAGGGCTCACATTTCCATATACTGTTTCCTTGGGCTGGGCCACCAGAACATGTTCTCAAATGTGTTGTGCAGTGCTGCAGGGGGTGCAGGAGCGTTCCCATGTTTCTTTAATCAAACTTGCCCTAAATCTCCCAGGGTGCATGTCCCTAGAAGAGGTTAAGCCTATATTTAAATCACTCAGAGCTGGAGCTGTAAGTTCATAAGCTCAGGCCTGAGGAGTCCCACCGTGGTGGGTCTTGGGTAGCATTTTCTGACCTTTAGGTTGTGTGAAAAAGGCTCAGGTATATTATTTTCCACATCAAAATGCTTCATTGACAACATTAGTATTAAATAATGAACATTTACTATTAAAATGAATGCTATGATTTAATAGTGTGCTTAGTCATTTAACGGTGGTGCCCTATAGAAACATGACATGATTTTGTTAATGTGGTGTTACCCAGAAAAACCAGTAGGCCTGTTTTATATATATACTGACAAACCTTCTAATGTGTTATATTAACAAATTATAACCTATGATTATTGTCATTACTGTGGTGATATCCTGGCAAAGCTAGTTGTTCTGCCTTATTTATTACCCCCGTATTTTGTGATGTTGCATCTGGTGTAGGTGGGGGTACTGTGACCATGGGTTCAGGACCCATTAGAAGGGTAATGTGATATGAGGTGGGTCACCAAAAATATTTCCCCCTATCTGGTATATATATTTGTAATTTTATGCGTAGTATTTAGAAGTGCATTTAGTTTACTGTGCAAGTGCATGTAATAAATGTATGTTTCTTTTTTGAAAGAAAAAGCACTGACTGAACAATAATTTCATAAGTGTTGTTGTTGCATGCTAGCAAATTGGGATTGCTAGCTTACACCACATCCCCTGAGTGGGCCTTGGACTGCTAACTCTGCTTCATTACCCTGAAGGAGTCAAGTGCTATAATGGGGTCTCGGTTCCCAGTAATAAGACAATCGTGGACCTATTACTTGTGAAGGACTCACATTCTTCACAACTAATAACCCAATTTCTTACAATCCCTATATACTTTCACAATGTTTTTGTTCTTATTTAAGCCTCAATATTTGTATATCACAATGTTTCTGCCCTTGATATCTCGACCTATAACTATCTGTGATTGTAAATTAATTGATGTTTGTCACTGTGAGGGAGCCTCTCCTCCAGCAGCAATTGTCACTTTGTTTTGTTGAAAAACTATGTGTTAATGCCTAATGAAGACAATTTGGTTTAAAAAAGCTAGTCTATGTATGTTTTCTTTGGGAAATGCTGAGTGAGATGTTGTTTACCATTGCAGCTGATTCTGAGACCAGCTATACTGTCTTGCTGGATATACCATACTCTGGTATTGAGTACAAGGTGAGCATTAAAAAAGGATGTGTGCATAGGACAAGTGTTTTTGAAGCTTCAGGACTAATATTGTTGCTCCTCGATGTGGTATATGGGTGGTGAAATTTCTAGCTATGCAACATTCCCCTATCACAATTTATGCTACCTTCCAGTTCCAGGTCAAACAACCATCTGGGGGCACTGCAATAAAAATATGCTATACATGAATAGAAACTGTCTGAGCCTTTCAGTCGGGGCGCTTGTGATGCTGCTGATGGTCCACATCTCTTAAGGCCTTTTTCTTGACACAGAGAGATCCTTTGTTAAGTATAGAAGATGGAACCCGAGGCAACCTAATCATTGATTTCTTTTGCCCATCAAAAGTAAAATTTCTTGAAAGACTCTTTGACTCTTTCTTATTATCCTCAAAAAGGAGCATAAACGTTATGTGAGACTTTTGGAGAGACAGGGCCTTTCTACGCAAGTTCCTGCAATGCAGATTACATCATCATCTACAGTGAGACACTATAGGCACCCAAGCCTCCATTTACAGCTCTATATAATATCTGGTAATCTAGTTCCTACTGCTGTACACCATGTTGGATTTAATCATTAACTACATTTACAGTGACACCTCAGTGTAAATTCCTGCAATCGATACTGCCAGCTAAAGTCTGATCGAAACCAACTAAGAAAATATAAAGGATGCAAAATCAGCGTTTCTGCTATTGCTGATTATTCCGAGACGTTTCTGCAAATTCTCTAATTCCAGAAACAATACCCTCGAGTAATACTATTAACGCAGCAAAATATTACCGTGTTGCCTAATATTCTTGGTCAGCGATCTGGAGTCATCAAAAGCATCTATAAGAGAAAAGGACAGTCATTCACCTGTATCTTATAATTGGCAAGATATGAACTATATAAAAAAAATGCATTTTTAGAGGAATTTGTTTTAATGAATTTGCTGCACGTATGAAAAATATGATATACAGGGAACCAGCAATAAACAAGATGGTAGATAGATGTGCCCTGATCAGTTTACTGGAATACATGTACGTGTGCAGTTCCTTTCATCAAAACCCTCACTTGATTTTACTGAGCAGTGGACTGTGGGATAGTGAATCTGTACCAGGAGCCAAACAAATAACATCTGTTGACAAGAGCTGAACATTTCCACATGTGCTGAGAAATCTTTTGTGCATCCAACATGTCTATTGTGACATTAAAGAGTGTTGAGTATTCTCTGGCAAAATGGAGTGATGTTGTTTTTGGCCAGCTCTGCTGCTTCCCTTATTTCTTGCCAACAGTTGGCTTGAGTTGAAGGAGAACTGTGTGAATAAAAATTCACACAACAATTGATTTGTACCGAGAATTATTGCTGGCCCTTTTACAGAAGATCACCACTCTGCAACCTGACAGATTTTCACCACCAACATAAATCTCCTTAATGAAGTGGGAATTAAACCATGACAAACCAACTCTGCATCTTCTGTATATTAGCCCTCCATTGCTACTTGGTTAATCACATTGACTTTTCTGACTATTGGCTTTAAGAAGCTGCAGTGTATAGTGGTTAGCACCTCATTCCTGAAAGCCTCATTTAGTCCCTCAGGTATCTGGCTGCATCTTCCTCTGTTCACACCTCTGTTGCTGCTAGCTGGACCATTTCCTTCTGATAACTTTTATTGATTTATGAGGCTGTGTCTTTCACCAGTTTACAGACATGTTGCACCTTGGTAAGCCACATAGCCCCGGATAGCTTTGGTGAATTTAATATTTTATATCTACAACTGGTTACGCTCCAGTCACTACTGGGTGGACTATATAAACTTAGAAAATGTTAATGTTTTTGTAAGCTATTTCTTCCATTTGGTTGAACCTCAAATATTCGAGGTGGATGACATAGCTTCTGGTAACATGTTTTTAGGAAGCTACATTTTCACTGGTTTGCACCCTTTTTGGTCAGTTAGCCATACTGTATGACCATTCTAGCATTTGGAAGGATACTCTTCTATTGGTGACAGTGCCATCACTTATAGGACCATAAAGATTCTGATAACTTTAGTCTTTTTAGGAAGCTGTATCTTTCCGCCACCATAATGTTTCAGGCTTATGTCTGGCACTTTTCTGGCACTCTTCAGTCAATCACGGACAGCCACATCCAACACTTTAGCACACGCCAGAAAATTGTGCTGAGCACATTGAAGAAATTGTCCAAGTCAAAAGATCCTGAATTCCCTTCTTTCTTCCCCAGAAAATTCAACCCCCCATACTGTTCCCACCACTGTTCCTAATGTCCCAACAGAACCCTTGATCTCTACAGCCATGTGTTTCCCCCACTTGTATCTCACCCTGAGCTTCTCTTCTTTAATCTCTTATCTACACATCAGTACTTGTTTTTCTCACACCATCCTCACCCACTCCTGAATCATCCTCATCTTTTACCTCACTTTCTTCTCTCGTTCCTCACCACTCCATTCCACCCCACTCACCTTAACTTTCCAATAACAAAACAAAAACCATTATAACTCCTTCCTTTTTTCACCCACACTAGACTCTTCCATCACCCCATCCCACTCCATCATATACAACTCTGCCCCTTCTCCTTTTGCTTATCATTCCATCCTCACTACAATCCCTCACCCCTTTTCTGTTACTTCTCTTAGCCTCACTCTGCCTTCCAAGCCATTCTCCCCCAAATACCACCCCACTGCCATTTACCACAGCCGCTCTTACACCATATCCGCTTTCCTTCCTCTAACTTCACTTCATCCTTCTATCTCTTGTCTGACTTACCCATCACTGTTCCTCTTCCTGCTTCTTTCCTTCACCCTCTCAACAGAATCTCAACCCATTCTACTCCCTTATCATTTTCAAACCTATCAAATCTCACCTAAGCTTCCATATGGGATTCTCCTCTGCAGTCTCCATCACCTACAACCCTTACCAAGTCCCCACTGAAGCACCCTCTGTACTGCATCCTCATTAATGCGGGATCCATCAACAAGAAACAGCTGAACATATTCATTCTAATCCCAAAAGTCCTCCTGGACTTCCATTTCACCGAGGCCCAACTCTCTGAAAGACCAGTCCCCGGAATAAATATCCTTACCAGAAACCATTCCACCAGACAAAAATGGCAGAAGAGCAGCAGCAGACTTTTTGAGTTCCTTATCAATCTCCAGCATCCTAGAGCTCTTGGTTGCAGAGTGTGAACCCATGCTCCTCATGTATGTACCTTTTCCCCTAGTTTCATACTCATTCCTGCTGACCTAATGAACTTCAGTGCAACTCAACCTTTACAAACACCTTCCCATACTCCATCACTGCCTTTGCCTTCAACCACAAAAACATATGCATCCTGGATGATCTCCATTATCCATTGATTAATCTGAATTTAACCCTCCTAGATGTCTCAAATCAAACTCGGAAGTGTTAAACCTGCACCATCCAGCAGGTCAGCTTTTGTACCCAGTTCACCTTATGCAGTTGTGAATGGGGACTAGCATGTGAAATGTTGTTTGGGAGCTTTTCTGCACAGAGCACTTCTCTTACCTCATTAGTTGGACTGCACTATGTCTTCTTACTGGATCCTGGAATAAACTACCCTTGAAAAACAAGACAGTGCAAAATGTTATGCTAACGCGGTTTTCGACCCAGAATGAAAAAATAGGGCACAGAATTACTGGGACTGTTTTTTTTTTTTACTTTGATCACCACTCAGGAAGAGACCTTAGTAGTTTTTCTTCAAAGAAAGTCTGACAAGCTATTAGTGCATTGAGTGATGGCGAATGTATGGGATATTGTTGCGAATTAAAAGGCCCCGTTTTCACAACAGAAATCTATCAACGATTGACACAATTACTGTTACTTGTACTCCTGTTGCAGTGGTTGTTCGTGTGTCTTTTTACTTCTGTCTTGCTTTTTCGCTGGCACTGTTCAATGTTACCATCTCTCTTTCGCCAGAGCATCAGATGCATTTGTAGTGCGACCGATAGTTATCGACTTTTCGTTTTATTTTATAAAATGTGTGAAGATACGGTATTTGACATTTCAGTTCACACATGAATAGCATGTGGCATGTAGAGATTGGTGAGCAGGTAGGGGACATGTTGAAAACATTTGTGTTACCCTCATGGGGATCAGCGCAACATTTCATCTATCTGGGATGTAAACATGAGTGGCAATCTGTTGTGCTATTATAACATGTTATTCAGGGACATTTTATTTAAAGGTGCGTGAAATTGTTAAATTACCCATGTTGTTTCATGTGGTTGACAAACTTTGCATTTCTTGAATTTTTCAAAGTTTCACAGTTTCTTAAAACATGGCTCAAGAGCACTAATCATGCAACAGACAACAAAACGCTTTGGAGAGATTCTGCACAGAAATACTTTTTGCAAAACAAGTTTCCTGCTTAAAAAAGGGTCCCCGGCAGGCTTATTTACAAACTCTGAGGGAAACTTGATAAAGTTTCCTAATAAAAAACTTGGTAACTTCTCTCCCCTACTTCATAAATGGTCAATAATAAATGTGTGCGATCTTTACTTTATCTCCAAAGTGCTATGGGGTTCACATTAGGTGGTTAATTAATTTTCAAAACATAATGTCTTGTTTTATACTTGCGAAATGAAGCATCCTTAATTCTAAAACGATAGCTTCTTTTTTATCACACATTTGTATTGATATAGTTAGGTGTGCACTCTGACAATGTCCCATATCAGACTATATTGCCCGAATGTTCAATGCAGAGCAAATAACGTATTTCAATGTGATATTGAATAAATAAAACACTGTACTTGAATATAGCACAACTACTGATCTGTTGTGTTTTGCACTATATTGATCTCATGTAGGCACTTGCCATGGTATGTAATTTGCCTGTGCCATGCAGTGTTGAAGATGTGCCCAGAGGCTGTCCATCCTGTGTTATAATTATCATGTTTTAATACTCCAGGTATCCCCTTTTTTAGGTTACACATGTTAACCATTTAGACACAAGTGACAAATATAAAATGTATGCTTGTTTAATATCACTTCTTTTGGCAATGCAATAATTAGTACTGCTGGAATATATTCACAGTATTTAATCTAAGCTGCTTTCTCTGTTTTAAAATAATTATTACTGAGTTGTGAACAGGGTTTCATGAAAACTGATACCTTCATTTCTCGTTGATTATTATTAATCAAAGAGCATGGGTTCACAGAATGAAAGTAAGTGAAAAAACATCAGGCCACTTTTGTTTATTCTAAGAGATTCAACAATAGGTAGATACTTTTATGTAAGTTAGATACAGAGGGCCTCATTATGGTGTCTGGTGGAAAGCCATATGACAGCTCGTTGGAGACTTTCCGCACGACATCAGAGGTTTCCGTCCGACTGCCGTATTACGATTCTGGTGGTTGGAGGGAAAGCTGTGGGGGAATTTCGCTCTACTTCCGATGGGCACATTAAGCCTGTTGGGGCAGCGGTCGGAAATGTAATCCTCAAATGGCAGCAGAGCCAGCCTCGGCTCCGTCATAGTGATTACCGTTTTGTTTTATTTCTGCCCTTTCATGGCGGTTTGCTCCCATGAAAAGGCAGGTGGAATGTGATGTTGGGGTCCCCTAACAGTGCCCCTGTCCCCCCTGGGCCTCCGCTCCCCAAATATCCATGCACCCTGTGGCAGGCCATGCATGGTGCCTGGCACAAGGTGCAGGAGTGTTTAAAAGCATCCACTTTTCTATTGCAGCTTGTGCTGAGGCTATTTTATGGCCGCCACACAAGCTGCAATAGGAAAATGGATGTTTACCACCACCCATAGGGCGGTTGCATCCTAATTCGGTGGGTGGAACTGCCGACTAATAGTCGGCCGGACTCCATCCCGCTATGTTGTCGGTCAGACGCTCGTCCGACCAACATTGTATTAGGCCCCAGAGTGTTGCGAACAAGAGAGAATAGTGTGCCTAGAGACATGCCATGCGGAATTGCTTCTCCTACTTTTGCGGAAGGCTAACAAGAAGTGTATTAATCCTCATGTTGCTGGGAGCTTATCAGCCTTCCTTCCAATGCAGACGAGAATAGCAAACAATGCTATTATATTGAACACTAAGTTAGTTGTTCAAAACAGGTATGAGAGCGTGGATCATCTGGGAAAATCGAATTAGGTTTTCTTTTGGTGCTGAGTTTGCTAAGGCAGCTAAAAAATGTGAGGGAGCGATTGACATAAAATTATACAGCCAGTATGTTGGAAAATGTCTCTGCTATTCACATTACTTAAAAAGATGCAGCTACAATTCTGTTTTTAGGTCGAGGACCGTCCGGTCTGCCGAAGGCAGAACCGGAAGTCGGAGATTTAATGTTTCTGAGAGTGGCTCTTTAGCCCGCCTCTCTTTTTGCCTCTCCTCCATTGGCTGGCTTCCTAAACGGAGGCCAGCCAATGGAGGAGAGAGCCGTCCCTCCAAATAGGCTCCGTCTTTTTCAGATTCGGGGGCGTGTTCCGTGCTGTTCTTTCCACTTTTTAGCCACACCCTTTTAGAACAGCAGGAACACGCACCCGAGTCCGAAAAACGCCGCTGCCTTTCTCCGAGGCATTTCTGCTTAACCTCGGAGAAAGGCAGTGGTGTCTGGACTGAGCTCCAAAGCCGTACCGCCATTACCCACTCTGAAGTTGTCCTGCTCCGCTCGACCCTCCCCACTCCCCTTGAGTGGGCTCCTCTCTCCTCACACCTCTTTCCTCGGCTCAGCTCGGTGCTCGGCGCTCTGTCCTGTGTCCATCTGCGCCAAACGAGATTTGCTCAGACCCCGAACCTTCTTAATCCTCCATGACATGAGTCCATATTTAAGCGCTTGTTCAGATTCAGACGTGTGGTAGCGTAAACCCTAGTGTGTTGCTACGATCTGCAATTATGAAGCCCAGCGGGGCCTCATTATTGACAAACAGGGTGCAAAGGAAACAACAGGAAGTGGTTATCCGGGAAAGGGCAGTGGAACCGCTCTACTTTCAGCTGTTCTGAACAAACATGATCAAGTGACCGTAAATCAGGTAATTTGCCCTAAGCAGGAACTCGACCGACCTGCTCCGCCGGTTTCAGCAGCAGCGCTGCGGGTGCGGCCAGAGAGCGGCGGAGCAGGAGGTATTCAGGGGGCACGAACGGTAATACTTGTTGACGACCAAACGTTTAAACTTGTGCACCCGACACCGGTCTCCGAGTCTGACTTATTTTCTTTCCCAGGAGTGCGAGTATTGATTGTGCCTGTTATGTAGACGCGAATACAGTTCGGCGGGCTAATGTGCCACCTGCTGCTGTGTTTTCTGTGAGACGGGCAGGCTGCACATATGAAGAAACCTTATACTCGATACACTTCTGAACTCGATCACACAAACACAATTGGAGTGGGTTCAAATAACTTCTATTACAGAACTGCACACAACAATGTTTATTGTATGTGTGCTTGCAAAGTGGCCAGTCTGACACGAATACACGACGAAAGAAGCTGCAACAAGCATTTACAATGCAACGGTCTCGGCATTGTTAACGTTAGAGCTATTGGCATTGCTCATGACATTATTTTTGTTTATGTTTTTGTTTTTAAAACATTTAAAGAAACAGCATTGTTATTTACAATGTCAATAGCTTAGTCACTCTGAAATTAGTATGGACACTCCCTAGAACTACAAATGTGCAGAAAGAGCACATTTTGGAACTGCCCAATAGGTATCACATATGCAAAAAAAAAGCTAATGCCAATAGAAATGACAATGCCATTTATTTAGGGATATGAAAATAAAAAATAAAATAATGAGCAATACCAATAGCTCTACCTATAATATTGCCGAGACCATTGCATTGTAAATGCTTGTTATTATAGTTACAATTCACATTATGTGCACTAGGTTAGGATTTTAATCTTCAAAGTGTATCCATTGTATCCTAGTGTTCTTGAATGTGAATTTCTATTATGAAAGAGGATTTAGGTTCCAATAATCACTCCTGTGATATTTCACAACATTTATCATCACCTGAAAAGCATGTCACTTAAGTATTGCTCCGTGGGTTATGGGATGGTTGCAGTCCAACTAGATTTCTGTCTCATGTTGGCACATTGACAAATTCCTTAGTGCAAGGCGGTCTGAAAAGTCAATTTTCCTGGCCATGTTCTAGAGAATCTAGAAAACATTTCATTTTGGCACCCAACGTGAAGCACATTCTTATACAACTTTGACTAATTTTGGAGGACCCACTCAATTAACCAACCATCACATTTAGCACAAACGTCCGCTGTAATATCGGACACCTCCTTCAGCTCATATTGGTACTTTCTTCCCACAATGGGTGAGTCATGTGCTTCAAAGACTCGTACTTACTAGCAGAGCCAAGCCTGAATGTTGCCTCACATGAATGGGGAATACCTGCTGTTAGCAACCCAGGGAGTGAGACTCAGGATCTTGACTAGACAATGAAATAATATCATCCTTCCGAAGTCTGTGTGTATTATTTCTTTCTTTATTTCATTTATTTATTTGGAGTTTTATGTAGTGCGAACAAAACCCTTTCGGGTGACAGAGCTCTTTACAGATATTGTGCAAATGAGAGTACATGTGAAAAAGGAAAGTAGAGTTGAGTACAGAATATTCAGATGTAGTACATGTGAATAATGGTAAGCAAAACATCCCAAACATAGTACATGTGGAAAGGGTAAGTAGGGAGATGGAGGCACATAATGTAGCAAAGGTCCAGGACTAAGACACTTTTCTTTGTGACAAGAGGTAGCAGTCCAGATCTCGGGCAGAGTCAGACAGGGAAATGGGGTATGGCCAAGTCCTTAGGGAGAGAGGAATTTGTTAGAGAGAAAATCTTTCAGTTATTTCCTGGTCTCAGTAGGGAGAGAGCTACGAATGTTTGTGGCCATTCCAGAGTAGAATCAGTTGTAGGTTGTCTTTTTTTTGAATTTTTGTGGTTTGCAAGGAGCTTGGTCTTCTTCAGGATCTGTTTACACCCAATAAGGTTAGTTTCTTGGACAGGTAGTGGTGGGTATTGTGGTGTAGCGCTTTGTGGGTCATGTAATCAATTTTAAAGTTAATTCTGGCCTCAAAGGGTAGACATTTCAGTGCTCGGTGGTTGGGAGTGATATGATCACTTTTTTTTTATCCTGTTATGAGCCTGACTGCTGCATTCAGTGTCACCTTCAGAGGTTCAAGTGAGATTGTTGAGAGACCCACAGGTCTAATTTCGACAGCACAAGTGCATGAGTTGCAGTTTTGAGGTCAGTCGCAGGAAGGAAAGGTTTTAGATGTCTAAGAATATGCAACTGATGGTTAGATCGTCTAGTGATAGCGCTGATGTGCTTTTGCATGAAGAGGTCTTTGTCTCTGGTCATACCTAGGGATTTAGTTGAGTTGACGATGTGTGGGGTGCAATTAAAGGCAGTAAGAAGAGGGAGCTAGTCTTTGACATTAGGGGTGGTGGTGAGGGGTGCAACAGTAAGTATTTGGTGTTAAGGGCATTGAGTTTGAGGTGGTTATGAGTCAGTCATCGTTGCATTAAAGTAAGGGTGCTGTTGAGGGTATGGAGGCCCTTGAGGGAGAGATTCTCATGTATACCTGGGTGGCGTCAGCATACATGTGGTAGGAAATGTGGGAGGGATTGAGTAATTCAGTTAGGGGCTCCATGTAGAGGTTGAACAGTGTCGGGTAGAGGGTAGAGCCTTGGGGAACATCCATTGATAGTGTAGATTGCTCTGAAAGAGTATGAGAGAAGCATTGAAACCTATTGTGTAGAAAAGAGGAGAAACATTTAAGCATGGTGCAGGAGAGGCCCATTCTGTGTTCTAGAACGTTTAGCAGTTTGATGGTGTCAAAAGCAGCTGACAGATCCAGTAGGATTCTGAAAAATACCACTTCTAGGCAACAAATGGTCAAGCTTATGACAAAACCTATTCCAACATAATCATGATATTACAGACTCAGTGCACGTTAAATTTGCAATAAAACTTCATTTTATTGATACAATTTCATATAGTGTTATCATAAAAAAAAAATCACAAACATAAGAAACTGGACACTGACATTGCAACATGCTTCCTACAATAAATCAACACAAATATATACAATAGACAAACATGTATAAAGTGCAGAATGAACAATGATTCTAAATATAAATAAATAAAACTTGACAATAAACAGAGACATTTAAATACAGATTTACATAGGTGGCTAAGTGATATATTTTCCTAATTTCTACGTGCGTTTCGGCATACTGGACGCCTTCTTCAGGAAAGCCACAATGATTACTAAACAAAAAAATACAAAAGTGTAAACTGAGTCTAATAAAATTCTTAATACATACAACGTGACAGGCCTGTGTTGCTCCGTGTCCAGGATAAAAAGAGACTGAAATGATCCAGATAGGGTTAAAAGAGGAAAAAGGGGAAAAACAATGCTCCTTTACCATGTTCAACTAATGCGTGTACAGTACATAGCTAAAAGGTATTAATTGTGAATTAGCGTGGACAAAGAAGAAAGGATGTGCAAAGTATGTCCCCATGTAGATATATTAATAGAAAGAGTGAGTAGAATTAATATAAAACAGGTTGAATCAGTCTTATGCTTACCATAGGAGGACAAAAGGACGGAACTGATGAAGATGAAAATACTTCAATAGGTAATATGTTTGGGTTCTAGGGAGAATAGAATAGATTATATAAGTCTCACAAATATAAGAGTAGTCAGATGGACTCTACTTCATGATTAGAGGATGGGAAGATATGTGGAATAGGATTACCTCCACAAGACTCACTTGGCACTTGAGCCCAAGTTGCCACAGGATGGACTCCCAAAACTGAAGTAATGAGTAAAAGGTTAATCATTGTAATATAGGGACATAGTACTGCACAGATTGCAGTAGATCAGCGTATAAATTAATTACATGTTTAATATTGTACTGGTATTGAAAATGATGTATATACGGCACTTGAGCCCAAGTTGCCAGAGGATGAACTTCCAGAACTGAAATGGACAGGTGCTTCTTTAGACTGAAAAAACACGGCAATGAGTAAAAAGGTAATCATTGTAATATAGGGACATAGTACCGCATAGTTTGCAGTAGGTCAGCGTACAAATTAATCAACTGTTTATTCTTGTACCGGAATTGAAAATGATGTATATACAGCTTTTCAAGGCGCAACTGGTGGATAGTTCCAGTAGACGATTTCATGTCACTATGCTTTCGGTATGATGTTCCTATGGTTTCATTGACTATGTGTTTTGCTCTATGGAGAAGAAGGGTAGATGAATAAAGACGATCAGTTGTTCATTGAGATATTATTTAGTTTCCGGGAAGTCGATTACCGCATTCATGCATGAACTAAATGTGACAGCCAGATGCCTAGTTACAGGACATGGCTCCATCAGTATAGAGCAAAATTCCCCATATATCTTTATCCTATGGCAATAGGTAGGTGGTAAACCCACTAGATGGCATGAAACCAATACCTAGTTCTCTATTTGTTCCAAGGTATGAGATACATATAGTATCCTATTTCAGTGCGAATAACTTCGTGTTCGAAGTGATACTGTGAGCAAGACTTACCGAAATTGCGTATTACGCTGCCTGCTCCAGAATATAGAATATATGTGAGATCTTACCTTAGCAATTTATGTGGCTTTAGATAACTAGTACAGGTCACTTAGGGGTTGGTAGCAGAAATCCCATCAAATATGATGGTGGCGGCCGCAAACGGATTTAAAAACAGTTACGCCGCATGATTGCAACATTGCGAGCGGCTGCGTTCCTTGATGGACAACTAAGACGCTAACCAAGAGTTGGTCTGCTCAAATCAATAAAGTATATGCGAGATCTAACTATGCTAGAGCACATAACTATAGATAACAAGTACAAGTCACTTACGTGTGGGTAGCTGAGGTCCAGTCAGATAGTCATAGATTGTATTGGTATCCACGAGGGGGATTTAAAAACGGGTGCTACACGATGACATCATCGCGTACAGCTGCGTTCCATGAAGGACCACTGGAGCGCTAACCAAAAATTTGTGGGCTTGAATCCATAAAATAGTCTTAGACTTTCACCCACTGGGGAAAAAATTTTAAATGCACATCCCTTTGGGGATTTATTTTGACGGAGGCAGCAAGATCCACTTGGGCTTTAGATGAAACTACGGTCAGCACAGGTATACGGACTACTACAACCACAATGCCTTGCCTGGTGACGCCCATAGGGGCGGGACTGTGATAATTGAATAAAGATGTTCCTAAACTCATGCTGCCTCTGTTATGTGATGCAAGCCAGTGATCAAGGGCTTATGGCTTGAAACGCGTTTGGCAATTGCATTGAAAGTTGAAGGCGGAATGCTGGCTGCCGCAGGTGCGTGTGCGGATTCGCCACCAGGAGTGACATCTCTATCGGGGACACCCTTGGTTTTATATATATATATATATATATATATATATATATATATATATATATATATATATAATTTTGCAAAGCACATGAATTTGAATGATATTGTTAAATCTGGCTCATCATCCCTAAAAAGAGGAGAGGGAAATATCCTAAGGAACACACAATGGTTCATTTGTCTTGGAGGTACGGATTGCAGATTGAGGGAGTATTAAAGGAACATGATGTTTCTCCTACATAGCCCAAACTGCATGGGAAAAGTAGGAGATAGATCACATTTTTTGTTTTGCAGTTAATGATTTTTTTTTGCTGCAATAGTGTATCCATTGGGAGTAAATGTATCTCCTTTAATGGCAGTGTTGCATGACTTACGTTGCAAGCATTTAAAGGTTCATCTTACTGGCACCATCCCGTCAATGGTTTTCTGAATGAACGGTACGCCCTCCATAAACCTCAACCGTATGACAATATCTTTCATATTCTTGTTCCTTCAATGAGCAAACAGAGGTTTTGAGAGTTTGTTTCCTGATCAGTATCGCTCTTTAAAATGTGCCAATTGGAGTTGATGATCTGTCTAATTTTTTCATTCATAGTTGAATATTTGGTGACACAGAATAACTGTGTAACCCTGGAGGTGGTATTTGTTTTCAGAAGTGAATCTCTATCGTAGAATCTTGCTCTTTTGTAAGAATCGCAAATCAGTCAATGAGGATAACGCTAGCCAGAAATTTGGCTTTCATGGTGGTCGCTTGTAGGTCGAAATGTTGCAGGTTAGAGCAGTTGTGTTGCAGTCCGAGAAACTACACAAACGGTATACTTTGTTTCTGAGCACGCAGGTGGTAACTGTCATAGTGCAACAGACTGTTTAGTGCAGTTGGCTTGATAAAGAGATCAACCTCCAAGACGCCCGTATTGTGTCGAATGACTATATCTAGAAATTCCACTTGTTTTTGGCTAGTGTGAGCTGTGAAATTGATATTGCACAGATTTAACCACTCTAGAAATTCAGTCAGGCATTCTTCAGTATCAGTTCAGATAAAAAAAATATTATCAATATATCTGGACCAATGAGTAACTGATTCAAAATAAGGCACGATTTCACTGTGGATAAATTTCATTTCAAGAAGTGCCATATAGATATTAGCCACTGAAGGGGCTACCGAGGACCCCATACTTACACCCTTGATTTGTCTGTAAAGGGTCTTTCCAAATTCAAACATGTTTTCAGTAAGTACAATTTTCAGACATTCACGAAGGAAAGCTTTGGGGCATTGGATGTTAAATGTGTCAATACACCAAGTAACAGTCTCAATAGCTTCCATCTATGGGATGTTACTATACAATGATTCAATGTCTAGTGGTACTGAGATATGTCTGACATGGTTAAATGGAAGGTTCTCAACTTTATTGATAATGGCTCTTGTGTCCATAATATATGATGGAACTTTGGGTATATGGGGCCTCAATACGTTGTGTGTATATTTCGAGAGAGGTTCTGTGATCGACCCAATGGTGGAAACTATGGGGCGATATGGCAGGTCTTGAGTGTCTTTATGAATGTTGGGAACCCCATAGATGCATGGCATCTTAGGTTCCATGTGATTCAGATAATCAAACTCTTTAGTGCAGATGTCTCTATTTTGTAATGCGATAGTGATCAACTGTTGGATCTTGGATGACACTTTACAAGTAGGATCTACAGAAACTTTGATGTAAAAATTCAGATCATTGAGAAGCATTTTTATTTTGCATTCATAAGTGGAGGTGTCCAAAACGACAACACCTCCTCCCTTGTAACAACTCTTGATGCAAAGTGATTTCTCATGAGAAATCTTCTGAAGAGAATTAAATTCCTCTTTACTGAGGTTGTACACAAGTTTGGGTATGTATCGGGTCGCTCTATCTAACCAATTGAGTACTACATGTTCAAATACTGCAACCTCCGGACTTAATTGATCCAATGAGGGAGTGAACGTTGAAGGGTTCGATAATCCCGATATATTCTGAACTGTAAGAGATGACATTTCGTTATTTGCACAGACTTTTTTAAGCCTGATTTTATGGAAAAAGGTCACAATATCTTGATATAGTTCAAATGTATTACCTGGGACGTGTTTTCGAGGCAAGGACACCGGATTACATTTGGAAGGTACACCATTAACAAGAATAACTACAGGTTCAGTATCCTCTTTTTCTACACCAACAGTTTCAAAATTTTTCTTAAAATCTAAAGAGAACATTCGCAATTTTCAGTGGGACTGCAATCCTGTTAATCGGAAAATATCAACACTTCTCAAAAAGCAGAAGGGCTTGGACGACACGTTCAATGTACAATATTAGCCTTTGTGACTGAAATGTTTTCACAAGGTTGTAATATACTCCTTCAATGAAGAAAGTGATTTGGGGCTTCGGCAAGAGGTAGGACCCTTCCACTCAGCCTACGACAGACCCAAGATCTGCTGACCTTCAGGCGGCTACTCAAGACCTGGCTGTTCGACCAGTAGTGGCACCCGCCTCCTCTCTTCCCTTTTTTTTCTTCCCCAGCACCTTGAGACCCTCGCGGCCTACCTGTGCCCCAGACTGCAGTGAGCAGAGTCCAGGAAGTGGCTTCCCGGGCATGAGCAGCGAGTGGAGGAAGGCGAAGGCGAAGGAGCGGACAAGCGGGAGGCCCCCAGCATCGGCACCGGCTTCGGCTTCGAAGAGTTCACCGAGCACCCGAAACCTCAGCAGTCGGAGTAGCCTGGCAGCCCAGCAGCGGCAGGCACCGCATATCAACAGGAGCTGCAGGGACAGCCCGGCAGCCACAGGAGCTGCAGCGCAAAGCCACGAAAACCCGCCCAGTCAGCGGTAGGAGCCGTGTCATCCACCTGGCAGCGGTGAGAGGCGGCAGCAGTGGTGAGGGCAATTCCCGCGCAGCAGCTGCAGGCTCCAGCTAGCCAGTGCTGGTGGCAGCTAAAGGCTGCTAGAGTTCATTAAAGACTGTTACAGACTGTTGATTGAGAGGGTGCCGAGGCCGGGAGGACCTCTGTGCTGCGGCTGTGAGGATGCTCGCGAGGAGGAGCCGAAACAGCCATTCTAGCAGCACAACAGCGGCAGGTGCCGGGATTACCAACCCCTCTGCAACAGTGATACCAACAGCAATTACCCCAGGACAGTCCCCAGACCCAGATCTAGACCCCAGAATCAGCATGCCAGGCCTGTCTGAAGGTCCTGGGACCTGCTCAAAAGCCAGAACATGCTCAGAACGCGCCCACAAGCACAAGACTCATCGAGACTGGAATCGATCCATCTGGGTGAGAACAAGCACCTCTGCACCATCACAACCATCTGAATGACCAAGCCTCGATAAGGCGCAAGGCACGGATAATTGTAGACAGACACTGAGTGGCAGCTTTGCCTACAGTTCATTTAGGCTCCACAATAAGTTCAAGGATTCTGACTCCTCCGTCCTGACCACTTATCTTGTTTGTCACGTGTCTGTTGGGAGCTCACTGGTATCAGTGTGCACCCCCTCTTGCGGAGCTGAGTTGAGGTGCTGTGCTGGCTGTGCTGGCTTAACCAGGCTGACGTCCCAGAGGTTGGGCAGCGCTTTTAGGAAACAAGCGGAATAGGCATAAGGACAGTGGTGGTGGAGGCGGAGGCAAGAAGAAAGGGGGAGCTTGTCCTCTGCTTTCTGCCTTTTGCCTTTTGTATGTCTTATTGAAAGGAGTCTCTGAAACCAGACCATTGTGGTTAATAAGAAGCACAGAGCCATCAGGCTCTCGGGCCACAGCAATACTGACTT
Organism: Triturus cristatus; assembly: GCF_964204655.1. Classification (NCBI taxonomy): domain Eukaryota; kingdom Metazoa; phylum Chordata; class Amphibia; order Caudata; family Salamandridae; genus Triturus; species Triturus cristatus. Next base: position 295,686,600 of record NC_140582.1, on the reverse strand, counting down.
CGGGTTTCACTCTTAGCTCTTGATCTTGCAATTAAATTGCAGGTAAAACCACCAAGGCAAAACCAGCAAGTCAAGTCGCGTGCGACAAAGGTGAAAAACTAGAGCATAATTAAGTGGAGGGCACCATGAGGTCTGGTCGTGTTCGAGACAGCGTTATACTCAAAAAAGACACAAAAAACGGAGGCGGAAAAACATGATGCTGGAAGAAGAAAGATCTGTACCACCATCAGAAATAGAGCAAGCAATCATGAACAATTGCTCTCTAATAGAGTCATTAGCAGCTGGAAACGCCTCTGGACAACTACAAAATTTGAAAAAAAAAAAAACTATAAACAAGCAGTTTTCTCATCAACCTAAGATTTTTACAAACTTTTCTTTCTTAAAAAAAGCAGGGTATAGCAGGGACATTTTAAGGATTTTAGGGGCCCTGGGCCAAGCATATTTTGGGGGCCCCTGTTAGGAACAGTTTTGAATTCATGATCCAATTTCAGCTTTTTCATGCCCTCTTTGGCCGGGTCATTGAACATGCACATGCACACTCGTCCAAATTCTAATTATGTTTACATGTAATATTCAGGGATAGTGATGTGTGTTTTCAATATTGTAATGTAGCAGCTGCTCACTAATATTACTGCAAATAATCTCTGTGACACTCTCCCATTTCTCATATGTGTGGTTCTGATTTGATCTTATAACTTGTTTATGGCTGTTGCATGTCACATAAACACAACATTTCTCTACAAAAGGTCTATAATAGACACTCACATATCAATCACATGGAAAAAAAAGCAAAGGAAAACGGTATTTAAAATAATCTGTGTAAGAGTTATTCAAGGTCATCAGGGCAAGACTGCAGAACAGAGCTGGGTCTGTCAGGGGGCCCCCTGAAGGTCTGGGGCCCTGGGCCAGAGCCCACTTTGCCCCTGCCTTAAAACGTCTCTGGGTATACCCTATTTTCAAACATAACAAACGTCACAGGCCTTCAATCACCTTTTCAACCTGTACAATTAAGTCAATCATCACTAGCTATTGAAGACCTGAAATCAACTTATGAGAGGAAAAGCCCTGACACAAAAAGAAGTGCAAACATAACATCCATCAGTCCCTTACAATAATATCAACACCTCAAAATGGCAAATCACGGATAAGCTGCATAACAACAGGAAGCGTTTCAACCAGAAATACTGAGCAAGTCCAAGCTCAAGTTCACAGACAAGAGGAGATAATTGAGAAAACTAAGACGACCAATGGTGATCAAGATAAAAATTACGATATATCAGTAACTGGCCTCAGTTTAAATGGTGATTGGAGATCCATAAACATCGAAAACAATCTTGATGACTATGACACAATTAACAAATCTTTATTTAATAACCAACCAAGCCAACTATATCAACTAAACCAAACAAGTTCTGGGGAAAAATTATTTTCCAAGGGAACCGATTACATTCAAAAAAGGAAGGACGGGGCACAGGATGTCAAGGGCCTAAAAATGCTACCGCCTACCTTTCCCTCAAACAATGTTCTATCAAATTACCAATCGGAGCCTAGCAAGGGGAGGGGGGGAATAAAGGATTTAACCACAATAGAAAATGTTATTAATGACACAGATGTCATAGAGATCTCCTCACGTTTGGGAACAGAAGATTGGAATGACTTAATGGCAGCTTACAGCCAAGATACAAATAGGAATGGGCCGAACATGGTAAACACAGTCATTGCAATTGACTTACCAGACGACCTATCGGACAGAGAGGAAAAGAAAAAGGAATACCAAAAGGATATGGCACCCTCAGCTTGCGCAGACAACTCATCAAAAAACCCCAGCCAGGGGATGGCGTGGGGCAGTTTGCTAAGCACAATACAACTTCTTGTAAAAACACTCCACTACCAGTCAGATAAGATGGACGCCCAGCTGACTCTTCTAGACACTCTGGCTGTCTTTGTGGTTGCTATCGATGGGAAATTGGGAGCATTAACGACACTGCTACAAAATAAACAGGACCAAACCCACAACAGGGACGTGGGATGTGGATGCGGCCCTATTATCGACAAACTGGCTACTCTACCATCAATGCTGTCCGACCTATGCATACAACTAAAAAATCAGCTGCAAAGAAAGGCCAACTATTCATGCACCAGACAAATGGACGTAGAATTAGACAAGCACTCCCTTGAAACTAGCACTTCATTCTCGATCGACAAAACAAAATATACAGGTTCAATATCGACCGGGACAAATGGTATTCGGGGGGAGACGGACATTTTGATCTATAAGAAATCTAACAAAGTAGTAAAAGACACGGGAGCAACAACAGATCAATGTCCTGCAGTTCAAACGGACGACAAGGTCAAGAAGCAATCCAACGCAAAACAAAGGAGGGCAAAGAAACGTAAAGGTAGAAATCAAAAATCAAACGTGGCTCAAGAAGGTTTCAGGCGTCTCTTTGGGTCAACGTCCCAATTTGACGAATATGAACCCAATCCTTTGGAAAAGATCAGTAAAAAGGAAGAAGTAGAGTCTGACAAAAGAACCAACAAAACTGTAACATTAAATGCTTCACAAGCTAGAGAATCTAGCAGATCGCCATTGTCATCGGCGAACGGCAGTAAAACTAAGGAGCAAGCACAGAATCAGATAGTAAAGCAGAACATCACAGATCCATCGTCCATGGTTACCAAAACGACCTCCACCGAAACATATGGAATTAACCATACGATAAAAAACGTTCTGATAACACAGCAGGCGTCACAGAATGGGGATCTCAAAGAAATACATGATAACGGATCGCTCCCCATTAGACAAATATTACAACCCACTGACATAAGATCAACGAATAGAAATGATATTAAAGAATATACAAGGGAAGAAGGAATCGGAAATAGGAACCTAAAATCAACTACTGTAGAGGGAATCCTCAGCCTTGGAGGGCGGAAAGTTGTCCCACCCTCACCAGAGCAAGCACTAGTGAGCATACCGCAAGGACATGAATTCGTACAAAGTCACAATAACGAATGCAAAAACAAATCTAGTCGCATGGATACATCAAAAGATACATCAAATATTGTTTGGTTTACCCCGGATTACATCTCAAAAGGCAAGTACGATATATTGAATAGAGGAAACATCCTACGGCTGTTAGCTCATATTCCATCTTTAACAGGTGTTACACCTCAGGACCTGGATTCTATTCAATTTTAATCAGAAGCCGGTACGAAGGTCGAAAAAACAAAAGCAACATGGACAACATCTTTAGTTGCACAAAACATTTTGGCAGAAACTAAGATCTTTACAGATTGGGGAATAACAACTGCCCCATATATAAAACCAAAATATCCTGACCTATTAATTCCTGTGGCTTGAGAAGGAGAACAGTACTCCTCTAACAGGAAGGGACTAACAGTATTTAGAGGCGCCAAAGGGATGGAAGGAGTAAGAAGTGCGGAAGATCTCAGGGTCAGGGGCTGTACCCCTGCCGGCACTTCACTAAGCTTTACCGATCAAGATGGATCTCAAGAACAATAAACAATCAGTTAAACTGACAAATGGAAAATCAAAAGGAAATAAAAAGGCAAAACCAACTAAAAATATGCTCATGGAACATTAATGGTCTTGCTTCCAAAATGACTGACTTGGATTTTGTTAACTACTTACAACCCTTTGACATTATATCCCTGCAAGAAACATGGCAACTAGAACCTCCACATTTGCATGGATTTCTTCGCTTTTTTACCAGTGCGGTGAAAACAGCAAAATTTGGTCACCTACAAGGGGGTCTAGTGACTTATGTCTCGGTTGTAAGTGGCTATGATGTCAAGGATTGAGGCTTCTCTACTCCAGATCTAAATATAATAAACTTGTCTTCCTCCACCCAAAGCAAGAAAGATCTTGATCTAACATTGATAAATGCTTATATTCACCCAAAAAGAAAAGGAAAGGTCGCAAAAGATCTATATAAATGCCTTGATGATATCATAACTGATACTTTAACAACTGATGTTATGATTACCGGGGATTTTAATCTCAACTTGATGGGAATCTCAACGAGTGACGTGAATCGCAATCAGTACATAGCCTGGAATATTCCACATCAAGAGGCTTAATTAACATCCTCACAATCCAAGTTTAGAGAGGTGGTCTTAGAGAACCTTGAGTACTATAATCTCAGAGCATTGAATGGGAGATTCAGCGGAGACACTCCACCAGCGTGTACATTTTACTCCACAAGAGTAAGCAAAACACTGGATTATACCTTTATGCCACTATCCCTATTCCGCCACATTGCTTCATTTAAAATAGATGAGAAGGCAGATAGTGATCCCTGTCCTCAGGAAATTATACTTAATATCATGAAACCAAAACTTGAACAATCCTTGGTACCAAATGAGCTAATTTACACCATCAATTATAAAAGGATCAAGTATTTGGCAGTAATGGATGGAGACATAGAAGCAAGAGCAAAACAACACTTTGAGGGGAGAACCGGGGTAAGCGAGGTTGAGAAATGGGAGAGCTTTACAACCAATATGGCAGGTTATACCACAACCCTGAAAATCCAATACACAAAGAAGGCTAGCAATACGCTCCTTCTCACAAAAGATCATAGAATAAAAATAGAAAGTATAAAAAATGACATCGCACGAACAATACGCCAACTTAGACACCTCCCAAATGACATGGTAAGACATTCCCATCTGCAAGAACTAAAATCATCTTTAAAAAAAATTAAAAGGGAAGCAAATAGAGCAATTGAGGAAAACCTGTGGGCAAAATTACATTCGGATATCAAGTTGAATGATGGGGCAAAATTTTGGAAAACAATTAACTCCTTTATGAATCCTAGGCACGAAGGAGTCTCTTCAAACATCAGCGAACAAACATGGGTAAACTATCTTAAAGGTCACTTTTCACAACATAATATCAATAATTTGACGATAGTTGCTGATGACAATGAACCAATTCCTTTGTGCGATATTAGGTATAATCAGCCAGCACGAAGTATGAGTACAGGTGTGACAAAATTCCCAAAACTAATTGAGCGCCAAATCAAAAAAGGGAAGCGGGACGGGGCACCAGGCCCGAATGGCATTCCTCCTATTCTGTACAAACTGAACGAAAAGGAATGGACTGGAGACCTTGTACCACTGTTTTTGGAAATTAAACATCTCAATGTTTTGCCTGCCTTCTGGAAGGGCTCAATCATCTCCCCAATATTTAAGGCAGGGGACAAAACTCTTCCAAGCAATTACAGACTGGTTGCCCTTATGGATAACGAAGCAAAATATTTTGCTGGAATCCTTTTGGAGGAACTGCAGGCTTGGGCTACAGAACACTCTCTAATTCCTGCTAACCAGACAGGATTTGCTAAAACTGTCGTGACATCAACAAACATCTTGGCTATGGGTCTGTTAATTGATAAGGCAAAAACAACTAAAATGCCAATCCATTTGTGTTTTATAGATTATAAGGCAGCTTTCGATCACATTAACCGAAACCTTCTATGGGCAAAACTAAAGAGATGGGGGATACCAAAGCCTCTATTAGATTTGCTGATTAATTTACATAGCAACACATGGGTACAGGTGAAGCTGGGCGACGGCTTCCATCTGTCAAGACGCATCATAACAAACAATGGTCTAAAACAAGGATGCGTCCTGGCCCCAACACTCTTCAACTTGTTCCTAGGAGATCTCACTCCGGTGCTCAATAATTGTAATTATCATGCACCAAAACTAGGAGGCCAAATATTGTCCTCGTTACTATATGCAGACGACTTGGTCTTAATCAGTCACACGAAAATAGGGATGCAAAATCTTATTGATGCAACAAAAAGATATTCTGATAAAAGCCAATTGACAATTAATCTGGATAAGTCAAAAACAATGTCAATCAACAAAAAAAGAAAGACATCGAATAGTTGGTTCTGGAATAATAATCGTTTAGAGGACACAAACATGTACAAGTATCTAGGGGTCAAAATTGACAGTAGTGGCCAGTTTATTTTACAAAATGAAAGCATCAGAGGAAAAGGCATTGCTATTGCAGTCTCGTTCAAAAAACTAAATGAAAAACTTACCAGCTCATCTCTTTTCCCCATGGAAAAAGTCATTCGTTCAAAACTCTTGCCTACCATTACTTATGGCAGTGAAGTTCAAAGAGGAAGAGATGCAGGAATTCTAGACAAAACTGTGACATCAGCATACAGGATTATTTTTGGTCTACCCAAATACACATCCCCGGCTCAACTGAGGTTAGAGTTTGGAGGTCACAAACAGGTGCTTGCAAGACAGGGGGCATACATAATTACGTGGGATAAAATCAGGAAGGCAAAACAAGGGACCCTTAACAGCCTTCTATGGTCAGAACTACAGCGGAACCAAGCATCGCAAGCTGCCAACTATCTGGCCAAAAGCCTGGTGAATCTAGGCTTAAAGGAGTTGTGGAATACTTCCATCAACCATTCCACTATCAAAAGACTGGTAAAGAAAACAACAAAATACCTTTCATGGATAGAAGATAAGTAGTCAGTTGCCAGGAGGTCACATGGGTGGTTTGTCTTAAACTCCTACTCAAATCAAGGCCAACAGAGTTACCTCAATCTGGGTTACTCAAGATTTTTAAAGCTGAAGTTTTTAAAACTCAGAATGGGCCGGATTCCTTTCAGATGCCATTTTCCACACTGGCAGAGGGATAAAGGGGACACCCTATGTCAGCTGTGCGACAAGGCAATTGAGGACATGCCACACCTTTTATGCTCCTGTGACAAATTGTTAGAAGAAAGAAAACGTTTGTTGAAATTTTTGTTTAATCAACGAGGAATACGCACGCGAAGGAATGCCGTGCTTGCCTGCTTCTCCCCCGACGATTTGCAGTTAAACTGCAACTTGGTGAAATTTATGAAGGAGGTGGAGAAAAGGATGCAGGAACTTGTCTTTTAACTTAGCCTGTAGTCACTTGTTAGTATGAACTACATATAATACACTGCTTATTATTATTACAATTACCACAGTGATGGAAATGGGATAATGAAGAACTAAACCTGGAACATTTTATCATTTTAGATTGATAATTAAGTTTAGGTTGGAAATTGTACAGTATGCACTTGCTTTTACTTTCTTTTTTATTTTAAAATGTGGAATTGCAATGGTTTTTATTAACTGTGCAAATAAAATGTACTTACTTACTTACTTACTTACTTATTACCTGTAGCATGTGGCACAAATGAGAGTCCTTTAGAAAAATGTGAGGCATCTAGAGGTACAGAAGATAAATTGAAAATCGGTATCACGTTCCCTGTCTCCAGTATTGGCTGTTGCGGGTTTCCAGCATGTGTTGATTGTTCGGCTGGTAATATTGAGTTTGATAGTTGACTCGGAATTGTGTCTGGAAACAAACTTTTTGTCTGCCCCTGCAGGCATCTCGCTGGCCTAAAAAAGGTTACATTGTGCCCATTGCTTGGGGTCAAATGGTTTGTGATGCCCTTGTTGAACTTAATGATATGTATTACCTTCCCCCTCAGAGTCCAAGGTGTTGGAGAAAGTATGGACTCGACAATTCCTAGGGCTATCTTCATTCAAATATTGAATTTGTTTATAAAAATTCTCTGCTAAGAGCTCTCATATTTGTGAGACTTAAATAATCTATTCTGTTCTCCCTAGAACCCACACATATTACCTATTGAACTATTTTCATCTTTGTAAGTTTGGTCCTTTTGTCCTCCTATGGTAAGCATAAGACTGATTCAACCTGTTTTATATTAATTCTACTCACTCTTTCTATTAATATATCTGCATGGGGACATACTTTGCACATCCTTTCTTCTTTGTCCACGCTAATTCACAAGTAATACCTTTTAGCTAGGTACTGTACACTCATTAGTTGAACATGGTGAAGGAGCACTGTTTTTCCCCTTTAACCTCTTTTACCCGTATCTGGATCACTTTTCAGTCTCTTTTTATCCTAGACATGGAGTAACACAGGCCTATCACGTTGTATATATGAAGACTTTCCTTAGACTCAGTGTACACGTTTGTATTTTTTTGTTTAGGAATCATTGTGGCTTTTCTGAAGAATGCGTCCAGTACACTGAAACACGTGTAGAAAATAAGAACATTTATCACTTAGCCGCTTATGTACATCTTGATGTATTTAAATATCTCTGTTTATTGTCAAGTTATAATTATATTATATTTGTTCATTCTGCACTTTATACATGTTTGTCTATTGTATACATTTGTGTTGATTTATTGTAGGAAGCATGTTTCAATGTCAGTGTCCAGTTTTTTTTTGTGAGGAGAAAAAATTATGATATCACTATATTAAATTGTATCAATAAAATGAAGATTTAATGCAAATCTAACGTACACCAGTCTCTAATATCATGATTATGTTGGAATAGGTCTTGTCGCAAGCTTGACCATTTGTTACCGAAGGGTGTTATTTTTCAGAATTGTTCCTGCCCTAGGATCTGGAAATAGTAGCAGAGGGTCATTTATTTTGACATTAGACAGATTCAGTAGGATCAGGAGGCTAGATTCATACTGGCCGAGCAAGCATAGGGCATCATCGACAATGTGGACAATGGCTGTTTTGGTGTTATGACCCGATCGGAAATCAGATTGGCAGTGGTCGAGGAGTTGGAATTGTTTGATGTGATTGCGAAGCTGTAATTGCACACATTTTTCTAAAAGTTTGGCCAAAGTAGGGATGTTGGAGATGGGGTGGTAGTTGTTGAGTTGTGAGTGGTCGGAGTTGGGGTTTTTTAAGATAGGGTTAACCTGGCCACTTTTGAGGCAGTCAGGTAAGGAGCCTTGGATGAGAGAAGCATTGATTATACTAGTCCAGAGTGGGGGTAGGAGATGAATGGGCTCATTTAGGAGTTTGGAGGGGAGAGGATCAATTAAATGATTTGAGTGTTTCAAGGAGGGCAACAGATTTTGGGTGCCAGTCTCATTGAGGTTGATGAAGCTAGAACAGGTGGTGTTTTTTTTGGGTGCGATAGGGGGATTATAAGTGTATGTTACTTGATCCATAGTGGGAGGGTGCAGGGGGGATTGTGAGGTAGTAGTTTGAGAGCGATCTGGATGTTGTCTGTGATTAGCTGTGTTTTCTCCGTGAAAAAGGAGGCAAAGGATTTGCAGTTAGGGAGGGCTTTGTCCTTTGTGGAAGCAGGATCACTTTTGCTGGAAGATTAGTTTCTGATCATTTCAAGCAGTTTCTTAGGTCTATTAGTTGCAGTGTCTAGCTGAGTTTGAAAGAAATCAGATTTGGAATTTCTGATATACCTATTGTAGGCACTGCATTTTTGACTTGGGAGTGAAAGGTTTGCCACGGAGTAGGTGTGTCTCCATGCTCTATCAGCAAGTCTGAGGTGTTGCCCTTCTTCATTAAGGTTACTGTTGAACCAGGGGTTGGAATTTTTGGATGGGATTCTTTTTTAGTTGTTATGGGGCTATAGTGTCCATGATCTTGGACAATGAGTTGATGTAGTGATCACAGAGGTCCTGGGTATCGATCATGGCGGGAGTTGATCTGGTTACTAATGGCTGATAGAGTGTGTGAGTTAATGTTATAGGTGCCACGGATCCAGTGTTTGGCTTACTTAAGTTGGCCTTTGGAGGTGATTGCCTTAGTATTTAGGGAGAAGGTGACGCAGTGGTGGTCCGTTCAATCACACGGGAGAATAGAATCAACTTGTAAAGTGTTCTCTTTTGCAATGATTACGTCAAGGGTGGCTCCTTTCTTAAGGGTCGGGCTGTTGCAAGCTTGGATGAGGTTGAGGTCCTGGAGGAAGGATTTCAAGTTGTTCATGAAGGGGTCATTGGAATTATATCAGTAAATGTTGAAGCCACCAAGGAAGACCTGGTTGGTATTAATGTCACTGTTGGAGGAGATAATTTCCATGACCTGTTCAATGGACGTGCGATTTCCCCTGGGTGGGTTGAAGAACTGCCAGTCATCATGATCTCGATTTTGAGGTACTAGCAAGAAGGCATGGATGTAGTGTGTGATTGTTTTACAGAGAATGAGGATCTGTGTATACTGGCTAGGTCACCCACAAGCATCCTGAGTCGTCTTGTCTGATGATGTCACACCTGGGGGGAATCAGGATGCCCGAAGTGGGAGCAGAGGAATCATTTAACCAAGATTCAGTGAGTATGAGGATGTCATGGTCCTGGTTGAGGATAAGAGCAGCAATGTCAGCCGTGTGTTTCACGTCTGAATGGCACTTTAGTAGACTGAATTTCACTTTGTGTTCATAAATGAATGCTACCTTTTTATACCTTTCTTCATCAAAGCAAGTATTTGACTGGACATTTTTTGGGGTTGCTGCATGGCACCACTGAGAGTCAAGTGCTGAAGGAGTAGTACTTAGCCCAGTTACTCAGATTCCATAGTAAGCTGGGCCCTCAGTCCCTGGACATCAGGAGTAAAAGGCCTCAAAACCCACTGCTGGGTACACTTACTCTTGCTTCCCCATGGCACTCTGAATGGGGTTCTGAAGACATAAGATACTGATTAGGCATGTGGAAGGGACACCTACAGCACACCCCTTCCCGATACCAAATTTGTATCTATTCAGAATGCCATTTCAGGAGTGACGAAAACTTTTCTGACTCCTAAAACTGAATTAGTACATATCAAAAATCAATTTGGTGGAAACCCAGAATGGGTGCATTTTTCACAGTTAAAATGCTTAGTATATCAGACCTATAGTAAGGTAAACTAGGACTCGGAGTAATGAAGTTCGCAGGTAAGTAATCAGGACATTACTACATTTTCTAATCTAAGCTCAGCTGCTAATTTCAGAACTTTAAAGAGGCACTAGTTACTTTAAGACTAATTCATCCAAAAAAATGTGGTGCTTAATGTGTTGAATATATTAAAAGTAAATGTGCAATACCATTTATTTTATCTACAATTCATGACTGTTGTCTGGAAAGAGGCTGAACCAGAATGAAAATAGATAATTTTAATGGTGTGCCAGCAGTTTGCATAAGTAGGGTCTAGTGATGCACAATTCAACAGCCATAGATTTCCAATCCCACCGCTTGCCTTTGCTGTTGTCAATAGCTTCCCTGAGAAGTGAAGGAGGCAGCAGGAAAGGAGCAGACAGTTGAACTTGCCTCTTCGTTCTTTTCAGCATATTGATTGATGTAATGATGCTTTTTATTGAGCATGTTGTCAAAGCTGCCTTTCCCATAAAAAGATGCTAATTTTCATATTTGTATTGAAGAGAGAGTAAAAGTGTGCAATCCAATTTAGCCGAGTCCGCAGTGTGGAGGGCACCTTAAAACCTTCACTTCTTTACTGCGTTTTTCTTCGCCTTAATGTTCCGGCTGACCCAAATATTATAGGAAAAGTGCGCTGCTGTAAAATATAAAATGACAGAGGCCCATGATAAAATTAATAGCTTTTATTCTGCGAACGGGCAAGGCTGTACAGTGGTAGCATATCTCACATTCTGTCAGTACAGCCCTGACTGAATGCCAGAAGAGACCAGAGCGTCTGCACAACCGCAAGTTCAGTTCTTTATTGATTGGCCAAGTTCCAGACATTGGCAACATTTTGTCATTGTGAGAGCATCACATGCATGATGCTCTACATCTTTTGATTTTGTTCATTTAAATATGAAGGAATCCATTCATGCCCACATTTCCAAACAAGTTACATTTAATGGCTGTATAAGGTATCATAGTAACCAAGCTTAGTTACCAAAGGAGCATACATTAAACTAAACCAAGCAGGCGGAGCCAACCATGCCTGAAGATGGCCTCTCCAAATGGCAGTCTGCCAGGGGCATGTTACTAGGCCATTTCTCCCTTTCATTATAGGCATTCACCACAGTGGAAGGCTTTGGAGGCTTGGGATACCAGAGTTGTGCCATATGATGGAGAGGGATCCTACTGAGAGGATGAGGTTTCTTCACCGGCTGAACTGAAGAGAGCTTGGTCATATGACCAAGCTCCATCTCTATACAGTATGGTACAAGGGCTGTAGAAGCATGTCCCCGGATGAAGCATGCCATAAAAGTGGTTGAGGGCTTTGCTTCCAAAATGATGGAATCACACTAGAAAAGAGACTTAAAAAATATTCCTCAATCTTTGAGTGTGGTACAGCTATAGCTAGGAGTGTGAATGATGATCAGTTGCTTCTCTCTTCCTCGTGTGTGGTGTAGGTCAATGTGGTAGTACTGATCTAGCCACGCCTCACAAATGCCTGGACATTATGGATGTAAGTCTTGATGAAGCTGAGGAATTACTCAACATACTGCTGGATTGAGACACAGAAATATGGCACTGCAAATGCAAAGTCACAAAGCCTCAAGATTACTTACTAAAGAAGAAACTAACATCACATGTAGGACATTCCTGAACAAGTCACAAAATATGAAATGATCCTTCTAAAACCTTTTGTCTCCTATTTATTGAAGTTACCACTCCTGGACCTGCTTGAGGGCTAGAGGGTGCATAGAATCTGATCCCACAAATAGGTGAACTGACAGACCCTGCCCTGTAATTGCTTTCTTGCTTACTGGGCCATTAGCATATGCACATCATTCTATAGGCAGTGAAAAAAATGGGCGCCCATTTCTTCTTAAATGGGTGGATCATCCATGTCTCTTCAGAATATTCCCATGAAATTAACATCAAGAGGAAGAAATTCATAGCATTACATACCAAACTATACCAATGGCATATCAAGTTTGGACTTTTGGAATCTGCCTTAATTATAGTCGCAATACACAGCAAAATCTATGGATTCTCTGACTTGATATTTTTGAGACTTTTTGGGCTCCAATGTTTCATTACCAACAGAGATAACAGTGCTCCAGTCTGGACAAGAAGCAGCCTAAAAGTGTTTCCACATACTGCTGCCAACCACTCTGCAAGACACGCTGCCAAGAATTGACAAAACCACAGAACCTTTTAAAGAGAGGGACTAGGTAAGGTGGTCAAAGTCGTTAAAAGAAATGAAACAGAGACAAATCTAACCCCCGCTGAAAAATCACTCCGCTGATTTTAGAACACTGGAGCAGTGGGGGACGTTGACATTGTGATATCCTCTTCTGGTGTTTCTTTCATTTTGTTTGATTATTGAGTATGCTCCTCATCCACCTTTGTCTAGGATTTTGAAGTGTTTTTCTGACATTTTAATTCTTTAGACTATTGGTTGTATATTTTACCTTTTTGCACATTATACCCAACACCGTCTTAGTTATGGGACTGACTGACAGACATCCGTTCGGCGGTCCTGACCGCCCCATTAGGATGGGACCGACCAGTGTTCGGTCGCATTCCTATATTTCACTATTGGAAAATGTATTCCGGCCGTAAACTGGCCGTAATGCATGCTCCCATAGTGAAATTGGAGGTGTGGTTCATCCCTGCCGCCCATGGCAGGCACCTCAAGGTGACTGCCACAAGTTTCAGGGATCAACAGGGGGGCCACTGGTCAGAGGCCGTGAACCCAAGGGGACCCTGCTAGGGGCCCCAATCAAACTTTATGACATGGATTCCATGTCAGACAGGCCTACATAGAAACCATGTCAGAAATCGTGCATTGTGATCTCAAGGGTGGAAAGGCCTGCCCTTGAGGTTACAGGCTGCCTTCCGACTGACTGATAGGCTCTCCGAGCCTGTCAGAAGCCAGCCGGAATGACTGGCCAGTTTACTTTAGGACCGCCTCCATCATAATGAGGTGGTCATGAAGTAAACCGAACAGCCAATTACGATGCAGCCCTAAAGGTTCCGACCATTGCTCGTAGCCTTTACGGGCCACATCATAATCGGCACCTAAGTCTGGAATGCTTACATCATAATAAAGGCAATATAATCAACTGTCTTATTGTCTCTGGAGCCGCTTTGGACCATTCAGGGCTCTTCCATGCAGAAATTGGTCAACGTATGAGGACAGCATGCAGAAGTGGTGTCAGGTGTATATGGGCTATTATGCAATAACATCTACTGTAAAGCATCCACATAACACCGCACCTCAGAGATCTACACTGGCTGCCAATACACAAATGCTGCCAATTCAACCTCCTCACACATACATACAAGGCACGGCACAACATTTGATCAGCTTGCCTAAACTTCCGCCTCCACTTCCACCAGCCTACCAGACACATACGCTCTGCCCCTCTCTCTCTCTTGCACACAAACACACCTCACATCTGCAGAAGCAGAACAGGATGGCTATCCTTCTTATCCCTCACCCCAAAACATGGAATGACCACCCGCTACACCTAAGGGCCTCCTTCTTGCTTCCGGAATTCCGCAGGAAGATGAAGAACTGGCTCTTCAACTAAGTACTTGCAGACAACCTACACACCTCCTCCAGAACCTGGATACCCCACGGGTGATTAACCCACTCTACAGATCCGTATATAATATTAATTGACAGTTAACCTCAAGAACCTTCTGGCAGTTGGCTCTACATTTTCACTTTAAGGATGAGGTTTGGATTACCTAACTCACCTCCCATGACAGATGCCTCAGGGAGGCCAGATTGAAAATCTCCATCTATAAACTATTTGATAAATGGTATTGGTCCCCTATCCAACTGCACAGCGCAGGGATCCTTCATTCTTCAGAATGCTGGACATATAAACAGACAGGCTGTGACAAGATCCACATAGAATCCAAATAGCACTGTACTGCTGTGACACCATACAGTACCACAGTATGGTCTACCACGTTGCCTATTGATGGGCTTGCGTTCATTCATTCAATGTGACTTTTCTTACTCCATGGCATTTTGGATGTTATAGTTATGACCATTTACAAGCAAGGAGGCATGGCTGTATCATTAGCTACTTGCAAAACTTGTATAATGTGCCATGAGTGCTATGAGTACTCATAGTACCGACATTTTTTCAATGAAGTTTATACATATACTTATAATCAAGTTGTTTTTTGCACTGGTGAGACTACCTAATGCACTAAATGTTTCTTCTTTTTGATGCAATTTACTTATACTGCTGTAGGAAATATAACTTTAAATATGGGACAAGTGTTGGTCATATTATTCGCAATTGCACTTCATTATTGTGAATACTACTGTTTGGTGTTGATTTTATGTCTAAAAGACTAATAAAAAATTATTGCAAAAAGTAAAGTGGAAACAATGAGAGCATAGACATGCTCATGGATGATCAGTACAGAAGATCACCAATTCTGAAGCATGCCTTTCAAACATGTTCTACGACGCTGTCACCCCAAGGTCTATGAGACTCTCAGCTTTTAAATGACTCTTTTGCTGTACTTCAGTATTCATGAGGTGCATGTCTTTGTGCACCATACACAGATGCATTCAGAGATGTAACAGTCTTTGTGCACCATATCCCTGCAGCTTCCAGAGATATGAGTATGTATGTGCACCACTCCGTGGCTGCATCCATAGAAAGGCACACCTTGTGCGCCACATCCCTGCTGCTTCCAGAGATATGAGTATGTTTGTGCACCACTCCGAGGCTGCATCCATTGAAAGGCACACCTTGTGCACCACATCCCTGCTGCTTCAAGAGATATGAGTATGTTTATGCACCACTCTGAAGCCGCTTCCATTGAAAGGCACACCTTGTGCACCACATCCCTGCAGCTTCCAGAGAAATTAGTATGTGTGTGCACCACTCCGAGGCCTCTTCCATTGAAAGGCACACCTTGTGCACCACATCGTTGCAGCTTCCAGAGATACGAGTATGATTGTGCACCACTCCGCGGCTGCATATATTTAAAGGCACACCTTGTGCACCACACCCCTGCAGCATCCACAGATATGAGTATGTTTGTGCACTACTCCAAAGCCGCTTCCATTGAAAGGCACACCTTGTGCACCGCATACCTGCAGCTTCCAGAGAAATGAGTATGTTTGTGCACCACTCCGAGGCCGCTTCCATTGAAAGGCACACCTTGTGCACCACATCCCTGCAGCTTCCAAAGATATGAGTATGTTTGTGCACCACTCTGCGGCTGCATCCATTGAAAGGCACACCTTGTGCACCACATCCCTGCAGCTTCCAGAGATATGAATATGTTTGTGCACCACTCCGAGGCCGCATTCATTGAAAGGCGCACCTTGTGCACCACATCCTTGCAGCATCCACAGATATGAGTATGTCTGTGCACCTCTCCGAGGCCGCATCCATTGAAAGGCACAACTTGTGCACCACATCCCTGCAGCTTCCAGAGATAGGAGTATGTTTGTGCACCACTCCGAGGCCGCATCCATTGAAAGGCACACCTTGTGCACCACATCCTTGCAGCATCCACAGATATGAGCATGTCTGTCCACCTCTCCGAGGCCGCATCCATTGAACGGCACAACTTGTGCACCACATCCCTGCAGCTTCCAGAGATACGAGTATGTTTGTGCACCACTCCGAGGCCTCATCCATTGAAAGGCACACCTTGTGCACCACATCCCTGCAGCTTCCAGAGATACGAGAATGTTTGTGCACCACTCCGCAGCTGCATCTTTTGAGAGGCACACCTTGTGCACCACATCCCTGCAGCTTCCAGAGAAACGAGTATGTTTGTGCACCACTCCACGGCCGCATCTATTGAAAGGCACACCTTGTGCACCACATCCCTGCAGCTTCCAGAGAAATGAGTATGTTTGTGCACCACTCCAAGGCCGCATCAATTGAAAGGCACACCCTGTGCACCACATCCTTGCAGCATCCAGAGATATGAGTATGTTTGTGCACCACTCCGAGGCCGCATCCATTGAAAGGCACACCTTGTGCACCACATCCCCGCAGCTTCCAGAGATATGAGTATGTTTGTGCACCACTCCACAGCTGCATCTATTGAAAGGCACACCTTGTGCACCACATCCTGCAGCTTCCAGAGAAATGAGTATGTTTGTGCACCACTCCAAGGCCGCATCAATTGAAAGGCACACCCTGTGCACCACATCCTTGCAGCATCCAGAGATATGAGTATGTTTGTGCACCACTCCGAGGCCGCATCCATTGAAAGGCACACCTTGTGCACCACATCCCCGCAGCTTCCAGAGATATGAGTATGTGTGTGCACCACTCCGCGGCTGCATCTATTGAAAGGCACACCTTGTGCACCACATCCTGCAGCTTCCAGAGAAATGAGTATGTTTGTGCACCACTCCAAGGCCGCATCAATTGAAAGGCACACCCTGTGCACCACATCCCTGCAGCATCCAGAGATATGAGTATGTTTGTGCACCACTCCGTGGCTGCATCCATTGGAAGGCACACCTTGTGCACCACATCCCCGCAGCTTCCAGAGATATGAGTATGTGTGTGAACCACTTGAAGTCCGCTTCCATTGAAAGGCACACCTTGTGCACCACATCCCCGCAGCTTCCAGAGATATGAGTATGTTTGTGCACCACACCAAGGTAGCATCAATTAAAAAAGGCACACCTTGTGCACCACATCCCTGCAGCTTCCAGAGATATGAGTATGTGTGTGCACCACACGGAGGCTGCATCCAGTGAAATGTACGCCTTTGAGCAACACATGCTTGCAGCATCCATATGATGTGCAAGCCTTGGTGCACCACATCCTTGCAGCAACCAGAGATATATGTACGTTTGTATACAACACTGGGGTAATATCTGTTGAAATGCACGCCTTTGTGCACCACATCCTTGCTGCATCCCGAGATATATGTACATTTGTGCACTACACCGAGGCCGCATCCAGTGAAACGTATGGCTTTGTGGACTACATCCCTGCAGCATCCGGAGGTATATTTACGTTTGTGCACCACATCAAGGCCACATCTAGTGAAATGAATGCCTTGGTACAACACATCCTTGCTGCATCCACAGATGTACATGCCTTTGTGCTCCACAACCCTGCTGCTTTCAGAGATACAGGTGCCTTTGTGTTCCATACCTATTAGACATCCAGAGATAAGCATGTTTCTTTGCACGAGACACTTGCCACAAAGACAAGCAAGAAACTATTTCCGAGCTTTCTATGATACAGTAACTAATGACAAGTGAATCTTTTGGGATGTTCATGGTTGTGAGTACTATGAAAGTTAAGTACCCCGTTGCGCTTCCTCTGCCGTTTGATTGCTGCTTTGAGGTTTTTGAAGGTGTTTATTAATGTTGCCTTAATTGTAAAACGTCTAAGTCCACTTTCGGCTACGCGATGCTAATTCTTGTGATGTCATTCGGTTCAAAGACCTTCTAAAATCACTTCCTGAGATACCATGAAGGGTCAGACATGGTCTCCTCACATCTGTTCCAGTTAAACGTATTGGCAGTAACACAGTAAATGTAAGGACTAAAGCGGACTGTTTCAGGGCCAAATTGGCAAAGTATTGTTTTCCATTGAGTGACTGTTAATCCCAGGAATTAAGAATACATTGTATTAAGTTGTGTTAAATTTATAATGCGTTTTAACATCACTGTACTTACACGGTTGTTCATTTAGCTTGTGTCACAAAAATAACCATTATTGGTTGGATGATCAGTAGTCAGCCCAGCGGGGAGGGACCCTTCATAAACTAACTAACTGCATTATCTAAAGGTTCCCCATTCACTCGTCTGTGTGGTCCGGTGCAAACTATATCTGCTCGCTAGTGAGCCTCGGAACTGTCCATGGTGCTGAAACATCATAGGATATCAGAATGAAAATCAGCAAGCAGGGCGCATGTTAAGTGCCTGGAGGAAGTTGGAGAGTTGAATTCTCTATCCATGGTAGCCAAGTTTACACCTTAGGCGAAACAGGCACAGGTCAAATAACACTTCTTTGTATTAACAAATCAGTAACCACCTTAATACAACTGCTACATCCTCAAAATGAAACAGGCAATAACTGTGTTTCCATTGGGGCATTTTCATAGAGTACAATTTTAAGTCTCACTAAACCGAACACTATCCATTTTCACATTAATGTGACCTCACCAAATTATGTCTTGCTACTACATTTCCGATTGTGACTTATTCTAATTACAAAATGTCAGAGGTTTGCTGAAAGGAGTTTAGCTGTTCTAATATTACTTTCAGTTCGAAGGGAACCAATGTGATGAGGCAAACCAGGGGTGATCTCACAAGCTGGGGTCAGAAGCCAGTAAGGTGGTATTCATTGTGGCAAAAATAAACAACCACTACTTCAACAATGAAGGCTACAAATTCTTTATTGACCTGGACAAAGTAAGAAATTACAGAAATGCCTTCCAAGGGAATATCACCAAGTGTAATTTTGAAATGTAAAAAAGGCTTTTGATTTTAGAGAGCATTTGAGTGCTTATGAAGGTACATAGACCTCAGAGGACACGAAGGAAAGGGTGCAGAAAAAGCAAACTATCCAAGGGTTCAAAAGCAGATAGAATATTTGCATATGGTGTGGAGAAAAAGAAATGCATCATCATTTGATAGATCAGACCAATAACTCTCCAGGAAGTTGCGCAGGGTATGAGTCAGTGGACAATTTGATCCGATGCTTGCACTCATTTTGGGGGACCAGCATTTACTTTTCCTCATCAAACTTTGTCCCAGAGCAGGAGAGAGCATAACACAAAAATGAGGGAAGGAGAAGGAATACACGAGGTGGGGGAGGGGGAACAGTGACAAATGGAGAAAACAAGGATGCAAAAGAACCTGCACGAGTGAAATAAAGGAGCAGAGAGCTCATGGGGTGGAAGGAAAAGTCATGAGGTATAATCAAGACACAGTATGGTATTCAGCAATCCGACATTCATTAGTTACAGCTGTGGGATCTAAGAAAATATTTTGGCACTGCCACTTATAATTTTACAAATAAAGCAATGATAATAGTACTAATGGAAATACTACAGGTACCTCAGGCCATGGGCAGGACTTGTCTGCCCTGTGGCCCTGGTATTTGTGGAGTGGGGAGGAGAGGTTACCCAGAGGAGGGACCCCAGATGCCCATAGATTGCATTCTGCGGAATGAGTTGCCCCCGGCATCAGAAAATCTGAGAAGGGTGGCTGCCCAGGGCTCACTGACAGTTCAGTTTTCTGGGGGCACCACTTCCAAGCAGATGGCATGGGAACCTCGATGGAGGGGCAGGGTAAGAGAGGTCTCACCCCTGTCCCACCTGGGCTGAGTGCCAGTCTCGGGACACCACCCACTGAACTGTTGGGATGTAGAGTAGAAGTAGGGTGCCTAACACCGGGGGCTGTTCCCCCCCTCACTCTGAGAAACCTCAGAGATCAGGAAAACATCAGGAGCCCATAGGGAACTCCTTGCCAGCCCTAAAGCTGGAAGAGAGGTCTACCTAATGCCCCCACTTGGAGATTCCTCCTGACATTGGATGGACCGGGGGCCTGGTTCTTGACACTGACAGCTGTCAGTGGCCTCTGTTGGTTGCCCTTCCTTGTGGGCAGAATTTTCCTTGGGTTGGGGACAGAAGTCTGATCAAAGGGGCGGAATGGGACACATCACTTTGTTGGCCATGGTGGTACTGTCCGCCTACTGGAATGCATCTGTGAGCAAATTACATTTAGACGCTGCACAGATTGGGTCCACAGACGAGGAATCCGGTACCCCATGAGTCAGTTCACTGGCTCAGAAGGGTGTAGACAGAGGTAACCAACTGAATTTAGAGAGGCATAGAACTGACAAGTGTGCCTACAAAGCAGGGTCTTCGTCCACGTTCTATCATCAAGGCAGGGAAACCCATAAAGATGGGCCATGTTGCATTTTCTAACGTGGACGTTCGTGGGTGGTTGCAGTCAGAGGGCTGCTGCTTGAGTAGATTTGCTGCAGCTCGAGTAGATTTTCTACTTGAGCAGCAGCAAAATCAACTCGAATAGGTGCTCTCTGTAGTGCAAATCATGGTGCTGCTCTCACTAATTTTTCAGCATTGCTCGCACTACCGGTGCAAAATTACAGTGCAAACTGCACAAGCTCCATATTTTCTGCCCGTTGGCAGAAGTCCATGGCATCTCCACGAGTACTGCCCTCCACTAGTGCTCACTCCTTAAAACTTGGAAAAATTGGCTTATCCTCAATCAGCATATTTAATTTACTAATAAGTGCCTATTAAAGCGGTACTACATGAACCCAGGGCCTGAAAAATATATGCTACATGTGTCACCCTCTTAAGAAGCCCTCTACACATGTCCAGGCCTGCCATTGCAGCTGTGTGCATGGTTTTAAACTGCCATTTGACTTGGCAAAATAACCCTTTTGCGAGGTCCAAACCTACCTCTTTCATAAATATAGGTGGATCTGAAAAACCCAGAGGGCAGGGTGCAGTGTATTTAAATATCTAGGATGTGTAAATTTACGTTTTGCCTGTCCTGGTGGTTATAATACTCTTAAAATAATTTTTCACTATTGCAAGGCTTATTAGTCCCATAGGATAACACTGGAGTTTCCTTATTTCTTTTAATAAACTGCAACTTCCAAATAGGAACAGGAAACAATTCATGTTTGGTATCTTTGGAATTGTAATGAAAAATCCTTGTTTATGGTAAAGTCACATTTTCACTTACAATTTTTAAAATGCCACTTTTAAAAAGTAGCATACCTTAGGGCACATTTTTGCGCCCCATCTGTTGCACTGCGATGTGGGAAAATCTTCCCTCAATTATAACCATTTTATCTAATGTTCTCCAATTTCATCATTGAAATCAATAGTTGTCCAAAACCTTTTTTTTCCACTTTTCAAAGCTTATTAAATCACTACGGAGATAGTGTCATTCCACCTTCTTTCTTTATTGTAATTTCTTCAAATGACTGCCGAGTGCCCCTCGAGGCTTTTCACAGCACCACGTCCAATTGGAAAGTGAAACATACACCAGGCTAGGCTCATCACCATGTACCCAATGCATTTCGAGCCAGAATGGCTCTTCTTCAGGGGTTTCTTCAAAGAATGAAAATGTATGTATGTATGTATGTATGGCATACTTGTATAGCGCAGACTGTCACCCGAAGGGTATCCTGGCGCTTCAGACAATTATACCAACACCAAAATATCGACTCAACTGACAGTTCACAATTAATAACAAACATTCCTACTAAAACTCGTGCCATGATTGCCTCATTAGATGACCCATCCATTAAAGCATCATTCCAATCCACTCTCCTTCCCGCCACTCAGCCCCCTTTCCCCCTCGTGCGTGAAGAGTTAATAAAAACACACTAACAAAATAAATAGAATGAAATTCGTGAACCATTCCTAATCTACTGCGTGCAAGTACAAAATGCTTAAAAAGTTGGCATTTTCCTGCCTTAGCCATTCTGTCCTGGCAGCCTGGTTGACATGTCTGGGTGTAGTTGGCAGTTGGGCTTTGTGTATTCCTCTCAGACAGCCACACACAATGGGAGCCTACGTGTGCCTGGATGGGTCATAACTGGCAGGAGGGGAGGGAAGAGTTAGGCTGAGCTCCACTTACAACTGTCACACTTGGCTAGCGAGTAAATTTGATTAAGGCCTCGAATGACACTAAATACAGACGTAACACGAGCATGTGAAATGACCCAGTATGCATATTTTTTAGAGCGGTTAGGTGCATGGTGGTCGCAGAGGAGGCTATGAGGAACATAATAGTGCTTAGGCGCCTTCACAAACAACTATCCCTGTAGGGGTTAGTTTAACCACAGTACATCTGGTTTTTCTTAGTTGCAGCATGAACTACAAATCCCATTATGCTGAAAGAGCATCTGCTCACATGCAGCTATGCCGACAGCATGGTGACGGTGAGGCGGGCCTTTCTATATAATCACCTCTGCCTGGATCATGCTGCCAATTACTCCTCAGGATTAAGCATCATCGGAAAAAGGTCTTAGGGACCCCAGCAGAAGTGGTAAGGGTGTACTTGCACCATTCGACACCCAGTTCAGTTCGCTGCTGCCTTATTGTTTGTTCCTGGATATCGGCATGCATAAAGAGTCTCTGTGCCGCCATTATGAAATTTAAAAGCAAAGTGGAAGCCCCTCCTCCCATACAAGCTGTAGAAGCCAGAAAATCTAGTACTGGCTCCGGCAGTCAAAAAGAGGTGTTATCTACATTCTATATACAACATGCAGTGCGCTTATGGTTTGGCACTAATTGACTTTGGACCAAGGCTCTGTGTCAATAATGGATCTCCTTTGGCTACTTGGTTCACTTATCATTTGGAATTCTTGACATTTGCATTGTTTGTGCACTATGGATGAAAATAAAGGCAGATGCAAAATGGATTGAGATATCATTTGCACTGTTTATTTTGCAGTTTTAACAGGGGTTATCAAGAGTCATTGGATTAGCTCTTCCTCTATGATGCAAGGCTTCCTAACTTCTATGGTAGGTATGGTGTAGACCACTAATACAGTGTTTCATGGTGGTTAGAGAGACTAGTTTTAGGGTCTGAAATTACTAAAATGATTAATGTTCTCTCTTAACTCTGTGCTATTGCAGATAAGCATCATTGGGAATGTACTGAGGCAGGAATACCATGTCTACCCTTCCCTAGCAAAAGATAAATCGGGTCTTTTACTTTTCAGCGGTCAGGGTTGTATATAATAAATATACACATATGTGTGTAAAGTGAGAAGGAGGAACTCTCATTATTTTTCTTTGTTTTATTCTTTCTACGTGTCTCCTTCCCATCTGTTACCTTCCTACATTCTGCCATCATTTGATTATCTCGAAATTCGGTGCTATTATTGCATCACAGATTTGAGGTTATCAAGAGGTGGACATTATTGAGCCTCAAACCAATCCTGAGGATTTGGCCGGATGACAGAACCTGACTAAACTGTTTTCAGCCTTCACCCAAAGGATTGCATGTAGTTAGTGTGGAGTCAGGATAATTGTGCACTTCAAAGGGAAACCTCGAGAAGCTTGCCCCACTTCAAAGGAGTTACCAGGTATAAATATCATACCTCAGGCACTAACTCTTCAGTACACATATGGACCTGTGAAAGACTCTGCTAGGAAAAAGGACTGCTGTGCTGCTGAAAGGACTGCCACTCTGTTGGACTGATGCCCTAAAGGATCTTTGCCTGTTGTGCTGATATGCTGCCTGCTGCACTCTTGCCTGGGTTATAAGGTCTGGACCTGCAACCTGTACACAGGGCCACCAGAGTGACTCCAAGCGCTGGTCACTTGTAACCAGCACCAGGAATCTGCAATTGTGAGTTCAACCCTGACAAGTGGTGCCACCTCAGCCCTCAGAGTCCTGGAAGTGGGCCTAAGGGTACTCTGCCAGTCCATCTGTGGATCCAGCAGAAGCGAAGCACCGCCTCTGCTGAGTGGCATAACCCAGAACAGAACGGACATATCACCACTGCTGTGAGGGTTCTTCCAGTGTAAGGGCTTCTCATTGACCTCTTAGCCTGCAGTCTCCTCTGCATCGCGGCTGCACGGCTCATCTTTGACGCAGGCCCTCACATTGCAAGCTTCCCTTGTTGAAGTCCTCCTCAACGATGATACAGGACCTCATATCACAGCTTCATAACTCCCCTGAACTGACACTGCATGACGCATCTCTGACCCAGATCTCACATCACCTGTTCCACACCCAGGATTTAAGGTACTCTTGTTCACCGGGCTCAAGTGGGTCCCTCTAGCCAGCCCACATTCCATCACGATCGGCCTGAACTTGTGACTTTTCCAGTCTGCCGTGACCAGATATTCACAGTTGCAGCCTTGTGCTTTTTGACTCTATTTTCACTTAAATCCTTAAAACTGCATATCTCCGGTTCTACTGATTACATTTTTGTTGTATTGGTCTTGTTATATTTATTGAAATTTACTCTAGTTCAATAGGCCAGAACCTTTAAAAAGGGAGCAGGTCTTTAGTGCTGGTATAGCCAAGCTATGGATAGTTAAGGTTGATTTTCCCCTGGAATCCTCAGCAACGTACCAATAAGTAAGAGAGTAGGGCGAGGCAGGGGTGGTGGTCCAATGCAATGTGGACGAGGGCTCCTGTGGCGGGGGCCTCAAGACTCCAAAAGAAAGCCCGCCTTAGCTGAAAGAATTAAGAGAAACATGGAGCAGGGCACCTCACGGCATCGGTAGTAGATGAAGATTGTGGTTTTAAAGTACTTGACATGTCTTCTCCATTTGGAGGAAACCTTTTGATTGCTTTATTAATATTCTTTTATATTTTCATACTCACTGTGCATCTGTTGATATTTTAAAGACATTGGGCCCGTTTCACAAAACTAACTTAAGACAAAATCCTAAACTTACTACCATTGTCGTATTCACAAAAGGCACTTACTCATTTTGGTATTCACAGAAGACACTTACTCACTTCGGTATTCACAAAAGTTAGGAGTCCTAACTTTAGGACTCCTAAATGCCTTCTGTGAATAACGAAAGTCTTAAAATTAGGATTTTTCTCAGTTTAGGAGTCCTAAAGTTAGGACTCCTAACTTTACTACTACTAAACTGAGAAAAATGCTAATTTTAAGGCTTTCGGTATTCACAGAAGGCATTTAGGAGTCCTAAAGTTAGGAGTCTTAAATTTACTACTACTAAATTGAGAAAAATCCTAATTTTAAGACTTTCGGAATTCACAGAAGGCATTTAGGAGTCCTAAAGTTAGGAGTCCTAACTATACTACTACTAAACTGAGAAAAATCCTAATTTTAAGGCTTTCGGTATTCACAGAAGGCATTTAGGAGTCCTAAAGTTAGGAGTCCTAACTTTACTACTACTAAATTGAGAAAAATCCTAATTTTAAGACTTTCGGTATTCACAGAAGGCATTTAGGAGTCCTAAAGTTAGGACTCCTAACTTCTGTGAATACCGAAATGAGTAAGTGCCTTCTGTGAATACCAAAATGAGTAAGTGCCTTCTGTGAATACCAAAATGGTAGTAAGTTTAGGATTTTGTCTTAAGTTAGTTCTGTGAATCGGGCCCTAGACGTTTATCATGATGAAATGGTTGCTGAAAACAGTACGCTGAGTATGTCTACTATGTTTATGGACAAGTAGTGAATTTAAACAGCACAATCGCAATGGACATCGTTTAAGATTGAGAAAGGCATTGAGATTGCCAAAACGTGTCTCTTAATTAATTTTTGCAACATGTATTAAAGAAATTGATGGACCCACTCCAGAGTGCCGGGTCTCTTTTTATTTGAATGACCAGTGTTTGAGATGCATGGGCCCGATTCACAGAACTAACTTTTAAGACAAAATCCTAAACTTACTACCATTTTGGTATTCACAGAAGGCACTTACTCATTTTGGTATTTCGGTAGGAGTCCTAACTTTACTACTCCTAAACTGAGAAAAATCCTAACTTTAACCTCTTCAGCGCGGCGCGGATTACCGCGCTGTGCTGAAGGTTCTATTGCGCGGGCGAGGCCATGACGGAGCGGTTCCGTCATACGCACAGCGCAACCGATGCGCATGACGGAACCGCTCCGTCATGCGCATCGAAGGGGTTAAGACTTTCGGTATTCACAGAAGGCATTTAGGAGTCCTAAAGTTAGGAGTCCTAACTTTACTACTCCTAAACTGAAAAAAATCCTAACTTTAAGACTTTCGGTAATCACAGAAGGCATTTAGGAGTCCTAAAGTTAGGACTCCTAACTTCTGTGAATACCGAAAAAAGTAAGTGCCTTCTGCGAATACGAAAATGAGTAAGTGCCTTCTGTGAATACCAAAATGGTAGTAAGTTTAGAATTTTGTCTTAAGTTAGTTCTTTGAATCAGGCCCATAGTATGTATCCACACACACACACACACACAGCCACCAATCTGCGGAATTGTTTCATATCTTTAGTGTGTTGGGCCTCCCTCAACCCAGCAATTGAGAGAAGAGTGGCATGTTTTGGAAAGTCAAATGCTTTTATCAATCTAAAACTCACCATGTTATTGCTTCATTTAAATACCGAAAACAATAAACATAGAAAATGCACTTCCTCATTGTTTGCAGTTTATCCCTTTAAGAATTCCCTTGACAATTTCACAAGCTGCTGGTGTGCATAATATAAATCAATCAATGTGCCAGCCCTAAATGCACAAATAAAACACGTAAGTAATGTACTTTTCATTGGAATGCTCGTTCGTGCTGTCAATATCCACCCATTTCAGCTTTGCTCTAATAAAACATGAATTCGACTATCAGGAATTTCAGCAGCCAACTTCATTTCCTACGTTCATATGTCCACAAATGCTGATCGAACACCTGGCTAATTGACACAATCCGTGTTGCCTTTCAATAACGGAATTCATGTCTCCTTGTATGTTCGAGAATTCAACAATTCTGCCAAATTGCTGTATATTGGCTGAGCGGTAGTACAAATACATTTGGCATCTTGCGACTCAGGACCCGAGTCCCCCAAAAAAGCAAAAAGAAACAGTTGGGGGCAGGGTAGGAATGCCCTAACGCCCTAGGTCTGGTGTTGGGGAACTCTCAGTGGGCAAAAATGTTTTGGGGTTTTTAATTTTGCATCAAATTCGCAGAGGATTGAAAAAAATTAAAAACGACTGCGGTCTCTAGCACACTTGTTTTTTTAATAAACACCCCCCCCCCCCCAGTGGGCCAGGTCATGTGTGGATTATAACAAATACAATTGGGAGATGGGGTGCATGTGGCTCTCCTCCTGGGCTGATATCAGCCCTGGAGACCCCTGCCCCCAGGGCACGTCCTTTCAAGTAAACTAGGAAGGAAGCACATGGCCCTCCTCCCGGGCAGATTTTGGCCTGTGGACCCCTTCCCCGGGACTCCGACGATATTCAAAATCCCCTAGTGCCCGTCCTTAATATAAAGTGGGAAGAGGCACGCGTCCCCCCCCACCGGGCCAATTTTTCCATCTGGGATCTCATTCCCTGGTGCCTGACCATCTTACTAATTGGGTCGGGGACATGCGGCCCCTCGGCCCAGGCCGATTTCGGCTCAGGTGCTGACATTCCCAGGGGCCCATTCCCAATTCAAAAAGGGCCTTCAGTCCCCCAGGGCCAGCTCCTGCTATGTCCCAGGGTGCATTTTAATCTGCAAACACATTTGACGATTGTTGGAAAGTGGGTTATTAGTAGTGGAAAATATGATCAACATTTTACCTTCACACTTAGAAACTTTCCTGGAGGATTTTTCATCTGACGTCGTGCAGCCTCCTCCAGCAGGCCGGATTCGGTGAGGGTTTGCTGGATTGCCTTTCTCCGAGAGTCTGATCACTCTCTGGAGCTTATTTAAAAAAGTTCACCAAACTTTCCCAAACTTCTGGAACTTCTTCCTGAAGTTCCTCTTGAGGGTCCAAAGTATCCAAAACACGATCCAAGGGTCTGGAATCTCCAAGATGGTCCATGAAAGGTTGGGACCACAATATCCACAATGAACCTGGATATAACCCTTAAAAGTTCACTGGATACACTTCAGGCATGGGACTCTTGGTGGAGTTGATGCAGGTGAGCTCTGTTAACCTGTAGCTTGCAGGGAGCCCACTCTTTATTCCTCTTGAAACAACGATGTATTTTTCAGAGAATGCAGCAATATCACTTAACCCAGGGCCTTTTAAATACCTGACCTTCCACCTCTGGGACACCTAGGGGAGACCTTGGGGATACCTAGTATGCCCAATCATTGTAGGTTTTCCATTTGTAAGTGCCCCAAACACCAAAGTTGAGTTTGTGCACAATTCACATTTTAAAAGTAGTCCTGCAACACAGGGCTGCTTTTAAATCGAACTCAGGCCTCTGCAGTGCACACATGCAAGTGCAGAAAGGGCTTCTGGCCTTTATATTGCCATGCCGTACTATATACTAGGGACTTAAAGGTAGTTTTGATCCCCCTGCTCTATTATGTACTAGGGCCTTATAGGGGAGGTCATGCCAATCAAAGGGGTACCCTAATCCATAGTGTACCCTAGTGTATGTAGGTGTTTTCACTGTATTCTAAGTGTGTATTCAGCAAACCACTGGCCCGGGACCTGCTAGGCAGAGCCCAGGGACAGTCAGAGTCAGTTCCCACCAGTACCAGTCAGCAAATGTTGGGGGGTGCCCAGGGCATAAGATAACTTTACATTGATGTACACTACAAACTTCTCCCCTTTGGATCACTGTTGGTCTTAACATTTTTCCCTATCCTGCAGGCCTTGCAGCTGTTGCACTTACAAAACCCTTACTCTGTTTCTCTAGCCAGTTGCCTGGTTGGTGATTGACGAAGTGACTTTTCACAAAACTCTTGCAGAGACACTGGAATATTCTACTTATTGACAATGGCATTGTAAAAGCTGTGGGACCAAGACCACAATTCACCTATATGAAAGTACAGTCTCTAAAAGATAAACTTGTGAAAAGCCACTTTGTGGATCCAAATGGGGACAAATACCTATTGAACAAAAGATCATGTGCAATACCTAATTTGTGATGTACATCATCGAATGTGTATGCAGTTTAAAATACATGGGGAGATAGGATATGAACAACTATATACTGCCCAACATGTGAATTAAGCGAATGATAACCTTAGTTTGAAATTAGATGAATGGCACTAAGCCGGCAATGAAGGGACTTTATTGCCATTTGGGATAGGATATTGTTGAAAATGGCCTTTTCTAGTGTGCTTTTCCTTGACATTTTGCTTTTCTCCTTCCCATTACTCTGGATGCTAGCATTATGACACAAGCGTGTTTGGCACTGGCGTGCAGTGTCAAATTGTGTACATACTGCAGAGCAGTGTATATGTAATTGGCTAATTCGAGTTAGCTGTAAGACCCTTGTCATTGAGTGAGACCTATACCAAGGGCATGTATCTTGAATGTGCCTCTGTGGGCCTGCTGGACTGGCTGTGCCATCCAAAGAGGTAGCTCATCCATTGTGCCAAAGGTTTGCCCCGGTGGTGCCTATGTGCAAGGGTTACTGTTACTCAGTTTGGCATGTAGAAAGCTACATGCCTGGTTCTGCGTGTCTCCTGCTATATTGAAGTTCTCCCTAGGTATAGGATTTAGTGTTGGGAAGAGGCTGGGCAGGTGTGTGTACGTGTTACTTGCAAGAGTTGAGAATGACAGTGGATGGTGTGTTCAGTATGATGGGGCCTGCATCTTGCTTGGATTAGCATGAGGGGGGCTAGGGGAAAGGCAGTCTAGCATTATTTCTTATGGCCAGAATAGTAACAGTATAGTGTTTGGTATCAATGAGTTCGTAATGGCGAATCCTCTCCGGAAGAGGGGCGGGCTTGACATTACAGTATTCGAAATGTCACTTTGGTAAAGTGGGCATTTGGAAGTGCGTGGCGCTGTGTGCTTGGTGGCCTGTCTCCTAATTCACAACTGAGTGCTACAGGGATAGCCACATCTGTGCATTCCTGACACAGGGCCATATAAACTAGGGGTTCATGGGAAACTGCAGACCTATGACTCTGAAGGATCTCTCTGAGATGGTTATGTGGGGGTGGAATTGGCACCTGCATTCAAAGGGGCACGGTTTTGGCCCCTCTGAATATTGTGATCAAACCTCCCAGGGAAGGATGGCAGACAGGAGAAAATTTAGAGAGGCCCTGTGTATTTCAAAGGTGGCATTTTTAACTGATCTTATCCGCAAAGGCCATGGTGGGT
Source organism: Triturus cristatus (assembly GCF_964204655.1). NCBI lineage: Eukaryota > Metazoa > Chordata > Amphibia > Caudata > Salamandridae > Triturus > Triturus cristatus. The sequence continues at coordinate 295,656,135 of NC_140582.1, read as the reverse complement.
CTTGCTACAGGAGCTTCGGGCTCCGAAAGTAGAGTCACTTTTGGATTTGGAACCATACAATGCTGGTTCTATATTGGGACATTGACATTAGGAATTATTAGGGCAGGAGGGACTGCACGTGGGCTATCCACAGACTTGTGGTGACTTGGAGCTTGTCGTCCTCCAAGAAGGGGACCACCACTTGTTGGATTTTGCCTGGACTTTGCTGACCTGCAGCTAGTGCTAACTGTCGTGGCCTGGGGATCAAAGTACTCTCCAAGGGTCGGTGAGCTGTCCTCCTGTCTATGAGATCCCAGGGACACAAAGGATCTCAATGTCTTCATTGGATCATAAGGACTGCACTGGGTGTGGCAGAGACAGGTGGAAGTGATCGTGGTTGTGACAAGAACCGTTTAGACATACACTATCATCTCGCTGTGCAAGAGGAGCATGTGCTTAAAGATCATCAACCATCTCAGGTGACTGGCACAAGAGGAGTTTGAGGAGTCAAGAGGAAGCTTGCAGAGTCCGAGGGACCCATGCTTGCTTGTGCTCCTGAGCATGTGGTGGCCGAGGGGTGTTGGGGGAACCTGCGCCAGGAGCTGAGACTGTCATTGGCCTCCAGATTGGAAGAACAACAGTGATTTTGCATTGCAGTCTCTGTTGGAGGTCATTGTCTCCCTCTCCCTGGACCCACAACACAGAGCGCTTGTTTTTGGAAAACATCAAGATGAGACTCGAATGGTTTTGTGTGCCTTGTGGACATCTGCAGCTGACTGCAGGGGGTCATCACACCTTCAATTTCTTCAGACGAAGGGCACACCAGCTTCCTGGGTCACAACCTTTTGTCTAAGGGGGAATACTGATCCTGCACTCGGGCAGGTGCTGTCAGGCACCTGGAGGTCTAATCCAGATGGATGAAACTAAGTAACTATTTATTTCTGTGTTTAGGTGCTACCGACTGTCAAGTCAACAGGGAGCCAACAGGGTCAACGTGTATCACTGGCTGGTGGACTTGAGAGACTGAGGGGCCAGGTCACGAGGTATAGCCAGAGACTGGTGACTGTTTGACCTTTCTGCAATGGGGAAATCTGACAATTGCATATAACTGTAAAGTGTATATACAATGAGTGTTTCAATTTGATTTTAATAGAGAAGTTTGACAATCGTGTATAACTGTAGAGTGTATATACAATGTGTATCTCGTTTTGCTTTCAGTGTGTGTGTGTAATTTAAAAACAAGTGTTTTTTTACATACAGTGTGGAGTCTTTTTGTGGCAAATGCAGTGTGTTGCATGAGGGGGTGCTGTGCCAGTGCTTCACACTCAAGCCTGAGGATGAGCCTGACTGGTCGGTGCCAAGCTACCAGAGGGTGACCACAGGTTATCAGACACGTGTATAAAACGAAGCCTATTTGGAATGGTGGTTTCTGACTGGCTTCGATGCATCTTAGCCAGCCCGAAATCCATTGGTCTAACAGATATATTATCATCCACGATTTCCATGAGATACACACAATTCATTATAAAGAACTTGGACAGCAGTGTCACACACCTTACAGATATCATGTTTGATGAAAGAAAGCAGCTAGTAGAAAAGAAAGTAATGCCAAGTCATGTATGTTTGCTTTTATTTTAAATCCCATTGACAGAATGTCTCCTTGCTGGAAGGACAGGTGATTGTATATCAAGTGAAACTGAAAAAGGACTCACTGACCGTGAGTAAGACTAGTCAAAACGCAAATCTTTTGAGGATCGTTGTGTGGCGGTTTCTTTCTGATTGTTGGTTAGAATTTGTATATGTGTGTGTGTGTGTATATTACCTACTGGCGGTCGCCAGTAGGTAGTTATAGTTAGGACCCTGTTTCCATAGGAAATCTGCAACATTCTATTTTGAATAACTTTGGCGCCGGTCGACGAATCCTCGCGAATTTCTCAAAATAGGTGGGGCGCTACGCTCCGCTCCTACCCTGAAAGTCTCGGGGGGATTCGTCAAGCGGGGGCTGAGATAAAAGGGGGGTCCCAAAACGCGTTTTTCCCATGCATTTTTCCATAGGACCTTTAGACAGGGCTACAGCCCGAACGGCTGAACAGAATTACTAGAAATTTGGCAGAGAGGTAGTCCTCAGGTCAAGGAAGTGCCTTTTGTAGGTTTGGTGTAAATCTGTTCAGTAGATTCTGAGAAAATAGCCTTTAAATCAATATATATATCTGAGCCAGCTTACGGTACGCTTACCGTAAGCTTACCGTACGCGTACGGTGGCGTGCACGAGCGCGATTCTGATTGGCTGTTAGATCTTAGTAAACATTCGAATCGGCCGAAACCAGGAAGCGGCGGCCGCCATTTTGTGTATTTCACTCCGGTAAAAAAGAGTGATATCTTGAAAAGGGGGCAAGGGAGAGAGTTACAGACCCCCTAACATTTGTAAGGGGGTCAAAGAAGGACAGAAAAGTACAAAGAAAACATTTATTGATTTTTAAAAAAATCACGGGGTACGCGTACGGTAAGCTTACGGTAAGCGTACGGTAAAAAAAAAAAGAAAAAAAAGAAATGAAATTCAGATTTAAGTGTTTAGATATTAGGGGGCTCTAAAAAGAGCCGTTGTGTTTATTAAGTGATTTTTTAGTGGTACCTACAAGTAAGTACCGATGCAGAGTCTAAGGTTCAAGAGGAAGACTCTGTTCCCTTCATCATTGAAGTGCACACCATCTCCTCTATAAATGTCTTGCATGTCGTAACGCAAGTTGTTGTGGTAAATGGAACCCATACCATAGTCACGGAGGAAAGCAGAAACAGATTTGTTGATGTGCTTTCTTGCTTTGTCAATCTGCGGACAGAAATGATTGGACCAGTTCCATTTTTGCCTTTGGCCTATGTTAGAAAACACAAAGGCAGTTTTAGGGAAAAGTGAAAACAGTTGTGCAAAGGTGTCCTTCATAAGCATTTCCAGACCTACCCCAGTCAAAGTGCCTAGGTCATTGCCACCACAGTGCACTATTATGAGGTCAGGGTGTTGGATTTGCATGAAGGATTTCACCAATGGCATCAATTGGTGCCACTTTAACCCTCTCTGACCAATCCATTTAATGTCTACATTTGGCAAAGCAAGGTCTCTCACCATACCTGTTTTCTCTGCAAACTTTTCACTCCAGAAGACATAGCTGTGCCCTACAATCCACACTGTGAACATCTTCAAAGGAGAACTGGATGCACTCAGGAGGTGTCTTTCAGTAGAATGGCAATATGAAAAGAAAGACAGTTTGGAAATGGAGGCATACATATTTTTTTCAAAAAAAAAAGAACTGATTGGCTGTTTCATACCATTCTAGAATAAAAACTAGGCTGTATGTGTAAATTAATAGAAGCATGTTTTGTATTGGTACAGAAAAATGTGTTACCAAAGAACAGTACTATGGATTTGCTGTTAGGTTTGAAAAGTCAAGCACTCTTGCTCTGTGGAATTGAAACATTGTTTGGCGAACTTCTGACCTGACTCCACACAGCAGTGTTCCATGAGCTGTTGCTATGGTAGCAGGCAGAAGTCAAGTTGGGGGAAGGGTACTAGGCAGAAGTCAAGTTGGGGGAAGGGTACTTTTGGAAAAGGGTTGGTTTTCAACCAATAGAAATGTGTGATTACATTTGAAAAAAAGGGGGAAGCACTGAGATTTGAAACTTACATGTATATGTGTGGAAAAATAGAGGGAAACTTTGCCATTATCTGGTTCTGCTGAGAGGAGAGAGGTGTAGAGAACAGAGATCCTGGCTCTGATAATCTGTTGTTTGAGTGCCACATTTCTTTCACAACTAACTAATTTTAAAGGTGAGGTTAGAGTTTGAGAGGAGATGTATATGGTAAATTAAGAAATGAATAATAGAAATGTAATTCTTTTTGTTGAAGTTGCGTTTATTATTTTCTGTTTTGGGAGAAATTTAAATGTGAGGAACATGTGAAATAATATGGACTATGTTTTCACGATAAATTAAGGTGTATTGGTATAAAAAATGAATAGTTTAAGGGTTTGAGGTTGGACTCAGTAATGCAAATACATTCAGCATCACTAAGGCTGGTTGCCCTTGGTGGGATGAAGCAAGTCACCCAGGTTACACATGTTGGGAAATATAGGCAGAGATTTATTGTGTACAACTCTGGTAATTTTATATTTGCATTAGTAGGAAAAAGGGGGAGCGATTTTTTGGTGCAGAAGCAGACTCTTAGCACACACCCAGCTCCTTTCCATGTATAATCATGCACAGTATTTACAAGCGAGTGGGGTTTGAGATTTCAGTCTGTAATGCAAATACATTCAGCATCACTAAGGCTGGTTGCCCTTGCTGGAGTGTAGGCAGTCACCCAGGATACACATGGTGGTGGTCTGAAAAAGCAGTTTGGACATGTGCATTTAAAAAAATCTGAAAAGTGGATTCATAATGTGTCAGTCTGTAAAAGTGATTATCACTTGCCAAAAAAAAGAGCAGTAAGTGTGCATTCAAATTGGCAAAGAAATTTCGTTTTGTGACTAATGTGAAAACATGACTCTGTGTGCAAATAGGAATTACAGGCAGAGATTTATTGCGTTATGCTCTGGTGATTTCACAGTTGCATTAGTAGGAAAAAGGGGGAGCGATTTTTTGGTGCAGAAGCAGACTCTTAGCACACACCCAGCTCCTTTCCATGTATAATCATGCACAGTATTTACAAGCGAGTGGGGTTTGAGGTTTCAGTCTGTAATGCAAATACATTCAGCATCACTAAGGCTGGTTGCCCTTGCTGGAGTGTAGGCAGTCACCCAGGATACACATGGTGGTGGTCTGAAAAAGCAGTCTGGACATGGGCTTTTTAAAAAATCTGAAAAGTGGATTCATAATGTGTCAGTCTGTAAAAGTGATTATCACTTGCCAAAAAAAAAGAGCAGTAAGTGTGCATTCAAATTGGCAAAGAAATTTCGTTTTGTGACTAATGTGAAAACATGACTCTGTGTGCAAATAGGAATTACAGGCAGAGATTTATTGCGTTTTGCTCTGGTGATTTCACAGTTGCATTAGTAGGAAAAAGGGGGAGCGATTTTTTGGTGCAGAAGCAGACTCTTAGCACACACCCAGCTCCTTTCCATGTATAATCATGCACAGTATTTACAAGCGAGTGGGGTTTGAGGTTTCAGTCTGTAATGCAAAGACATTCAGCATCACTAAGGCTGGTTGCCCTTGCTGGAGTGTAGGCAGTCACCCAGGATACACATGGTGGTGGTCTGAAAAAGCAGTTTGGACATGTGCATTTAAAAAAATCTGAAAAGTGGATTCATAATGTGTCAGTCTGTAAAAGTGATTATCACTTGCCAAAAAAAAGAGCAGTAAGTGTGCATTCAAATTGGCAAAGAAATTTCGTTTTGTGACTAATGTGAAAACATGACTCTGTGTCCAAATAGGAATTACAGGCAGAGATTTATTGCGTATTGCTCTGGTGATTTCACAGTTGCATTAGAAGGAAAGGGGGAGCCTTTTTTTGGTGCAGAAGCTGACTCTTAGCACACAGGTAGCTGCTTACCATGTGGAATCATGCACAGTATTCACAAGCGAGTGGGGTTTGAGGTTTCAGTCAGTAATGCAAATACATTCAGCATCACTAAGGCTGGTTGCCCTTGCTGGAGTGTAGGCAGTCACCCAGGATACACATGGTGGTGGTCTGAAAAAGCAGTCTGGACATGGGCTTTTAAAAAAATCTGAAAAGTGGATTCATAATGTGTCAGTCTGTAAAAGTGATTATCACTTGCCAAAAAAAAAGAACAGTAAGTGTGCATTCAAATTGGCAAAGAAATTTCGTTTTGTGACTAATGTGAAAACATGACTCTGTGTGCAAATAGGAATTACAGGCAGAGATTTATTGCGTTTTGCTCTGGTGATTTCACAGTTGCATTAGTAGGAAAAAGGGGGAGCGATTTTTTGGTGCAGAAGCAGACTCTTAGCACACACCCAGCTCCTTTCCATGTATAATCATGCACAGTATTTACAAGCGAGTGGGGTTTGAGGTTTCAGTCTGTAATGCAAATACATTCAGCATCACTAAGGCTGGTTGCCCTTGCTGGAGTGTAGGCAGTCACCCAGGATACACATGGTGGTGGTCTGAAAAAGCAGTCTGGACATGTGCTTTTAAAAATATCTGAAAAGTGGATTCATAATGTGTCAGTCTGTAAAAGTGATTATCACTTGCCAAAAAAAAAGAGCAGTACGTGTGCTTTCAAATTGGCAAAGAAATTTCGTTTTGTGACTAATGTGAAAACATGACTCTGTGTGCAAATAGGAATTACAGGCAGAGATTTATTGCGTTTTGCTCTGGTGATTTCACAGTTGCATTAGTAGGAAAAAGGGGGAGCGATTTTTTGGTGCAGAAGCAGACTCTTAGCACACACCCAGCTCCTTTCCATGTATAATCATGCACAGTATTTACAAGCGAGTGGGGTTTGAGGTTTCAGTCTGTAATGCAAATACATTCAGCATCACTAAGGCTGGTTGCCCTTGCTGGAGTGTAGGCAGTCACCCAGTATACACATGGTGGTGGTCTGAAAAAGCAGTCTAGACATGTGCATTTAAAAAAATCTGAAAAGTGGATTTATAATGTGCCAGTCTGTAAAAGTGATTATCACTTGCCAAAAAAAAGAGTAATAAGTGTGTTTTCAAATTGGCAAAGAAATTACGTTTTGTGACTATTGTGAAAAGAAATGTAGTAATATATTTAAATAAAATAAAGGAATTTTTTTTTAGTTTTTTTCAGGTATTGCTGAAGAGCAGTGAACAAAATTTAAGATGCCTACAAAATCCAGAGTTCAAAAAACTCACAAAAAAAACCTATATTTGAAGACAACTGGAGGACCAAAGTTAGTAGAAGATGCTCATGTTGGGAAAAAGAAAAAATCTTCTGGTAAGCAGAAAAAACAATTTCTAAAAAATATATTCAAAAGAATGAAAAATGTACAAAATGTCTGTACTGGAAAGAATGTTTTGAAAAGAAAAGGACAGGAAAAAATTGAGAATTTAGTTAATGCAAATATACCTTCTGCAACTGAAAAGATTTACATAAATAGAAAAACAGCGTTTAAAGAGATACGTAGAAAAATGTTTCAGAGAAGAGTTATGTCCAATTTGATAAAGGATGTGAAGAAATATAAGCAAAAGACTAAGTTTTATAAAAGAAAAAAAGAAATTGAAGCCATTGCAGCAAAGGCATTAGAATTAAAAAGGAAACTATTCATTTTAATTTTGAATAGGATGCGTACATTAGACAAAATGGTTAATGTACTGAAATCACATAGCAAAAGGAAAAGAGTAGTGAACAGAACAAACTTTTGTAAAGTGTTTTTAGGAAAGTGGATGCATAGTTCAAGTAGTGAACCTTTTTTTAATGAAGAGAGCTATTTTCAAAGTAATAGTTTGCTGCATGCAGTTGACACCAGAGGTCGTGCTTACGAAGTAAAAAATGGTTGCATAATGGAGAAGGAGATAATGGTTCCAAGAGATGAGGTACAAGTGATGGCAGATGAGGCTATGGGGAGACGTCCTAAAGCCCCAGTGTACACTTGGAATTGTAGTAGTATTTGCACTGTGCGTCAGGAATCTATTGACAAATTTTGTGAGTTTCTAAGAGAATATAGTAAAAAAAGTATAAAACAGAAGATTAAGGTGCTTCAAAGTCTGGATCCATGCAGAGTGAGAGAGAATACTGGTTTGCAGGGTCATTCTCTGGCTTGTCTATCTAGAAAAGTGTGTAATAGTGTTTTCCATCATTTTAGGATGCTGGCTGTTCATCATACTGAAATGAGAAAGTTTGTGAGACGGTTGTATTTTGCCAAAAGTCCAGCAATAAAGTTAAATGAATTGAATAGGGCTCTGTTCCGAGGAACGGTATCAGATGTAGAGAAGGTTGTTGATGAAATTCAGTTTTGTTACTTTGGTCCTGAACAAAACAGTGCAGAGAAGGACACAGTAAATGAGGAAGAAGTGGAAGAGAATGTAGAACCCTCTGTAAGTAACACATTTAATGATCACATAACAAAATTTGCAATAATCTCTAATGAAAGACCAAATTTTACTTGTATTTGTTGCCGCAGAACTCATTATAGAAAACAAACTAGGAATGTTGATCTCTACAGAAAGAGTGAAAATGAAGATAATTATAAGTGGAAGGATTTTGCCACATATATATTTCTTGAAAATTGTTTTGATTTGGGTGAAGATCAGCGTATTTGTAAATACTGTTACAACAAGTTAGAGGAAAATAGAATGCCGACCAGAGCTGTACATAATAATTTAGAATTGGATGCTATTCCTGCTGAACTTTCTGAATTAAATACATATGAGTCTATACTCATTCAATGTGTTCATCCGTTCCAGACCATAGTACGTATGGAGCCCAAAACTGGTAAATTACCTCCTTCCGATTTACTGAGAGGTTTAAAAGGTAGAGTGGTGTATTTGCCCTTGGATTTGAAAAAAAATATGGAAACTATTGATGCGGATACTTTGGAAACTGAACCATTAATTATTCTGGTTAATGGTGTACCTACAAAGAATAAGAAGATTTGGCAGGAGCTGGTAGATGTGCGGAAAGTACAAAGAGCAAATTTGTATTTGAAAAGGAATAACAAATGGTATGAATCAATTTATATAGAAGAAGAAGAAGAAGAAGATTTACAAGAAGACACAGAAACACCAACTGGACAAATTGAAAAAGTGGACAAGTCAAAGGAAGAAGAAATTTATGAACATTTTAGCATACATCCTCTTCATTCAAAAGAAGTTATGGGAGACAATATTGATCTCTTTCAGATGAAGAAAGCAAAAGGAACTCCCGTGAGTGTATGGGAGGAGAGCTTGGAAGCTCGATGTTTTCCCCAGCTGTTTCCTAAAGGAAAAGGAGGACGATACGATGAACGTCCGGAACAGATTCCAGCTTCTGAGTATCGGACTACAAGACTATATGCTGAAGATCCCAGATTTCGACAAAGTATTCCTTATTTGTTCCATCTTTTATTTGAAAGCGACTTGTCTGCACTGTCTTATGCAGTAAATCACATTTTAAAAAGTGGAGTACATTTACAAAATGTGTCTGCTAAGGATTTTATGGAGAAAGTGCAGCACCGAGATGATCATTTGGAAACACAACTGATCAATCTGATGGCTTGTCAGCGTGGGACAAATGAATATTGGTACCGACGCCATGGTGAATTAAAATGCATGTTACGGAATTTAGGAACACCAACATGGTTCGTTACACTAAGCTGTGCCGACTACGCTTGGGATGATTTACTGGATTTTCTACGAGAGGCAAATTCAAACATTAAAAACATTGTATACAAGACAGCAGGAGAACTGTGCTCATTGGATCCGGTTAATGTTTGCAGATATTTCAATCATAGATTTGAGGCTGTGATGCCCTTCATCTGCAATAAAAAAAATCCACCTCTTGGAGAAGTAGTAGATTTCTTTTGGAGAAAAGAGTACCAGGCAAGAGGTGCTCCTCATATTCATATGCTGTTGTGGATCAAGGATGCCCCAAAGTTTGGAACAGATACTGATGAAGCAGTGTTATCTTACATTGAAGAATATGCAACATGTGCTATACCAAAAAGCACAGAAGAGAAAAAGTTAAAGGAGCAAGTTTTACGTTTCCAAAGTCATCGGTGTGGAAAATACTGTCGACGGAAATACAAGAGCAAAGATAAATACTACACTAAATGTCGATTTGGATTTCCTAGACCTGTTCTTTCAAATGGAAGAGTAAACAGTTTTATGTCAGCTGTGAGACATACTATCACAAGAAAATCACCTAAGAATACCTACAACCTTAAAAGAAAAGAAGAATCAAAAAATATAAATGACTACAACCCAGTCATTTTATCCATGTGGAACGCTAACATGGATATACTGTATGTAGCTGACAATTCCATTGCTGTTGCTCGATATGTAACATCTTACATTACGAAATCAGAAAAAACAGAATTGAAGGAAATGTGGGAAGAGATTTCTCACGAGAAGACTGTCAGTAAGAAGCTGTACAGTTTCAGTTTGAAGATGTTATCGCATCGAGAAATTGGATCCTACGAATGTTCAGATAGGTTATCTTCTGCAAGTCTCTACTCGAAGTCAAGAAGAATAATTTGGGCAAGTTTAGGCCTTGCAGCAATGAGAAATCGGGTACTAAAATCTGTTGGAGAAATTGAATATTTGGCCGAGAATGACCCAGAAAGTACAGATATTTTGAAATCAAACATGTTGGACACATATTATCCCAAGAGAAGTCAACATCTGGAGAACATGTGTCTCTATGAAGTGCTGCAGAACTACATTTATTCACGGAAAGCCGCAGAAGACATCAACAATGGAAAATATAAAGTCATTGGTGAGGAAGGATGTTTGGTGAAGCAAACAAAAGGAAGTTTCATAAATCACAGGAAGCTGAGTGACAAGAAGGAATTTTACTACTTGGCTCTTTTACAGTTGTTTAAACCATGGCGTACAGAGGATGAACTACTGGGAGAATTTCAAAGCTATGAAGATTCTTTTAATGCTTGCAAAGACAGCATACAATGCAGTACATTCTCAAGTTATCTGCAAATGTTAAATGAAGAAATTGAACAGGAAACTACAATTGCAGCAGAAATAGCTAGAGACAGTTCTCAGGACAGCCAAAGTTCAGAAACATTCAGTCAAGATCCCCTAGGACAACCAATCGTTGAAAATGAAGCATCAATAGCCATGAATGAAGTGGAAACGGCTATGAATCAAGCTCAAGAAGAATTTATAGACTTACAAAATTTGGAAAGACAACTGAACGAAGAGCAGCAACAAATTTATGAAGAGATCAGAAACAAAATTGATCACGGATTTCTACATGAAAAAAAAGAGTGCTCATGCACATCATTTCATCCAATCAGGATGTATGTAAGCGGACAAGCTGGAACTGGAAAAAGTTTCCTAATTAAAGTCATCAGAAGCTACCTACAGCAAAAAACGGATTCTACTTTGTCTTGTGTGGTTACTGCTCCAACTGGGTTAGCAGCATATAACATAAAAGGAATCACTTTACATCGTTTGCTAATGTTACCAGTGGAGCATGAGAACAAAATACAATACAACAAGCTAACTGGAGAAGCATCCTTGGAAGTTTCAAGAGTCTTGAAGAAGATGCAAGTTCTCATTATTGATGAGGTGAGCATGGTTTCAAACTTAATGCTTGCCTTTGTGCATTTAAGAATGCAGCAAATTCTGAAGACAGACTATGACATGTTATTTGGTGGAAAACACGTCATAGTTTTTGGAGATCTTTTGCAACTTACTCCAGTTAAAGGACAACCAGTGTTTAATACTGTCACACATGAAGACACGAAGAAGTCATTGGGAAGCATCGGAAATACAAATATTTGGTCCTTCTTTGAGTACAAGGAACTTACTACTAATATGAGGCAAGCAAGCGATGAAGAATATGGAAGTATTCTGAAAGATATCAAAATTGGACAACTCACAGAAGTTGGCAAAAAAGCATTACAGAGTCGGCTGCTACATAATTTATTTCCAAAGGAAGAAATAGTTGCAGAGAAGATATACAAGAACATTGCAGAAAACAAAAGTATCATCTGCTTAATGCCAACTCTACGTGAATGCTCAATATTCAATGAGGAGCTTTTGAAATTGGAAAAGGAAGAGATCAGGAAATTAGAAGCAGTGGACAAAATTGAGGATGGAAGAATTACTGTCACAGTAACAGGCACACTGAAAAATAAATTGGATTCACTAGAGAAGAACATTTCCAAAACAGCTGGATTAGAAAAAAATCTATATGTTTGCATGAACTGTAGAGTATTTTTAAGGAGAAATTTGGATGTTGAAAAAGGTTTAGTTAATGGAGCTATGGGAAGAGTTGTGGGTTTTATTAATTATCAGAAAAAAGATGGAATTGAATGTTTAAAAATAAAATTTGATCAGATAGAAGAAGTTAAAGACATTTGTCGTTGTACAGTTCGTTTCATGCTTGGGAAAGACTTATATGTACGTAGGAAGCAGTTTCCGTTTTCGCTAGCATATGCTGTAACTATTCACAAGTCTCAAGGATTGACTGTAGATTGTGCATTTGTGAACATTGGTTCAACTGTGTTCAAAGAAGGTATGGCATATGTTGCTTTGTCACGAGTGAAAACATTATCAGGTTTATTCATGATAGACTTTGATGACTCAAAAGTTAGTGCTGATACAAATTGTGTAAAGGAGTATAATAGATTAAGAAGAAGCTATGCTCCTCATTTAGGTCAGTATCCTGTGTTGGAGAAACGTGTAGTTTCTCGTAAAAGGAGAAATGAGAATATCTGTGATGAAGATGTACAGAGGAGGAAAAAAAAGAGGAGTGATGTAATTGCAAGCAAAAAGAGTAAGGAAAAAGAAGAACAGGTTGTAGGATGTCATTTTGAAAATAGCTCTGGTGTCAACTGCTACGCAAATGTAGTGCTGAATGTTGCATTTTATCTGGAAAGTTTGCAAGAGCAGATAATAGTAAATCAGGGAAAAAGATTCTGTTCAGAGCTGAGTCTCCTTTTTCAAAAGCTGAGTAATGATAAAACTCAAATAGAAAGTGCTACTGAAATTAGAAAACTTTTAGATGTATGTTCAGGACGAACACAGTTTTCTCAAAATGAACAGCAAGATGCACACGAATTTTTGATGTTTTTTCTTCAGGTACTGGAAGAAGAAGAAGTTGCAATTGATAATTTATTTGGTCTCTCTTATAAATGGGAACATAGTTGTGAAAACTGTTATAATATATGTGGCTCTAATGTTGATAATGAAAGGTTTATTTTTTTGACATTGCCAGAGACTAAAACAGTCACTTTTGCTAAATTAGTTAAAGATGCTAATCATAGCATGCAATGCGGTGAGTGTCAATCTGACATGTTTTCAACATTAATTTTAAAGGAATACGGACAGTATGTAATTTTAATGATGCAACGATGTAGAGCTGATGGTTCAAAATTGGATACTTTAATAAAGAAGTTTACAGGACAGCAATTATCAATTTCAGGAAAAACTTTTGTAACTGTTGCAATAATTTTCCATGAAGGACCTACTGTTACTTCTGGACATTACACAGTTTATCTTAAATGTGAAAAAGGCTGGACACTGTGTAATGATTCCCAATTGGTTTTTAAGCAACGTTTGCCTTTTGATTTAGCAAATTCCTATCTAATCTTCCTGAAACCTAAATTTTAGAGAGACTTGGCAAGATCTGGACAAAACAATTTTACCATTTTATTGGATTACCATTGGAATTTTCAAAAATAAAGATTTTTTAATTTATCATTTGGCCTAATAGAAAGATAACCAATTGTAATGTGGACTTTTTTAATTTTTAATGAAACTTTCGAAAACCAAAAATTTAGAGAAAATCGGTAACATCTGCTCAATTTAAATTTTGGAATGTTATTGGAGTGCCATTGGAAATTTTTTCAAAAAAGATTTTTTAAATTACTATTTGGCCATGTGGAAAGGTAAACAATTCTATTGTGGACTTAATAAATTATTAATAAATATTTAGGGAACCAATATGTTACAGAGAATCGGTGAGATCTGTACAAATAAAACTTTAGAATTTCATTGGATTACCATTGGAAATTTAATCAAAAAAGAATTTTAAAATTACTATTTGGCCTAAAGGAAATGGAACCAGATGTAATGTGGAGTTATTTGAGATATAATATTGTGATTATACTTCTGAAACAAACATATCAGACGGTATTTTAAAGAAATAAGTATTGATATTAGATGATATTTTTTTAGAATATTATGCATTTCTATAATGTTAAGTTTAAGTAAAAAGAGATTCTGGGCTTTTTTATTACAATCTTTGAGATTGTTATTTTTTTTGCCCGCTGCAAAATGATGAATGCAATTGCTTTCACAATTTATAGTGAAATGCAATATATTCTGAAAACAGCAAAAATAAGGCAAAAATATTTTTTGAGAAATATGTAAATATGTGTACTGTATTATAAAATGTTTTAAAAATATTAATACTTTTTTCTTTTTTTTCAGATTGATATAGAAAATTTTCGAATACTAGAACCATTTTTAAAGCAATTTTTTTAAAAAACAAATGAATAAATATTTTTTTGAGTGGGTATGGTAAGTCAATAATAATAATTGTAGTCTCTCAAAGACCTTGTAATGTGATAATTGATTTTTAGTGTTTTTTTAAAAAAAAAAAAAAAATACGCGCACCGTACGCGTACGGTAAAAAAAAAAAAAAAAAGTTTTTAAAAACATATATAAAAAAAAGATGAAAGATAAGGTTGGCTCTTAAAAGAGCCGTTGTGTTCATGCAGGGACAGAGGAAAGAAAGATTGGGAAAATTAGTCTCTGCGACAAGTGTGCTGATCTATTTTGAGGTTCACTAGGGAAACACTGGTCTCCCTATGACAAATTAGATCATGACAAGAGGCGCATCGAATATCAACCCTCAGAAATCGAGGGTTAATTTCCAGAGGGCCAGCAAAAGGAGATGCTCCCCCCACAGATGAAGGGCTCACCTGACCTGCAGAAGAAGGACTCAGCCCTGCAGATGATGGTCCAGGCTGAGCTGCTGTGGATGTGCTTGGTTGACTTACTGAAGGGTTACCTCCAGTAAGTCGAGCATGTGTCCTTTTGTGTACATCCTTGAGGTGCCTCATCATGGTATGATTCCCAAAGGAATACTTCCTGTCAGGATTACCTCTTGAAAGTACACGCTGACACAGCTTGCAAGTCACTAAGGGTGCATTTACCTTTTGCTGGCCTTCAGGAAAAGTAAAATAATCCCATACATAAGAGGTCTTTTGTTTCCTCGCTCTCTGCCTCAAGGTAGTGCTGCTAGTGCTAGCCTCACTCTCAGAAGGGCTCTGCTGTTCTCCCATCGTATCACAAAGACAACCCAGCTCCTTCTCCTAAGGGATCACAAGCAGAAATGAGGGGAATGGGTGTGGTGTAGGAGAGTTCTAGAACTGAAAGTAGTTTCAACCAATCAAAAGTTGTGTTTCATGATCACATGACCTACCGTACGCTTACGGTACGCTTACGGTACGCTTACGGCAAAAGTACGCATGCGCGTAAAAAAGACACGCGCTTGCGCGCATGCGCATAACAGTCACTACCCGACACTTCCGCGTAACGTGCGCGTGTAGCATACACGCGTACGCGTCCCACGCGGAGTACGCGCGGCTACGCAAATTGCGTAACTATACGCAAACAGCGTAGATAAATTACGGACATTGCGTAAACCGTACGCTTACCGTAAGCTTACGGTACGCGTACTAAAAAAAAAAAAAAAAAAAGGAAAAAATGTATTGCTAATAAATTTTACCTGTTTATTTTATAAACTATTTTAAAAAAAACATATTATAGAATTTTAAAAATTTAACCATAGTCTTAAAAAAAGGATTGAAAATTAAAAAAAATATATCTTTAAAAAATAGAAGAAAATAAAAAAATTAGCATTTAAAAAACCTTGCAAATTCACTGAAAAAACCATGGGTTTCACACACGTTATAGTTAGGAATTAGCATTTAAAAAACCTTGCAAATTCACTGAAAAAACCATGGGTTTCACACACGTTATAGTTAGGAATTAGCATTTAAAAAACCTTAGAAATTCAATGAAAAAACCAAAGGTTTCACACATGTTATAGTTAGCTGGACATTTCACTCGTAAAAAACCAATGAAATTCCCCCGTTATAGTTAGTTCAGCTAACTATAACTCGCGCGCCCGCAATGCACTGCTGATGACGTCACATATTACATCACTCATGACATGGTCAGTGACATCACTCATGACATCACTGATGACATCTCAAATGACATCACTGATGACATCACTGATGACATCATCCTTGTGATAGAGTGGCAGACCACCTCTGCCCCTAATATAACCTTTGATACACACATTCAAAAATAGAAATTAAAATTTTAAAAACAATGGACATACCAATACCAGTTACAACAACCTATTCAGTAATTCTAAGATCCACATACACATCCACTCATTCACCAACAGTCCTGTACAGTCACTCATACATGTACTCACTCATCATATGTACTCATACACGTATACATCCTGTTACACAATGCCACTCATCCATAGAGGTACTCACACACATAGTCACTCATGCTAATAAAGAATCAAACATACATTTACTTGCATATACAGTTATACACACACCGCCACACTTACTTCTACAGAAACTTACACATACTTAGTCTTTTAAACAATCACTTATAGAAACACATACTTATTCATACAGGAACTCTTCCAATCTCTCACTCTCACATATACTCGCTTATATACACCAATTGTCACATATACTAGTTTAAAACATATGTAGTTACTCATAGAGACACTATTGAGACAGTCATTCACTCACTAACACACCTATGCACACACTCATTCACCCATAGAGTCCTGCACACATGCTGTCTTCAACACATACAAAGAGTGAGTCACTCATTCATGCACCTATGCACTACGTAATACCCCCCACCGAACCATACAGACATCAGACACTGATACTCAAAAAACCAACTAATAACCTATATAGACACCCATGTAGCTACTCACCAACCCATGCAGCCACTTATACACAAAGTGAGAGACTGATACAGATATTTACATATTTAAACATTACTCACTAAGCCATGTATTCACTAAGATACACTTAATCAGTCAGTTATACAATCAATTTTTCAAAAACAATTCATCCATTTAGACACTTATATACCCATTTATTCTTCCATCGACCTTGAGATATACATATATAAAACATATGTAATTTTCTGAAAAACACACATTCTCTGAATGATGTCATCAGTGATGTCATTTGAGATGTCATCAGTGATGTCATGAGTGATGTCACTGACCATGTCATGAGTGATGTAATATGTGACGTCATCAGCAGTGCATTGCGGGCGCGCGAGTTATAGTTAGCTGAACTGACTATAACGGGGGAATTTCATTGGTTTTTTACGAGTGAAATGTCCAGCTAACTATAACATGTGTGAAACCTTTGGTTTTTTCATTGAATTTCTAAGGTTTTTTAAATGCTAATTCCTAACTATAACGTGTGTGAAACCCATGGTTTTTTCAGTGAATATATATATGTATAGGTTTTTCAATTGCTGCTAAGTGTTAGAGGATTTTTTTGCACTGCACTATTTTGCACTTCTTTGTATTTTTGTATCTTGTTGTTTACACAGACCTTTTTTTAACCATTTGGCATTTTCTTTGTATATTTATCTGTTTTTTTTAGCTTGCAATTTCGATATTTATTGATTTTAATACATTCCTGTCTACATTCCTGTCATTCTTTTAGTATTGGGTCTCTTTAGATATGATAAGCTACCTCTCCAATATTGCACTTGCACTTTATTGATGAATTTGCTGCTACTTATTAGACCGATATGGAATGAACTATTTTGTATTTATAGTTACTGATCGATTTGCACGATATGTTGTACAATTATTTGATGCCTCTTGGTTCTTGTTTGGCTTTATTTACATCTGGTCATTTAAATTATTTTGTATTTGAGAGAAATATAGTTGGAAACTTTGTATTCAAGGCACTTGCTGAATATTGCTTCCAAAGAATAGCATCAACCTCCATTTTTCAGGTTACGCATTGGCAATTACAGTATTCATTTTTGCACTTTGTATTTATTACATGTCTTATATTACTGTAATTTGTCCAAATATTATTATATATTTCTCTCTGAATCACAATTAATTTATATTGTACTGAAATTTGAATCCTCCCAATATTTATAGTGGAGTGTTATCGAAAGTAGTTGACCATATATTGACCACAGTCTGTTTTTTATACTGATTAACAACAGTTTGTTTTAGTAGTTGATTGTGCACATCTTTCACCTTTTAAAAAACGTCACAGTGTGGAGACGCATTATGTGATCAAGCTCCCCCCCGAGGAGCGAAATGTGTCATGGCAGGCACTGCTCCTGTGATACTTTCTCTTTAATAAACTGCTACTGCTTCACCCACTTATGGTTTGTGGAAGTCCGTGATTCGTCCCTGGAGTCTGGAGGTTCGTGCCTGGGGTTCCGCCTAAAGAGATTCAGCGCGGACAGGACGTCTTCATTTATATATATATATATATATATATATATATATATATATATAAATATGTACATTACCTCCTGGCAGTCGCCAGTAGGTAGTTATAGTTAGGATCTATTTTCCATAGGAAATCCGCAACATTCTATTTGGAATAACGTTGGCGCCGATTGACGAATCTTGGCAAAATTTCCAAACTTTTGTCCAGCTCCGGTCCACTCCTATCCTGAAAATTTCACGGTGATTCGTCAAGCGGGGGCTGAAAAAAAAGGGGGGGTCCCAAAATGCGTTTTCCCCATGCATTTTCCCATAGGACCTGTTGACGCAGCTACAGCCCAAACTGCTTAACGGAATTACACCAAATTTGGCAAAGAGGTAGTCCTCAGTTCAGACTCGTGCCTTTTGTTTAAATGGTGTAAATCCGTTCAGTAGTTCCTCAGAAAATTAGAGTTAAAAAGATAGATATATCTGGGCGGATCGTAACCACAGATCTCATCGTGAGATCTGATTGGCTGTCGGTACTTCATCCAAGAAGTGTTGGCAGCCATCTTGGGACCAATATACATGATAGCACCTCATTAAAAAGCATTGCAGTTAATAGAAGGTTTTAAGACTTTAGTTACATTATAAATCATTTGTTGATGGTACCATACTCATTTTAGGAATTGTGGTGTGTTCTAAGGTGATTTTACCATGTGAAAAAGCCTTCTGCTGTGATATCACGAACCATGTTTGAGAGAAAACTATTTTCTCATACTTTTCCCACAGAGGTTTGGAAGGTGATCTATAAGCTAAACTGAGAGCATATTTTCTGTAAATTCACATTATCTTTCTCAGTCATGTAAGAATGAAGTCTGACATTCTCAGTAAAACATGTACATCCAACAAGGGCAGAGACTGTCAGTTGATTCCTTTGTGTTCTACTGCAGCTTCCCAGACAGCTCTAAAGAACAACTAGAGCGCTAACAGTCTTACTTATGACAAAAGTATGGCACACCTGAAGCCAGCTTGATTGGAATAAAGTGGTAACACTTAAAACATTTAATTTACAAAGGAACTAAATGAGGGGGTTCATTTTGCCATATAAATTATGATTAATGCTGCAGAAAGAAAAACTAGGGCACATTGTGACTTCTGAAATCCTCTTTCATTTCATAAAAACATTCTGACATGCAGACTGAAACATGCACTTTGAATACCAGCAGCAGACTTGCCTGGTGAGCAGTAGCTTTACTACAGTGATCTAACGAGCAACTAGAGTGCTAACATTCAGAATTTATGGAAAATGTGTGACACATCTGAATGCCTTCTTGATGGAATCAAAGTAAAAAACTGAAAGTATTTCCTACTGAGGAGACTGCAGTAAATGAGGAAATTAGGAAACTTCATAACAAATAAATCTCCCAAGATGGCCACCAGAGACAAAAGAGCCCAAATGTAGTCCAAATATCACCCAGATGTAGCCCAAGTATAGCCCAATGACAGAATGTCCCAGAGTGTTCTTAAGAACAACTAGAGCGCTAACAGTCTTACTTATGACAAAAGTATGGCACACCTGAAGCCATCTTGATTGGAATAAAGTGGTAACACTTAAAACATTTAATTTGCAAAGGAACAAAATGAGGGGGTTCATTTTGCTGTATAAATTATGATTAGTGCTGCAGAAAGAAAAACTAGGGCACATTTTGACTTCTGAAATCCTCTTTTATTTCATAAAAACATTCTGACATGCAGACTGAAACATGCACTTTTAATACCAGCAGCAGACTTTTGTGGTGAGCAGTAGCTTTACTACAATGATCTAATGAGCAACTAGAGTGCTAACATTCAGAATTTATGGCAAATGTGTGACATATCTGAATACCTTCTTGATGGAATCAAAGTAAAAAACTGAAAGCATTTCCTACTGAGGAGACTGCAGTAAATGAGGAAATTAGGAAACTTCATAATAAATAAATCTCCTAAAATGGCCACCAGAGACAAAAGAGCCAAAATGTAGCCCAAATATCACCCAGATGTAGCCCAAATGTAGCCCAATGACAGAAGTGTGCAAAACACTTATTTTTTGTGTATTTGCAGTTTTATATAGTGCAGACTTGTCAGGTATTGGAGTGCTTTACATGAACATTGGTTACATCACACAAGATCAAATTCATTTTGGTTGTAGACATGGGGAGTTTGAGGGCCATATGTAGGAAGCCAAATACCGGTCGGTAACGGCCGATTTTCAGTAAATATCCCGTTACCGACCGGTATTTAGGCATTTGCTATGTAGGGGGCATATTTCAGGATTCGGTAATTTACCGAATCGGTAAAATTACCGAATCGGTAATTTTACCGATTCGGTAAATACCGAATCCTGAAATGATATGTAGGTAACACTCAAATGAGTGATGTCTAGGAAAAAGAATTCGGTATTTACCACCAAATATAGGTTGGTGATAAATACCGAATACCTAGCAAAACGTGATATATTGCTGATGTCAAAGTGCCATGTGGCAGACATACATGCCCTTAGGGCATGTATGTGCGCCACATGTGCACACATGGACGAATCAGGGGTGCAACAGGGTGTCAATGTGACACCCTGCCACCCATGATACTGCCTCCACAATTACCGATTCGGTATTTACCGATTCGGTAATGGTAACTGGCTTCCCATTGATTCCTATGGGAAGGTATGCATCATTACCGAATCGGTAAATACCGATTCTAAATTACCGACCCTTTCCGAATCGGTAAATATTACCGATTGATTACCTACATCACATTTACCGATTCATAAATACCGAATCGGTAAAATTCGGTATTTATGAGTCGGTAAATGTGACCCTACCTACATATGGCCCTAAGTGATTTGACCAGAATCACAGAATGTTGAGCTGAAGCAGAAACTCCAACCTGCTTCCCCAGTTGCAAAGTCTGCAGCTCTGGAAGTAACACCACACCCTCTCCCCTTGGATGCAACATTTAATCAAGTGGTCAACTGGATAAAAAAACTAAGATTACAAATAATTCAAAAGTTCTTTGTCGCTATTTGAAAACTCAGAAAATATGTCCTCATTTTAGTTTTTTAGAGCACTAACCATAATTTTGATGCAAATAAGGCCCTCTCATATATGTAATTTCTAAAGGAAATGCTCTAGGCATTACAGTTTTGATTACATCAAGATGACGTCAGGCATTCCACACTTTTGTAATAAATATAGAATGTTAGCAATCTAGTTGTTCATTGTGATACTGTTGAGAGGCAGAGGCCAGGGGCACGGACTCTGAAAATTGAAGGCAGGTAGGAGAGTGCAGAGACAACAATTTGACCACACTAGGCAGGCAGGCAGGAAAGGCAGTGGCAGCACAACAGACTATGGAGGGCAGTGGAAAGGGGGGCAGGGGCAACAAACCAACAATACAGGACTGTCAAGAGAGGCTGTGGCAATATAATAGACCATTGTGGGCAGAAGGATGAGGCAGGGGTCATACAACCATACATGCCAACAGACCCGTTTCAGCCAGGAAACGTCCAATGTTTTTAAGCTCAAATGGGCTTTACTTGATCTATTTCCTGTCTACAATCTTCTCTTTTTCAATGTAACTCAAAGGGGAAAATCAATACCCCAGTTTTATTTCAAAATCTCCCTCTTACCAAGTTCAAAATGTTCGCAAGTATGGTACATTGGATCATGGTAGGCAGGAGGAATTGGGGTAGGGACATGGACTCGGATAACAGAGGACAGGAGGGCCATTGAGAGGTGCACCAAACTGACGCTACAGGGCAGGCATCAGGGTTTGCAGCAGCACAATACACCACACAGGGCATGCGGGACGGGAGTGCAGCACAACAATCCATAGAAAGCAATAGGGAGGGGACAGGACCATGCAGATGGACAACAGACAACAGAGGGGAAGAGGCAATGGTAGCTAGCTGACCATAATGGACAGACAGGAGAGAAAGCTGCAGCATAACAGACCATAAAGGGCAGGAGGGACGGATCAGGGGCATTACAATGGAACTGACAAGCCAGGAGGGAGGGAATAGGGGTCTGCACATGGAAACAGAGGGCTGGGGGCAAGGGGGCAGGGCAGGAGCAGCAAGATGACCATGGAGGTCAGGCAGGATGGGCACTAGAAACAGGACACACCATGGAGAGCAACAGTGAGACTATGATGGCATACACACAGACCATGGAGGGAAGGTGGGAGGGGGTCAGGAGCAGCTAGCTGACCACACAGGGAAGGTGGGAGGGGCCATGGCAGCACAGAAGACCATGCATGGCAAGCGGGAGGGTTAGTGGCAGCACAATGGCTATGATGGGCAAGAAGGAGGGTGCAGGGGCATGCACAAAGGACCATGGAGGATAGAAGGGAGGGTCAGGACCTGGGCACAGACAAGAGAGTTCAGGGGAAGGGGCCTCACAACAGACCGCACGGGGCAGGCAGGAGGAGCAGTTGCAGCACAATAGACCAGGGAGGGCAGAAGGGTGTGGCAGTAAAATGGACCATGGAGGACAGGAGGAAGGGGATAGGGGCATGGCATGTGGACAGGCAGGGTGGAGGTGGCAGGGACAGGTTACAGTCATCTGACAATGCTAGGCAGGTGGTAGGGGAGTGGCAGCTCAACAGAACACTCAGAATAGATAGGAGTGGCAGGTCCATGGAACATGGTGGTCAAAAAGGATGGAGCAGGGGCATGCACAAAGACATCGGAGGGCAGGGGGAAGGAGAATAGGGGCAGCAAGCAAAGCACAGAGGCTAAGCAGGAGGTCAATGATGGGCCATAGAATTGGGCAATGGAGGGCAGGATGAGTGGACTGGTACATCATGCTAAATGCAGGGCAGTGGCAGCACATCAGACCATGCATGGCAGGAGGGAGGAGGCTAGTCCATGGATTCAGACAACAGAGGATAGGGAGGAGGTGGATGGGGCAGCAAGTTAACTGTTCATAGAAGGTGGGTATTAGGAACTAACAAGTATGCAGCATAATCTCACTTTTATTCAGGAAGAAGAGGACGTTTGGGACTGTGACTCCGGGCTCACTTGGCAGAAACATCCCCTGACCCTCCACCCCCCATCGCAAAATGTAATGCCCGTGAAAAGGGTAGGTGGACGCAGTGGTATATAGAACATAGTCCTGAGAGCACGATTGTAAATGAAAACTAGATATAGTATATGGTATAAACTATGCACCAAAAAGTTTGATATAAGATGAACCGGGGCGTGAAATATAATATGCAATACATTGTGCGCAATGACAGATTCATTGGAGAGCACGAGATAGCACATGCACTAGCGCTTGCTATGTGATATGCGCCTTGGAGTGTAATATGCACAGGGCAGTGTTGTGTAACCTAAGTAGTCTCTAAAGCTGTAATATAAAATATGTGCTGGGTAGTGTAACGTTGCATATGCACTGTGACAAAGATATGGATCAAAGATTGTAATATGTATGGCATAGCGCTGTGCTTTATAACATAGGCATCGAGGAAGGCACGTTAGATGGGGCAATATAACCCGTGCGAAGGCAAGTGTGGCATGACATATTCACGGGGTGGTGTTACGGTGCACATGGGCTAGAGAGTGTCATAGCATACGCACTAGCTGGTGGAATACAACACAGAGGTGTGTGGCACTCGGCGGGCACTGGTGGGTGTAACACAGCATTGGGCTCAGCCAGGATCACGCTGTGACTCTCAAGTGAGGTTTGTCTCCTTTCCAGAGAGTAAAATAAAAAGTATTACACATCCGGCGGTGGATGTGTGTTTTATTACCGTGAGGGGGTTTCTTGCATAGTTTGGTCGAATTTTTGTCGAATCCCCTTTGAATGGCTTGGTGTGCATGTGTATTAAATGTGCCCGTCAATAGCTACCCATGTTTGTATAAATAAACGACAAGGGTGTCTACTTGGAGAGTACCCACCAGCGGGGGCGCCGGGATTAGGCACGGTAGGGTGTCAGACATGTCAGAGCTTCACTAGCAGTGCGAATACATTCTACGTGGATTCATTGTATGCATAGTCGCCTTTTAATGAATATCACGCAAATCGTCATGGTGATAGGTACATACGGTTTGTCCAGCATGTCCTAGGTGTTTCTATAAATATATATATTTTTTTTAAAAATAAAAAACAAAGGCCGGCCCCGGGGGATGGGGTCCCCGGGGCCATAAGTGGCCTGAGGAGGGCAACACAGCCCCCCTCCTAAAGAATAACATTTTTTTAAAAAGGCCATGACCTGGGGGTTGGAGTCCCAGGGGCCGATTAAGGCCTTGGGAGGGCCAAATTTATTTTTTTAAAGAAAAAAAAATAGGGTGCAGGCCCTGGGGGATGGGGTCCCCAGGGCTAATAAATTAGAAAAAGAAAGGGGGCCACACAGCCCTTCTTCTTAAAAATAAATAAATAAAAGACCGGCATCGCGCCGGAGGCCACGCCCCCTCCTTGCAGCACTCTGCAAACGCGCCCCCTGGCCAGTTGTAAGTTGAGGAATTAATTCCCCTTCAATACTGAGGGTCCCTGAGGGCCAACTAGCCCAACAGGTATCTCCAGTATGTGCCAGGGAGCTGCGTTGCAGACAGGTGTTCTGAGGCCACGCCCCTTTTTACACCTCCATGCAACGCAGCTCTGTGGCACTTACTGGAGGTACCTAGTGGGCTAGTTTGACCATAGGGACCCTTAGGATTCAAGGGGACTTAATCTCTCAACTCAAAACGCCCACAGGCCCTGTGGCGCGTTTTTAAGTTGGGGAAATAATTCCCTTTCAATCCTGAGGGACCCTGGGGTCCAACTAGCCCACCAGGTGCTTCCAGTAAGCACCACTGCTCTGCGTTGCAGAGAGGTGGTACAGGCCGTGCCCCTTTTACACCTCTCTGCAACGCAGCTCTGTGGCGCTTACTGGAGGTACCTTGTGGTCTAGTTGGACCCTAGGGACCCTCAGGATTCAAGGGGACTTAATCTCCCAACTTAAAACGGCTACAGGGTGTGTTTACACAGTGGGGAAGGGAGGGGACGGGGCATGAGGTGACGTGTTCAAACACGCCCTGTGGTGCGTTTTAAGAGGTAGTTTTAATCCCCTGCCCTATTATATACTAGGGGCTTACAGAGGAGGTAATGCTAATCACAGGGGGACCCCAACACATAGTGTGCCCTAGTGTATGTAGGTGTTTTCACTGTATTCTGAGTGTCTTTTAACATAGCACTGGCTCTAGGACTGGTTAGTCAGACTCAGTTACCACCAGTATCCATCTGAAAAAGTTGAGGGCACAGGATGATTTTGCAACAAGGCTTGTTTCTGCTCTTCTGTTTGTTCTTTCTGCACGTTATACTTCTTCCTGCACTTTTCTTCGTCTTTGAGGACTTCTGTTGCTTCTTTCTGCATTTCTTTTTTTTCTTTCTGTGCGTTTTTCCTTCTTTCTTCACATGTCTTATCTCTGTAGGCATAGCTAGAAATTAGCATTTAAAAAACCTTTGAAATTCACTGAAAAAAACATAGGTTTCAGGGGCGTTATAGTTAGCTGGACTTTTCACTCGTACAAAACCATAGGAATTCCCCCGTTATAGTTAGTTCAACTAACTATAACTCGTGCGCCCGCAATGCACTGCTGATGACGTCACATATTACATCACTCATGACATGGTCAGTGTTTCTTCGTGGTATAGTTATTGTCATCATTCTCTATTGCGCAGATATGTTCAAGGATTCTCTTCTTCAATTGGCACACCGTGCTGCCAATGTATCCTTGACCACAATTGCACTCTAGCATATATACAACATAGGTGCTTTCACAATTGTTCTTTTAATTAATATAAGTGATTTTGCCTTTGGAATTGACAATTTCTTTCATGTTCTTTCGAATGCAACATGCTTTGCATTTGTCGCATTTGCTGAATCCTCTTTGGATATCCATTAACCAAGACTTTGTTTGTGATCTTGTAACATGGCTGTGTATCAATTTGTCTTTGATTGATGGTGCTCTCCTGTATGTTATATTTGGTTGTTTGCCCAAGATTTTTTCCATGTCATGGTCTTTCAAGAGTACATTCCATGTTTATTCATGATTTTAACAATTTCATGATTTTCTTTTTTTAACATTTTTTTTTTGTCCTCATTTGCCTTACCCCACATAGAATGCCCGTTGAACCAGCTGTTTTGTCTACAGCACTTCAGCCAAAGACATTCCAATTGCTCAAGGGAGGATCGTGGGTAGAAGTGTTTTGCTCCACCAAGGATTTTTCACATCCTGCCGGACCATAATGCTGGGAGGCCCTT
This sequence comes from Triturus cristatus, assembly GCF_964204655.1. Lineage (NCBI taxonomy): Eukaryota > Metazoa > Chordata > Amphibia > Caudata > Salamandridae > Triturus > Triturus cristatus. The sequence continues at coordinate 295,629,767 of NC_140582.1, read as the reverse complement.
TTGTTGATAGTCCGAGGAGAAATATAGGCATAATCATAGGACCCGGGAAAAAAAAAATGAATGAAAATGAAAACTAGATATAGTATATGGTATAAACTATGCACCAAAAAGTTTGATATAAGATGAACCGGGGCGTGAAATATAATATGCAATACATTGTGCGCAATGACAGATTCATTGGAGAGCACGAGATAGCACATGCACTAGCGCTTGCTATGTGATATGCGCCTTGGAGTGTAATATGCACAGGGCAGTGTTGTGTAACCTAAGTAGTCTCTAAAGCTGTAATATAAAATATGTGCTGGGTAGTGTAACGTTGCATATGCACTGTGACAAAGATATGGATCAAAGATTGTAATATGTATGGCATAGCGCTGTGCTTTATAACATAGGCATCGAGGAAGGCACGTTAGATGGGGCAATATAACCCGTGCGAAGGCAAGTGTGGCATGACATATTCACGGGGTGGTGTTACGGTGCACATGGGCTAGAGAGTGTCATAGCATACGCACTAGCTGGTGGAATACAACACAGAGGTGTGTGGCACTCGGCGGGCACTGGTGGGTGTAACACAGCATTGGGCTCAGCCAGGATCACGCTGTGACTCTCAAGTGAGGTTTGTCTCCTTTCCAGAGAGTAAAATAAAAAGTATTACACATCCGGCGGTGGATGTGTGTTTTATTACCGTGAGGGGGTTTCTTGCATAGTTTGGTCGAATTTTTGTCGAATCCCCTTTGAATGGCTTGGTGTGCATGTGTATTAAATGTGCCCGTCAATAGCTACCCATGTTTGTATAAATAAACGACAAGGGTGTCTACTTGGAGAGTACCCACCAGCGGGGGCGCCGGGATTAGGCACGGTAGGGTGTCAGACATGTCAGAGCTTCACTAGCAGTGCGAATACATTCTACGTGGATTCATTGTATGCATAGTCGCCTTTTAATGAATATCAAGCAAATCGTCATGGTGATAGGTACATACGGTTTATCCAGCATGTCCTAGGTGTTTCTATAAATATATATATTTTTTAAAAAAATAAAAAACAAAGGCCGGCCCCGGGGGATGGGGTCCCCGGGGCCATAAGTGGCCTGAGGAGGGCAACACAGCCCCCCTCCTAAAGAATAACATTTTTTTAAAAAGGCCATGACCTGGGGGTTGGAGTCCCAGGGGCCGATTAAGGCCTTGGGAGGGCCAAATTAATTTTTTTAAAGAAAAAAAATTAGGGTGCAGGCCCTGGGGGATGGGGTCCCCAGGGCTAATAAATTAGAAAAAGAAAGGGGGCCACACAGCCCTTCTTCTTAAAAATAAATAAATAAAAGACCGGCATCACGCCGGAGGCCACGCCCCCTCCTTGCAGCACTCTGCAAACGCGCCCCCTGACCAGTTGTAAGTTGAGGAATTAATTCCCCTTCAATACTAAGGGTCCCTGAGGGCCAACTAGCCCAACAGGTATCTCCAGTATGCGCCAGGGAGCTGCGTTGCAGACAGGTGTTCTGAGGCCACGCCCCTTTTTACACCTCCATGCAACGCAGCTCTGTGGCACTTACTGGAGGTACCTAGTGGGCTAGTTTGACCATAGGGACCCTTAGGATTCAAGGGGACTTAATATCTCAACTCAAAACGCCCACAGGCCCTGTGGCGCGTTTTTAAGTTGGGGAAATAATTCCCTTTCAATCCTGAGGGACCCTGGGGTCCAACTAGCCCACCAGGTGCTTCCAGTAAGCACCACTGCTCTGCGTTGCAGAGAGGTGGTACAGGCCGTGCCCCTTTTACACCTCTCTGCAACGGAGCTCTGTGGCGCTTACTGGAGGTACCTTGTGGTCTAGTTGGACCCTAGGGACCCTCAGGATTCAAGGGGACTTAAGCTCCCAACTTAAAACGGCTACAGGGTGTGTTTACACAGTGGGGAAGGGAGGGGACGGGGCATGAGGTGACGTGTTCAAACACGCCCTGTGGTGCGTTTTAAGAGGTAGTTTTAATCCCCTGCCCTATTATATACTAGGGGCTTACAGAGGAGGTAATGCTAATCACAGGGGGACCCCAACACATAGTGTGCCCTAGTGTATGTAGGTGTTTTCACTGTATTCTGAGTGTCTTTTAACATAGCACTGGCTCTAGGACTGGTTAGTCAGACTCAGTTACCACCAGTATCCGTCTGAAAAAGTTGAGGGCACAGGATGATTTTGCAACAAGGCTTGTTTCTGCTCTTCTGTTTGTTCTTTCTGCACGTTATACTTCTTCCTGCACTTTTCTTCGTCTTTGAGGACTTCTGTTGCTTCTTTCTGCATTTCTTTTTTTTCTTTCTGTGCGTTTTTCCTTCTTTCTTCACATGTCCTATCTCTGTAGGCATAGCTAGAAATTAGCATTTAAAAAACCTTTGAAATTCACTGAAAAAAACATAGGTTTCAGGGGCGTTATAGTTAGCTGGACTTTTCACTCGTACAAAACCATAGGAATTCCCCCGTTATAGTTAGTTCAACTAACTATAACTCGTGCGCCCGCAATGCACTGCTGATGACGTCACATATTACATCACTCATGACATGGTCAGTGTTTCTTCGTGGTATAGTTATTGTCATCATTCTCTATTGCGCAGATATGTTCAAGGATTCTCTTCTTCAATTGGCACACCGTGCTGCCAATGTATCCTTGACCACAATTGCACTCTAGCATATATACAACATAGGTGCTTTCACAATTGATCTTTTAATTAATATAAGTGATTTTGCCTTTGGAATTGACAATTTCTTTCATGTTCTTTCCAATGCAACATGCTTTGCATTTGTCGCATTTGCTGAATCCTCTTTGGATATCCATTAACCAAGACTTTGTTTGTGATCTTGTAACATGGCTGTGTATCAATTTGTCTTTGATTGATGGTGCTTTCCTGTATGTTATATTTGGTTGTTTGCCCAAGATTTTTTCCATGTCATGGTCTTTCAAGAGTACATTCCATGTTTATTCATGATTTTAACAATTTCATGATTTTCTTTTTTTTTTTAAAAAAAATTGTCCTCATTTGCCTTACCCCACATAGAATGCCCGTTGAACCAGCTGTTTTGTCTGCAGCACTTCAGCCAAAGACATTCCAATTGCTCAAGGGAGGATCGTGGGTAGAAGTTTTTTGCTCCACCAAGGATTTTTCACATCCTGCCGGACCATAATGCTGGGAGGCCCTTTTGTTGATAGTCCGAGGAGAAATATAGGCATAATCATAGGACCCGGGAAAAAAAAAAAATACACCCCGGACTCCTATCTCCATGACGTCAGTAAATCCCAAAAAAACAGATTTTTCTTATTACAGGATCTAGCCATATCCACTTTAGACACTTCATACAACGATGTCAACCATTCTGAGTGAGTCGGTGGTGAGGACTCAACCCAGTATTTGCATATTTGTCTTCTAGCGATAAGAATCGCATAGAAAAGTAAAGATCTTGCAGGCCCCCTAATAGTATCGACCAGACCAAAAATAATTGAGGGTAAACTGATGGTCAGAGGAACCCTAAGAATGGATTCCATTGATGAAAAAACTTCGCCCCAAAATTCCTGTAGCAGAGGGCAGTCTTTAAACATATGTATGTCCGATGCTGCGAGGAGGCCACATTTATTGCATGCTTTATCGGGCTGGAATTTTGATAGTCTGAGAGGAGAAAGATAAGCTCTATGGGCTGTAAAGATGTGATTACGCCTAAGCCAAGCAGGTTTAACAATTCTGAACAGTGTATTGAATGAATCCCTGCAGATCGAGTCACATTGCATGCTCATCTGCTGCCCCCATAGATCATCTGCTAATTTAAACTCGCCATCTACTTCCTCTACTATTGCCCAGTACCATAAAGAGACCTCCCTTCTGACTCTAGGCTTTGAAACCAGTTGGTCCTCTAGATTACTCTCCCTTCCTAAAGGCCCGGTACTCCTAGCCTGTGATTGTGCCCAGCTTCTCAATTGGATGTATTTAAATTTTGAGAGTCCGGGCCCAACCATCTCATAGAGCACATCCCAGGGAGGGAGGTCAGCACCATCCAATAGGTCTCCCCACGTCAGTAACCCTGCATCTCTTAAGGGCATGCTCAAGCTATCACGGAGGCATGCAGGAGTGCTGGGGGAATCCCATATTGGGGCCTTTCTTGAAAAGTAACCCAGCCCTATTCTCCTTCTTATTGCTAACCAGCTACTAGCTAATGACTGAAGGATTTTTAATGTAACTTTTTTAAAGAATTTATGGTCTCCAAATTTAAACATAAAGCCATCTTCTGACAAATCTGAACCCCTCAGCATAGCCCGGAACAGGTGTCCCTCTGTAGTGCTAGTGGGTGTCTTCAACAGCCTATGAGAATGAGACAACTGGAATGCCCATGCATAATATTGTAGATCGGGCATAGCCAGACCCCCCTTCTCCCTCTTCCGCCTAAGCTTCTTCCATGCTATCCTAGTAGCTTTATGCTTCCAGATAAATGAATTTAGTTCTCCTTGACATTTTGCCAATTGTTTCATATCAAAGGACAGTGGGATAGCACCGAAGAGAAACAATATCTTGGGGAGGATAGACATTTTAACCAAGTTGATCCTACCCAGAATTGATAAAGGAAGATGCACCCATGAATTCAACTGAACTTGGCATTCACCCCCAAAAAATTTAAGGTTACATTCTGGGATCTTTTCCACTTCCTGCGTTGTTCTAATTCCTAGGTATCTCATATTAGTGACGATGTGATGATACGTGGTTTCCATATTCCAAGCCATATTCTCAGTTTTACTTGGATTAATCTCGTATCCTGAGATCAAGCCAAACTCTTCTGCACGTGTGATAATCGTGTTGAAGGCACTGTCAAGATCTGCTGTGAAAATTAGTATATCATCTGCATACATTGAGACTCTCCTCTCCCACTCTCCTAGTTTAAAAGGGATGATGTTATGTTCTTCTCTTAAAACCTGTGCAAAGGGTTCTATATATAAATTAAACAGGAGAGGGGAAATGGGGCAGCCCTGTCGCGTTCCCCTAGTGATGGTGAAGGGATCTGTCAGAGCCCCATTAGCTAGTAATCTGGCAATCGGCGCATTATACAGTAATTCAATTGCCCGGCAGAAGCCAGCTCCCAAGTTAAACTTTCTCATCACCTCCAAGAGGTATGTCCAATAAGCCCGATCAAAGGCCTTTGTTGCGTCTAATGTTAATACTGCCAAGGGGAGGGAAAAAGAAGACGCGATGTCAATAGCCCCTATTAGGTCGTAAGTGAGGTCTGATAATTGTCTCCCTTGGATAAAGCCCTTCTGATCTTGATAGATAACCTTGCCCACTACACCTCCTAACCTTTTTGAGAGGATGGCGGTGAAGATTTTATAATCAAAATTAAGGAGTGATATGGGGCGATAAGATCCACAGTCAGTAGGAGATTTTCCTTGTTTTAAAATTAGGACGACTGTCGCTTCACTCCAAGACCCCGGAGGGTCATCTCCATCCACCAATATGCTATTAAAAAGTCCAGATAGCACAGGGATTATAGAATCTATAAGAAGGCGATATAACTCTTCTGGAAGGCCGTCAGGCCCAGTCGCCTTACCTTTTTTGGAGTTATTAATTACCATTCTAATTTCGTCTTCAGTAATTTCGTTATCCAAAGCATCATGCTGTTCCCTCGTGAGACTTGGTAGTTTAATCTTATCAAGCCAATTACATCTCCTCAGAGGGTCCTCAATGGTGTCGTTGGTATATATCTTCTGGAAAAATTCACGAAAAGCCGCCCCGATGTCTAAATTAGATAACCGAGGTAAGCTTTCTCCATCCACCACTATCTGCTTGATATGGTTCCGGACCTGATCAGATTTAACTTTCCACGCGAGCAATTTACCAGCACTTTCCCTGAACTCAAAATGGGAAATTTTGCTCGCCTCCCATTTGCGAGAGATTCGGTCTTGGAGAATACTCTCCAATTGTTTTTTTAGGGAATCTAATTCTTCCAGATCAGCCTTAGAATTGTTTCCTGGTATGATATTTAATTTTGATTGGACTCTAGCGACGTCCTCTTCTAACCCCTTAACAGCCTTACTGAAATTCTTTTTCCTAAAGGAGGCACGATTAGTAATACAGCCTCTCCAATAGGCTTTCAAAGTATCCCACACCGTCGATATTTTCGCTGAGTTCAGATTTTGGTTGAGAAACTGAATAGTCTCAAGATTAAGAAATTTTATCTCGTCCTCCACTAGTAATATAGTGCGATCAAAAGACCACGATCTAGGTTTTTGCTGCTGCAGAAGTGTTAAAGAGAAAGCTAATGCAGAATGGTCTGACAGATGGGATGGGAGATATTCAATAGATTTGATCGTATGCCTTAACGCATAACTGAACAGAGCATAATCAATTCTAGATTTATGATGGTATTTCAGATTGATAAACGACACCCCAGGTTGGTCTCCTGCACGCTCTCTCCAGACATCTGAGAGGCCGATCTGTTTCATAATACTTAATAGGGTAGAGCGTGATTTGGAGGGAACCCCAGCTCGTGACTTAAGCGATTTATCTAGTCCAGGATGTAGCACAATATTAAAGTCTCCCAACCAAATAATGGGATCAGGAAAGTCAAGCAAATGAGTACTAATTGTATCTAAAAAGGAAGGATCATCTTGATTAGGTCCATAATAGACTACCAAAGTGAAAAGCGAATCCGACAGTGAAGTTTTTAATATAAGCCATCTTCCACTGAAATCCTCCCTACATTCTAGTACTTGTGCATTTGCTTGTTTTTTAAAGAGAACCATCACCCCTCTAATATTGGCCGTCTGATCTGTGCAGGCAAAGACATCGACCCATCTCTGTTTAGTTAAAATTTCAGAAGTCTCTGCTTTTAGCAGATGTGATTCCTGGATTGCAATGACTTGCGCAGGTGAATCCTTTAAATATTGTAAAATTCTAACCCTTCTATTCCTTGTACGCAACCCATTCACATTCCAGGACAGAAAGTGGATTAATGTCATACTAAGATTCTTATTTCAGACTTTAATGCCATCCCATCGGCCCAAGAGCACAATAAGCTTTCAAAGACAGCGAATAAGTTCTGCATAAACTGCAAAAGGAAGTTAAACCCAAAAAAATAATACTGGGGCAACGAAAAGTGAGGACTTTTTATGCTTTTACCCTTCCCAAACCCTCTCCCCCCTCCCATGGGAAACCCCACCCTTATTGCTATGGCCTGATGTGAGGCCATATTTACGTCTCATTGCTTCTGCAGATCCCCCCCCTGACCTACTACTAAAGGGTTAAGATCTACAAAACAAAAAAGAAAAAAGAAAAAAAAAAAGTGACCAAAAAAAAAAAAAAAAGGACGAACCCGAGTGATATACAACCATCGGTTGAGAGAGTTGATTAAGAACCCCATTAGAAATTCTTAAATTATCTATATATTTGTTTTAAATTTCCTTTTTTTTTCCCTCTCTCCCTCTCCTCTTTTTTTTTTCCTTCTTTCCCCTTCTCCTCCTTTTTTTTTTTCCTCTTTCCCCTTTTCCCCCTTCCCCTTCTCTCTTCTTTCTTTCCTTTTTTTTTATTTTACCACTTTCCCCTCTCTTCCCCTTTCTCATCTTTCTTTTCCCTTCTCCTTTTCTCATCAATTCTCATCATTTAATCATGTTTACTAACTTGTACATAAGCATCTCGTACTCTTCTTTTACCTTTCCCCTTCCCGAAAGTGAGGGGGGAAGGGGGGGGGCATACCCAATTCGAAATTCCTAAGATGGTTCCGTTCAGTCTTTCTCGCTTCTGCTTAAGGACACTAATAGCTCCTCAGCCTCATATGGAGATCTAATATTAAACATTTTTTTGTTATGCATAATCTTGAGGAAGGCGGGAAATCTCATCTGCACTGTGGCACCCAATGCCCTGAACTTGTCCATCCTCTGGCCCAATTCCCACTGGCGCTCCAAAGTTACTTTAGATAAATCCGAGCGCACCTCATACGAGAAATCTGGTCCCTTTAATGACTTTGCCTTAAGCGCCAAGTTCAGAATCTTCTCCTTTAGTGCATATGTGAGTAAGTTCATAAGGATTTTCCTTGGTTTCATTCTCCCAGGATTCAATCGAAATGGATCCCCGTGGATCCTCTGGATATCGTTTCCAAGGAACTCCAGTGATTCTTCCAGATTGAGAGAGTCCTTAAGCATAGCCACGATATACGCCTTTAAATCACTCCCCTCCTTCCCCTCCGGGATCTTTAAGAGGCGTAGATTATTCCGTCGTGAATTATTTTCAAGTGACTCCACTCTCTCCCTCAGGGCATCTCCGTCTCTACGTAAAGCCTGAATTTTACCCTCAGCAACCCCTAGATTAGCCTTAAAATGCTCAACAGAGCCCTCCAGATTATCAGTCCTCGCATTCAGGAAATCTACTTTCTTTTCTAAGGCGTCACATGCAGCTCTTATCTCAGCCTGGTTCTCTGAGGAGACCCCAAAACCTTGTTTAATGTCGTTTTTTAATGACATAAAGAGGGCCTCTATTGAGTGAGTCTCCACTCCTACCCCTCCTCCCTTCACAGAGTCGGACAGAGTTGCAACCTGGATTGCATCCTGATCTTGTGCCACTTCCGAAGAAACAATAGTAGGTACGATGTTAACAGGGATAGAAATCATACTATTTGGAGCTGCAGGTGCTATCATAGGGGGTATAGCCTGAGTTGGTGTAGAGTCTATGATATTAGTGGCTTCTGAGGTGTTAAAAGTGGCAGAAGAAACAGAGGTAGACATAGTAGATAGAGTAGAGATATCAGATGTACTGAATGCCCCCCTATTAGAACCAGCAAAGGTAGCAAAATTCTCCGTCCTGAATGGTAAGAGGGGCAAGGCTCTTAGTTCCCCCCCAAGGTGGGAGTACAACACAACTCGAGGGGGGCCTCTTGGCTTATAATATTTAATATCTGGGGCTGAACCCTAAAAAAGGAGTGAAGAGAAGGGGTAACTTTTACGGTAGTGGATTTAGTGGATTCAGTAGAGGCCTTAGCAGAGCTCTTCTTGCTTGTCTCTTTTACTCTCCTCCCCTTCACAGAAATGTTCTGAGGATTCTGAGATATATGCTCCACCTGAGACAGAACAGTTTGCTGCCCCCTTTTCTTGCTCGATTCTGGTATAGCGAGGGAGATCTTCTGAACCCCTGCCTCCTCTTCTATATCCCAGGAAACCCAGTCCAGCGACCTCTCCTGGGTTTTCACCTCTCTCTTTTCCTTCCTTTTGCCCCCTGCACTGCATATACTTTGCTGTGTCTTTTTCTGGGTAATTTCGGTCCGACCGGCTTTCTTAACCCGAGTAGAGAAAGATAAACTAGAACTCTCTAATGGGGGATTAAGAAGTTTCTTACCGGCCACAGTATCATGCCCTGGTCGTCGTTATTGTCCACCTTGGCCGTAGCAGAGACAGCAACCTTACCGTCTTTAGATTCCTTAGCGCCACTCTGCAGGAGGTAAGCTCCGATCCCCCTTGTGCTGACACTGCCTGAGTTCTCCCAGAGGAGACCGCGAGCCGCCGCTCTGCGACCGCGTCGCAGCTCCAGGGCGGCTCTGTCCCAGCGCGGCAAAAACAAAGGACAAGAGAGACCGGGACTCAACCAGGGAGCCTCTCCAAACCTCAACGCAGGTAAAAGACGTATATACTCCCGCAGAAAATCTTCTCTCAACCCGATAATGGCAGCATATGTTTCTCGCTCAGTAGGTTAGGGAGGAACGCAGAGCAGGGACGTGCGCTACCGCTCAGCTTGCGGACGCCATGTTTCCCCCAACATGATTTTCTTTGTTGTAAGTTAAGATTAATCGGATGTCTGGGTTTTTCTTCCCCTGCGATTCTCACACAGTCCCCCCTCCATCATGCATAGCAGGACATGGCATCACCAATGGGGTCATTTTTAGATAGCTATAATTTATTTAAACATAAGCAGCACCAATGTGAAATGACCTACGCATTTCAGCCGTAGCCTTTGACAGGCCCATAGAGAGATAATGTAGAGTGTCCTTTTCAAAGGGGCATAAGCCCCTACCCACACCTCAACCAAAAAGTAATTTGCGCAGGTGAGATACAAGTCAGTTACATATGTTCAATCTCTTTAACTTAGAAACCCATCCACATAAGTTAAAGCGGCAATCAATTCATGCAGGGAATTGCACCTATATCATATTTGTATTAATTCATCTCTATCATATTTTTGTAAGAGTCAAGTCAAAAGCAAGAGAATAAAAAGTGATAGAGATGAAAAAGAGAAAAGAGAAAAAGAATGGTGAAGTACCAATTTCTATAAAGAGCAATATGAATCATTCTGGTCCCTGAAACTCTTTCATAATTTTTTACCTTTCTCAATTTTTATTTTTTTTTCAAAATCTTTTTGTTTTTTTAGTATTTACAATGTTCTCACAGTTCTAAGTGCATGAATATTCATACCTTAATTACTATTACATTTAAAATTTTGAATTCCACACAGAGAGGAGTACAAAGGAATCCCACTCCAATGTCACGGAACATCATAAATGAGATCTTTCAAACATTTCTGTTAAGTAACAATCCCCAATGTCAAATTATTTCCATGAATTTACAGGCAAAGACATTTTTTGTTGTGTGTTGTCAATTTCTGGTGAAGCTGCACTTGAGATTTATAAAGTGCCTTATGCAAAACCTCACTAAAGTGCATGGTGCTTAGACCCTATTTAAACTTTAAATTTCACTTCCCATACTAGAGACATTGCACATTACCCAGATTAAACTACATATTGCTCCACAAATTAGCTGCTCTTGAAGTTTAATAAAGTGCATTATACGTATTCCCCAGCAAGCTGGTTTTAACTTATGCGTAGCACGAAACTCAATAACCACTTCTCAATGATATCTTATTGCACATCGCTCATATAGCAATTGATTACTGCACCCACTGTGGGCCACAATTTGCCAATATAGTTAAAAAAGTGCTGTATAGTTAAAAGTTCTGTCCTTTAAGATGATAAGGAAGTAAAATATCTATATAAATCTCCTACGGTCTTATTGAAGTGCATTAGTGCAAAAATAAGCAAAAGAGGTTATACCTATCTCTATCACGGAGAGAGTACTAAAGGTGTCACAGATTCTCAGGACCAATTCTCTCTGATCCAATACAGGCCTGGGCGTAGTTCGTGGAGTTTCGCTACACGACACTCCGCGAAATTACAAAAAACTCCACGAAGTTCTGCGAGTGGCGGAGTGCAGTGGGAACTGCAGTTTGTGCTGGTATTCCTGCAGCTTGGGTAGCAATTCTACCCGAGCAGCAGCTCGTGCTCGCAAACTCCGCTCCTGCCAAGCGAGAGCAAACAGTAAGTCTACTTCCAGCATGCAGGAGCAGGAAGACTGCTCCCGCCCACTGGGAGTGGACTTTTCATTGATAGCAGGCAGGAAAACAGATTAAAGAATTTCTCCAGCAGGCAGGGAGGAGCATTTTTGGCTGCTCCCTGCATAAAGCAGCAATGCCAGCTTCCACTGGAGCCGGCAGGGACTGCGGGGGCATTAAGGCTTCCCCCGCTGTCCCCAACAGTGCACACTGGGTGTCCTGGGTTGACTCTAAGGCACCAATCATCAAGTGGCCGGGCCCTGGGGATGGGGTGTCAGGGACCAAAATCAGTCTGGGAAGGAGGGCTGCATGTGCTCCCTCCCCTTCTGTAAAGAAGACATGAGCTTAAATTCCTGGGCTTGGCGAAGGCTAAACAAGTGTGTTTTCTCACAATTCCACATTGAAAACCATCTGGAATCTTTGGTAGAGGTGAATGGATTTTTGATTTATGGGAGCTCAATTTGCAGTAACTGAGACAAGTGGGTTCTTTCTTGTCCTTTCCAGGTGAGAGCAGAGTCCATGCTTCTCCCTTTAAATTACTACAAGTATCCAAATGTGTAACATCACCAGGAAGCCTCGCCTGTTTGGCCCCGCCCTCTTCACCTTAATAGTATGCAAAGATATTTCCGACTTTTGCCAGCTTACCAAAGGATCCTCCAGCGCATTTCCCAACAATTTTGGTGAGGCCTTTTTTTTAACATCTTTTTATAGAGTTTTACATGTTGAGTTCAATTTGTAACTATACATTTGTCCAACAACATTTGGCACATTTCTAAATAGATAGTCCATACCCGCTCAAATCAGGTGTCCAAAGGGGGAAGGAAAAATAACATCTTAGCAGTGCATACATTAATCACATCTGTCTGTGTCCAGCAAGTCTGCTATTTTAGACACCAATTATTGCAGAGGTCGGGTTTAGGGCAACGTAGCATTGTCAATGTTGTATACTCTAACATTGTACTCATGGATAGGAAAACCTGTATACATTAAACTTTAAAAGAACAGGCGCATCAGTATACCAGAAACAGGTTGTAAGCATTGTAGGCAGGTCAGCTTGGTAGTTTGCAGGCAGCACATTCTAGCTTTATGTATCTATGCTGTCGTAAAGGCCATCCAGAGGTCCTCTAGATGGATGGGCAATTTCCCTCCGCTCGTGAGGGGGTTGGGCTATGAAGCATTGCCGTCTATCTACGTGGGGAGGCTTGTGACACCGCACTGGAGTGGGCACCCTCTTCTATGTCCTCACTCTCCCATCCCCGCACTACATATTACCACAGGTCGGCTAAAGGGCAGCGTCTTAGTCCCCTGCTATCTTCCTCTCTTAACGTTCGTTCTTCAGCCCAAACTGTGACATGCTTTTCCCAGTGCAGTATGCCGGGGCCAGTAGGGGACTTCCATCTGAGGGCTATTCTTCTCCTAGCTAACACCAGGGCTAAGTCTATGGATCGGTTTCCGATTTTCTTGGCTTTAGGCCTATGGAATACTCCCAGTATGCATGCCACCATCCTACAGGGTATAGTGCATTCCAAGACCGTATGCATTGCCCGAATAGCATGTTGCCAGTACGCGGACAGTAGTGGGCAGCTCCAGACCATGTGCTTAAAGTCAGCATCTGGCTGTGTGCAGCGCGGACACTGTCAGTGCTGCCCCATATTACATTAAGTCTGTGCGGAGTGAGGTAAGTCATGTGTCCGGCGTTGAATTGGATATATTTAAAGCTAGCATTTCTGGAAATAGTCGGGTGATCTCAGCACTCGTGTCCACTCCGCATCTGTGATCGTGCGTTCTATAAGGAGTTCCCATATGTGGCGCAGCGTGGGCAGTGATTCTCGACCATTCAGCTGAAAGCCTGATAAAGCCACTTAGTGAGATGTCCTGCTGTTCCCAGTGTAGTAATGGGGTGTAGTAACCCATGTGTTTTTGGTCCCTGTGTTCCCTCTCCCCATAGAGATTGGAAAGTTTTCCACAGCCCATAATAGGTCAGGAACTGCCCACTTGAAAGGTCGGACTGGGCCATCAAGTACTCTATCGGGATCAGTGCTCTGTCCAAGTAGACATCCCCCACCCTTGATAGTCCCACATTTTCCCACACCCTCAATTGGCTCATAATGAAGGAGGAGGCATTAGTGTCTCCTTTGGGCAATTCCGCCAAGGGAAGATCCGGTGAGTACAGTGTGATTACTGGCACCCGGGCAAGGCCCCTTCACCAACACTGTAGGGCCACCATAACTAGGGCACCCCTGGGTTGGTCTCACTGCCTAGGCTGTATCAGCCGGTTCAGCAGCTCCCCCTTAAGTTCTATACTGGGCAGGTAGTCTAATGTCTCCAGCCCAATCCCCTCGAGCCACTGGGCCAGCCACTGCAGCTGGGCAGCCAAATAATAAGCCTCAAAATCTGGGGAACCCAGCCCTCCATTGTTAGGAGATCTCTGGGCAGTGGCTAAGGAGACTCTGTCCCCCATCCCAGATCAAGTCCCTCAGGGCTTTGGGATAACCACTGGCATATTTGCAAAAAAATAAAGAAGGCTTGGCAGCATGACCATTTTATAGAGCGGTATTCTCAACATGGTGGGAAGCTTGAGAGAGAGCCAGAATGCCACAACCGATTTGAGCGGAGTGCTGGGTTCAGATTGCCCTCCAGAAGATCATGCTGATCATGAAATATCTGGATACCCAAATATCTGAAAGACCGAGGAGACCACCTAGTACCAGCCGGCAGCGTCAGCTGACAGGGGAATGCAGGGTCCAAGGGGAAGACATGTGTCTTGTGTCGGTTCACTTTTAAACCAGTCAACACAGTGTAGGCATTTAAAATCTCCATTGTGTCTCCTATCCCCCCTCCCCATTCCTTAGGTACAGAAGGATGTCGTCTGCATATAGTGATATCATATATTCCCTCCCGTCCAGCGACATACTCAGTCGATCACTCTCTGCCCTAAATAACACCGCCAGCGGCTCCATGGCCAGCACAAACAAGAGAGGCGATAAGGGGCATCCCTGTCTGGTACCTCTATGAATTTCGTAGGGGGTTGAGGGTATGCCACCCGTCCTGGTGAGGCATTCTTCATGAGATGAATATGAGGACATATCCACTAAACAAAGAAGCACTTACTATATATAGTTAAGAGAAAGTGCCCTTGTTTAGTGAAGATTCACCTTGTTGTAGTCTCTTTATCTTCTGTAGAGGAGAATTCATGTTATCACAGATTTCTGGAAGGTCAATCACATTGCCAAAAATAAACATACACAAGGACACCGCAGTTATTTCTTCCTGGCCCATTAGGCAGCTGTAGCATAGAATATGCACTAGACATTTACACAAGGAGTTCCTACTTACTAATTAACCAGTATAAAGTTATCTAGTTGGGTAGACATTTTGTGTAAAACTGTGGACTCTTGTTGGATAAAGGGGCAGGTGAGGTTATTTTCTGTCCCAGTCACTTACACAGCTACTGCACACCCACACAGACACTCATACATCTACTCAGACACCCATTCAGTCACCCTCACATCCACTCACAGACACACAAACACTCACATACCCCCCCACACCCACAATGCCATTCACACACCCATACTGCCACTCACATACCCAAACACCAGTCACACACCCATACAGCCACTCACACACCCACTTATATATCCATACAACCACTCACATAGCCACTCATGGACCCATACAGCCACTCATACATCCATGCATTCACTCAACAAATCCGCTCACACACCCACTCATATACCCATACAGCCATTCACACACCCACTCCCAGACCCACACAGCCATTCACACACCCACTCACTGACCCATGCTGCCACTCACACACCCACAAAACCACTCACCCACCCGCTCACAGACCCATACAGCCACTGAAACACCCACTCACTGACCTATACAGCCAATCGCAAACCCATTCTCAGGTTAGGAAATAAAAAATGTTTAAAAACCTTTGAAATTCACTACAAAACCAAATGTGACGGGAACGTTATAGTTATGAAATAAATATTGCAGAAATTCACACAAAAAAAGGTTACAGGGACATTAAAGGTAGGAAATAGAATTTAAAAAAAGTAGAAATTAACTGACAAAACAAAGGTTACAGGGACATTATAGTTAGGCTTAGATTTCACATGCACAAAACCATAGAAATTCAGCACTTAGAGTTACTGATAATGTACACCCCCGCAATGCACTACTTATGACCTCACATATTACATCACTCATGACATTATCACTGACATCACTGATGACATCACTGATGATATCTCAAATGACATAACTGATTAGATCATCCACAGAACCACTCACATACCCAGTCACACCCCATATACCCACTCATACACCCACTCACATACCCACACAACCACTCACATGCCCATTTAGAGACCCATACACTACTCACACACCCACTCACTCATCCATAGAGCCACTCATACATCTAATCTCTCACTCGTAAAGCCACTCACAGTCACTCACTCACCCATACAGCCACTCACACAGCTACACACTCACCAATACAACTACTCACACACCCACTTATTTACCCATACACACACTCATATACCCACTTATTTACCCATACAACTACTCACATACTCACTCACTCATATAGCCTCTCAACACACACATTCACTCACCCATACAACCACTCACACACTCACACAACCACTTACACACCTATCCACAGATCCATATAACCACTTACACACCTGCTCTCTCACCCATGCAGCCACTCACACATTTACTCTGCAATATAGACACTCACACACCAACTCACTTAACCAAACACCCACTGAAACAGCCGCGCACTCCCCCATACAGCCACTTGCATACTCAGTCACTCACTCATGAATCCACTCAGTCACCCATATAGCAACTCATATACCCACTCACCCACTTATACAGCCACTCACATAGCCACTCACTCACCCATACAGCTACCCACACAATTACTTACTCACCAATACAGCAACTCAGACAGCCACTTCCTTACCCATGCAACTACTCACACACCCACTTATACAGCCACTCACACACCCATTCAGCCACTAGGGCACCCATTCAAGTAGCACACAAAGTATATTAATTTACCTTTTAAAGTAGCTTAGTATATATGTTTAACACTCATAAACATTTAGAAAACACTCAACACAATCAATGCATAATTTCATCAATGATGACATTTGAGATGTCAACAGTGATGTCACTGATCATGTCACGTGTGATGTAATATGTGAGGCCATAAGCAGTGCATTGTGGGGGCATACGCAATAGTAAGCTCTGGTAACTATAACTGCTGAATTTCTACGGTTTTGTGCATGTCAAATATGAGCCTAATTCTAACGTCACTGTAACCTGTAACTGCACCGCCGCTGAAAATGGCTGCTGGGGGGCTGCTGAGCCTGGAACCATGCTAGGTGGTAATAGCGGCATGATGGGAGCACACTGGAACTCGGGTGACACCCCGAGGCCCACCGGAGGGTTCAATGTCATCGTGAAATGAACTGCAGCAGTCACAGTTTCCACTGGAGGAACCTAAGGTACAAGTTCCTCAACTAACTATAACGGCTGAATTTCTCTGGTTTTGTACTAGTAAAATGTCCAACTAACTATAACGTCCCTGAAACCTGTGTTTTTTTCAGTGAATTTTTAAGGTTTTTTAAATGCTAATTTCTAACTATAACATCCCTGAAACCTGTGTTTTTTTCAGTGATTTGCGTAGGTTTTTTAAATACTAATTACTAACTGTAACGTCCCTGAAACCTATGGTTTTTTCAGTGAATTTCAAAGGTTTTTTAAATGCTAATTTCTAACTATAACGTGGTAGTGTCTGGGTGATTGGAGGAGTGCATGGGTAGTGCTTGGCTGATTTTGTAAGTGCTTGGTTACTGCCTGGGTGATTGCATGAGTGCAGAGGTAATGTATGGTTGATTGAAGAGTACATGGGTAATGCTTGACTGATTACATTAGTTTATGGGTAATGCCTGGATCAGTGTATGAGTGCATCGGTAGTACCTGGGTAATTGTAAGAGTGCAAGGGTAGTGCCTGGTAATTTTTAAAAGTGCTTCGGTATTGGTGGAGTTGCTGGATAAGTGCATAGGTACTGGCTGGGTGATTGGAGGAGTGGATGGGTAGTGCACAGGTGATTAGAGCAGTGCATTGGTACTGCCTGGGTTATTGCATGAGTGGATGAGTAGTACCTGGGTGATTGCAGGAGTGCATCGGCAGTGCCTGGGTGATTTTGTAAGTGGATAGGTATTGTTTGGATGATTTTGTAAGTACATAGGTTATGCTTCAGTGATTGAAGGAGTGCATGAGTACTGCTAAGGTGATTTTAGAAGTGAGATGATTGAGTTTGAAAAAATGAATAACTGCAATAAAAGTGACATTATTTCATCTTATCTTCTGAATTGAAGTATATATCAAACTCATTGAAACTATTTACAGTTGTTTCATTGTAAAGTAAATTTAAAATGTTTTCAAACTTTAGTTTTACTTTCTGTAAAAGAGAAGACAAAATACTGTTATTGCAAATAATATTATAGGTTTAAGGTTTAAGAACACAACATAATTTTAGAATTACATAACATATTCAGGTTTTCTTTTTTGCTGTTTTCAAATTCTATTGAATTTCACCATACACAGTGATTTCAATGTTGATCATCATATACCAGCGGGCAAAAAAAACAATAAATAGGATTGTAAAAAAAGCCAATCTCTGTTCAAAATATTTACAAATTCAACTATCTGTTTACATTTTCAAAAATAAACACTCTCATTTACATTGCATATAATACAAAGATCAAATATATGAACTACTTCTTTCAAACACAATTTTCCAAATGCAATATCAAAGAACAGAAACAATAATTCAAACACTAATTGTTCACATCTTCCCAATAGGCTGAATAATGTTTCAGAAACCATTTGCATTGAAAATATCCAAAATAAACTCGTTAATTCATGTTTACATCTTCCCAATAGGCCGAATGATGTTTTCAAAATTTTGGCCTCAAAAATATCAGATATGAATTTGGTCATTCGTAAGGCAACCGACATTTGAATTCCAAATGGACATCATTACAATGTGTCCATCCTTTATTGCATCTTAAATACACAGTATAGTGTCCAGGTGTTGTACTAGGTCCATCATGGAAAATAATAGCCACTGCTTTAAAAGTTCTTTCTGAAATTGACACTTGACTTGCCACAAAATGTTTAATTTTGGTTTTCAATTTTCTTCCATCTGCTGTACAATGTTGGAGCATTAAAATGGCATATTGTCCAAATCTTTCAATAAATAATGTTGACGACATTTCTCATTTGCTGTGAGTACATTTCATATCTTAATTAGCTGATTTTACTAATTTATTAAAAGGCACTGTTTTGCAATCTGGTATCGTCAAATATATGAATAGTTCAGTGTCTATTTCAGTGGTAAAAGAAAATGAACACTCTTCACATTTATGATCCCATCTGTAACTTAGTCCAAACAAAATTTCAGTTTCTATTCCTTCACATTCCAATACTGCAAGCATAAACATAAGAAATTCCTGTGCATCTTGTTGTACATTCAATGTAAATTTCAATGATCCAGTACATATATCCAAAAGATGCCAAATACCAGAAGAGGTATGGATTTTAGTTCTAACAGTCACCAACTTTTGAAAAATATAATGTAGTAAAGAGCAGAATCTTTTTTCTCGATTTTCCATAATTTCATGATGAAGATCCTCTAGATAAAACACAACATTCACAATTACATTAGCATAGTAGTTAATACCTGAACTATTTTCTAACTGGTATCCTACAGTATCATCAAAGGTGTTCATTTAATTTTTTTTTGCAGTTTCATCATTCTTTTGAAATGTTTTCTTTTTTTGAATCTCAGTGGAATATTTGTCATATTTCCATTTTGGACACACTACACGTTTCTCATATACGCGATTTTCACCTAAGTTAGGAGCAGAAATTCTTCATAACTGATTGTACTCTCTTTCACAATTTACATCAGCACTAATCTTTTTCTCATGAAAATCAATCAAATACAAACCAGACAATGTGTTTACTGGAGACAATGCAACGTATGCCATGCCTTCTTTAAATAATGCACTTCCAATATTTACCAAAGCACTGTCTACACTTAAACCTTGAGATTTATGAATGGTTACTGCATATGCTAAAGAAAGAGGAAACTGTTTTCTACGAACATACAAGTCTTTTGCAAGCAAAAAACGAGCAGTACAACATCCAATCTGTTTTACCTCTTCAATCTGATCAAATTTAATCTTCAAAAATTAAATTCCATCTCTGTTCTGAAAATGTACAAAATCAACAACTTTTCCCATTGCTCCATTTACTAAACCTTCTTCTACATTCAAATTACGCTGTAAAATTACCCGACAGTTTACACATATATATAACGTCTTTTCTAAACCTGCAGTCTTAGACACCAACTTTTGACTGTAATTTCTCTGAGAAAAAAAAAGCAACTCCTTTGTGTTTCATTTATCGATAGCTTCCATTTTCAGTATTGGTTGTTTTTACAATTACAAAAGTTCTTTATTGAATGTAGAACACTCTTGCAGTGTAGGCATTAGGCAAACTATAGACTTCTTTTCTCCAATTTGTTTGTATATTATTTCAGGTACTATGTTTTCATTTGGAAACAAGTTCATTTAAAGCCGACTTTGTAAAGCTTCACTCCATGTTTTGTTAAAACATCAATTCTTATATCTAGAAGAATGTTTCCATAATGTTCATCACTTGCTTGTCGCATATTCTTAATAAGTTCTTTATATTCAAAATGAGAACAAATGTTGACATTTCCAATACTTCCCAAAGATTTCTCAGTGTCTTCATGGAGAAGTGTTTTAAACAGGTTGTCCTTTTACAGGGGTAAGTTGTAGTAGGTCGCCAAATATAATCTGTTTTTAAAATATGTTGCACTCATAAATGTACAAAGGCAAGCATTAACTTGACCATGCTCACCTCATCAATGATTAGAAGTTTCATTTTCTTGAGTACTCTTGAAACTTCATAACAAGCTTCTCCAGATAGCTTGTGATATTCCAACTTATTTTCATGTTCAACTGATATCATGAGTAATCAATGTAATGTAATCCCTTTAATGTTGTGTGCTGCTAACCCAGTTGGAACAGTTGCAACACAAGATAAATGTGATTCAGTGGTTTAATTATATAACTGGTCAAAACTTTAATTAAGAAATGTTTTCCTGTTTCAGCTTGCCCACTGATGTACATTCTAATAGTTTTAAATGATGTGCATCGGCATTCTCTTTTTTATGCAGTAAACCATGCTGTATCTGTTGTGTCACTTGCTGATATATTTATTTTTGTTCAATATTTAGTTTTTCTTCCACGTTTTCCAACTTAATAATATCCTGTTGTGCCTTATGCATTGCCGTTTCTACTTCATTCATGGTTATTGCTACTTCATTTTCAATAATTGGTTGTCCTAGTGGATCTTGACTTAGTGGAGCAGAACTTTGACGATCTTGAAAACTGTCTCTAGCTATATAGTAGTTACTTGTTCAATCATTTCATTTTACATTTGTAGATAAATTGGAAAAATTGTGCATTGAATGCTATCTTTACCTGCATTAAAAGAATCTTGATAGCAGTCGAAATCTCCAAGTAATTCCATTTCACAACGACAAGGCTTAAAGATTTGCAGAAGTGCTAAATTAAAAAATTCCCTTTTATCTGGAGTTTCACAACTGAGTTTCCTGTGGTTAATAAGATTTCCTTTGGCATGTTTTACCAAACATCCATCACATCCAATTACTGCATAATGTCTTCATTTATATTTTCTGTAACATTTCTCTTAAAACTGTAATGTTGCAGTACCTTATAGAGACACATATTTTCCAGATGTGGACTCCTTTTGGGATAGTACGTATCCAACATATTAGTTTTAACAATATCTGAACTTTCTGGTTCATTCAATGCTAAGTATTCAATTTATTGTAGAGATTTCAATACTTGATTTCATGTTGCAGCAAGTACTAGACATACCCAATTGATTCCTCTTGACTTTGAATATAAACTTGCAGAGGTCAACCAATCCGAACATTCGTAGGATCCAATCTCTCAGTGGGAAAGCACCTTCAAACTAAAGCTGTACAATTTGTTACTAAGAGTCTTCTCTTGTGAAAATTCTTCCCACATTTCTTTCAACTCCATCTTTTCAGATTTGGTTATATTTGACGTAACATAGCGAGC
Organism: Triturus cristatus; assembly: GCF_964204655.1. Taxonomy (NCBI): domain Eukaryota; kingdom Metazoa; phylum Chordata; class Amphibia; order Caudata; family Salamandridae; genus Triturus; species Triturus cristatus. The sequence continues at coordinate 295,608,203 of NC_140582.1, read as the reverse complement.
AACAGCAATCAAATTATCTGCAACATACTGGATATCCATGTTTGTATTCCACATTATCAAAATCACTGGATTGTAGTCATTAATATACTTTGCATCTTCAGTTCTTTTTATGTTATAAGTATTCTTTGGAGATTTTTGAGTTATTGTATGCCTTACAGCTGACATGAAACTATTGACTCTTCCTTTTGGAATTACTGGACGTGGGAATCCAAAACAATACTGTGTATAAAGTGTTCCCTTTGACGTGTATTTTCGTCGTCAATATTTTCCACATTGATGACTTTTAAACTTGTTGTCTTAAGCTGTTTTCTCCTCCTTTTTTTGGAATGCCACAGGTAACATAGTCTTAAATGAAAAACAAAACAGTTTCATCAGAGCCGGTTCCAAATGTAGGTGCATTCTTGATCCATAATAGCATGTGTACATAATAGCATGTGTATATGAGGAGCACTTCTGGCTTGGTACTCTTTTCTCCAAAAGAAATCAATAGCTTCTCCAAGAGGTGGATTATTTGTATTGCAGATAAAAGACATCACAGCTTGAAACCTACAATTAAAATATATGCACGCATTTACAGGATCCAATGAAAACAGTTCTCCAGTTGTCTTCAATTCAATGTGTTTTACATTTGAATTTGCCTGTCGTAGAAATTCAAGTAAATCATCCCATGCATATTTAGCACAGCTAAGCGTAACAAACCACGTAGGGGTACCTAGGTTTCTTAACATACATTTAAGTTCTCTGTGACGATGATACCAATACTCATTAGTACCACGTTGACACATCATCAAATTAATTAACTGAGATTCTAGATGATTGTCTCTTTGTTGAACTTTGTCCAATAATTCCTTTGCATAAACATGTGCAAGGTGAACTCCTGTTTTTAATATGTGGTTCACTGCATATGAAAGTCCAGACAAGTCACTTTCAAACAGAAGATGAAATAAATATGGAATACACAGTCGAAATCTTGGATCTTCTGAGTACAATCTTGTTGTACGATATTCTGAAGCTGGAATCTGTACTGGTCGTTCATCATATCGTCCACCTTTTCCAGTGGGGAAGAGCTGTGGAAAACAACAAGCTTCTAAACTTTTTTCCCATATCTTCATTTGAAATAATTCAATAGTATTTCCTCTCACTTCTTTTGAATGTAGAGGATGCATACTGTAAGGTTCATACATTTCTTCACTCCTGGAGCTATCCACTTTTTCTATTTGGCCAGATTAAATTTCTGTTTCATCTTCTAAATATTTTTCTTGTTCATCCACATTTACAGTTTTATAATAAATATTGTTTTGTACAAGATATAATGTAGCCTTTTGAAGTTTGGTGACATCTACTAACTCTTGCCATATTTTCCAACTCTTTGTTGGTACACCATTAACTAGAATAACTACAGGTTCACTTTCCTCTCTCTCTGTACCAACAATTTCAATATTTGTATTAAAATCTAAAGGTAAATACACAACTCTTCCTTTTAGACCTCTTTTTAAATCTGTTGGAGGCAGCGTACCTGTTTTAGGCTCCATACGAACTATAGCCTGAAACGGGTGCACAGATTGAATAAGAATCTACCAGTTCCGGAGGAATAGCTACCAACTCTAAGTTGTTATGTACAGCTCTAGCTGGCATTTTTACATATTCTCATAAAAAACCTCGTAATATGTCAATAGATTCTTGTTGAATACTACAAATACTACTGCAATCCAACTTATACACTGGAGCTTGTATACATCACCCTTGAACTTCTTCAGCTATTACTTCTTCCACATTTCTATGAACCATCTTTTCTTTTTCAATTGGACAACCATCTTTTATCTCATAACAACGACCACTGGTATCAACTACATGAACTAATGTATTTTGTTGAAAATAGCTCTTTCCATTAAAAAAGACTCAGTACTAGAGGTGTGCTTCCACATTTCTTTTGCTTAAGTTACTTCTATTAACCAGTCTTTTTCTTTTTCTTTTCTCCTTCATTAAGTCCATTGTTTTATTCAATTTTTTCATTTTCTTCAATACCGATATAAATAATTTTCTTTTCAATTCAAAAGCTTTTTCCACTACACTTTCAATCTGTTGTTTTTTCTTGTAAGCTGTGACCTTTTTTTAATATTTTTACAATCTATCAACAGATTTTGTAGTACTCTACTTTTATACATTCTCTTCCTAATATCTTTATATTCTTTTATCCTTCTTTCAACATGGATTATTTTCCCATAACTTGATTTTCCATTAATATAGCCTTTTTTCATTTTATTCTGATTGGTTGTACAACTTTTCCTTCTTTTTTCCAGATTTTGAAAATTCATTACGTTCTTAAAAAGTCTTTTAACAAATTATTTAGTTCTCTACCAGAAGTCATTTTCTTCAATGTCACATTTTGAACTTCATCTAATTTCTGCTTTTCTCTTTCTTTAAGTAGTACAGTTTTTTTTCTTTTATTTTCTTTTGATCTTTTCTTGCCATACTCAATCTTTATTACTAAAAATGGTGAATATCTGGAAAAAAAGAAAAGTTTAAATAGTTTTGGTAAATACATCCACGATATTGGTGATCCTGCATTTGTCAGCTGCATTCGACACCGTCGACCATTCCCTGCTGGCTGGGAGACTGCGGGAACTGGGCATGGTGGTACGGTTTTGACCTGGCTGAAATCCTATTTGGGTAATCGCACACAGAAGGTTGCTCTCCAGCCATTTCTGTCCAAACCAAAACAGCTCCGGTGCGGAGTTCCCCAGGGGTCAGCCTTGAGCCCCCTTTTGTTCAATCTGTACCTGGCCCCTTTGTTCTCTCTGATAGCCAACTAGGGGGTAAAAGAGATCTCCTACGCAGATGACACCCAGTTGGTCTTCACTTTCAAAGAGCAGACCAAGGCCGCTTTCGAGAATGTCAAGGGATGCTTAAGAGACATTGCGCTATGGATGAACTGCAACAAACTTAAGCTGAATGCAGGTAAGACAGAGGTGCTGTTCTTTGGTAAAGAACCACCCCCGGCTCCAGGCCTTTGGTGGCCTACAGAAATGGGCCCTCCCCCTTCCCTGGCAGATTGTATAAAAAACCTAGGAGTGAAGTGGGAGGCTGACCTTTCATTCTTGGCACAGATACATCAGGTGACTGCTACCTGCTTCTGCAAAATGAGAAATTTAAAGAAATTCCTGCATTTGCTGCCAGAGGAATGCCGGAAAAGCATAGTACATGCCTTAGCGACATCTAGGCTGGACTATGCTAATGGCCTCTATCTGGGCCAACCAAAGTATTCGATTACAGATGGTACAAAATGCAGCTGCAAGGCTGATTAGGCGAGTACCTTTTCGCGAACATGACTCTCCGCATTTAAACACACTTCACTGGCTCCCAATAGCCAGGAGAATTGAATTCAAGGCCTTGACAAGGGCATTCCGAGATATGCATGGAACATGCTCGAACTATCTAAAACAAAGATTACGTGGATATAAGCAGGCTAGATCCCTGAGGTCCAACTCACAATTGTTACTGTGTATTCCCTACTTCAAGAAAGCACGCATGGGGGGCAGGTCCTTTACGCTTGGTGCTGCAAAACTGTGGAATTCTTTGCCAAATAACTTCCGTTCCATAGAAACTGAGACCCTCTTTAGGAAACCGGTTAAAACCTGGTTCTTTGCAGCAGACTAGGGTCCGGAGACCGGTTTCTTTTTCCTTCTGCTGCTGCACTACTGATCTCTTCAGCACCGGGACACCTCTGTTTGAGGTAGCTGTTGCGCTTTACAAGTGTCTGTATTATTATTATTATTATTAATAATATTATTAAAATAATTGTATACAAATAGTCTCATCTATAAATAAATAAATATGTTTTATTGTATTGCAAAGCGATGTCAGACAATGCACAATTCCAACAATTAGAAGAAATCAAAACCTCTACAACAGAATCACAGAGCACAACTAAAGGATTTCTCTACTGCTACCCAAATTAAATGTAAAGTGCAGTCTGCCAAGTTTTAAGACCTGCTTGGTGTTGTGATAGAGGCATGCCTCTACTTGCACATGTATTCTCATATGTGTCATACATTTGAAGATGCTTTACATATAAAACAGAAGTATACACATATTAGTATGCTTCTTTTATATATAGTACACTAGCAAAAAGTACTTACTCCTGCATGCAAGGTTTCAGAAAGATGGTGAAACTTACAGCAGAAACATGTGAAGGATTGCTGCTCTGATTTTGCCTGTACTCAATACCTAACTATTGCCCCTTTCTGTACCCTCCTTCCCTCTTTCAGCAACTCTCTTGCCTCTTTCTGCACCCCTGTTCCCTCTTCCTGCACTTCTTTTTACTGTTTCTGCACCCCTTTTGAATGTGTCTGCACCTCTTTTGTCTGTTTCTGCTACTCTCTTGCCTCTTTCTATACTTCTCTTGCCTCTTTCAGCACAACTGTTGCTTGTTCGTGCACTTCTCTTGCTTCTTTCTGTACCTCTCTTGCTTATTTATGTACCCCTGTTGCCTCTTTCTGTACCCTTCTTCCCTCTTTGTGCATTTATTTTACTTCTTTCTGTACTACTCTTGCCTCCTCCTACAACTTTCTTGCCTCTTTCTGCATCTCTGTTGTTTCCTTCTGCAATGCTCTTGCTTCTTTCTTCACATCTCGTGTAACCTTCTTTATATACCCTTCTTCCCTCTTTCTGTACCCGCTTCCCTCTTTCTGTACCTCTCTTGCCTCTTTCTGCACATCTGTTGCTTCTTTCTGCACTTATCTTGCCTGTTTCTCCCCCTCTCTTTTCTCTTTCTGCACCCCTGTTCCCTCTTCTTGTACTTCACATCTCGTGTAACCTTCTTTATATACCCTTCTTCCCTCTTTCTGTACCCCTCTTGCCTCTTTCTGCACCTCTGTTGTTTCTTTTTGCACTTCTCTTGCCTCTTTGTGCACCCCTCTTGTCTGTTTCTGCACCTCTGTTGATTCTTTCTCCACTAGTCTTGCTTCTTTTTGCACCTCTCTTAATAGATTTTGGCACTCCTCTTCCTTCTTTCAGCATACCTCTTTCTCCCTTCTGCACCTCTGTTGGTTCTTTCTGCACCACTCTTGCTTCTTTATACACCCTTCTTCCTATTTCTGAACCCGCTTCCCTCTTTCTGTACCTCTCTTGCCTCTTTCTGCTCATCTGTTGCTTCTTTCTGCACTTATCTTGCCTGTTTCTCCCCCTCTCTTGTCTCTTTCTGTACCCCTGTTCTCTTTTTCTGCACCCCTCTTGTCTGTTTCTGCACCTCTGTTGATTCTTTCTACACTAGTCTTGCTTCTTTTTGTTCCTCTCTTATAAATGTTGCCACTCCTCTTGCTTCTTTTAGCATTCCTCTTTTTCCCTTCTACACCTCTGTTTGTTCTTTCTGCACCATTCTTGTTTTATTATACACCCTTCTTGCCTCGTTCTGCAACCTTCTTCCTTTGTTGCTGCACCTCTCTTGCCTCTTCCCTCCTTTTGCACCTCTGTTGCTTCTTTCTGCACATCTCTTGCAAAGTTCTGCACTCCTCTTGCCTACTTCTGCACCTCTATTGGTTCTTTCTGCATTGCTCTTGCTTCTTTATGCACCTCTTTTGCCTCTTTCTGCAACTCTCTTGCCTCTTTCTGTACCCCTCTTGCCTCTTTCTGCACCTCTGTTGCTTGTTTGTGCACTACTCTTGCTTCTTTCTGTACCTCTCTTGCTTCTTTCTGTACCCCTGTTGCCTCTTTCTGCACCCTTCTTCCCTCTTTGTGCACCTCTGTTGCCTCTTTCTTTCTGCATCCCTCTTCCCTCTTTCTGTACTTCTTTTGCTTCTTTCTGCACTACTATTGCCTCCTCCAACAACCTTCTTGCCCCTTTCTGCTTCTCTATTGTTTGTTTCTGCAATGATCCTGCTTCTTTCTCAACATCTCGTGTACATTTCTGCACCCCTCTAACCTACTTCTACACCTCTGTTGGCTCTTTCTGTACTGCTCTTCCTTCTTTATTTATCTCTTTTGCATGTTTCTGCAACTCACTTGCCTCTTTCTGCATCCCTCTTGCCTCTTTCTGCTCCCCATTCCCTTTTTCTGTACCTCTCTTGCCTATTTCTGCAACTGTCTTACCTCTTTCTGTAGTTGTCTCCTTCTGCACCTCTGTTGCTTCTTTTTACACCTCTCTTGCAAATGTCTACACCTCTCTTGACTCCTTCAGCACCTCTGTTGGTTTGTTTTAGCACTGCCCTTGGATCTTTATGCACCTCTTTTGCCTGTTTGTGCTCTTCTCTTGCTTCCTTCTGCACATCTGTTGCTTCAGTCTGCACTTCTCTTGCTTTTTACCTATTTAGTTTGGCTATATTCAATACCTAACTACTAATAAAATGGTAAAGCAGCAGCACCAGAAAAGTAATGTTTAACATATGTTCGGTGACAAATTAGTGATTATGATACTTTGTAAGACTCTCTGAAAAAGTTCACTTGAAGTGCACTTAATAAATCTAAGGGTCTTTTAAAAATATTAAGTGCACTCTCTCAGGTTTTAAGTTCTGCATGGTCTTCTGTTTGAGATATGTATGAACTTGCACATGTATTGTGGTATGTCTTATACATCAGAACACACAACACATATAAAACACAGGTATACATCTATGTGTATGTTTCTTTGATCTTTGATCTATGATGCTACTAACAAAAGGTACAGACATATGCATGCATGCTTTTAAGAAGATGGTGAGACTTACACCAGAGACATGTGAAAGATTGCTGCTATATATTTGACTAGGCCCCACACCCTATGTAGTCATAGAACAATGAATCAGCAGGTCAAAAGTGATGTTTAAGGCATTTTAAGATAAGAATCAGTTATAACACTACTTTGTATGAGTCTGTGGAAAGCTACACTTCAAGTATACCACATAATTTTCATTATCTGCTTCAAATGTTAAGAGCAATCTGTCAAGTTTGAAGGTCTGCATGGTGTTGTAACTAAGGTATATCTCTACTGGCGCATGTATTCTAATGCGTATTATGCATCTGAAGATGCTACATATACAAAACACAAGTATACATCTATTTGTATATTATTTTTTATATATAATGTTGCTAGCAAAAGGTACAGAAATATGTATAAATGGTTTCCGGAATATGTTAAGACTTACAGCTAAGATATATGATGGGTTTGTCTCAGTGATGATTGCATGACTCCATGGGTAGTGCCTGGGTGATTGTATGAGTGCAAGGAAAATGTCTGTATATGTGGAGGAGAGATTGGATACTGATTGACTGTTGCATAAGTGCAGAGGTAGAGATAGTGTGCATGGATAAGTGCATGAATAGTCCCTAAATGCATATATGAGTGTATAAGTAGTGCCTACATGAATGAATGAGTGCAACAGTAGTGTCAAGGTGTTTATAGGAGTGTAAGAATACTGGCTGGGTAATTGGAGAAGAGGATGAATAGTAACTGGCTGATTACATGAGTGCATAAGTACTACCTGAGTGATTTGATGAGTGCATCAGTAAATGGAATGAGTACACAGGTCATGACTGAGTGCATGGATAACTGCATGGATAGTGCCTGAATGATTACATGAGTGCAGGGGCAGTGCCTATGAAATTGGAGGAGTGCATGAGTACTGTCTGAGTGATTGAAGAAGTGAATAGGTAATGCCTGGGTGATTGCATGAGTGCATGGCTAGTGCCTGGTTGATTGGAAGAGCACATGGGTACTGTCTGAGTGGTTGAAGAAGTGCATCGGTAATGCCTGGGTAATTACATGAGTGCAGGGGTAATGCCCGTGTTATTGGATGAATGCATGGGTGGTGCCTTGGTGCATGGAGGAATGCATGGGTAGCATCTGAATGTGTTGGAACAATGTATAGGTAGTACCTGGGTGATTGCATGAGTACAAGGGTTGTGCCTGGATGATTGGACAACTGCATGGGTAGTGCTTGGGTGATTGCATGAGTACAGAGGTAGTGGCTGAGTGCATGTATCAGTGCATTGGTAGTCCCTCAGTGATTGCATCAGTGCTAACCCTGGGCACAGTACTACGCTACGCTCGCGTAGTTTGTGTAGTTTGCGCAACTACGTACTACGCGAATTGCACGTAGCACAGTGCAAAAACGCGTAGCGAGCATTTTTTGCTTGCTCGCGGTCCTCAACATCAAGTTGGTGACCGCAAGCGAGCAAAATTACATCCCAGCAAGACTTTTTCCTCGTTCGCGATCAGCAACATCAAGTTGCCGATCGTGAGCGTGGAAAATAAACCTCCCGGCGAGATTCTCAAGGCAGGGAGGTCAGGTTTCTCATTGCGAGTGGTCGCGACCGCACGCAATGAGAAACTACCAGTCCGCGTTGAGAAAACTGCTGCTCGAGTACAAATCTACTTGAGCAGCAGAAAACGACTGCTTGCACTGTGCAAGATGCTGTTTGCAATGATTGCACAGTGCGGACAAGCACCCGGCACTGTGCAATCAGTGCAAACAGCATTATCCCTACCGCACTACGCAGCTCGCATAGCTAGGCATAGCTTGTGTAGTGCCAAGTGCACTTCGCGTAGCTACGTGTCGCGCTATTACGCAAACTACGCCCAGGATTAATCAGTGCATCTGTACTGCCTGGGTGATTGGAGGAGTGCAGAGATAGTGCCTGGGTGATTGGAGAAGTGCATATGTAGTGCTTGGGTGATTTTGTAAGTGCACAGGTAGCGCCTGTGTGATTGGAGGAGTGCATAGGTAGTGCCTCAGTGATTACATAAGTGCAGGGGTAGTGCCTGACTGATTGAAGGACTGTATATATAGTTGCTTAGGGCATGGTCGAGTGCATGGGTAGTCCCTGGGTCATTGCAGACTTACAGCTGAGACATGTGTTGACGTTGCTGCTTTATATTTGACTAAACCCAACATCCTGAGTAGTAGGAGAATAGTAAAATTGCAACACAAAAGTGAGGTTTAGGACATTGTGTACTTTTCTAGTACAGCTTTACCATTCTCTAACTGCTCAGGGCATTGGGCATACCCAAATATAAATCATCAAACCTACAAATGACTCTGTTATAAATCTCACGATATTCCTGAAAGCATGTATGTATGTGTCTGTACCTTTTACTAGTACTACCATATATAATAGAAACATACAAATAGAGATATATCTCTCTTTTATACATGTAACATCTTCAGATACATAACACATATGAGAATACATAAGCAACTAGAAAATATATCAATCAAACGACCATGCAGAGAACTAGATTTATGTGGCATACTTCAAGTAAAGTTTTACATAGACTCTTTTAAAGCACCATATTCAGTAATTCCCCACCCAACATATCTTAAACGGCACTTTACTGCTCATGCTGCTTTACCATTTTACTACTACTCTGATGTACAGCCTATCAAAATTCAAAGCAACAACCCTTCACATATATCTCTTCTTAGTTTCCCCATATTTCAAAAAGCATGGATGTATGTGTCTGTACCTTTCCCTGGTGCCATCATAAATAAAAGAAACATACAAATAGATATATACCTGTATTTTATACATCTAGCATCTTTAGATGCATAACACATATGAAAATACATCTGCAAGTACAGACATACCTCAGTCACAAGATGATAAACACCTTAAAACTTAAGAAGCTGCATTTTTCATTTCAAGTAGAGACCTACAATCATATGGTGTATTTCAAGCATACCTTTCCACAGATGATTGATGGAGTGCATAGGTAATGGCTGGGTGCCTGGAGGAGTGCATGGGTAGTGCCTGGGTGAATGGAAGAGTGCATGAGTAGTGCCTCAGTAATTATAGGAGTGCATCAGTAGTACCTGGGTGATTGCATAAGTGCATGGGTAGTGCCTGGATGATTGGAAGACTGCATTGATAGTGCTTGGTTGTTTCATGAATGGAAAGGTAATGCGTGGGCAATTGCAAGAGTGCACAGGTCGTACCTGAGTGATTGAAGGAGTGTACAGGTAAAGCCTGGGTGACTGCATTAGTGCAAGGGTAATGTCTGGGTGATTGAAGAAGTGGATGGGTACTACCTGAGTGATTGAAGGAGTACATGGATAATACCTGGGTGATTGCATGAAAATAGGAGTGGAGGGGTTTACTTGCAAAAAACAAAAGTTAAAGATACCTACCTAGTAGGTAAAACGTTGTTTATTCTGGCCTCTAGCTGGTATGGTTAAAAAAGGGGAAATAGAAAGTGTAGGTGATCATGTAGCTGTCTTTCTAATGGTCCACATGTTTCAAGCCCTACCCCATGGCTTTTCTTCAGGACCAAGAATCTAACTCCCTGATACCGCTCCTTTTATAATAATGTATATCTGCACACAGACTGCATGCTAAAGATATGAAAACATATACAACACCTACTTGGTGTTATTGCTTGGTAATCTATAATACATAATGGGAGAGCTAGCCTGCCAAATTCCTGGCATTATACAGAATCAAATACACTGCTTATACTTTCGATTCTGAGCGCCACATGTCTATTTATTAATGAGAACATCTTGTTGTGGCATTTCTGGTGAAAATCAATATAGCGATTTTTGAGGTAAGCACTTCTAGTGAAACCAAATGAGCCTTGTGACACACAACACTGAGCCCAATACACATAAAAACACACAACATACATAAATAGTGCAGACATCTTGCATCATGGGTCCACAGGTGGAGAGGGGCACTTGCAGTCACATTCTATAAAGTAAAAATGGGGAGAGATCCCGGCATGCCATCATTGTTACATATGGACTTTTGAAGCGGTGTTAGAAATGGGGCTCTCTAGTTGGCAGAGGTAGGTACCTTTGTCCAAATAGGGACCCTTGCTTCTAGTCAGGATAAGGGGGATACACTTCTAAAATAACCCCTGGTCACCCCCCTTGGTAGCTTGGCACGAGCAGACAGACTTATCTCAGGCAGTGTGTAAAGCATTTATGAACACATACAGTAATACAGTGAAGACACTACAAATGGACACCACACCAGTTTAGAAAAATAGTAAATCTTTATCTAGACCAACAAGACCAAATACTATAAAAATTCAACATACAATACTCTTGAAAAATAGTACTTGTGCAAAATAACCTTTAGATTGCAGGAAAATCAATAAAACACAGTTCTTCCGACTCGGTAGCTCCTCCTGGGGCTGTCGCGATACTGAATATGACAGAGTCTAATAATTCCAGCCGACCGCATCGATACAGGCCAGCTAAAGCGTCGACAGGCTTGGACACAGTACCTTTCTTGTTGCAACCAACACCTCGGTGCGAGTCAGTCAGGGCAAACATCGAGGTTGCTTTGTGAAGCGGAGCATTGCGGAGGGTGGCGACCTCATGATACGGTGCAGGCAATGGCTTGTTGACGGAGTTGGTGAGATGAGGGCTTGCGTTGAAGGGTGAGATGGTGCTCGCTGTGGTGCTGGCAGCTCACAGTGCGGCGACAGAGCAGGTCTATGTTGTTGTCGGACTGACACAGAGTGGATGAAGTCCTTGCACAATGTAGAGAAGCATTGAGGAGTGCAGTGCCCACAGGACGTGGTGCAAGCACCAGGTCATTGACAGAGTTGGTGAGAGCAGGGTTGAGTTGCGAGGCGTTGCTCTCAGTGGTGCTTTCAGGACTCTTAATCCTGTGGCAGACTTAATGACAGAGTCGGTTACCCTTTTCTTCTATGCCGATGATCAGAGATGGTGAGGTCTTTGCTGTTCCTAAGACCTCTAGGACAGGGGGCAAGCTCAGCTCAAGCCCTTGGAGACCTTTTCTTCAAGCAGGGGGACAAAGCAAGCAGCAACGTCCTTTTCTCCTTTCCTTGGCAGCAGGTAGCCACTGCAGGCCAACCCCAGACAGCAAAACAGTACAGGGAAGGTATTCCTCCTCAGCTTCTCCAGCACTTCTCCTTGGCAAAGCTAACTCTTGATTTCCAAGAAGTGATCTAAAAGTCTGGGCTCTGGGCCCCTCTTTTTATACCCCCAAATCCTTAGTTCTCTGAAGGCAGGGAGTATCTGTACCCAGCCAAAACCAGTTCTGTAGGGCATTTTGCAAGTGCCAACAACCTCCATTGTCAGTGTGAGCTCTGGCTCAAGACACACCACAGGGGGGCAGAGCCATCAATGTGGAAGGCAGGCACAGCCCTATTCAGGTGCAGGTGCTACTCCTCCTACCACTCCAAATGCAGACCAGGCCTATTCAGCCCAGCCCTGACTCATCAGGCTCTCTGGAGCTACTGCTCCTCCTCAGCATCTGACACTCCAAAGCCAGACATGCAATACACAAACCTAGCAGAAGCAAACTGGATGGGTAAGCATGAAAATACCTACTTTCTAAAACACAGAATGTAGAAATCACCCTCACCCAAGATGCATTTTAACATTCTGAGTTCAGGCATACTAAACTTTATTTTTCTTCCTCATTCCCAGGGGTAGTTATGTTTATAAGATCAGTGCTGCAAGCCCACTAGCGGCATTTGATGTACAGGCCCTGGGCACACACAGTGCACTGTACTAGGGTCTGACTAGTAAATCAAATAGCCAATCATGAAAACACCAATCGATAACTGCAATTTACAGGGAGAGCATATGCACTTTAACACTGATCAGCAGTGGTAAAGTGTGCAGAGTCATAAAACCACCAACAACAGGTCAGAATAAATACAGGAGGAAGGCAAAAAGTCCTGGGATGACCCGGCAAAAAGGGCCAAGTCCAACAAGCGGTAATTTCTTGTGGCTGTGCCGTACTTACTATGCCAAACCGTTTCCTTGGTATAATGACCTAAATGTGCCAGCTCGGGCCCGAATGTTACCGTCATGTATACCCTTGGTGATTATATATAGAGTGCCAGTCATCTTAGTCTAGCAGGCGCAATGTTCTCACTGCTCTAAATGAGCACTAGACCGCAGCTGAAAATGGAACCACTTCCATGTTCCATTAGTGCGTATAGGCTGCGGAGTGGCCTAGGTGAAAATTGAGTTTCCTGTGAGCTAAAAGTGCTAATTGGCTGGAAAGAAGCCGGATTTCTAATCAGCGACATCATTCCAGGGAAGCAGGAAGAGGTACTTAAAGGAGGAAGACATCCAGGAGGAGGACTAGAGATTGAAGTGAGGAAGTTACATATTTCTCTCTGGTCAGATAGGTATGTTTTCAGTTTTTTCTTGAATTGTATCACCATCCTCTTGGTATGTGAGGTCTTCGTGTAAAGAGTTCCACAGGAAGTGGGCATCATTGAGAAGATGAAAGATAAGCTGGTTGTTGTTGATGCAGAGCTTTGAAACTGATGCAGGCAGCATACATTCGATTTGTGTTTAGAACTAAACCAAGAGGAACCTTTGAGCTTGGAGTGAAATCGTGAAATTGTTCTCTTGAGGAATGTGGCCCCAGAGTGCGTCACTGCCCTAGCAGTTACCAAGGAGCCTACAGGTACGCTAATTAGAGTGTCTGGTAATCTGATGTCTAGTAGCCCTAGCCGTATTTTTGTAACTTGCACTGCTAATAATATTGCAAGTGGTAGCAGTGTAAGCGGCAGTGGTATTCGTAATATTGGTTACTTTATTTATGTTAGTTCTAGTACCGTAAGCTTTAGACATTTTTGCAGTTGCAGTAGTAGAGCTGGTATTCAAGGGCCTGGGTAGTAATGACAGTGACTGCATCAACTATGGTAGTTTTACTACATTTAATACTAGTATATGGATAATGATATTACAAGTAGCAGTATTTTATCTACTTAATTTTAGCATTTGCTAAGTCCTTGATTACCAAATGATGTCTTGGTCTAGAGAAGGAATGCACTGTAAAACTCATGCTGGTTGGTCTGATGATATCAAGAAAAAATAAGTTTGTAGTATATTTCCTAAAAACTTGGCACTGCAATATACCTTTTCCCTCAAGAGGTAGGTAGGTAGGGAATTCCACACAGTTGCGACCTACAAAGCGACTGCCCTTCCACTCTCACATGACTCAGTTCCTTCAAAAGGAATGCCTTGGTAGAGGGTAGGATTCGTAAAGAGAGTGCCGGGAGAGCTGTTGCTGAATCAAAATGGACCTTTATTATAAAGAGATTTAAAAAAAATGCAAAGACTTTTAAACAAGGCACTGATGCAATTACCACACTGTCCAAAATCAGTGTGTGGCAAATCGATTTAACTAAGAGGCAGGCTAAAGCAATTTGAACCAGTTATAGTTGAAGAGTGGTGTATGAGGGCAGTCCTCTATATAATGTATTTGCAAAATTAATTGTGGACTTGAATAGTAAGTCTCTTCCGGTACAAAGGACTGATATTAGTTCGGATATTAGTTTTAGTTTTACAAGTAGTGATACTACTAACATTAGTAAAAGTGCCCATGTTTCTAGTTGTAGCAGTAGTCTTCGAAATCCCTGCCACAGTCACACCAGCGACTGCAAGAATTCACCACAAAGTCCATGGGCAACAGACCTCTGCTGCCCACCTCACTCACAGACGTCAACACACCAGGACTCTATACATTACATAACATTGGAAATTGAAATTTCAAGTGAAAATGAGATGATTCCTCTACTTTTCTATCATTCCACTCAGTTTTTGACAGACGCCACAATTCTAGTTTTCACCTAATTACAGCTTAGGCTAGTAACATGAAATGTTAGCCCTATGGGTTTGCAGAGATCCTTGGACCCCTACATGCTCCCCTGGGGACTCTGGCAGCTGAGAGCATCCAACATCTCCAGGGAAAATGAGAGGAGACTGTGGAATTCTGGGACTACTGACATCTTTAAGTCCAGAAGAGTAGAATGAAAACCTCTGAATCAGGGGCACTTAGAATAAGGCTCACACTGTTATTTAAACTTACCAGTTCAAAATGCATTCATTAGTAGGATGAGATGTATGTAGAAAAGGCATACTTATGTATGGTGTGGCCAGTGCAGTGGTACTGGGACCCAAAGTGGTGTGGGAGCTAGTATCGGTGGTACTGGCTGCAGGTTACTTATCAGGTCATATGTACTCCTGAAGGAGTAGTGAGTGATAAAAAGTGTCTCTGTCTAGTGGTAGCACATGCTGTGTGTCGAAATACTGCCCTCACTCACACAGTTGTGAGGGCACTGCTGGGAGTGATACGCACCCACCCCTCATATGTCTCTGTCCACTGCAGGTATTCCTCTGCACCCACCCCCATGTCTCTGTCCACTGCTGGGAGTGATAGGCACCCACCCCTCATATGTCTGGGCACTGCTGGGAGTGATAGGCACCCACCCCTCATATGTCTCTGTCCACTGCAGGTATTCCTCTGCACCCACCCCCATGTCTCTGTCCACTGCTGGGAGTGATAGGCACCCACCCCTCATATGTCTGGACACTGCTGGGAGTGATAGGCACCCACCCCTCATATGTCTCTGTCCACTGCAGGTATTCCTCTGCACTCACCCCCATGTCTCTGTCCACTGCTGGGAGTGATATGCACCCACCCCTCATATGTCTGGGCACTGCTGGGAGTGATATGCACCCACCCCTCATATGTCTGGGCACTGCTGGGAGTGATATGCACCCACCCCTCATATGTCTCTGTCCACTGCAGGTATTCCTCTGCACCCACCCCATGTCTCTGTCCACTGATGTGAATCCTAGGCAGACACCCACCACCCGCCTGCACCCTTGGTGCAGTACACTGCTCTCCTGGGCATACACCCCCCCCAATATACTCGTTAGATGCTGCACCAGGCCCTATGACTACATTCGTGGCGTGTGTACGCCTTGTATCACTGATGTACTGGTGCCCTAGAGGTACGCGTGATGCGGTCCGTACCCACGCTCTGAGAGCATGTGTACGGTCCGTACCCCTACATCACCACAACTATGGTGGTACGGCCCGTACCCACGCTCTGAGGGCGTGTGTACGGCCCGTACCACTATTGTTGGGGTGACGTAGGGGTACGGCCCGTACCCACGCTCTGATGGCGTGGGTACGGGCCCTACCACCATTGTTGGGGTGACGTAGGGGTGCGGCCCGTACCCACGCTCTGAGGGTGAATCAATCACACTTCCATTTCCTGACCTATCGAGTTATACACACAACAGATCACTTTTCAAATGGAAACAAATGCATAATTAGTCTCTTATACAATCACTGATACAAGTACACTCTCATCTATACAGCCACTCTCACAATCACTGACTCTCACATATAGTCATTTATATACTCCAAATCTCACACACACTGCCTTTTACATATGTAGTTACTTGGACATGTACCACTGAGACATCCATTCACTCAGTAACACACCCATACACACACTGACCCACCCATACAGCTGTTTTCACATGCACTCTTGAACCCATACTGCCAGTGAATCAATCACTCAAACATGTATGCACACCTCCCATGCACCCACACACACACTCAGGCACCCAAACAAATACTGTGGCAAGCAATCAATAACCCATATAGACACTCATGTAGCTACTAACCAACCCATGGAGCAGCTTATACAACAACAGACAGACTGATACAGACATTCACACAGTTTAGTCACTAACCCATGCATTCAATAAGACATATGTAATAACTCTCTTAAACAGTCAGTCATGCACCTAATAAATCCTCCATCCAGACACTTATACACCCACTCATTCTTCAATACACCTTGGCATCTATATAATACGAATTTAAACTTTATAGAAACACACATTCATTGGATGATGTCATCAGTGATGTCACTGACCATGTCATGAATGATGTAATATGTGACGTCATCAGCAGTGCATTGCGGGGGCGCGAGTTATAGGTAGGTGAACTAACTATAACGGCGACATTTCTATGGTTTTGTAGGAGTGAAATGTCCAACCAACTGTTTTTTTTAGTGAATTTCTAAGGTTTTTTAAATGCTAATTTCTAACTATAACGTCCCTGAAACCTATGTTTTTTTCAGTGAATTTCTAGGTTTTTTCAGTGAATTTCTAAGGTTTTTTAAATGCTAATTTCTAACTATAACGGGCCTGAAACCTATGGTTTTTTCAGTGAAAGGCTCTTTTTAGAACCACCCAATAAGCCAACATACAACCTAGATTTATATAAAAAAAATCGTATATATTATATGCTGGGAGCCGTGCACCCCCCCCCCCACGTTCACACCAGGGGGCTAGGGTCGCGACTCCAATTTTTTATTTTTTTTTAAAACATCCACTTTTTAAAATTTAGATTTGCCCTGGGGACCCCAACCCCCGGGGTATGGCCTCATAGTAAGGGACCGTGGGGCAAGACCCAATGCCCCCACGGTCCCTACCGGCTCCCTGCCTCCTGCGGGAACAGGTATTGCTTTTCCACAAGGGGAGATGTTAACATGCAGCTCCCCGTGTGGAAAAGCAATCGGCTTTGGATTTTGGAAAAAAAGAGCAGGTTTCCTGCTCTCGCTTCCAAAATCCAAAGCAAGTTTGCTATGACAGGGAGAGAGCCACACGGCTGCCGCCCTGTCATAGCAAACAGCATTGTCCAAGGCGTGGGCACCCCGGGACACTGCAGGAGCCGGCCCTGGGGGAGGGTGGTCCCCAGGGCCATCAAGGGCTCCTGGAGGGGGGCAGCGTGGCCCCCCTCCCAACTAGTGTACAGCCATGGTGAGGTGGTGGTCCCTGGGGCTCGGGGGTCCGTAATGGACCCCCAAATTTACATGATTAGTGCCCCGGGCTGGTGGCAGTCCCCGGGCAGTGTGGGGGGGCTCAAGCTCCCACACAGTATTAAATAATAAAAAAAGGAAGCCCGGGGGGGTGGCGGTCCCCGGGGCTGTGGGGTGCCATCCGCCCCCCCACAAATATTTGAGAAAAGCCCTGGGGGTGGCGGTCCCATGGGCTTGGGGGCCCCTTGGAGGCCCCCCACAAATTAAACAAGCCCCTGGAGTGGCTGTCTCCGGGGCTGCGGGAGGGCCAGCTAATTATAAACATAGCTCCGGGAAAGTCGCGGGCCCCCGCTAATATTTTTGGGCAATGCCCCCGGGACCTGGCCCACCTGGGGGCCTCAATTAAATCAAGGGCGGGTTTTGCGGCCCCAGCGCACATTTTGCCGAAATTAAACAAAAAAATCTTTTTGGCGATCTGAACAGGTATAGGGGGTCAGGGTGTTTCTACCCTGCACCCTTTTCTTGTTTTCCAACTTTGTTTTACTCTTTTCTTGTGACTCGGTTTTACCGAGTTACAAGATGGCTGCCAACACTGCCTGGTTTGGAGTGTTGTCAGTCAATC
This sequence comes from Triturus cristatus, assembly GCF_964204655.1. Lineage (NCBI taxonomy): Eukaryota > Metazoa > Chordata > Amphibia > Caudata > Salamandridae > Triturus > Triturus cristatus. The sequence goes on along the minus strand of NC_140582.1, from coordinate 295,590,048 downwards.
ACAGTGAAGCTCGTGCTCGGGAGGGGTCACGACTCCACCGCGTCCCTAGATATCGAAACTTTTTATTTTTCAAATTTCTCAGGAACTACTGAACGAATGTACACCATTTAAAAAACAGGTCTCTTTCTGAACAAAGTTCTACCTTTTTGCCAAATTTGGTGTAATTCCATTGAGCAGTTCGGGCTGCAGCTGTATCTAAATTTTCCTATGGAAAATTACATGGGGAAAACACGTTTTGGGACCTGCCTTTTTTCTCAGCCCCTGCTTGTCAAATCACCCCCAAACTTTCAAGACAGGAGCTGACAGGAGCGGGCCACTATTTTTGAAAATTTTGCGACGATTCGTCAACCAGCGCCAAAGATATTGAGAAAACAAAAAACGCTTTTCCTATGGAAACAAGGTCCTAACTATAACTACATACTGGCGACCGCCTGTAGGTTTTATATATATATATATGTAAATCTTTATATATTTATAAAAAAAATTTAATAAATTAAAATTATTAGTTTATTAATTATTTTAAAGTAAATATACATGTATATATTATTTTTATATATGTATGTTTAAATTTTTTAAATCTAAATAATTTTTTAAAAGTTAATTCTATTATTTAATTAATTTAACTTTAATTTTTGTATATACAATAAACCCGATATTTTGTACATCGATATTTTTCATATCTATATTATTTTTTCTATATTTTAGTTATTTACATTATAAAGATAAGATGTCCATATTTTGGCAATCGATATTTTTGTGTCGATATTTGTGTATGGGGATATTTTGGTAATCGATAATATGTCAGTGATCCCGGTTAATGTACCTCAGGAGGTTAGCCATGTTCAGGGTGGTCATTTCGATGTACATTTTGCCAGGTAGGCACAAATGGCGTCAAACAAAAGGCTGACTTCAGCCCCTGGAGGAGCCCGTCAACTCAGTCTAGGTAAAGGCTTCCAATCCGGCGGCAACAGTACCCTCTTTGTCCACACATGTCTATGAGTTGAAAATCGCAGATTTCTACATCGCATGAATATCTTTGTTAGAAAAATGTTGTCTGATTTATTTTTGCAGTGATATAAAAAAAAAGGAACTTACATTGAAGGAAAGCATTCTGATCGTTTTCACCCATTCCAAATCAGTTGTCCCATATCCTTCTTAACCCAGCATACTGTTGATCTAATCCCCCCCCTCATCTGTTTAGGGGGCCTGATGTTCCGTGAAGTGAGAGGGGTGGGAAGACACCTGCCTGTTATATGATAAATTAGCTGTGAATGGGCTACTTCTTGCCCTTCCTGTTTTGCTAATTGAAAGGTCAGCAGCTCATACCTTTCTCTCTGCCTGGCCAAGCAGAGTGTCTGGTAGTAAGGGGGCCAGCCCCCTATATCTAATGCTTGGAAGAGTGGTGAATCTAGACATAGCTGCTTCCTCGCTTGTTTTGAACAAGAACGCCATCCCCTTTTCCTGGCTCAATCCAGATTCAGAACTAGAAGGAAGGGGGATGGAAAACATGGAACTGAGTAACTACCATCACCATTATCTGCCTCATTCATATGTTGGTTTTTTATGCGTTCTTTTACGTTACATTTACCTCAGCAGTACCCATGGGACAGCCCTGTGGCGAGTCTGGTAATCCTAGCCCATCCCAGGCGGCAGTCGAGAAGTCACAACCTGCAGCCACAGCTGAACAAAGGGGATCCCAGAGCTAGATGCCCAGGGACTACACCTTATCAAACCCCTGCTAGCCTAAGAGTCTCTGCATTAGCATCTGTCCTTATGCAGAAAAATAAGTTATTGGACTTGTTGATGCCTTTGAGTGTGTATCACAAAAGGCTACAAACCCTGTGCTTTAGTCTTGAGCATCAAATGGGATCTTGGTTTGCCACAACAGAAGGGTGACAGCATTTAACAGTAAGTCTAACACTTTCTAGTCAGGAATTTCATGCATGGCGAAAGTCATAGGTGGGAGGGATGTTGTTGCAATTACCTGACTCCTGCTGGTAGGCTTCTGTTGTGAGTGGTACCCAATTAAAGTGTGTGGCCTCACTCTTTAATTGGGTACCACTGTTGCAGGGATTCTGCTCAGGAACAGAACTATGCCTGGGGCCATAGATCATTGGCATGTAGGGACTGAGTCACCATACAGTCTTAGTATCTATGAGCCTGAGTCCAACTAGCTATAGGGCCTCAATTTCTCTCCTAACCCACCAGAGAAACAAGTGAATTGGCACCCCAGAACACAAAACTCTCAAACCTCTCCAGGATCGCTGTAAGAGGACACACCCTTTCACTCTCTCATTCATACTTGTCCACAAGAGGAGAAACAAGAGACACAAAGGAAGTTCAGAATATTTATTTAAACTATCGTGCTCTAAAATGCAGTATTTTTGCCACAGTTAAAAACAATTGCATATCAAAAATACTGTTAGCATGGCTAATGAACCATATTGTATAAAAAGCCCTGTCATGTTATAAGACAGATTAGCCTAGCCCTCCCTCGCCCCACTGAAAGGAAATGATTATATATCAAAGATCTCTGGGATTCGTGGCAGAACCCGTACCTTAGAATACACAGATAGACGTTCTGCATCTCAGCTGACGTAGCAATCTTGTTTTAGAACGCTTGCTCAGTGTGTGTACTTAAACTCCTTAGCTCAGTTATATGACAAGACGTGTGCTCCCAAATAGCAGCTCTATTCTTGTGTTAGATCTATGTGCTAGTTCCTGACTAGAGAAAATAACAATGGGCATTGTTGTTTAACATTGTCTATGGTGCTCAGACTAAATCCCAGGAGAAGAATAGAACGTGGTTACATATGCAGGGTCTGAGTGAAAGTACAATGCGGCACAAAAGCAGGTGTGTTTACAGAATAGCGTGTGCAAATGAAAGGGCAGCCTCCAACGTGTATAATTACAAACTAAAATGGGCCATGCAGGAAAGACATAACACCACCTCACAACAGATCCAATACACTTCTGGCTATGCAATTGCAGGGAGGGAAGATGTGACCCTGCCTATAGTTAGTCAAAATTTTACCTTAAAATGTGTGAGCCACAAGGTAATGAGTTTCCCGGGTGTGGTGTGATTAATTATGCATTGATCGAGTAAATATGGATCTACCTGACTTTCCAGAAAGCCACAGTTGTGCATAATTATGAATCACCTTGCTGTGCCAGGTTTGTCAAAAATCTCGCAAGTATGGCATCCAGCCAGCAGCTGTGCATATGTGTGATATCTTCGCCAGAGGAAAAATTGCATGAAAGATTTTCCTTGACCCACAGACCAAAATGCTTACACTAAATTCATCCTTGTGTGACAGTGATTTATGTCTCTATGATGCATATGAAAACTGGACATGAAAAGGTGAGTCCACTGCTGTACAGATTGATACCAAAACCATTTGTCATGGGAGTAAGGTAGATAGGGTCTATGCGGAGAACCAAGGGAACAAAGGTATGTTGTCAGCAGTGCTGAACTGTAGCAAAAGGATTACCAGTATTGATGATTTAAAAGAGCACTTCTCAAATGCTGAGCTGAAGTTGAAGAGATTGAACAGTTTTATGTATAAGCATAACCTCTGAAGAACTAATAGTGGGTTTGGGGGCTAAAGCTCTTGACTTGGATATTCAGTTGAATCAAAAAATGTCCCTTTGGATGATAAAAGTCCAACAACTTGTATGGGGTAGAAAGAGAAAGAATCTATATGGAGCAGATGAAAAATACCAATTGCTAAATCTATCCTGACAAAAAGACATTAGTCATTCCAGTTTGTTGCAGTGTTTAAATTGTTAAGGTTGACAAAACCATACTGATGAATTCCATGATTTAATAATGTTGTTCTCTGTGGCTGCCTCTTCTCCGAGGTCAAATAGATCTTTAGGCCCATTCCTGTTTTCAGAGGAATGCCCCTCAACTCCACACTGTTTAGAGTCCTCTTACCATCCTTGTTCCTATTTCTTCTCTCGGTCCCCCCATACCCTCCACCATAGCCCCACATTTTAATCCACTGCTAATCCCTTTCCACTCGTTTAAAACATTTGTGTTCCCCTCCAGGGTTCTTATCACTTTCTCTTTTTAAAATTGTATTAGTCCTATACTATTCTTTCAGCCTTGGTTTTAATTGCTCTATTGTATCTCTCCCATTACCATCGCTTTACATCTTCTCCAATCAAGAGTCGCAAGGCCCCCACAATCAAGCTCTTTTTAGCGAAAATAATTGCCCATCCCTTTTAACACTGGCGATGAAAAAGAGCAGGACTACACATAATTAATGTTCAATGCATCCATCTTTGCAAAACCTGAACAAGAAAATGGAGTTGTTCCTACTCAAGAGTCATCATTGTAACAAGTTATTATATCTTGGCTGTTTTTCTCATGTGTCACGATCAGGATGAATCAGAGTGGAAGACATCAAGTGCTCAACTGAGATCAGCCATTCACCACGTCAGTTCAGTTCCTCAATTTTGTCCAAAGGTATATGCATTGGTTGAGGCCTCTTCCTTTTTGGACCGGTCCCAACTCACCCATGCTCTACTCAGGAGTGACATGCCTGGTTCTTCCCACTCTTGTTTATTTCATTTGCCAAGCACATGTTTCTGAGTGGCTTCCCTTTTACTCATTCCCCCTTGCTTAATTATGGTCATGCGGTATAGTGTGTGGCATCATTCCTCAACCATTTCTGGGTCTGGAGAGAAAGGATGAACCATCCAAAAGGCTGCAACCTGTCAAGTACAGTGGCTGAAGGAAAACTCTAAAAGTGTGCCAGTGGTCTTGTTATGTAGAGTAGCCTGGGTGCAGCATCGACATGTGCCCTCTGTCCACAATGAATAAAGCGGAATCCAATCTTCAAATTGAATGATGCAGGTGTGATGAAGGAGGTAGGAGGCAGCAGAACATGGTGTGCCTCTACTGCCAAATATATGCCTCCTCCTGCATAAAACAACAGGATCCCTTTGCGCATCCCATTATCTCATCCGACTAATATTTTCAGTTAGCATCAGTGTAAATTGATCTTGCTTTCTGTAGGAAAGTGTATTATTAGTATTACTTCCCAGCCTGGGTACCCGCTATGACTACTACACCGCATACGAAGCTTATTATATGATCTCTTTATTCATCTGCATGTAACGGCAAACTTAACATTCTAAACCTGCATTCTCTTCACTATGCTCTAAGACTTACATCACAGTTGTCCGGAGTCTATCAGGAACCAAAAGGGTTTGTCATTGCTAACTCACACAACACTCCCCCTCTGTTAAATAATTTTTTTTTTTAAATGTCCAAATATATACAATCATAGCTCTTCGATGATCTTGGTGATGCTCTGATCACACGTCTTGACCATGTCTTTGGAAACTGGGGACAGGCAGTCAAAGTGTCCATGATCTGCATTGGCGATGTAGTAACAACATCAGTCAGTGTGTCTAAAATCGTCCTTTTAGACCCAGTCTCTACACTGACATCAGTGCCTGACGAGCAATGAGTCACATGTAAGAAATGCGAGGGCATCATATTTTCGTTTACTAGACTGATGAACAAGTACTCGAGCTCCCCTAGTAAATGTAACGTCTTTTGCATGTCGACGCTTGTCTGCATTCATCTGTGGTTGAGTGAGGGGTCGAACGGTAAGCACGAACAATAGAATTCAAGACCATTTTTAGGTCGAGCTTTTCCAATACAGCACTCTGAACAGCTTTCTTGAGAGTACTCATGAAATTGTTCGACAAGCCCGTTGGCATGTGGCCAAAGAGGTTTGCTCTTCTGATGCTTCACATTAAGATGACTGAGAAAGTCTCTGAATTCGCCACTGTTGAAAGGGGGGCCATTGTCAGATTTTAAGAGTGCAGGAACAACCCATGTCATGAAGATGCCATCTAACCTCTTGATGACTCTTTCTAGTGTGATAGATGTGAGAACTTCTATCAAAGGAAAATGGGAGTTTTCACCAACAGTCGCCATCAGGTGATGTCCATTGTCAGGAGGACCGAAGAAGTCAACTGCAATTCTTTCCCATTCATGCTTTCCCAACTCTGACATTTTTAAGTTGTGTTGAGTGGTTCATGATGAAAGAATATTGCATAGATGGCAGGCCTTCAATTCTCGTTCAACTCTCTCATCAAGATGAGGAAACCAGACTCTGTCTCAAAGAGCTTGTTTGGTGGCAACAATGCCACAATGTCTTTCAGGGGCCACTTCAATTTTGTGTTGTCACAGACTGTCCGGAATAACAATTTTCGAACCACTCAGGATAACCCCTTCTAGAGTAATGAACAGATCATCTTTGACATTTTTAACTTCTGGTATTCACTGTCACTGGTAAGAGGTTGAGTGCACTGGTTCCAAGAGTGATGTGTAATAATGTCTTTTAGTTTTAACATGTTACTATCTTGACTGGTGGCAGTGACAATTTGCTCCAATGAAATGGCAGCTGGTGTGCTTGATTTCATGATGAAATTTATGTAGGCTTCAGCCATCTTGTAAGGGGTACCAAGGCACTGTAGAGGTAATCATGAGAAGTAGTTGGCAGAGTTTTGATCTTTCCCTGGAAGGTGCATGATTGTGTAGTTGTATTCTTGTCATCGTAGACCCCAAGGTACAACGCAAGGGGGCATCTTGGCCTTTGGATTGCCAAAGATGGTCAATAAGGCTTGATGATCCTTCACAAGCGTGAACAGCTTTCCATGTAAGAATACGTGGAAATGTTCACCAGCCTACACCACTGCTAAACTTTCTTCCTCAGGTTATGTAGAAGCATGATCAGTTTGGGATGAACATCTGCTTGCATATGCCACAATATGTCAGGTGTCTTCTGTGCAAGGATTGCGCCCACCCTGACTGGGCCAGCGTCATCTATAACCTCTGTATGAAGATTTGGATCAAAGTATGCAATTTCAGTAGCGTTCCCGATATCTTGTTTGATTGTTTTGAAACTTTGCTACCATTCATGGGGACAATAAAACAAAATATAATTTTTTTAAAGTGTCTCAACGGAGCACTTCTGGTGGTAAAGTCTTGTATGTATCTAGAACAGTAGCCGGCCATGTCAAAGAATGAATGTAACATGGAACCATCTTATGGGAGACTGGCAGTTGACAATGCTTACACTTTAGCTGGATCGGGTGTCATACCCCCATCCGAAAATATATTGGCAAATAATTTTAGCTTTGTCTAATGGAATTCACATTTTTCAGCATTCAAAGTCAACCTGCATCTGCAAGTAAATGACACACTTACATGAGAGCTTTATTGTGCTCCTTTTGTGTAGCTCCGAAAACCAAAATGTCATCTCTATAATTAAATGCATTCATAGTAAGTACCAGATTTCTAAAGCATGTAAATACCAAAGTGTCTTGGCGCTTGCACCTCCAGATTGACTGAGGGAACAAAAGCCTGCTTTAAAGGGGAGACAAAATGCTACGTCTTTAACAATTTCCTGAAAGGTAAAAGATTTCTTTGAGATCTCATAGACAGGGGCAAAGATTTCCAGATTTTACAAGCTAAAAATGAGAAGCTTCTGCCTGCCCATCTGGCCTTCTTTTTTCAGGGAATGGCCGTCATTTTGGTGGAGCACGATCTTAACTCACAACGAGGGAGATACCACTTAAAGGACTTTTAGAAATAAAGAGGGCCAGTGCCATGCAAGGCTTTATACACCATGCAGAGAGCCTTAAATGTGACCCTTTCAGAGACGGGTAGCCAGCGAAGGTCACCTTAGGGATGGAACTAAACTTGGGGACTTTCAAAAGCAAACGGGCAGCCGCATTTTGTAGTGTTTGAAGCTTAGATTGAAGAGGTTTGTTAATTTCCAGGTAGAGTGCATTACAATAATCTATTTTAGATAAGACAAATGCCACTACCACCATTTTCTGCATGTCAATGGAGATGAAAGGAAAGACCTTTTTTAACATCTTGATTAAGCAGTAACAGGAATTTGTTATATGGTTAATCTGTTCAGAAAAATCCAGCTGCTCAGAAAATAGAACCCCCAAATTTGTCACCTTCCTGACTGGGGATGAACGGGGACTCAGATTAACAAGCCACCATGAATCATTCCAGAACAATGTATTTATTTCCGAAAAGGATCTCCTCCGTTTTCTCTGTATTTATGACAAGGCCGTATGATATGTTGAATGACATCCTGAAACAGCTCTACAGCTGATGACACACACTTAGGGGCATATTCTCAAGGAGCTAACGCCTAGTTATCGGCACTTTAGTGCAGCCAAAGCGCGATAAAATTACCGCCCCATTCACAAGCTGGTGCAAACAGCCGATACCACCAGTTTTCCGGTGATAGCATCCTCAAAAAACATCGCCACGGATGACCCCGGCAACTATCGCTAATGAGATGCAGAGTAGGCGTTCCCAAACAAAAAGCCACGAGAACACCACTCCGCAACATTCACAACAACCAGCCTGATCTGCGATAAGAACACAAAACCTCCTATTATGAGGAAAAAATCCTGTCAGCCGCCAACTCCCCCAGAGAAACTTTCCTTATCATAAAAAAACTCCTCAAAACCCCTGCCCCCCCAGTTGCCCCTGAAACTTTGGGTCAACGATGCAATAAACAGGCAGAGTTCTTTACCACTAAAATACAGAATATTCTTAAACTTCTGCCCCAAATTGACGACGAATGCGACACCTTAAATGAGCACGTAGGTCGGGGTCCACTTATAACCGGACACTTGTTGGAGGTTATTCCTTCTCTCCCCCAGGAAACACTTTTGACCCTGCTGTCCTTGGTGAAAAGTGGCTCGCCCAGGGATCCCGCACCACTGAACATCCTGAAAAGGGTAGCACCCATAATTGCCCCTATCATCACGGACGTGATTAATGCCTCACTTGCTACAGGAATAGCCCCCCCCCCCAAGTGGAAAGGGGCCATGGTAAAGACACTACTGAAAAAACGCAATCTAGACCCAGCGGACCTGGGCAACAACCGCCCCATTTCCCTTCTTCCTGTGATTGCCAAGATCGCTGAGAAATATGTTAACCATACCCTTTAACATTTTCTAGAATCCCATAATTTGCTTCACCACTCCTAAACAGGATTCCACCCACGACAAAGTACAGAACCCGCTCTGTTAGCAGTGGTAGAAGAAAGCAGAAAGATCCTGGACTCAGGAGGGTCATTAGCCATTATACTCCTTGACCTGAGTGCAGCATTTGATACGGTGAATTACCGTATCCTGATTCACCGTCTCAGAAATATAGGAGTAACTGGCACTGCATTGCAATGGTTGTGCTCTTTTCTGGAGGGAAGATTTTTCCAGATATTTGAAGGGGAGACAGTTTCTAAACCCTTGCCTTTGCTGTGTGGTGTCCCTCAAGACTCATCGCTAAGCCCAACTCTTTATATTGTGTATATGGCCCCGCTGGCGGCTACGGTGGCCCCTTTCGGAATCCACATGGTGACCTACACCGACGATACCCAATTGGTCGTTGCGTTGAATCAAGCAAAGCAGTTGTCAAATGGCCTTTACTCATATCTTGAGGAAGTTTCTAAGTGGATGGGGGTGTCCCACCTTAAGCTCAATGGTGAAAAGACTGAGATCATGATCCTGGGCAATCCCTCAAGCTTTACATTGAGCACTATGTGGCCAGCATGTATGAGCCCAGTCACGGTCCCTAAGACCGAGATAAAGAGTCTGGGCATCTGGTTAGACCAGAACTTGACATTTAGGGTGCAAGCAAAGAAGACAGTGGCCACTTGTTATGGCCTGCTCAGAATGGCTCGCAAAGTGCTTCCTCTTCTTCCTTCCAAGGCCAAAAAAATATTAGTCTAATCACTGATACTCTCGAGGATAGATTATGGAAATGCACTATACTTGGGGGCCCCAATCGCAGTAATTACGAAGCTTCAAACTGTTCCAAACTGCGCAGCCAGACTGTTGTCGGAATGTTTAATCGCCTCTCGGCAAAACCTGCCCTTCGCTCCCTTCATTGGCTACCGGTGAAAGAAAAAATTAGCTTTACGGCCCTCTGTGTTGTCCATAAGTCCCTGAAATGGAACGGGTCTCTGATAAACTCAACCATGATCCGCCCCTACAAGGCCAACAGGAAACTGCGCTCGGACGAACTTCACCCGGTTGATGTCCCATGGATTAAAGGGCCAGAAGTGGTGGCCGACTCTTTTCTCATAATGCGGCCAAACTATGGAACACACTGCCACTGTATCTCTGCAGGGAATCTAGCCATCCTGCCTCCCGAAAGCAGCTGAAGACACTACTGTTTCCCTAAGTTTCTCTGCTACTGGTCACTAGTCTCGCCCAACGCTGGGATGCCCCGGGTAGCCATGCACTATATAAATGTCTTTTTCATTTAATTTCATTTAATTTCAAAACACGCAATAAGGCATGTTAGCAGCAGGAAACTAACACCTGCTCTGACTTGGTGCAAAGTCGGACGACAACCGGCTGCTGCCAAGGGAGCACAGCCCATAGCCAAACATGAAGAACAACAGATGCCCACAGCAACTGAACATGCAGCCCGGAGCCCCAATAGGGCAACAACACCCATGGCACCCTCCACTTCATGCAGCCACGCACCGCGGGCCACCAGGTCACACACCTGATTCTGGGTCTTGATTTTGCTGTGGCAGGGAACATATCAGTGCACACGGCCTCATCGCAGGCTGCACACCCGCTCAGCCCAATAGGTGCCACTAACTCTGTGAACGGCGAGGCAATGCTTGTGGCAGTAGGCCCGCACTGCCCGCTGGCATAGGCCTACACTGCGGTCCAGCAGGGCTCACACAAATGTCACCATTCCGGTCCGCCCGGACGGCGCATCATGGCAGGCTGCACACCCGATCAGCACTGAAGGTGCCTCTATCTCAGTGTACCGAAAGACACCGTCACGTGGTGGTGTGCCTGTGCTTGCCACAGTGTATCCGGTGCCACCAAGTCTGTGCACCGCAAGCCATGGACCCTTAATGATTGAGTCCCGTGGTGTGGATGCCATCATGTCACCACAGGCACTGGGCAATGTGCTGTGGCAGGTCCCTAGGCACTCATGCAAAACGGATACCCACACGGAGACACCCATTTGGAGAGTGGAAATGGTGTCCTGTGACGCCGGTGCCGAATAGGTGTGGTGTGGGTGTGAACCAGCTGTGAGGGAGTGGCTGTGGCATGTGGACAACTAGACTTGTGAGCAGCAGATCCCTACAGGGAAGACCTGGGACATGTAGTGTTTTCCCCCCATGAGCGTGAACAGAGTGGGCTGGCCTGGCTATGCCAATCCAACGTAAGGGTGTGAACAATGACTCCGGGGCTGTGGGTGTGCTTCCGTTCTGGCCTGGACAAGGAAGTAACGAATGCATGTTTCCCCGTTCTAGTGTCGGCGCCACCTGGCACACAATCGGCAACGTGTCACCCTGTGACCCAAGTCCCACAACATAAGCAACATGAACGTAAGGTGAAATCATTGACCCTACATGCATCCATACCTCCACACTTGCAAGATCATAGACATGACACTCCATTGTGTAAATGGATGTTTAATGCACATTCAGGGGAGTGTTGCAGCTGGACCAGTACAGGGCCATGCAAACCCCACCTTTCAGCGCTGGCCCGTGGAGGCCCAGCCAGAGTCCTTCAGTGAATGACATGTACATCAGCAGTGGAGGAGCTCAGTCCGCAGTCTGATATCTGTGCCCTTGGTGCCAAAACAGAATATGGCAGCCCACGTCGAGGTCCAAGGTGAGTGTCGCAGAGTGCATCGGGGGATAGTGGAAGGGGATGGTGCTGAGGGCAGAACCAAGCAGAAACAGGCATATGGCGTACATGAATGCTACCCCTTTCTTCTGACCAAGGGGGCAGATTAATCCGCATCTTCGTCCTCAGCTCTTGCATGCGCCTCACATGTGGGTGGTGGTGTTCTGTCTCCAGCCCTGTGTGGCAGTGACACCGCAGGGGCCGGAGGTGGGATGTCCGAGGTACTGTGTGGCACTGACACATCAGGGGCCAGAGGTGTGGATGGAGTGGTAGCAGCAGCATGCATTAGCGCCAGGCCTTGTGGCAGCAATGCCATGAGGATGGTCTTTATGGCATTGAGGGACCCAGCTAACTCTCGCTGGTGTGCAGCCATGTCAGCCGCTGTTTCCGCACCCTGACGCTCCCTGTCCTCCATGAGCCTCCACATGAGTCCTAACTCCCAGGCGAGCTCGCTGGAGCCGCTATGACTGGCCAGTCGTTCTTGCCTCTGAGTCAGGACCCTGGCGATGTCAGCCATTGTTAGTTGAAGAGCATGGAGCGGACTGTGGGTGTCCGTTGTGGCCTGTGAGTGGTCCCTGATGGGACTTAGACACCCATGTATGGCGTCTAGTTTGGCTGCCATGCGGTTGAACCCCACCTGCACCTGTTCGGCCAGCTTCTCCTGGCACCCCAACACACAGAGTTGGAAGGCCATGTGTTCATCATGGGGGTCCTCGGAGGCAGCCGTGGTGATAGGTGCTGCCTGCTGTGTGTACTGTGCAGGGGGTGGGTTCTCCTCGTATCAGCTGGGCTGCCCTGCTCCTGGAAGTGGGCTGCGCAGGCTGTCCACGAGCTGTTGGAGGGCGTCGGAGTCGAAGGTTCTGGTTGTCCTCTTCGTCATCAGAGAAGAGAGGTTGGGACTGCTCTGCAGGAGTTGAATTTCCCTCTGCAATGTGAAGGGGAGATGCAGTTTAACATTGTGTTCACATGTATGTTGACGCATTGTACATGTTGACATGCAGACTGAATGACAGTGTACATTGTTACTGTTTGTGGTGAGCTGCCTATGTGATGTGGGACAGTGGACATTTCGACAACTTCATGTATGTGTGTTTGGACTTGTACATTGTCAACTCACATTTCCCTGCGAGGTCATACGTGATTGGCCAGTTACTGCACACAAGAAGGACCAGTTGTGTCGCCTGTTCTGTTGTGGACGTGTTGCGGAATGTGCCACATCGTTGTCAATGTTGATGTGCTCTGCATGTGATGTGTGTGCCGCTTTTTGGGGGAGTCGCCCCTGCAGCTCTGATTTGGCTGCCCCTGATCCCTTACATGCAGTGTGCCTTTGACTTCTGTGCTTCTACAGTGCTGAGATGTTGCATTCTTGGGTGCATTGTTATCTTGGTGGGAGTTTGGGGTCTGGGGCATGGTTTGTCTGAAGATGTGCTATTCTTACTTGTGCATGTGTGCCATTGTGCCCATCTCCTCCCTTCCCCCCAGTCCCTGGTTGTTACTCACCCTGTTGCTGTTGTGTCCGGTCGTGTTGAGCAGTGTCCGGTCCTCCAACCCCTGCCACCGTCTCCCCACTGATGACTGTGGACACCATTTCCTCCATCTCGTCCAGCTCCTCCTGTGGCGCTGGACTGCCACCTCCAGTCTGCATTGCTGCCTTCCTGTTGTTTGCGAGTTTCTGCTTGGTTTTGCGCTTGACATCATTCCAGCACCTCTTGACGTCGTCCGTTGTCCTCTTCAGCACTCCGACTGCATTCACCTTGTCCACGTTGGTCTGCCATATTCCATTTTTAGTTGCCAGTGACACAGTGGAGGTGATGAACAGTAGTTGATGGTGTTCAATCACCTCCGTTATCAGGATCCTGTTTTCCTGCGGGCTGAACCGCTTCTTCCTACTCTTCTTCTCCTTGCTCTTCCCTAACCCCGAAGTCCAAGGCTGGTCCTCTGGGGTGCTTGTGGGGTTCTGGTTGTCCGCTGCACTTGCTCCGGCTGACTCCATTGTGCTTCACTGTTGTTGGGCTTTTGTATGTTTTTTTTTACCTTTTGTAGTGCATTTTCCCATATGTCGCTTGAGGATTGCAGGCCTGTGGCTGGTTTTCCCTGATTTTTGTATTGCGATTGGCATCATCGCCGTTTTTTCGCGTTGGTGTTTCGCATTTTTGCGGCGTCACGTTGATTTTAATGCATTGGTTTGACGCATTGTCGTGGGACTATCGCATGGTGCCGCCGGGTTGGAAATTCCACGTTGACACCGAGTTATGTTCCTGCGATGGACTGCGATGTGAAGAGTGGCGTTAAGCTACTTTTACGGTAATTATCACACGTTCTTGAGAATTTTCCCCCAAGTCTTTTGTATCAGAACAGACCAATATGTGTAGAAAAGGTTTAAATGTACCTGCAGCTCTCCCCTAGTTCCAACTGATGATATCCTTTATTCAAATCAAGGTGAGAGAAGACCTCTGCACCATTCAGATGTGTTATCATGCCGGCAATGTGCGGACCTGGATGTCGTTCTCGTTCAATTGCCTTGTTCGCTTGACACATATCAATGCAGATGCATACAGCTCCTTCACTGTCCTTTTTGGGCACTATAACTATGGGAAAAACGCATGGCACTGGACCAGTGGATTGTTCAATTATATAATGTTTGAGAAATGATTCAAGTTCTTTTTTCAACAGCTTCCCGTAAACGAAATGCAGTTTGTCTGTGTCTTTGAGCAATACAACGGATGTCCTCATTAAAGTGTAATTGTACTTTCATAGGGGAATATCAGCAACAACCGGCGATAATTATCGCTAAGCGCACTTAGCGCTAGGATAATTATCGCCGACTAGCGTGAATTTTTATCGCTGAGATTGCATGCTATTAGCAACGCTTATCTCAAAAGCGATAAAATCCTTGCGCTAACTGCCAAACGTGAGATTATCGCTGGAAACCCAGCGATAATCCCACGAAGTTTGGCGATAGCTTGCTGATAGGGCCTCACATACTTAGCCATGATATCCACCTTCCATAGGATATCATGGATAAGTCAGTTTCAAAGCAAGCGTAAGGAAAGTAGCGATAACAGGTTATAGCTACTTTTCTTGTCGCTATGCTGATTTGCGTGAGGCTTGATAATAGGAGAAATGTCGCTTAGCGACATTTCTCTCGTTATCCTGGGGAGGAATGCCCACTTTGCATCTCATTAGAAATGCAAAGATGGGTGTTAGGAATTCAGGCGCTAAGGCAAGGTTTCACGCGATAGCGTGACCTTGCTAATATAGCGATAAAATGATCGCCGCTTTTCGGCCGAAAACAGCCGCAAAAGCGGCGATAATTTTATATCGCCGCCTTGTAGATATGCCCCATAGTCTTGAGTTTTCCTAATCCATGAAACAACGAAGGGAACTAACTTACTATTTCATGATGAGCATTCGTGTTCTAGTTCACTGATATCAGTCCCATATTGGCAGCTGTGCTGAAACGGAGTAAACAGGTGCTTGATGCCGTATCTTAAAGTACATGTATCGATTCTTGTACTTTTGTCTTCTTGTATTTCATCATTGCTTCAAATGACCCTTGACTTTTTAATGGCATTGATGCAGCCCATGTATACACTTTAGGTTTCGATGTCGTAGGTCGTGGCAATGGATATTGTTCATTGTATTTCTCCCCATTCATTATGTTTATCAACACACCACTGTTAAAAGGTATCGAGCAACTGTTTACTTCTAGTGTAATCTTCGGACAATGTTTGACTGACTTTGGTGCTCTTTCATGTCGACTTTTCTTTGACTTGTATTTTTCTTCACAAGCAACCAGACCAACATGTGCACAGTTTTCTGAGAGAAGCATAGACATTGCACAACCATCGTCTTCACTTTCACTTGATTTTTTTTTTTTTTTATCTCTATAGATAACTTTTTTAAATCTGTTTTATTGTTTGTAAAGGCAGACAATAAACAGAAAGTAGATACTCTTGACAGTTAGATAAGACACTTATGCACTTTTTCATACAGAATTGATGAATCACATGTCAAGAAGTACATAATATGTAAGTTTGGCATGCAATGAGAATGTTAAGAAAAAACATACTTAGATTAAGTACTCTAATAGTTATGTATGCCATTGTTAGCATGTCGGAGATATGGGTTGAACTTAGTAACTGGGGAATAGAGTGGGGAGAGGGCTTTTCCAATGGAGGGCACAGCGGGATTCATTCTATTCACAATATCCAAGATAAGAGAGAAATGAGAGCAACACGTGGGGCAATCCCCTTTGTTAAGAGGAAGCTGCTAAGTGAATAATTTATGGTTGTAGGGTGAGGTAAGAATATAACTGTGTGTAGCAGTTGTCATTGGGTCACTGTGGGGGGAGGTCATCATCTCTAGTATGTTGTATGAGCTCTGAGAAAAGAGTGGAGCATTGGGGAGAGATGGGCCTTGTGTGCCAGCCTCGCACTTCTTCATAATGGATGGCGTCTTCTTCCACCACATTCCATCTACGGACTTGTCCATGCCAGGCCTCAATTGTGGGGGGAGCAGTCTGGGATCACCAATGTAATGTAAGGGTACATTTTGGCAAGGAGAAGTGTCAGGGAGGCAAAGCACTTACGCACTTTGTGAGGTTTGCGAAGCTTGAAAATACAGAGTAAACATTCTTCCTACGTGTGGATATCAGGGGACTCTGTGATTTGACAGAAGACTTTGTGTACTGTCTCCCAGTATAGGTGTAGGATTGGGTAAGACCGAAGCATGTGCTGTAGCTATGCACCTGGGGCCTGACATCTATGGCAGCCAGCATCTGCATGGGGACAAAATTGGCTGATTTGGGCTGGAGTGAGAAATGTGCGGTGTTATGTTATGTTATGTTACGTGAAAATATTTGTAAAGCGCATGGCTGCCCCAGCAATGGGTCATCCCAGCGCTAGTCTAGGGAGATAACATGGCGAAAGGAGCAGAGGATTAGATAGAGAACAATCAAGTCTTCACGGCCCTTCTGAAAGCCCAGTGATTAGAAAAAGTTCTAATAGACAGAAGCACTGTATTCCACAGGGGGGGGGGGCTATCGCAGAGAAAGAGCGGCCTCTTGCTGTCGCTCTTCTCACCTGAAGCACAGGAGCTTAATGTAGCTTAGCAGACTGGTTCGGTCATCATTTCATTCCACAAGGTGTTGTAAGTGTGAGAGTGTCAACAGTGTAAGAGAAACTGCCTGGAGGGTAAACCGTACTCAGCTACTAACTACTCGAATGGAAGTAATTGGCCATCATGGTACAGGTCTCCTGCTGTGTGGAGTGAGTATTGTGTCCAAGGGGACAGATCGAGTCTTGTATAGAATCCAGGAAATTTGGGGGGTCCAGTTAGGGGTAGGGCTGGGGCATAAGCTGGGGATTTGGGGACATGCGAGTATAGGCGTTGAGCTAGGCGGTAGTGTTCTAGGAAGTAGGAGGAGATGGATAGCAGGGAATGTCATCACTCCTTCTGTGTTAAAGGTCTCACCGACATATCTTCCATCAGTCCAACAAGATACCCACTGCGTTTGAGCCACAAGATAGTATGCCTCAGAAAATGAAGCTCCCAACCATTCCCAGTCCAGTGGGAGTTGTAATTTGCTTAGCACTACATTATGCCGTCCGTTGCCCCAGATAAGATCGCCCATTAGGGAATTGAGTTATTGAAAGAAGGAGCAAGGCAGGATCACTGGGAGGATGGTGAAGTGGAAAGTAGGTGAGGTAATAAAATAATTTTCACCAGGGCAATATTGAGGCAAGAGGTAATCAATGACAGAATTGCATTTGCACTTTAATACCTTGTAATGCCGCCCGGAGATTCCTGTCAATGATATCCGTCGAGGTGTTGTAGAGGCGGATCCCCAAGTAGCACGTAAGTGCACTCTGCCAACGTATTGGTGCGGAGCCTAGTGTTATGGACTGAGACGGCTGATCAGGGTGAAGGGGGTGATTTACTGATTTGTCCCAGTTGACATGAAGTCCTGCAGCAAGAGCAAATGCATCAAGCTATGTGTGTATAGGGGTGAAATCTAACGTGATGTCCTTCACATGAAGAAGGAAGTCATCGGTGTACAGAGACAGCACGGGTACTGTCCTCCAGGTGAAATCCCCTGGGCAGTGCTCTTGTCTCATAAGCAGATAGCCAAAAGCTTAGCTGCGAGGGCGAACAGCAGTGGAGGAAGGGACAGCCCTGTTTGGTCCCTCTACCCACAGGGAATGGGGCAAAGATAAGGCGACCTAGATGGACCCAGGAGGTCGGATTGGTATAAAGGAGGGACGTGTATGAGAGGAGCTGGGGACCGACACCAATTTGGGTTAGGACCTTAAATAGATAGTTCCACGTTAGGGAATCAAACACCTTCTCTAGGTCTAAAATTAAACAAGCCGCTCTCGGGTAACATCCTCCAACTTGGTCCTGTATGTGGAATAGCCAGCGTATATTTTGGGAAGTACATGCACCCTGGGACAAATCCCTTTTGATTTATGTGTATGAGGACTGGGAGTATCTAGGCATAGCGGTCCGCTAATATCTTACCTAAATATCTGATAATAGACACCTAGTATGGCAATCAGTCAATACGATGAGGGTTGGACCGGGGTTCTGCCGGGCTTCAAAATTGATACCAGGAGAGATTTCCGGAGCGATGGTGGGAGTTCACTCGAGGCCAGTGCCCCCTTGTACATGTCGTTCAATTTGGGTGCAAGTTGCAAGGAAAAGGTGCAGTAAAATTTTAGCCGTATGCCATCTAGACCACGGGTTTTACTACAAGATATGTCCTTGAGCACCTGCAGTACATCCTCAAGGGTGATTTTAGCATCAAATATGTGCTTGGATGCAGTGGGGATTCGGGGGGGAGTGTGATATCTCGGAGAAAGGCATTAGAGTGATCTTCTGCAGGAGCAACTGGGGCTGATACAGTGTGGAATAAAAGGTGTAAAACTGTTGTAAGATAGCCTCCTGGGAATGCATAGAAGTACCTGTGGGTGTAAGGAGTTCAGTGATTGGAGCTGGATTGGCGTCCTGTCGCACGAGCTAGGCTATGAGTCTGCTCGAGTTGTCCCCCTCGCGGAGGACTTAAGCTGCATGATCTGTAAAATGAAATCTACTAAGGTGTTCTAAGATTTCTGCATAGGCTGTTTTCGCTGTAGCTAACAATGGGAGCTTCCCTGGGTCCTGATCTGCATTATTACTCAGTTGGGCAAGACACTTCTCAGTAGTCTGTATTTTGTTATCTAGCGCTTTGCGGACTCTCACTACTTTTTGTATGCTGTGACCCCACATCATCATTTTAAACGTATCCCATTCCACCATCCTTGAGAAAGCAGTGTCTTGGTTCTCCACAAAGAAGTGTTGGATAGGATTGCCTTGTTCCTTCTTGAATACGGGCTCATCAAGACAGCTGCTTTGGAGGCGTCATGTCGAAAGCATGTCAAAACTTGGGGACGCCCAGCGGAGGTCTATGTAGTGGGTGCCGTGATCTGACATCATGCACCTGAAATGGTCAGAGCGACATACGAGGGGAGTCAAGGACACCATGCACAAGAGGCGGCCAAGTCTCACATGTAATTTGTCCGGTATGGAGTAGAATGAGTATAGTTTGTGGGTAGGGTGGTGTATTTGTCACAGATCGGGGAGGGGCCATTGTTGTGCCCAGTTATGTAGGCATGTGAGGTGGGAAGCCAAGGAGGGGAGATGGTATTTATTGAGCTGCAGATCTAATGCACAGTTGTAATTCCTGCCAAGGACCCAGGGAAATTTGGTTTTTCGAGCAAGTGTGGAAAAGAGGTTGTCCCAAAAATCTGTCTTTCCTGTATTGGGGGCATAAATGCTGCGAATGAGCAGAGGACGGCCATCAAAGCATACTTCTCTGAGTACATAGCAGCTGTCGGGGTCGATGATTGTATCTAGAACTTGGCATGGGACTCCGGGTCTAATCCAAATTCGGGCACCGCGTGCATACGCTGATTAAGTAGTGGCATTAACGACTCCCCTCTAGCATTACGTAGGCGGACCAAATCCGTTTTTGATCTGTGCATCTCTTGTATGAGTACCACTTGTGCATGCTGAATTTGGACATAGGAGTATATCTCAAACCTTTTCCCCGCAGTGTGCATGCCTCCCACGTTCAGTGTGAGTAGGCAAAGAGTGTCAGGAGAAGACTGCATGTTGGCTATGAGTTTTGGGGGTCAACGGGAGGGAGAGGTCCTCTCTTCGTGGATACCTACAGTGTCCCATTCTCAGTATTAAAGTATGGTTGGTACTGGGAATCCGCCTCTCTGTGCATTCGGTGCTGGGTAGGGTAAGGGGGAGAATCGTATGTATCTTGGTGAGTAAAACACGGAGGCTATCGCAACTACAGTACCCCCAAACATTATCGTGTTTGTAACTCAAAGAGTGTGGGGGATAGAGCAGCTGGTGTGGTGGGATGCCAAGCTGTATGTGCCCTATTAAAGAAAGTATGGGAGCCTGCAGAAGTTGTTGTGACTCCCAGGGGATATAGCGCACATATAGAGGTCGAGAAGTAAGAGTGTAAGTGATCTAGGTGGGGGAGCGTGATTCACATTGTGGAGCCCCACGGGCCCTCCCCGAGAGGGGTGAACCAGGCCATTGCCCGGAAGCCAAGGAGGAAGGGTATATGTGTGGTGTAGTGGGTTTAGCTCCTGGCCTCGAAGTGCATGAGAGATCATGAAAAAGGGAAGAAATTCAGATACAGGAATACAAAATAACATTATCTACAACTTAGTAGGAATCAACTGCTCGTCTTGATCATATATGAGCATCTGCCGGTGGTATCATCTGTGGGTTTGCGGGCCTCGGCTGGGTTCCCAGTAGTCCCGCACTTCAGGGGGTCATGACGAATCAGCAGCGGGGGGGGCGGTCAATGGCAGTTGTCACTGGCAATCATGAACACTCCTCAACGTCTGCCGTGTGGCCCCCCACGCCAGAATGGATGGCGATGTGCAGGCTGGCAGACCGAGCTTAAGGAACTCACATCCACTATCTTGGCTATCCCACCTACACCCCCTACTTTCACTTGATGTTGATACTGAAGGGGGCATGTCCAAGCTGCCGGCCATGATGGCCGCGTAGCATTGAAGTTCCTGGCCTTACAATATGCATATTTTGCCATCCTGGGCCGGAAACGACTGTGCCGGCAACCACTGCACAGAAGATCACCCTGCCGTGTGCAAAATGGCGAGACCGAGACCAACCCCCTACGAAAAGCCGGTGTGAAGACGGGGCCTTGCTGCTGCCCGACTTGGCTCTGTTGAGGCAGGGTGGGCCTGCACTAGAGGCACGGATCTTCCTGATACAGGAAGCTCTATCGACCTATCACCCTGCTAAGTGCCCGAGAGAACCAGTGGAAAAACACGGCCAGTGCCTGGATCGGAAGCTAGAAGACATGCGTGATCGTGGAAGCTGACTCTGGTGGCTTCCCACAAGGACTGCAGGAAAGAGGTCATGGGGCTGTCGGGAGGCCGCACCCAGAGCTGCAAGAATCAAAAACAAGATATGGCCAGCCCATGGGTCCCCTGGAGTCCCCACAGTGACAGGGACCACGGGTGAGCCTGGGGGTCGGCCACTGGGCTGAGCTGGGCTGGCTCAGTGCTGTGAGTGTGCCTCCTGCCCCGCACCCCTACATATGCTGCACCACCAGGGGGGATTTTACTGGCCCTCGATCGGGTGGGAGTGACAGCCTGGGACACCCAGACTGGAAATTGAAGAGCCTGGGGATCATGGCAAAAGTCGGGCTAACATAGGGCTATAGGCCCTGCCTGTCTACATTGTACAGGGGCCCTGTACATTGGGGGGACCTGAAGAGCGGAACCTGCAGAGGACTTGCATGACATAGAATCCTCTAGCATTGACTCTGAGATTCCGGAGCCCCCTCTGCCATGTGGTCTCCAACCTTGTGGGTGTGAGTGTGCAGGGAGAGGCAGCTCACTTGAACACAGTGGGAGTACCATACTGCGGGCAAGGTCTTGTCCACTAATCAACTGCTAGCGCCCTGTGATTGAAAAGATACCTGCCTAGCAGGATTTATGGGCTCTCAGCACATCTCCCCTGTCGAAGGGGTGCAGCTCCTGTACTTCCTTTGCCCCTCTACTCAGGACATGGCCTGGCACATAACCCCTGTTGGACGAAACAGGAGCTTCCCTTTTCCAGCTGGCAGCTTTGCTTTGAGGGTTCATCAATAACTCATTCTCATTTATACATAGGGTGTGTGTTGTAGTGTCATGCCTAGCCGGGGCTGATTGACACGGAGCCTCTACACTACAACGGGCTATGGTCCGCAGTGACCCAAAGCAGCACCGGCTAACCTTCGACAAGACCAAGCCTCCAGTTAAGATAGTTAAAAAGACTCATGCCATATGGGGTGAATGTGTATAGCAACCACAAAAGTCAATCTCATATACTGCATGACATAAATTTCCAGAAGACTTGCTGTCAAAAAGTTAAATCGCACCGCATACCATTAATGTGAATCTCTTAAGTGGAAGAAAACATAGACCACTGACTCCCCGGGAGTAAAACATTTTTACCGGTTAAAACGTGTAAAAGTCAGATATGCAGAGAGTGTGAGGCAGTGAAGCCGAGAGAATCCAAATGCGTGCCTCAGTGAACCCCGGAGAGTTAGAAAACATGCTGAATACAAGTGGTGTCAAGTCCTGTATGATATCTCGCCATCCATGGTAAAGAATTTAACAGACTGCCGAGTCTATGTCAGGAAGGTTGTGGAGGAAAACAGTAAGGTGAAACAAGATTAAATGTGACACATTAATACTCACTAAAAGTAAAGTGACCGTAGTAAGTAAAACAAGTGTAAATACAACTTACCGAAAGACATGCAAGTAGATCTCACGTTTTAGTGCATCGGCATTGTAAGAGGCATAATCAACCAGAGGCTATAAACGTGTCAAGAATAGAGAGGACAGACAGTAGTATTCATCACGCCATGAAGCTGCCATGTTAGAGGGGTGTAAATCCAACTAACAGAAAGACTTGCATGTAGATGTCGTGTCTATGTACATTGCCATTATGATGGGCGAGATCGACCCGAAGTTAGAAGCGTGTCAAGAACAGTGAAGACAGACAGTTATATACATCATATTGGTTACAAAGTGTGTAAGGTTAAATGAGCATGCACAAGATTGATGTAGGTGGAATGAAATAGGAGATAAGGTTAACCAAGGAGAATAATGTGTCCAGGATGGGCCATTAAAGTGTAACACATTTAAATTCAGGAAAACAAACAAGAGGAGAACATAGAAAAAAGACCATAATAACAAAGTGGATAAATAAATATGACAGAAGACTGAAAAATACTAACAAAGAGCAAAGAAAGTTTAAAAATAACAACTGAAAAAAAAAAATATAGAAGTGAAAACTGTATGAAAATTGTATCCAATTGTATAGGTTATGAAAGTCCAATAAAGAGGAGTGCAGAACGCTCTCCACTTATAGAAAGCAACTGTATGTATGGTTGTTAAGACCATTAGGCATCAGTGAGTCAAGTCTTTTTATCCAGTGTGTTTCACATTATAAGAGGTACTTTTGATGGTCTTTGCCTTCCACGGGGTCAACAGTTTCTAATATCATGTAGCAAAGTTGGCAGGTGTTGTGATTAAATGCCAAAAAGTGAGTGGATATGACCAATTTAGCATTCTGTGTTCTGATGTTGCCCTTGTGCTCATTGAGTCTGTGTTACATTTTACGTTCAGTCTTTCCCACGTAGACCAGGCCACACGGGTATTTCAACAGATAGACTACGTTCCTTGTGTCACTTCCGGCAGTAGTGTGTATCTTGATCTTGGTACCTTTCAGTGGGTGGTTAATGTGATTTCCTTTTATGATATTGTTAAAACTGTTGCAATTCAAACAGAGAACAGTGCCTTTATATTCTGCTCCATCAATTGCGTTTCTTCTCTTTCCGAGGAGTTCTTTATGTTTTTGCCTTGTTCATAAGCAAACAGAGGAAGATCAACATATATACTTTTGAAATCAGGCTCCATTTGTATCAGTGCCAAGGGGCATTTGTTTAAGATTTCATACCTCCTGTCAATACATTTGGGTTTATTTTTACATAAAGATGGTTTTAATGGGATTCTAAGACCTCTTGGTATCCATTGCACAGGGTGGTATTTGATGAAATAATGGTGCCATAACTGTGAGAAACAAGAAACCAATTGTAAATATTGATAGAAAAGTGATCGCTTATTGTTATTGACAAGAGATTAAGGGGAGGACACATGAGCCATCCTTTATTAAAGAGTTTTGGAGAATAGCTCTGATAAATGATTATTTGGTTTGATTTAAGCGTATATAACCTAATATGATCCATTGCCTTATTTTTACAGCTTAAGAAGTCAAAATTCACAAGCTACTAAAATCCCATCAGTTTCATGTTACATAATAATGCGATTATGAAAAAAACGTTTATTTAAAACATGCCTAAGAAATGGTTTTTTTTAATGTTTTTACACTATTTGGTTTTTTCCAGTGTTGTCTTTTACAAATTGTCCATTTGTATATGCAGTAGTGAGAAGTTTGTATAAAAAGGTTGTAAAAGTAAATTTCCACAAAAGGTTTTTTTGGGCAAACATGTTCCATATTGAATAAGGGCTGTTTTTGATTTTGTGAATTTCAGAGGTATTTGTATCATGATGATTATATATTGCCAACTTTTAAGATAGCATGGCAGATTTCCTGAAAGAGAGATATGATATAATCTGAAGGTTTTAATGAAAGACGAGTATAGGCAGATTATACAGCCCATGGTACTAAGTGCAGTTTTACAGACCATCATGTCCTCCAGCTAGTTTTCAAATTGTTCTTCATTTTGTGGCTTGACTGATGTACTAATCAGTTGTATAGTAAAATAAGATTCTCAGGATGTTGCAAAACCTCCTTCATCTTGGATATGAATGAGGGAGGAGGAAATTTGCAGTTTCCTACAATTGGCTTTGACAATTGAGCTCTATCCCTGGATCTTTTTTCATAAAAGTAGCCTGTGTGCTTCAAAGAGGCAGGTGTTCTGAAAAAAATATATATTGACATCCAGAAAAGACATTGACTTCTGCCACAATTGTCATAGTAGAAGTTGTCCTAAGTAGGGGCTTACAAATCAGTTACCACCTGAACTCTGGTGTCCCTAACTGATCAGTGGTTTGTGACTACAATTGTGGTCATTGGTGACATAGGAAAGGGTTGCTCTCATTACGACCACTGCTATTTGTGCAAAAGCTATTTCATGAGTCAAAATACTTTTATACCTCACAAAAAAGCTTTTGTGCATTGCTGCCTTCTCTTCTGTGGTCGTAAAGCCAAGGATTGTTTTAATCATAGACTTTGCGCATGCAGAGGGGTTTCATACACCATCCAATAGATATTAAATCCACTTAATTTACAATGATTGATTGTGGACATTGTCTTGCAAACAAGTTTAGAGATTGCATACATATTGAACCATTTGTGATTTCGGAACCCTGAAAACTATGCATTCAAGCACATAAGGGAATTAATATTTCAGATGTACGTTATGGGTCCAACTTCATGTAGCAAATGAGTTCCACTCATTTAGGCCACTATTATTTTCACTTTCGACTATCCAGTTTTTGGACCTTTACTGTGGGTGGGTCACACTAACTGAGTTTCACTCTCTGTATATTCACGGTAATTGGACTGAGCATGTTAACCTCCTGTGTCTGCCTTTTAAGATAAGACTGCTGCTAAGCAGCTACGGTAAGAGGCACTAGGATGGTAACACATGAACACAAGAGCACAAAGTTGTGTGCACATAGGCAGGCTGTGCATGTGGACTACGATTGTGCACAGCCTGATATTGTTGAATAGGTTGCCTGTAACAGAAGAGACTTTGTATGAATTGGTACTGAACTGCAGTAGGCCTTCTAATGTGAGTGGGCATTCCTATTGTGGGTCTGCAGTGCTTACTGGAAAATGTGTGGTGCTTACACTGTGTATACATCATAGGTGAAATCTCACCTAAAGTACAGTTTTGCTCCACTTAAACCCACAGGGTCCAGCAAAGTACCAAATTGGGATAAAATATGCACACCAAGTTTGAATTTTAAGTCCACAATAACTCACATGCACATCTTATCAGACTTCAGGATTTGTCATATTTTTGTGGTTCATCTCATAATCATATTCCAGGCCTCTGCCCTCCTTACTGGGCCAAGTGAACTACTCTACTCTGCAGCTGAAGGATCAAATGCCTCCTGCCGTAAAGATACTACCACATGCGTAATTGTGAATGAAACAGGTGTATTCAACATAAGTAGATGGCAAAACCCATGAGTGAAGAGCACAGCGCAAACTTTATTCAGCTATGGTGGTACAGCATCCAACTGCCATCCCGACCACTGCCACATCATTACATTCTATCCCCAACATTCTTTAAGAACACTTCGCAAAGGTTCCAACCATTTGGCTTAGCATCACTCTACAACACCACTCCATACAAACGGGCAGTTATCAGTGTTTGACCCAGTTCCTGGGAAAGGAAAGGGGTGTGGAGGAAATGTGCATCTGATAATTAGTTTGCCACAGTGCACCTGGGCTAGGACAGTCCAGGCCCATTGGAACAAAGGCAGCAGTTTGGTCCTTTGGATCAAATACAGTAGGGGTTTGTATTTGACGTATTGGTGGTAAGGGATCAGGCAGTGGTGTTACTGAGGGGTGGAGCTGAAGCCTTCTGAGGAGCTCTTAACACAGAAACCAAGAAGTTGCCAACTTTCACTTACTCCAGTATGCTGTGCAGAAGGGTTGCAATGGTGGATGGATGATGTGGAATCCTAAGATTGGCCACGGGTGCCTGGTCCCTAAAAAATTCCATGGTCACTTAAAAACTGTAAAGTATTTATGCAACACACACAGTAACAATGAAAACACCACAGAGATACTCCACATAGGAAAATAAATTATATTTTTATGAGTAAAACAAGACCAAAACAACAGAAATCCAATACATAGAACTGGAGTTGTGAATTTTTAAAGAATAAATCAAAAAGTAGTGCTTAGAGGTTACTTGAGGTCGCGCTGGACTGGGGTAAATCCAAAGTTCAGCCTGGCCGTGATGGAGGGCAGGCCGGCTACAGGGCTCACGCAGGTCCCTCTGAAAAAGTACCTTGTATGGAGAAAGTGTTGACTTAAAAAACTCAATGCGTAGGTTCTGAACCGCGCAGGCAATGAAGGGGATCCAGCGCAAGACCGGGAAATGGGGAAAAACATGTACCAATATCCTCCCTGCATCGCAGACCCGTCGTCACGCACACTCATTCATACATGCATTCATTGGTGGGGCCCATAACACCAACTCACACACGTCACCATTCATGAGTCTACACACACAGGAGGGATGAGTAATTCAAGCGCTGGATATGTGGGGGGGTACCTTATTACCTATAGGAAAAATAATTACATTAAATACATTATGTACATCTGCATCTGTAGAATCCTAGCTTTAACATCAAGGCACTCCACCACTTGGTCGATGGACCAATTAGTTGGATTGGTTGATGGTGATTTAGAACCAGCTAAAACACATTTTAAGACTCGGAATCCTTAACTTTCTTAATGAAAAACCACACTCACTATTTCTTGTTAATCAATAATTGTTTATCTAAATTTTCATAATGACTTATATTTGCATTTGTCTCGTCAAAGTTTAGAATTTCTAGATCAATTCAAGTAAATCACAGAACATCATATTTACCTAATCTGGCTATTTGGAGTCCTTTAATTCATTGGCTCTGCATAACCAAATGTTGTCATAAATTGTCAGAAAAGCAGGCCAAAGCTCAAAGTTCTTTGCTCAGCACGTTACAGTTCCAATTTCTCGAAGGACCAGAAATCGCGCAAGCCTCTGTCATAGTTCGTAGATTTAGAAAAAGTTTGCTGTCATCAAGAGGTCGGACAGCATCTGGATCATCAAGGAAGGTGTCACGACAAAGGTGGGAACGAGCTCTCTCCCCAAAAAAATAATGAAGAAGACGACCAACCCACGAACGGCCAACGAACGACCCACGAACGACACCCATTCCTATTCTACCTCTCTTTTATAACAAAAGTAAGTTACAGAAGAAACAATTTTAAGTTCTAGAGCAGTCGTGATTGGCTGGTTGGGATCGTACGACATATATTCCCAGATTTTCAGTACTGTTCGAGGGGTGAGGTCATTTGTCAACGAAGAGTTGGCTTGTTTTGGTTTTCTGTAAGGTTGATTGTTCCCCTGTCTTGGCGAATGTCCCGTTTCATATCCTTGACCGGGTACATGATGAACAAAGGTCGCTACGAGGTTTAGGAGATTTCTTGCACATGCGCAGCTCACTCTGCGCCTCATGAGACAGTGGCCACTTCGGCCTGTGGTGACAGCGGCCATATTGGATTTAGGCCCAGATGTCAACTTAAGCGAAACAAACACAAAAGAGTAATTAATACATAGAAATGGTGATTCTAATGTTAACCCCTTACTAATCCCTCTATGTGTTTGTATTTATCTAGCATATAGCGACATTTAAAGCCATTATATTCCCCTTTTTCGATCCTCCTCAAGGATGCAACATCACAAAGCAACATATATCATGCATTATTCTATTACCACATATACTATTATTAATATGCATACAGATTTTAGTTAAAAAGGTTATTTAGCCATGCAAAATGCAAATCCCACATGTACTTTAAGTATTAATAATGTTGATTATTATTCATGCAACACTTGTTTAATAATATTATAGTTAATAGATTATATAATTAGAATTTTCATGCAAAAATAGAGGAGGTATACAAAATTTTGCACTACCTGCTCCATCAATCCGCCCTTTGGTGATTTTATTACCACAATACCTAAAATGTTGTAAATTCTATAAAAAGAAAATGAATTCATTGATTTTTAGTTCACATTTCTGTTTCTCCAATTCTTTCTCCTCTCGCTTTTCTATACATACTATCTTTCATTTCTTCTAATTCTACTTCTTCAAATTCTATTTCTCGTCTTTTATTCTCTTTCTTTTTCAAAGTTTCTCTTTTTAAATTTTTCTGTATTTTCTTTCTTTTGCAACATAAACACCCTAGTCTTAAAACCAATACTAGAAAAATTACACAGATTAGTGGAAATAGGATTTTACCTATAAATGTACTACCTAATTTTAATAGGAAATCTTTAATAGAAGATAATTTCTTTCCAATCTTTTCCCAAACACATTCAACCTCCAGTGGTGCAATTTCCTCATGCAAATCAGTTATATTTTTAATGTATGACTTTAGATCTTGACTTTCGTCAGGAATGTAAGTACAACAATGTTGAACTTTCAGCATTCCACAGACTCCACCCTCTTTTGCCAAAATTATATCAAGGGCAAGTCGATTTTGCATTACCATAGTACGCATGGCAACCATTTCTGTATTTACTAATAAAAATCCTCCGGCGGTGCTTGTTGACAAGCGATCCACTACTGTTGATAATTTTATAATTTTGTGTGCATTCAGAGATATTCCCACTGCTGGTATCAATGCTCCATAGATGTCTCCCACAATTTCTGACCAAGATTCTCTCTTTCTACGTGTTAGTTTTCTACCTAACTCATGTACACCATCTCTTCCTCTTCCCACATGGAAAATCTTTGGGAAAACCAGGCCCACGTAACATGTGCCAAACCAGTGATCTGGTAAGCGATAATATGCTTTGTTCTGGCAGATAAAATATAATCCAGAAAAAACTGGATCAATTCCTCCTTTAAATCCCCATCCACCCATGATTCGATATGTATCATGGCAATCACTGTTACCTACAAAATAATTATCATATGCAGTTTGATTCCTTCTAATACACAACTTTCCTTTCGGAGGCCAATCTAAAGCCATTGTTGGACTAGCTTCTGCTTTCAAATGTTTTCCTTTTCAACATCCCAGACTGTCTTTTCCGCTCTTCCCTCAGATGCTTTCTTTTGCATTTTCAATCTCCTTCCTTCAACCATATCCAAAAACACTTTCTCCTCCTTCTTTAAACTACAAATTAGATTATTTCTAAATATGGACTCTAATGTTAGTTCATTAGTTTCTAAGAAAAATTCACCTAATACCTTTGCAGGTTTTACTTTATTTAATTTGTTAATTACAGGTACTTGTGAAAATGTGTTATCTACATCTGAAAAATAATATTCTAACTTCCCTATTTTGTAAAACAAACTTGCTATTACACTACATGTTATTCCATACGTTACTGGGAGGTGATGATAGGTCACTCCCTCGGACACAGATGCAGGTAACTGCATGCAGACGTAGCAATCTCTCACGTCCATCGTCTTTACGTATTCATACACTAACTTTGAAAATACATTGTTAGAGAAATCATTTATAGACCTATCTTTATATAAGTAATTTCTATCTATTTTAGTCGGATATACAACCTGAATATTTTCTACATTAGTTTTATTCTTACTATGTCCTTCTATTGTTTGTAGTGTAACCTTAAATGAAACCAGTAGCGCTAACGCACTCCACAGAAGCATTAGTAATCCTGTACAACATCAACACATTTTGAACCATCTTCTAAGAAATACGCATTTAGTTTTTGTACTTTCTGTGTTTGCCATTTCGAAAAAATTATCAGTGTCTTTTGACTTAGCCTCTTCTACTTCACAACTAGTTTTGTCTAACCCAAGGCTCTAAGCACCTACTTGGTTCTATCAGTTATGTCCCTTCCAGTTATTTATTGTCTTTCCATTGGTATCACTTATGGTCTTTTCAGTTTGGCATTTGAGCGTCTTTCACTTTTCTTTCACAATCTTGATACAGAACTTCCTTAACATCCGTTTCTTCTCCAATGTCGGACAAGATAACTCTCATGATTTCCGATTCTTCGTTTTCCTCAACCACTTCTGGTACAGTCACCTCTGGATTTTCTTGGCTATCCGCCTCTGCTTTTATTTCAGGCAGCGCCACATATGACCATTCCGGCGACTTCTACTTCTGGTTAGGTTTTCTTGTTCTCTTATTTTCCTCTGTTATCGTTTTCCTCTCTTCTTTCAACTTTTCTTGACTAGATACTTCATTCACTTGTTCCGCTCTAGGTGAATTCACTCGAGTCAATCGGTATCTCAATCTCTTTATTTTGTTTGGCCAAATTTCATCTTTTGCTAATCTTTTCAATTTATTTCCTTTCTCATTTTTCTCAGCTCTCCATGCTCTTTTCCTCAGAACTCGACCTTCTGGTACCTCTTCATCACTGTCTTCTGATTATGTTTCAACTTGACTCTTTCCTTCAACTGTTTTTCTTTCCACCACCTTTTCAATTTTCCCTACTTCTGTCCATCGTGTTTCTTTCACACAATCTTCCTGCTGACTAACTGTCCCTTCCTCTAACTGGATGTTTGAATTCCCTACAACTCCTCATGGGTCTTCCGCAAAAATCTTTCCCTCGCTATCTGTATCTGGCACCTGACCATCTGCTTCTATTATTTCAGGTGGAATTTCTCTCAACCTTTCATCAGGGACTCCTTTATTGAAAATGTCTTTAATTGTCTCTTCACTGCTTTTCTCTTGTCCAGTATGTACTTGGGCTTGTTCAGTTTCTGAGTCTGAGCTGGTGTCTTAGATCTGCAACTTTCTTCTCAAGGGAATGTTCTCTGGGGCAATGGTCAAATTTGGTTCTGACTCCCCCTTTCAGGATTTTGTCTTGTTCTGGTGTCCTAAGTATCAGATTCGGAACTAGTTTCTGACTCTTCAAAGTACTCTCCTTCCTTGCTATCCACTGGGTTTGGAATTCGCAAGGTATGACTAGCATGGATCCAGTTCTTTACTCCTGCACATTTCACAGCTGTGGTCGTGGTTAGAATCACTTGTCGTGGTTGTCCCCAACGTGGGACCAAACAGTTCCTTCTTCTGTGCACTTTAATTCTCACCCAGTCACCCGGGCTTAGATCATGAGCTGGCTTATTTTCAAGGGTGGTGGCATCCGATCCAACCTGATGAAACACAGAATGTATGGCGTCAGCCAGCCCCTTACAGTAATCCAACACCAAGTCATCAGAGGTAGGCAATAACTTGTTGACTGGTATGAATACATGTCTCATTGCTCTCCCCATCACAATCTCGTGGGAACTCAAGCCTGTGTTTCTATCTGGAATTGATCTAATAGTCATGAGTACCAGAGGCAAGACATCAGGCCATTTCAGTCCTGGGCTAAACACATTTTTCCTAATCTGTTTTTAATAGTGCCATTTACCTGTTCCGCCACACCAGAAGCCTCTGGCCGATAGGCACAATGCAGTTTTTGTTGTACATTCAATGCTTCACAAATTAGCTTCATGATTTCATTATGGAAACGTTTTCCTCTATCTGATACAATTGTAACTGGAAACCCAAATCGAGAGATAAATTCCCTCAAAAGCAGTTTTGCTACTGTAATTCCATCACTTCTTGTGGAATATGCTTCTACCCATCTAGAAAACAGGCGGACCATCACTAAAACATACCTCAACCTGTTACAGGGAGGCATTTCAATGAAATCGATTTGCATTCTGGTGAAAGGCCCTCCTTCTCGACCTATCTTTCCTAGACTTACAACTGTTTTTCTTCCAGGATTGAACTGTTGACAAATAAGGCATCTTTGACAAAGGCTATCAGCTACAAGTCTGAATTTTGCATTATACCATGTCTGCATAAATAATCTAATCATTGCATCTCTTCCTACATGTGCTTGTCCATGATACATCCGTGCCATGGCTGACACCATGCTATCAGGCATAACTGGTCTTCCATCCCGATAAACCCACACATGATCTGTTTCTCTGGGTGCACATCCTGCTTTTACCCATTGTCTCATTTCCTCATCTCCTGCTTCTTCCTGTAACTACCTCACTTCTTCCCATATATTCACAATGTTAGTAAACAACAAGGGACATGAATTCATTTCCTTTTCCTTTGCCCTATTTACTGAATTCTGGTTTCTCGCACAATATTGAGCCATATCATTTGCATACTTGTTCCCTACTGCGATATAATCTCCGGTGTTCGAATGAGCAGCACACTTCCCAACAGCCAATTGTTTAGGCAGCTGTATCGCCTCAAGCAATTTCCCAACCACTTCAGCATTCTTTATAGGGGTTCCACTTGAAGTCATAAATCCTCTCTGTGACCAAATTTGGCCAAAGTCATGCACAACACCATAGCCATACTGACTATCAGTTATTACAGTCACTCTCACATTCTTTCCCAACTTACATGCTCTTGTCAATGCAAAAAGCTCAGCTATCTGGCTGATTTTACTCCCTTTAGGTAAGATGCTTCCATTACTGCTGCAACTGTGCATACTGCATATGCTGCACTCAGATTTCCTTCGTCTGTTCTCAAGCATGACCCATCCACAAACATCACATAGTCACTTTCTGACAAAGGTACATCTTTTATATCAGGATGTGGTTTGGTACAGAAATCAAGTACATCCAAACAGTCATGATCCACTTCATCTCTGACTTCCACATTCTCTGCATCAGGTAATAATGTTGAAGGATTCACATTCGAACATCTCACAAGGCTTACATTTGTTGCACCTAATATGACTTTCTCATATTTAGTCAGCCGACTATGCGTCATGAACTGAGAGTGGCTCCTTGTTAAAAGGATTGCCACATCATGAGGTACAAACACTCGCACAGGATATCCCATCACAATTCCTTCACTCTGTTCCAGACTCTTACAGGTGGCAGCCACCGCTTTCAAACAACCTGGCAATGCTACAGCTACAGGGTCGAGTATAGCTGAAAAATATGCAATTGGTCTTCTCAGTTTTCCATGTAACTGTATTAATACAGAGAGTGCACATCCCTTCCTTTCGCTGCAGTATAGTTCAAACTCTTTTTCATAATCAGTCATACCAAGTGCTGGTGCCTCGCACAAACTGTCTCTCAATTGTTTAAAGGCTGTTAGTTCTTCCCTATTTAATTCAATGGGTTCTTTTACATCACTTCTCCTCAGGCGTATCAAAGGTT
This sequence comes from Triturus cristatus, assembly GCF_964204655.1. Taxonomy (NCBI): domain Eukaryota; kingdom Metazoa; phylum Chordata; class Amphibia; order Caudata; family Salamandridae; genus Triturus; species Triturus cristatus. The sequence continues at coordinate 295,556,329 of NC_140582.1, read as the reverse complement.
TTGCAATCAGGGAAAAGTTACTTATCTACTGACGACAATATCCCACCATTCCAAGAAACATTCTTACTTCTCTTTGTGTCATTGGGGATCTCATTGCTTTTATTATCTTGATTCTCTCTGCTGTTATTTTCCTCAGTCCTTTTTCAATTTTGTGGACTAAATATTGTACTTCTTTCTGATAAAATTGCAATTTCGATGGGGATACTTTAAGTCCTCCATCTGCTTGAATGAATGAATGAATGAATATCACTTTATTCAATATAAAATATCATAAAAGTATGAACAATACCAAATCAACCTAAAAAAGTTCGTCATAATACAACGTATGATATTAAAAAGTAGGGTAAAAGGATAAAATGTATACAAATTGGAACGATAAAAAACACATCATGAACAAAGCAAAATGCTCATATATCTCAGGTATCCAAACTCTTGTGAGGTCTTAGCATTTTAGTACGTATCAACCAAGCTGCTTGATGATTTAGCAATGCTATGGTATCCACTACACAAGCTTCTCGTGTTTTTGACGCCACAAGCAGGTCGTCAATGTATTGGACTAGTACTGAGCTCTCGGACATCTCTAGATCTTCTAAGGACTTTTTCAGTATCTGGTTAAATATTGAGGGGCTCTCTGTATACCCCTGTAGGATTCGGCATCATGCCAAAATACGTTCGCCAAAACGGAACGCAAATATCTGCTGACTGTCATGATGCAATGGGATGGAAAAGAAAGCATGACGCAGATCAATCACTGTGTACCATTCTGCATCATGTGGAATCTGATACAAAATCACAGATGGATTCGGTACAACAGGACAGCATGCCACAACAATCTTGTTTATTTTTCTCAAATATTGCACTATTCTAAATGTTCCATTAAGCTTTTTCAGTCCCATAATCGGTGAATTACATGGACTACTCATTCTTTCTCTCAAAATACCTTGTTTAATAATTTTCTCTATTATAGGGGTAACTCCTTCAAATATTTCGGGTGTCAATTTGTACTGAGGAATATTTGGGTAATGTATTCCTTCTTTTACTGTCCCTTTTACAGGATCTACATTTTTCATTAATCCCACATCTTCTCCTGTGAAATCCCAGACTTCTGCTTTTACTGTTTTTCTCAGTTGTTTTGGTAGTTCTTCAGGGTTAAATACAGCAAATGCTTCAGTATTTTCGGTTTCCATATTAGCCATAGTCATTGTATACAGTACATCTTCATCAGGGGTCTCAAATGCAATACCATGGGGGATGCAAAATATGGTGCAATTCATTTTGCACAACAAATCTCTTCCTAACAAATTTACAGGGCTTGAATCACACATGACAAAGCGGTGCATTTCAGAAAATTTCCCTATGTTAACTTTTACTGGTTCAGTGAGATACGTTTTAATCTGACTGTTGGATACTCCAACTACTTGGATTGTTTCGTTAGAGAGAGGAAGGTTTTTAACATCAGCTGCCCTGACTGTGGACCGAGTAGCACCAGTATCTACTAGGAAAGTAATATTTTCATCATTTACCTTTCCATCCACAAAAGGACCTGTCTGGTCTACTTCTAGAGTTGCGCCAAGTACGCACTCTTCTTCCTCCCCTCGGCACCGTCAATAGCTTTCTACTGACTCACTCTCATCGCATTGTAGCCAATACTGCGAAACAGCACTAGCGCATGGCAGCTTAGTTACCTGTTCTTCGTTGTAGAATCCTGTCTCATTGCTGTATTTCTGAGGATTTACGCTCTGTGGGAAAGGCGGTTTTGGTGCCTGATTCTGTTGGGCAACAACCTGCTGCTGTCGCTGTGGTTGACAACTCACCTCTTTCTGCACCTGCGAATTCAATGATGCTTTATCACCATTAGTACTCGGGGTAAATTTACACTCGGATTTCCAGTGCCCTATTCTTCCGCAATTATGACATGGCCACTTCTTTTTGGCTTCTTCTATATTAAATTGTCCCTTTCCTTTTCCAATATTAAATTTTGGTTTCATACCTGCACTATTGGCTTGTTCAATCAATTGAGCTTCCTGTCTTTCTGCCACCTTGACCTGTGCCCTCATAGCTTTTTCTTTTAACTTACGCTGTTTGGCTTCAATTTCATCACTAAAATATTTTGCATGTCTCAGTACTTCATCTATTTTCTTGTTTTGCCAGTCCACTGTATGCTGTTTAATCATTTCACTTATTTCTGGACGCAGCCCATATACAAATCGGTATACAAAACGACTTAAATCTTTTTCACTCAAATTTTCATCACCACTAAACTGCTTAAAGGTGAGGATTAACCTCTCATAATAAGCATGTACCGACTCCTTAGCTTCCTGATGAGTCCTGTCAATTTTTATCCAATCAGTCTCTTTGGGAGGTAATTTGTTTTTCAGAAATTACCTGTTCATATTTTTTCATAACTTCGGGGTCAGGGGCACCCGTTTTTGGGTCTCTAGGGTATTCTTGTGTAGGCCAGCTAATCATTATTTTGCATTCTGTCAATAAATCTGCTGGTACAATTATGTCAAAAAGACTATTTAAATCAATCCATAATACTTTCGATAGTTTCACAAACCTATCCACTTGCCTATACCACTCGACAGGCTTTTCGCGTAGTCGAGGGAAATCATTGGTAAATGACAAAATATCTTGTCTAGTCCAAGGGACATGTACATATCCTCCTCCTGGAATTTCTCTCATGGGACATTCTGTTACTACCTTTTCCTTTTCTCTCACAGGTAAAGCTGCAAAGGTTTTGTCTGAAACATCTTCTCTTTTCCGGAACCACCCACTTTTCCATTCATCTACATCTCCCCATTTTCTTAACAAAATGATTATGTCTTTAATCTGAGTTGTTCTTCCTGCGATGTTTAGATTTTCAATATCCTTTTCAGAAAAATCTACTCTGTATGGTTTTTGTAAAGCTTTTACTCTTTCGACGTCTATACCCATTTCATTTGCTACTTCTTCTAGTCTCTCATGTAGATTCCTTGCTCTCATGGTTATACTTTTACATAAAAATAGTAATTCTTCATCCTGATAGGCTTTTAACTTCTCCGTGGGGATTGTCCCTACTATTAATTCTTCCAAAACAATCTTCAGCTTGGCCACATCTATAGATTGGGATTCTTTATCTTTCTGCTGTAAACTCCTTAGCCATTCACCTAATTCTTCTGAAGTAGGCCCTACACTATCTTTCTCAATATTTTGTTGTGCTAATTTCTCTGGTGATCCTGGAACTGATTCTGTCGTCATTATTATTCTATCCACTAAACTTTGATTAACTGTCAATTTTTTTGGTGTACTTTGTTCTGAAATACTTGTTGTTTGTCTCCATGGGTTTTTGTCTATATTCTTTTCTGGTCTCTCTGTTTGTTTATTACTGTTATAAGGAATTGTCAGACAATGCTCACTATCTTTCTGTTTATCAAAAATAGGCATTACAGGTCCTATGGTTACAGGAACAGTTCCGGCTTCCAAATTTTTAGTCAATTCCCTAATTTTTTCAGTTTATTCTAAAGTGGTTTTTGCTAGTTCAGCTGAATTTTCATTACCCGTTTTACCATATTGAGTTTGCTCCATTTCTTTAAAAGGATTGTTTCTTACTGTCTCTTGTGATACTGATTCAAATTTTATATTCCGTGGAGTCTCTCTCATTGGGGCACTTGGTGTCAATAATGTGGAATCTGACTGATAAGGGGTGGATTTTTATAAAACATGTCGTCAAGAACATCATCCTCCGATTCATGCACACCATATCCTTTTGACTCGATATTATTTCTTTTTTCCATACATTTTCTATTGCTAATTTCTGCAGCATTTCTCACGGGAAACAAACCCTCAGTCATATTTGCGCTTCGCCATCTCCTCATTCTATCGTCATGATTCTCCTGTCCATATGGTCTACCAAACACATACTTGTACCTTCCGCCACTCCTCTGCCGTTCTCTGTTATGCATCTCATCTTCCCATTCTGTTAATGCTTCAAACGGTGTTGGTCTAGGTCTCGGTTCTAGATTCATCATTCTCTCTCTCAAATTTCTTAAAACCGCTAAATTAAATGAACCATGTTCCAGAAATGCTAACACTCCATCATCTTTTGTATACTTTGCCCAATTGTCCAACCAAATACATGTATGATATCCGTATTTCGCAACCATGAAGGATGCGGGCGATTTTGGTGGAGGAAGCAACTGTCCCTCTCTAGTCACAATTGGTTTGTCCTTTTTGAATAAACTCTTGATCTTTCCAAACCAGGTCTTTTTCTCTTTTTCTGGTGGATCGTAATTCATCATTTTATTTTCCGTGTATCGCTTGATTTTCCCTACGACTATTCTGTTGTTTTAGCCAATCGTAGTGCGACTTACACTAACGCACCAATCAGAAGCGTCTATGTCACTTCTGTAATTCTCCAATCCCAGCGCGACTCACACTAACGCACCAATCTGGAGCGTCTACGTCACCCTGTAATTCTCCACTCTCAGCGCGGCATACACTAACGCACCAATCAGGAGCGTCTATGTTTCTTACTGATTGGCCAATCCCAGCGCGGTCTTTCTGACGTCAGCTTTTCTCGCTACTCCTGCTGACCCCTCCTTTACAAAATTTATCGGCAAACTTTCTTACGTTCTTTCTGACTCACAAATCTGTTAGTAACGACATAAAAACTCCACCATTATCTGTTTCGCTAACAAAAGAATAGTTAATGACCTTTCTTACAAGAATTCCGTCTTTCCCGAGAGCAGCGCTTACCTCTGCCCTACTACGGAATCGTTACTTCTGTTGATAAAGTAGCACATCCCTCTACCTTACCCATATAACAAGCATTAGCTAACCATTTCTCCATAATTAAGACACCTAGTTGGAGACGCTCTGCTCCTGAGAAATAAAACCAGAGTTTCACAATTAACCTGAATGCTATTTCATTCACTCACTTTCATACGGAAAATGTAGTTCATTCACACAGAATTCTGTCTTTCTCGAGAGCAGCGAACAGTCTGCCCTACTACAGAATTATGACACTCGTTAATAAAGTAGCACTTCCCTCTACTTTATCCTTCTAGCAATCTTAGGGAACACCTAATACCGTTCCAGTGATAAGCGTAATCAGAGTGCCTTTTGGACTCCTGGTTCCTAAGACCAAAATTTCACAGGTGACCTTCGCTACTATACATTTCTCTCATACAGAAAATGTCCCTAATGGCAACACACGACGATGTTACCGAATCGAACCCAGACAATGCGTCGTGCAACTCCAATCGTCACACATTTTCCCCGTGTACCTACAGGGCAACAACAATTCCGTCTTTCCCGAGAGCAGCGCTTACCTCTGCTCTACTACGGAACATTTACAAACTTCCGACTTCCTACATCCCAGAAGCCGTCAAACAACATAGAACTCGACGCAACTCAACATAGAGTGTTAATACATAAACCAATACTTTCCCACAATCAATAATCAATAAGCAATTTACAAGCAATAATCACCAAACCAAAACAATAAAACCATCATACTGCTACCAGAAAAACTGATCCAGCGCAAGACCGGGAAATGGGGAACAACATGTACCGATATCCTCCCTTTTTTTTTCTTTTTTTTTTTTCTTTATTGTTTATCCATGAACAAATAACACAAAACAAAAAGAGAAAAGAAAAGGAAATACAAAAACACAGCCAGATACAAACAAGATGATGGACTTGGAAATTTCTGGCAGGAAGGTACACGTCAAAGCCATTTTTTGATGAAGTCCCAAGTTGATAGTCCAAATCTTTTTTGTAATGTAATGTAATGTAAGGTACACTTATATAGCGCTCCTATCACTCCTGGGATGTGCATCATAGGGCTTCTACAAAACACCCCTGCGCAGCCAACGCTTAGAGTGGAGCAATAGGGTAGGGGAAGACAAACACAACACAAAAGAGAAACAAATGATTTCCAAAGTGACTGGGATCACCAGAAGTGAAAGTGCAGTGTAGATTAAAACTAGGTTGGAGGTGTCTCTGTGCCTATACTTTTTTCCTGGACCCTCCGGCCAGGATTAGAAAACTTGAAGGATGGTGGTGTTTTGGAGAAGTAATGTGCTCCTTATACCCCACCATACTGCCAAATCGTCAACATGTTTCAGCCATGTGTTTGTGCCCCTCGATTGGGGTCACGCTGGACTTCTTCAGGACTCTACCGGTCTCAGAATATCTGTGTATCTCTCTCACCTCGTGTTGAGATAAGAGAGTGTCAGAACCACTTGTTCTGGTCCCGAGGTATTCCCTCGACAGTACTCTGTTGATGTACTGTATAGGAACAAGGGGACAAGAGACATAGGAACAAAGGGGTCATTAAAAAGGTTGGTTCTCCCTTGTGGTTCTATGTATTACAATGACCTGTTAAAAACACAATCCACTACAGACACGGGTAGATTACCCTAGTTGCACTCCTAAATTAAGGAATCAAGCCAGTTGCTCACAACAAACAATTTGTTTATCCTACTCAAAGAGTAGGTGTAGGTCGAAGCGACGTGTGCACCATAGTACATATTCATACAATCAAACAAACATAAGGACACATAGTGTCCCTTCACTTACCGAGTTTACCACTAAACAATGTTAAAACTGTCGAGAGGCAAGGAGAGTACCCCCTGTAGTCACACTCTGGGGGAGGAAAGTTAAAAGAAAAAGAACAACATCTTCATAGTTAATGGTAAGAATATCATATTGTATTGATGTCAAGAGGTATGGCTCGTATATATAGGGGTTGTCAGAGGCATCAATGTCATTTAGGACATAGTCACGGCCGCAGTGATAACATACGTGCAGCAAACGTGGCCTAAATGATCTGTGCTGCGCGTATCGCACTGAGAGACAAATATTGTAGCCAGGTAATGGTTAGCGGTATGCAGTTATCAGATTCGTACAGTCAAAATGGCAATTATGTTTACCGCTTGAGCATAATCCACTGCTCGACAAATATTACAGTCAGATAATAAATATTAGCAGTATGCGGGGAAATCCGGATATTAAATCTAGAAAACACCCATGTAACACATAGGGCAAAGAAACCCGGCTCTATGGCCCATAGGAAAGAAAGATCCCCTTCTATTCTGAGGTGCTAAGTATTGTTTGGGGGTCCAGAACAGGTGAGTCTGTTACCCTCCTCTTTTGTGTGAATTATTACTTATCAGGTCATCCATTCTGATGTTTCTGTAAAGTTTCTTCCGGGGCTGTCAGGGTTCACGGGAGGTTTCCTCCGCGTAATTCAGAACCCACCACTGTGAATACCATCTCCTCGGTTAAACCGAGTAATGGCATCCATGGGGCTCTCAGTTGGCGCATTTGTTGGCGCCGCTGGATTTCCAATATGGCCGCTGACGCATTCATGGGTCGGCGTTCTAGTCTTTACTGAATTCTAACGCAGCAGGTGAGGCGCGCCTGCCAACGTTCTTGAGCGCACTTCACCAGAGAAATTATCGAAGCAACACGTACCTCACCGTCGTGGAAGTTAGGGTAGGTCGCGTCGAGGAATTTCGTCGTGCTATCCTTCGACGGTCACCTTACATACTCAGGTTAGTGTATTTTGTTGAAACTTGAATAATATGTAAAACCTTTTCCTGACAAGTAGGAAGTCCGAATTCTAGTCATGAGTGACTAAGAGTAGTTCGGAGTCTGGTAACAATACTGAGTTTATTCCGCAGAAGGAATAAGACTCTCTCAGAGCATTTAATAAGACCCCCTCAGAGTATTCATTAAAACTCACTTAGAGTATTCATAGTTTAAACCTGAACAACGCGAAATCCTCCTCGCACTGTTCAAGTTTAATTCTTTTTGGGACAAGACAGTGCATTCGTCTTAGAGTTTCCGAGTAAATCAACCATAGTACCTAAGCAGCAAAAGAACCTCAGATATTATAGATAACTAGGAAGTCTATTACTCCCAGCTTACCTGTTCCAAGACGGTAGCTCAACGAAAAGTACAATATGCTCACGGCTAGAAGATGAAGTAAGTTAACAGTCACACTCAGCAGTGTAGTAATACTCGACAGAGAAAATTCACGTTACTCACCTGTTAAATTCTATTCCCAAGACCCGACACCACCTTCACTCCAGTAAGAAAAGAAGAAGAAGAAAGGGTTAACAAGAGCCAGAGCAAGTCAGTTGTTACACACTCAAGCAACTGAGAAATAGAAGAGAGGTTTGGCCCTGAATACCTCCTGGTAAGACAAGCTAATTCATTACCTCATATACAGTAAGTTTATGCTTAATGAATTGTGTAGTGAACAAATGCTAAATGTTGCAGAAATCGTTTCTCTACAACGACGAAGAAATCCAGGGCTGTCTCTTCTCTGTCCAATTCCCCTTTCCCCCGTCGACACTTGCCCGTAGAGAGTTATACTCATTCTCGCGGAAACGTTCCGATGGGGGCATTGGGAAATTAGCATCATTCTGCTCCCGTGTTAGTTGAAGACCGTAAACGCCTCTGACAGAGTGAAGTGCCCACGTTGTCATCAACACCTGAGCAGAATGGCGGAAGGGTTAGATCTAAAAAAATTGAGCGAAATACTTGGAAATATACAAAGGGATCTAGGAGCTGTTAGAGAGGAGAATCAAATCTTAAGACAGGAGATACTGGTTATCAAGGGAAGGGAGACTATTTCTGGAACAAATGTAAAATCCACAGCCTTTGAAACTCTAGGACAAAACATAAGTTCAAGCTCTGTACCCTTGGGTACCACTCAGGTGGTGCACTCCTTGTCCCCAGTAATTCCCCTTGCTCCTCCAGAACGATTTAATGGAGACACCCAAAAGGCCCAGATTTTTCTGACTCAATGCTCCCTACACTTTATGTGCCGTCCTGCGATTTTCCCTGATGCTCAATCTCGGGTAGCGTTCATTTTATCTTATCTTAGTGGGGATGCTGCCTCCTGGTCGATGCCCTTAGTAACACAAGATGATCCAATCCTTTACAATCTTGAAGATTTTAAGAAAGAATTTCTTCGTATATTCGATAGGAGGAAAGCTTCACAGGCCACGGATAATGAATTGCTAGAGCTTCGTCAGGGTAATAGAGAGTTGGTAGCTTATTTGGCTCAATTTAATAAGTTGGTAGTGGAGACAAATTGGCCAATGAACAAAAGAGCAGCAGTGTTTTACAGGGGATTGAAAGATGAACTAAAAGATGCCCTGTCTCAGGTTCCGAATCGACCCTCTGAAATCTCAGCCTTAATAGACCTGGTGTTAGAGATTGATTACCGCCTAAATGAAAGAAAGGGAGAAAGAAGAAGGGATTTTAGATCAAGTGTCCCTCGGTTTGATCGAATCAAGTCAGAATCAACACGAACTGTAGAGCAAACCACTCGAGAAGAACCTATGCAGATAGGTGCCATTAGAGGCCCATTGTCGCAGGAAGAAAAAGAAAAAAGACGTCAGAACAAGCTTTGTATGTACTGTGGAGGAAGTGGTCACTTTGTTAAGGCCTGTCTGAAGAGACCTAAGTTACAAAACAAGGAGAAGGAAAACTCTCAGCACCACCAGTAGGCGGAGTTGGACTGGTGGATGCAAGTAAAGACACAACTCCAGTGTTTCATCAACTGGCGAACACCCAGCAAGTCTCCACACCTCACCTGACCTTAGCTGTTACTTTGAAATTTCGAACTGTGATCTTGCAGGAAATCGCAATCATGATAGACTCCGGGGCAACTGGTAATTTTTGCGATCAAAAATTTGCAGTTCAGATAGGTTTACTGGCAATCAAAAAGGAGAAGAGCGAAAAGGTTAAGGCAGTTGATGGGTCAGATTTAACTTCAGGACCAATAACCAGCCACACTGAATCCGTACAGATAATTACCAAGGAGGGTCATCAAGAACTAATGCAGTTTGATCTAATAGATGCCCCTCAATTTCAATTCATTTTAGGAATTCCATGGCTCACAGAACACAATCCGTCAATTGATTGGGAGGCCAGGACCATAGCCTTAGATTCAAAATATTGTGCCCAACATTGTTTCTCTGAACCAGACACACTAGCTGAAAAAAGCGTGGCTGCGCAACTTTGTGACAATGGACAGACAGTATGCTTAATTCAAACTACTGAAATTCCTAAAAACCTTCAGGATTTCAAGGATGTTTTTGACGAAGCTGAAGCAGAAAGATTACCTCCACATCGGTCTTATGACTGCAAGATAGACCTGGAACCGGGGGCGAATTTACCATGCAGCCGAGTTTACGCCCTCACTGAAAAGGAGAATCTTCATCTAAAGGAATACTTAACGAAAAATCTGGATAACGGTTTCATTAGACCTTCCCAGTCACCAGTATCCTCCCCTCTCTTTTTTGTGCCCAAGAAAGGAGGGGACCTTCGAACCTGTATAGACTTTCGAGCAATCAATAGAATAACAACAAAGAATCGTTATCCTTTGCCTCTGATCTCTGTATTGATTGACCAAGTTAAAGAAGCCAAGATTTACACCCGACTTGATCTTCGGGGAGCCTATCACCTAATCAGAGTGCGAGAAGGTGACGAATGGAAGACAGCCTTCAGGACTAAATACGGTCTTTACGAATATCAGGTGATGCCGTACGGCCTATGCAATGCGCCAGCAGCTTTTCAGTACTTCATAAACGATGTTCTGAAGGACTTCATTGATCTATGTGTGATAGTATACATAGATGACATCTTGATTTATTCTAAGTCTGAAGAGGAACATCACAGACAGGTCCGAGCTGTTTTACAACGTCTCAGAGAGAATTCCCTATATGTGAAGCTAGAAAAATGTTTGTTCAACACCACCACAGTAGAGTTCCTGGGATTTGTGTTGTCACCTTCTGGAATCACCATGGATGAACACAAGGTAAAGGCAGTTGCGGACTGGCAATCTCCAACCACCATAAAGGAAGTCCAGAGTTTTATAGGCTTTGCTAACTTCTATAGAAGATTTATCCATGGTTTTTCTCAAAAGATTCTACCCTTAACCAGATTATTGAGGAAAGGAGTTCCTTTTAATTGGTCAGAGGAAGCTGAGCAAGCATTCACCTTATTAAAGAAAAGTTTCACTTCGGCACCTATTCTTCTACATGCAGACCCCACAGAGCCATTTTATCTAGAGACTGATGCCTCCGACTTTGCTATAGGAGGCATTTTATCTCAAAGGCACAAAAACACCGGCCAACTGCATCCTGTGGCGTATCGCTCTCGTAAACTCAACCCAGCGGAATGCAACTACACCATCACAGAGAAGGAGCTTTTAGCCATTAAGGATGCCTTTAAAGAATGGAGGCATTACCTCATGGGTGCTAAGCATACGGTGACGATATTCACTGACCACAGAAATCTGAAATTTTTACGTTCTGCAAGAACTCTTACACCACGCCAGCTTCGATGGTCCCTCTATTTTGCGGAATTTGACTTCGTCATCACATACAGGCCTGGTTCCCAAAATGGGAAGGCGGACGCCTTGTCCAGATTGGATACTGACCATCAGAGTATCAAGGTCGAAAATCAGCAAATAATTCCGGCTGACAGAATCATTGGAACCATTTCCTTGGAACCTTTTGAGGATCAAATTCGAGAACACATGACCACTGCTCTTATCCACGACTGGGCTGCTGAAGACCCTTTACGAACTGTCCAGAATGGATTACCCTATCACGGACAAGCACTATTCCTACCTACCACAGACCTTCAAACTAAAGCCTTACGTGAATGTCACGATCACCCTCTAGCAGGTCATAAGGGTGTCCACAAGACAGATGAATCAGTTAAACGAAGTTTCTGGTGGCCACACATGACAAGTGACATTCGGCAATATGTCTTGGGATGTGAGATTTGCACTCGGGGAAAATCGGACAGGCAAGCACCAAAAGGCCTTTTACAACCTTTACCAACTCCCCCATATCCCTGGCATACAGTATCTTTAGACCTAATTGTCGATCTCCCATCCTCTCATGGTTTTGACACTATCCTAGTCTGTGTGGACACTTTTAGTAAAATGACGCATTTTGTACCTATTAAAGGCACACCAACATCACTACAATTATCACAGTTCTTTAACCAACATGTCATTCGCCTTCATGGCATTCCTAAGGTGTTAATCACTGACAGGGGGTCCCAATTCCTATCTCGATTCTGGAAAGCTTACATAAAAGGGTTAGGTATCGACCACCGCTATTCCACTAGTTTCCATCCAGAAACGGATGGACAAACTGAACGCATAAACCAAGAGTTAGAACAATACCTACGGCTTTATTTGCTTGATGAGGAAGCAGATTGGCCTGATTACTTGTGGTCTGCTGAATTTGCTCACAATAATGCTCAAAATGTTTCCACTGGGTACTCCCCCTTTTTCATAACTTCTGGCAGGCATCCTAATGCACATATTCATTTGTCTAACATCGAAGTCCCTGTAGTTCAGGATTTTGCCCAACGCCTAGTCAACATCCACCAATCGGCTACACGAAATTTGGCCGCTGCTAAGGCGTCTTATAAACGTGGTGCTGATCGGAAAAGACGACCTACGCCCATCCTTAATGTAGGAGACTTCGTTTGGTTGTCTACAAAGAATTTACGCCTGAAGGGCACCCGTAAATTCCAACCACGTTTTATGGGTCCTTTCCCTATTGAAAAAATCATAAATTCTGTCACCTATCGTTTGACATTGCCAGCTACTACTAAAATTCACCCGGTTTTTCATGTTTCCCTACTAAAAAAGGTGCAATCCACTTTACGTCAAACATCTCCTCCTGCTCCCATTATTGTTGAGGGAGACCCTGAATATGAAGTAAAGAGAATTTTGGACTCAAAATGGAGTCGCAATCACCTTTTTTATCTCATTGATTGGAAAGGTTTTGGACCTGAAGAGCGATCCTGGGAGAAATGCTCGGATGTCCACGCACCACATTTGATCCAAGCCTTTCATGCCAAGTATCCTAATAAACCTCGTTTGGAGGAAACCCCGTTGAGAGGGGGTACTGTCAGGGTTCACGGGAGGTTTCCTCCGCGTAATTCAGAACCCACCACTGTGAATACCATCTCCTCGGTTAAACCGAGTAATGGCATCCATGGGGCTCTCAGTTGGCGCATTTGTTGGCGCCGCTGGATTTCCAATATGGCCGCTGACGCATTCATGGGTCGGCGTTCTAGTCTTTACTGAATTCTAACGCAGCAGGTGAGGCGCGCCTGCCAACGTTCTTGAGCGCACTTCACCAGAGAAATTATCGAAGCAACACGTACCTCACCGTCGTGGAAGTTAGGGTAGGTCGCGTCGAGGAATTTCGTCGTGCTATCCTTCGACGGTCACCTTACATACTCAGGTTAGTGTATTTCGTTGAAACTTGAATAATATGTAAAACCTTTTCCTGACAAGTAGGAAGTCCGAATTCTAGTCATGAGTGACTAAGAGTAGTTCGGAGTCTGGTAACAATACTGAGTTTATTCCGCAGAAGGAATAAGACTCTCTCAGAGCATTTAATAAGACCCCCTCAGAGTATTCATTAAAACTCACTTAGAGTATTCATAGTTTAAACCTGAACAACGCGAAATCCTCCTCGCACTGTTCAAGTTTAATTCTTTTTGGGACAAGACAGTGCATTCGTCTTAGAGTTTCCGAGTAAATCAACCATAGTACCTAAGCAGCAAAAGAACCTCAGATATTATAGATAACTAGGAAGTCTATTACTCCCAGCTTACCTGTTCCAAGACGGTAGCTCAACGAAAAGTACAATATGCTCACGGCTAGAAGATGAAGTAAGTTAACAGTCACACTCAGCAGTGTAGTAATACTCGACAGAGAAAATTCACGTTACTCACCTGTTAAATTCTATTCCCAAGACCCGACACCACCTTCACTCCAGTAAGAAAAGAAGAAGAAGAAAGGGTTAACAAGAGCCAGAGCAAGTCAGTTGTTACACACTCAAGCAACTGAGAAATAGAAGAGAGGTTTGGCCCTGAATACCTCCTGGTAAGACAAGCTAATTCATTACCTCATATACAGTAAGTTTATGCTTAATGAATTGTGTAGTGAACAAATGCTAAATGTTGCAGAAATCGTTTCTCTACAACGACGAAGAAATCCAGGGCTGTCTCTTCTCTGTCCAATTCCCCTTTCCCCCGTCGACACTTGCCCGTAGAGAGTTATACTCATTCTCGCGGAAACGTTCCGATGGGGGCATTGGGAAATTAGCATCATTCTGCTCCCGTGTTAGTTGAAGACCGTAAACGCCTCTGACAGGGGCCTGGCCACTCACCGTTTACTTATTCACGTCACAAAAATTATAAATAAAGTGCAGTGAGGTAGGGAAGCTTTTTAAATTCATCCTTGTTCTATTACTATTAATCCATCTATTTTTCTATTTACCTTTATATCTATCTACACCCTTATTTCTCCATATCACAATTTCTGTATAACTATCTATGTAGACTATACATACTAACTGACATCTATCTATCTATCTATCTATCTATCTATCTATCTATCTATCTATCTATCTATCTATCTATCTATCTATCTATCTATCTATCTATCTATCTATCTATCTATCTATCTATCTATCTATCTATCTGTCTATTGATCACACTGGCAGCAAAAAACACTATTGTAGTTAAGGTAGAGTCTGAATTTTTATATGAATGGCATTTTTAGTTTTCTTAATAACTTTGGTGCCATTCAACAAATCTACATGGAACTTCCAACCCAAAAAGTAAATTCCCTTTGAGTCATGATGGTAAGATTCATACAAAACTGTTAGGAGTGGCTAAGAAAAAGAGGGGGTATCCCAAAAGTGCCTTTTCCCATTTTAATTCCGATAGAAAGTTTAGCTCTTCAATACATTTAAAGTGGATTCATGTCATTATTTCAAATTGTGCATGAAGTTAGTTGGAACTTTACTCACAGAAGTCTTCTTTTTGGTTTGGTATGAATATGTCCAGTAGTTTTCGAGAAATTAGTGTTCAAAGAGTGCCTCGGGGTGTGCATCAAGATGTTACATTTTATAAAAGTTTATAGATAGCTGGACGATTAACGATCCGTGTGTGTCTTTGAATTCAAAAATGTGAAAAAATACTTACATTCTATTGGCCAAAAAAGCTTCTTCTAAAGTCTGCCACTTTGGACATGAAAAGATCTGTTTGACTGGGAGCAACATGGGAGAAAATGCTGCCGCTTCCATTGCAAGACTTGGTGAATCAGTCCATGAGTCCTGAAAAAGATGTTGAAAGAGCGGGCAAGCACATACCGAATGGCAAGCCCATATCAGCCCCGGAGTCTTGGTTTAATATTTTTTTTAAAACCTTAGGGGCATATTATCAAGAAACGGTATTAAAATTATCTCCGCTTTAGCGGCAGAAAACTGCTGCTAAAGCGGCGATAATGGGCTTGATAATATGCCGCAAAGAATTCCAATAGAAGCCCATGTTCTGGTGTCAACATGGGCTTCTATGGGAATTCTCAAGGGCATACTATCAAGCCCATTATCGCAGCTTTAGCGGCAGTTTTCTGCCGCTAAAGTGGCGATAATTGTAACGCTGTGCTTGATAATATGCCCCTTCATTTTTGTGTGATGTGGGGATCTTAGCAAGGCCCTCCAATGGGATTTGTGGATCCTCCCTGAATTCAACAGTCCACAGAGGATCCTCAAACTAAAATATAAATTAAAAAAACACAAGGGCAGTCTAGCTGTAGACCAGACCCTGCGGCCAATCCCAGTTGCTAAGACTTTGCACAGGGGAGATTGACTGCCTATAGAGTCTTGGGTGCAGGGACTGTTGCCAATCCCTGCTGCGCACAGTGGAAGGCCATGTACAGCAGTTGTTGGGGAATCGTGGAAGGGGGCTAATACTACAAAGGCCTGCACAATGAGGGTGGGCTTCCCGTTAAGGGTTTGGCACATGGCCAAGCTGGAGGTCATGCCCTGCGGACATCCTGCAATGCAGTAGGGATAGCACACCTCAGAAAAGGTGGGCACAGGGCCTGGCCGGAGGCTAGAAGTCTATTCTCCAATATTACGCTTGCCTTGAGGATACATTTTTGTCACAGAGCCTTCTCTACCTCCTTTAATAAGTAGTCCTTTGTGCCAAATATGAGTGTTTGCACGGCAATGCTATGTACCTCTAATGGTATGACCCTTTGATACAAAGTATCGCAAAGCAGCACTTAGAGCTACTTTGCTATACTTTAAGACAGCTTTCCAGTGCAAAACATGTTTTGCGCAGGAAAGTAAATCTCAATTCCACACTTTACTCTGGATTGCGTCTCAACACAGCGCAAAGTATGTCAGTTAACGGACCCCCGCTCCATGTCCATAATGTCTTTAATTTGTTATTTTGATTTGGATGCTGCTAAGATTTACTTTATTACGAGGGCCTTCGTGTTTGTAATTATGATACACATTGCATTTCATCAAGTAACTGGTCCACCATTGACTTTGCAATCATTTTTTATGCTGATCTAATTACTTAGGGGCATATTATCAAGCAGGCGATAAAATTATCGCCGCTTTAGCGGCAGAAATCTGCCGCTAAAACGGCGATAATGAGCTTGATAATATGTTCTATGGAATTTCAATTGAATCACATGTTAGATGTGAAGGACATCTAACATGGGCTTCTATTGGAATTCCATGGAGCATATTATCAAGCTCATTACCGCCGCTTTAGTGGCAGTCTTCTGCCGCTAAAGTAGCGATAATGTTATCCCCTGTCTTGATAATATGCCCCTTAGTAGGGTACTTCACTAATTATCCTAAATACGCTCTCGTAAAAAAAGTTCATTTCATCATATCACAATGCACTTTTGAAGAAACACGTTGGAGAGCGGCTGCTCAACTCTATGTGACCATTCCTTATTGTTTTATTACTAAATGGCAGACAGCTGCTGTCATTTGTCAAATGCCCATATACAACCTATCAATGCCAAGATCAAGGATTCATTTGTTTGCCAAAGTCTATCTATTTTCACACACTTACCTCTGTGAAACAAAAACTGTTAAGGCCATCTTGACTGCCATTTTTAAATCTACTCTTTTGTCATAATAAAGTGTTGAAATGTTGTATGTGCACCTATTAGTAATGTAGGACAAATATTTTCGTCAAAATGCAAAATGTCATAATGTGCTTTTTTCTTAATTCACTCATGGTAAAATCTAGAAACAGAGGGCCTGATTACGATGTCGGGCGGACACCGACGTAGAAGCAGGACCGTCCGACTAGGAGTCGGAGGTCCCGCTGGCTGGATTACGATGCGACCAACTTCACGGCAGTCGCAATGTGTATATTTTGCATTGGGGCATGTGCTGCGGGTTGCTGAACACACTGCAATACGAAAAAAACACATTTATAACATCCCAGCATTGTGGGGCAGGCACCATGAGGAGGGCCAGGGGGAACCTCGAGGGGCCCCCAAAGTCACTTTCCGCCTGTCTGTTCATGGTGGGTTAACTTCCATGAAACAGCCGGCGGAAAGGGACATCCTAATCCTTACGGTGGTGCCTGAGTAGGCACCGCCCCATTGTAGGGAATAGGAATCTGACTGCCACACTGACAGGATCCTTGATCCTGTCAGATGCAGTGGTCTTTCCCCCTGCCAGTTGGGATCCGAACGCCTGCATCTAATGCGGGGGTTGGATCAATGGGCTGGATGGCGGTGGGACCGCCAGAGACAGCCTGATTGTGACGGTCCCACAGCCATCGTAATCAGGTCCACAGATTCAAACTGCCTGTGTCTCCTGTACCGCAAACTTGTTCTGAATGATATCCCACCCAGAAGGGTCTAGCTATAGAGATCTTGAACACTTGGTTGAGTGCAGCGAATCCTAATTGGCTGCCCACAACCAATCAAAACCGTTCCCTGTAGTGTGACAGTTATGATTAGCCCCGGGGAACACATTTAGCATTTCCCTGTCTCTGCCTATCCATTCTGATCGATCAGGACATGACGTAGGTTTTTCAATCTGGCTGCAATTCACGGATTACTGTGGTGTACTACCAAGCTTTTGAACTTTTTAGTCAGTGTGTGGTAAGTTTTTGCCCTTTTTAGTCAGTGTGTGGTAAGTGGAAGTAGATATGAGAAAAGGCATGTTTGCCCAGTGATTCACTTTTGCTTTGACAAATATAAACAAGCATTTACAAAGCCAATAGGTCTGCCTTTGGGACCTATTATTGTTGCCAACGTCTTTTGGCGATTGTTGGAAAGTGTATTATTAAAAGTTGGAAATATGCATCTAAGACTGGCATTAAGGGCACTATCACAGTCTAGGGCTCAGAATAGGTCTCAAAAAAGTATTCCCATTCTCAACCCTCTATAGCTTGGCTGCGAACAGGCAGGCTTAACTTCAGAGATAGGTATGTAAAGCATTTAAAAACATCAATTTAGTAAATAATTAAGAAGCAGCACACAATAAAATCCAACACCAATTTATAAAGATAGGAAATATGTTTATCTTTAAGATGACACCAAAACGAAAATATTCCAATGTAGGGAACCGGATATAAGAATTTTTAAAGATTTAGCACTATATAGCACATAGAAACCTTACAGCACCTATTGGGACATCTGGTCACGTTAGACTGGGACAAAGTCAAAGTTTCAGGTCAATGGCAAAGGAGCCCTTCACGGCAATCCATTGCAGTAGGCCTCGGTCAAAGTTTTTACATTCTAACTTAGAAACTTCTGGAGATTTTTCTGCTGAGGGCCCTCAAAGCTATCCACCTGTCTGGATTTGGTGAGGGTACGCCGGCTTGCCTGTCAACAACTCCTGGACAAACTATGGAAGTCAGACCTCCAGAGCTTTCCAGCAGGACGAACCAGGGATCCAAGACAACTTGTGGTTGAAGTTGAGCGGCTTGATTCTCGCGGTTGGGGCTTAGAAAAGTTTACAGAGCTTTTATTCCCGGGGACCCTCAATGCTCTTCACCAGGCCCGATACGGTGAGGGTTTGACCGCTTAGGTTTTGACCAGCTCCCGGTCAAACTCTGTAAGTCAGACCTTCAAAGCTTTTCTGCAGGACAAACCCGGAGGGAAGGCTAGCTCACAGCTGAGGATCCCTGCCTTTTTCTGGCCAGGTCGAGGTGGTCCACTTATAGAGCTTTATTCCAAAGTTGCTCCAAACGTCTAGAAATTCTTCCTGAAGTTTCTCTGAGGGTCCCAAAGTGCCCAAAACTTACTCCAAGGGTCTGGAAGCTCCAAGATGATCCTTGAAAGTTTGAGACTTCAGTTCCCACAATCCACTTGGACAAACCCCTTAGAAATTAACTGTAAGCACTCCACGCTGGAGGTTATTGGTGGTGATGGTCATGGTGAGCTCTGTTAACCTGTAGTTTGCAGTGAGACCACTCTTTAGTCTTCTTGAAGGAAGTTAGGTCCACAAGGATCTATTTCTAGATTGTGCAGCAGGCACAGTCAGTCAGAGTGCAGGGCCTGGTTGGTCCAAATCAAACTTTAAGTATGGACCCTTCTTCTTCCTTGAGTTTCAAGCAGCAGATCTAAGATGCTCTGCCCCTCTCAGATACTTATTCAGTGTTTTCTGGGTCAAGCAGGAGGGCACTCCTGTTCAATGAGGTGCAGGGCAACGCCCCATAGAATGGCCATTTCCTCCAAAATGTGTCACTATGGTCTCCCAGAATGCACTATTCTTCAAAAATTCAATATGACTGAAGCCTCAGCAGAGATGCAAGAACTAAGTCTTTCTTAACTTTATTCAGTCTAAATAAATTAGACCATAAAAAAAAGAACTAGCTAAACCAATCTCCAGGATGGCTCATCTCCATAGTGTCCTTCTCCCTGGCATCTGCACATCTCATCGTTAAGCCAGCCATCTGGCTGGGTTCATAGGGTAAGGGTGTAGGTGGTTCTGGCTTCTTCTGTCTATCTCCTCTTTACTTTGAAGCTCATAGTGTATGACCCCTCCCCCTTGCTCTGGCATTCCTGTGGAGCAGAACTTTCTCCTCCCAGATGGCCCTTCCCCGGGTGCCACCTATCACTTATCAAAGCAGCCTGGTTAATCCATTTAACTCTGACCAATCAGTGCAGATCACCGGAAGGCTTCATTTAGGCTCACAGACAAAAACTTCTTATAACTTCTTGTCTGTACATTTTAGGATACAACCAACAATAGCATATTGTTTGATTCATCAATATCTACTAAGTCCTTGAATTAAATGTTCCTGTAATTCCTAGCAGGAGTTATAAATTCATAACTTCTTGCAATGTTGACCTATGTGGCTGGGGATCTCCAATGGGAAAAATGAACTGGGCAATTTCTCTAAAACCATGGCTTATAAAACATATTTTATAAGGAACCTGACTATATCTACTGGACCCCTCCAAACCCTTGAACACCTAGGGGAGACTTTAGGGGTGATGAATATGAAACAATATTATAGATCCTTACTCCACCGTGCTCCTAGAACAAAAGTTGATTTTGGGAAGCACTTTACTACAATGAGGGAAGTGAAATGTGCCATTTCTCTATCCCTAGGCCAAAGAAATCCTGTTTTATAAGGGTCCTTCCTATAAGTTCCTGGCCCCCCTCCCCAGGACACCTGCTGAGTGGCTGAGGTCAGTTTAAAAGCACATTGTTTCAGGGCTGCTTTTTTTTTAAATGTAAATTGTGCCCAAACTCGACTTTGGTGTTTGGAGCACTTAAAAGGTAATAAACTACAATTCTTCAGTATATTAGACACCCCAGGGTCTCCCCTAGTTGTGCACACATGCAAGTGCAACTCGTGCAGAAAAGGCTGCTGGCCGCTAAACTGCCATGCCCATTATATACTAGGGACTTAAAGGTAGTTTTAATCCCACTGCCATAATATATACTAGGGCCTTATATGGGAGTATGACGTGATAACCACACTAACCTGGTAATAAGAATTGTGCCGGGCACAGTGGGTTTCATGTACTTAACGTTCAATGAGGGTGACACCGCCCCCATTGCATACAAATCTCACTTGTACACTTCGGCTGAACTGCGCTTTTCCACAGTCAAAAAAGTTTTGACTGCAGTGCAGATGGCGATTCTTAAAGAACGAGCGCTGTCGCAAGGGAAACGCATGTTGGTGGTCACACCGTTTCCTGCCCTGGAGGCAGTGACGAAAGCCAGTGTACCCAATTCAAAAGCTTTGCATCCACGTTGGATACAATGAGCCACTTCTTTGGCATCACCAGATGTCACCTATATCTCTGATGCCTCATTGCAGACTCAGGAGTACTTGCAGTATGAATTAGTTCATCCAGCTCCTCTGTCTTTGCGCCCGCTTGAAGATTACCATTGTGTCATTTATGCTGACAGTTCAGCGCAACCGGCAACGGAATCGAAGTATGCCTGCTCGGCGGCCTGCGCAATTGTGGCAGGTACTTTCGTGAATGGAGAATTCAAGTCTGATGTCGTGCATACGCAGTCATTGGGTGATTGTACCGCACAGTTGGCAGAGCTCCGTGCTCTGGTGCTTGCACTGGAGTTTGCTGATCCTTGGGTTACTACTCTTATAGTGAGTGACTCGTTTTACTGTGTTCAGTCTTTTAACAACAATCTATTCTTATGGTCTCAAAATGAATATTGTGATTCCAAAGGTAGCACAATTAAGCATAAAATGCTTTGGGTTCGAGTGGCAGAACTTAAACAGCATCTGCCTCTCGTGAATGTAATTCACACTCTTGGTCACCAGAGAGTTGGTGTCCACGCTGTCGGCAACAGCTTGGCTGACGAGGCAGCGAAAACAGCAGTGGCGACATATCTAGTAGCAGTAGTTACAAGATCCAAAAGTAAGATTAATTATGACATTTTGGCAGCTATTGCTGCTACAGAGAAGGGAAGTGATTACCCAAGACGTTTCCCTTCTCGGTACTCTTATCATTTAAGTCCTGATAAAGTCCCATATGTGAGAATTAACGATGTTGGTGACAGATTGATTCCTAACGCAGACTGCAGACCGTCCTTGATAACAGCGGCCTACGAGGGTATGGCCTCTGCCCATGCCGGTGTGTCAGCTACTGTTACTCAGTTACAACAGCTTTACTGGTGGCGCGGATTGTATAAACAAACTCGCACTTATGTTCTTGATTGTGACATTTGCCAACAGATTAAACATCCGACTGCAGCGCGCCCACCACAAACTCAGTTGTACATATCTAATAAACCACTTGGGTGTGTTTATTTAGATCACTGCGGTCCTTTCTCCTCTGATACTGCGTATAAGTACATCTTAGTTGCAGTGGATTAGTGCACACGTTTTCTTTGGGTATGGCCTCAAAGGAGTGCTGATGCTCGTACTGTCATAAGGGATTTGCGTGTCTTTGTGGGAATTTTTGCATGTGGTACCTTTCATTCTGATCAAGGCCCTGCATTCGCCTCTAAGGCATACGAAGAAGCCATGAAATCCTTGGGGGTCCAAGTCAAATTTTCGTCTCCATACCGACCTGAGGGTAATAGTGTAGTGGAGCGAATGAACCGTGACTTAAAGCAATCCTTGACAGCCAGGGTTTTAGGCACGGGCCGGAACTGGTTTGCCCATCTGTATAACATTCAACGTGCACTTAATAATCTCCCTAGAAGGTCTCTGGGTGGGCGGACCCCATACATGATGCTCTTTGGCATAAAAATGTTTGTCCCGACCTTGATGGTCTAGACATGGCGGCGTCTGCCGCACCCTTTGACGTAGATGATCACTGTGCTGTATTACAGAGTCTACAAGAGACCAGAGACAGTCTCGCAAAAGAACACTTGCCCTCCACATCTGATGCCGCGCTTCAGATTGCGGTAGTCAGCTGACTACCTCGAGTTGGAGACCTGGTCCTTGAGAAGGTGGAGAACAAGAAGGAGTTCGGCCCCTCTTATCGTGCCCCGGTTCCAGTGCTTGGAGTGCAGGGTACAAGAACAGTCATTTTACCTCCACTTCCTGGTCGCAAGGATAACAGGTACATCTCCATTGACAATGTCAAACTACAGCGAGTGGCCGATTCTTCTTAGTATGACTCCAGCAGTTTCTTGCCCTGAGATGCTGAGGAATTCTGTTTTGGCTCCGGCTTCTACCACCATGCCTGATATTGCTATCGAGATGCATACAGTTGCTGATGCTTTGTTGCCACCACCGGCTGGTGGTCCGCCTGAAGATGCTGAGTATGCTTATCCCACGGAAGTGTCATTGCCTGTTTTACAATCAACCGCAGTTACCCAGTCACGTTTCTCGTTTGATACTAACTCTATGACTTCCAGAACTCCATCAAAAGTTTCTATTTTTGCTGTTTGGTTTAAAAGACATTTTTTGATTCCCCGTTGGACTTACATTTGGCTGGTGCTCATATGTATTTTTTTGTTTATGTCCATTGGATTTGTAGTGGTATTTTTTCGTCTTGTTAATGGACACTACCTAAGAGAAAGATCTACAATTAGACTAATTGATGGAACTTTGGCTCCCCACTCCTCATCACACATTAGACGGGATTGTGTGGGATGCTGTTAAATTTCAAATTCATGGACCCTCTGAGGTTATTAATGTTCCGAATGTGCTTCGTGTTTCTATGGGTGATGTTGTGAAACAAAACATCCGTTCTGATGATTGGGACGTTCAGGCCATAGAGGCACTGTTTTCTGATTTGAAATATTATGCTGCATTTGATGCTGAAGATTTGTATTTAGACACTGCTAATTATGGGGAACTGTTTTGCTATCAACATTATGGCAATCATTTCCTACATAAAGCCAATTCGTTTCAAAATTTCGTGAATTATACACAATGGGAACATTGTCTGATGCCAATGCTAGGCAGCTCCAGCACATTAGTGAACAAATTTGCTTATTTTATTGATTTCAGTGTTTCTAACCCTGCCGCCTTTTATTTTAAAGTGGCAGCAGAAACTTCATCAAAGGTTAGGCTGACACACACTAAATTATTGTATTCCAAATCGTTTATGGATGATTTGGCTATCAAGGGTTATGATCTGTGGAAAGCTACTATTGATCTTAAATCTGTTTGG
Organism: Triturus cristatus; assembly: GCF_964204655.1. Classification (NCBI taxonomy): domain Eukaryota; kingdom Metazoa; phylum Chordata; class Amphibia; order Caudata; family Salamandridae; genus Triturus; species Triturus cristatus. The sequence goes on along the minus strand of NC_140582.1, from coordinate 295,532,397 downwards.
GGTTCTAAACCATGGCAGGTACAAGGAACTGAAGCTTTGCATTGTGCCTGCCTCATCCCAAACCATATATTATTTTTTGAATTCGACTATTTTTCAGACCACCTGCTTTGGATTGGCTACTTCTAAAAATCTGAATTCTCCCTCTACTCCGGATCTGGGTGCTTATCCAAATTGGAATAATCATAAAGATCTGTCCCTTGATGCGTTGCAGTCATACATTACTAATACATCCTTCAATATTTCCAAATTACATTCTGAAGGATGGTTAACTTGGCAGACAAGCTCAGATTCCTGTCAACATCGTTTTCTGGGTGTACAACCTGGGTATACGCAGGTTCGCGTAGACCCCCGCTTTGAATCATCTCATTCTGTTACTACCTACTCTGTAGGGAAGTTATGCCAATCATGGCTGCAACATTCCACCTTGGCATCTGTTAAACTTCATTTATCTAAATTACATGACAAAATAGATTTGAATGATTTTGTTGAGGGTCCTGTAGGTGGCAGGTCCAAAAGATGTATGTATGCTGTGTATAACGAAGTTTGGAAATTATCTCAAATTGAAGCGGCTTCCAGATTGAGAGCAATTGATCAAGCCAATTTGGAAAAAGTTCTGGCTGTTATCGATAATAGCATTAACACCCTTTCTTCCAGGATTTACACATTAGATAATATTGTTTCATCTGTTGTTGATATTGTGCAGGATGATATGTCTGTTTTGTATCATGGCCAAAATCAATTACGTTCTATCATGCAGTTTGCATGGACTTTGCAAACGTTAAAGGCTGGGAATGTCCCCTGGGACTACATGAATACTTCTTCTTTAATCTCACTGCAAAACAACAATTCATGTCCATGAAAGATGCAACATACTCATTACTGCATATTGAAAAGTTAAAACCTTTGCCTTTCTCTGTGGCTTAATTGAACTCAGCTGTGTGGCTTATCCACGGGTTACTCACATTGCCATTTCCTTTGTTTAAATTCAGTTTGTGCATGAAACATTATGCCCTAGGCAGATATGAACCGTTGGGTACTGCTTTCCTGCATGAAGTTTGGTGACTCCCATTTGCATACAGGTGCATGAGAGAAGGTAAAGAAGTTTATTTGAAGGGTGAGGAATGCACTTCCACACCTGATCACTCTGTAGTCTGTAGGCACATCCAATTGCATGGCGCATGCAATGTGCAAGCGCCTAATTTAACATGCGTCCTGAAAGGGATTACAGTGCCAGCTATTACACCCTATTTCACGTTGCTAGCTAACGGTAGTTATTTGCTTTTAAATAACGAGGCTTGCTGCGGGAGGCTAGTGGGAATTCCCTACATTGTGACTGTATCACAGAGAGTAGTCTGCTGTAAAAATGTCCTTTTCTCACCACCGCATGGGCGACTGCATGTATCCATCTGGCCTTCCATTCCAACCTTGAAAGCAGAGTTCAACAAGATGAGCAGAATAAGGGTTCTATTGTCTCAAAAAGAAGTCGCTCTGACTTCGTCCAGTGAAACATTTGTCCTTCACGTAGCAAACACCCGCACAGAGGTGCATGCACTTTTAAATACTGATCTCCCACTGCATTTCGGTGTCCTGATTTAAACTATATTCAATGCCTCGTTCACAGCTGGTTTGGGGCATTTTTTCAAAATTGTGGGCTCCGGCCTCGTGACCTCCTTCCAAATTATTTTTGGTGTGATACAGGCATTTTTTCATTCTATTTTTTCCAGCATCTTTGGCGGGCTCCCGTTGATTCTCGCCCTCACGGCTGGAGTGCTGTTATTGATCTGCTTACTGCGCAATGGCTGCATAATTTGTGTCACGCGACAGCCTGTCCCGGCTGCTCCATCTTCGTAACCGGATGCTTGAATATTATGGAACTTTACCACTGGCAAACCAGAGCATAGCCTATGGATTTTCCTTCCGGTTTTCCTACTTTACAAGCGTGCAGCCTGTTTTTCATTGCCTAGATTGTCCTTTCGAATGGGCTGTGGATTTGTGCTTGTCAAACTCGGTGTCTCCAGCCCTGGATTATGATCGACTGATGTGTTCATTAGTGGCTCATGAGTTGGACTGTTCTGGTGTCAGGATTATGGCCTGTGGAGCGGCACATGGAGTCCTAGGGAATTGGGACATCGGAACGGCAGCGTATGACTTCTTGGCAAGAAGTTATCTTGAAGAACATGCTAGTTGTCCTCTGATTGTGCTAGAGGCCCCAGTTGTCGAGGAACATGTATGTTCGTTTACATTATTAGAATGGATGGCGGACACTTTTGCAAATCGGTCCAATGACTTCCTCTTGGAGGCTGTCGCTACGTACTGTGCTTACACATTGATGGATTAAATTGGATGTTGTCCAACCTTCCTTGCACAAACCACGCATTTCCAACATCTGTGTTCCAACATCTGTGCTCGTTGAGCCTTCGCAAGATGTAATGACTTTGTTTGGATTTCCAATACATGCACTTGGTTCCGCTCTGTCGAACTTGAACTCTGCGTTCCTCTCTTTTATCCCTAATAGTTTGTGGTCCGACCAAAGGGGGTGTAGCGGAGGCAGCGTTTTAGATAGATACATTGTTATGTTAGCATAAGCGCGTTAGATGTTAGAAACGCCATCTTGACACTTTGCTGCTTTTGCACACGACACTGCAGAGACATGTTATTATTTGAAAACTGCTTGCTTGCCTTTTCTTCACATGGGAACTGTCTGTTGTTCACATCTCTAGACGTGCGCTGCGACCTTGTTCTGAACATTGTGTGCAGAAACAGTCTGAGCCACCAAACAATGTATGTTTTTGAGTTCAGGTTGATCGGCCCACTCTCTAGCCATAACACGCACACAGCTGCAAATACCTGAAAGTCGAGAGCCTTTAATATTGCAGTTTGCATGCATTACACACACATTCTGGAGAATAACTTTTCCAGGCGCAGAGCAAAGCTGATCCTGTGATGTGATTCACCTAAGCTGATCTTTACGGTATGGGGTTCCCCATTCAAACCTAGAGACCTTCTATTAGTATAATAATACTAGTTCACTACTGAAGGGAAGGTGGTTGTGTTCCACTGTCATTTGTAATATGATTTCTCCCTTCATTTTCTATGGTATTGTAACAATGCTGATGATTTTAATTATAATCATTTGTCTGCTTATGTTTGCTAAGGTACTGCATCTTAGGACACGTAGTTTATAAAATAAACATTTTAAACTTTACCGTGTCTCTGATTACTCTTGTTGTTGACTGATATGAGAATAATAACGAACAGGTATTTCTGATTCCCACCATTCCTGAGAGTACTCTAAGTCACTTGTTCTGGGTTGTCTATACATTGGGAGCTCTGAGAGAATATGGGTAACGAATTGGACACTGATGCTAGTCGGATTGGGGTTCTGGGTACTGAGGTGAGTTTTTACACCGCAATTCACTGTGGTCCTGTTTTCCTGCCCATAGTTCTGTGCATGAGCAGAATCCCTGCAACAGGAGGTCATGCAAATCATAGTGGTTCCCCCCTAACCCATAGTGTATCCTAGTGTGTGTATTTTTTTTTTGTAGATAGCGCGAACTTGACCCAAAGGTATTGGGTATCAGAGCGCATTACATAGGACCAGTTGCGTTACATGAGGACAGGTGTTTTCATTGTATTCTAAGTGGTTTCTCTGCATAGCACTGGCTCTAGGCCTAATTAGGCTGAGCTCAGGGACAGTTAGAGTCAGTTACCCCCAGTACCAGTCAGCAAAATATGGAGAGGCAGATCTTTGGCTGCACCACGATGCAGCACTTTCAGAGCACAAGAATGCGACATATCTACAATGATATGTCACATTCCTGTGCTCTCCCATGCGCTGGCGCACAAACAGCTGCCATTTGCCGTTGCAAGCACCCTTGCACCATGGTGCAAGGATAACTGCGCCATGGGGAGATTGTTTTTGTACAGGAAGGGGTACCTTCCTGCACAAAAACAATCACTACAGGCATTTTCCTCGTTCAATGCATGCTGTAGAATGCAGCACACATTGAAAGACGAAATAACGAGGAGGAATGAAAACATTTCTCCTCGTTGCGCCTGGCTACGCCCCTATGGTGGCGTAGCAAACTAACTAATTTCCAGGTTTATGATTTCTCGTGAATCTGGAAATGTGTCTGGTTCCATGGGTGTTGCTGGTAACACCCACAGCAACACCCATGGAACGCCCCTTTCATGCAAAGTGCTGCGTCACAAAAAGTGACGTATTGGCAGTGCAAGGGGCTTGTAAATCTGCCCCTGAGTGCCTAGGGCACAGGATGATTTGGCAACAGTGATGATGTACACCATCGGCAAGATGATGTGCAGTATGGCTTAACATTGTTTTTTTAAAAGAACTAAATAAAAAAGCATGATGATGTGGCGGATTTTGTAGTTGCCCATGTGTATCACCACACAGGCACGCTTACGAAATGATATGGGCACTTTTTTAAAATATATATATATTTACCAATCTCAGATCAATAGGTAAATTAATATATATACAAGAAATTAAAGTAGCTCAAAAGTACTTTTTTTAATGGTGGGGATGTCGGCAGCAATTTTCTGCCTAGCCCTCCAAAACCCCATAAATTAAAAGGATAAAATATTTTTTTTAAAGAACCGAGCGGATTGGGTGGAGGGTATCAACAAGGAAAGGGCAGGAGTGGGAAATCGGCACAAGGGAGTTTGATGGTGGTAGAGAAGTGCATGAGACAAAGCTTGCAGCACACAAAGGAGACAGCAACCTGGGGTGAATATTTCCTGGGGGGCAGAAGCACAACAGGCAGAAAGTTGGAAAACTCACACTCTCATGTAGTGCTAAGTCAGGAAGAAAAATAGCTCCCTAAAACTGAACAGAACAGTGGAAAGCTAGCATTCAGCTATCAGAGAGATAGTAAAGAGGCTGTACTCCAGGGGAATGACCAACACTAGATGGATAATCTGGAACAAGGAAATCTATTAAATAAGAAGCAAGAAATGTGGCATGACTATGAAGTCAGCTGAGGATAAGCGACATTTTTGCAGCCACTTAGCTTATACTGTGGGTAATATACATGCTTTCAGTGGCAGGCTAGGCCCTTGCAACACTCTAAATACATCTCCCTACAGTGCTCAATTTGTTCCAATGTTTGCCGGTACTCAGTACAGGCATTTATTTGTCAACACCAGCACTTATCTCTGACAGTCCACATAGTGGCACTGTCTGTCCATTTTTCAGAAGAGCTCATAGAAGATTGTTTAAAAAATTTTACGTTAAAATAACAATACCTTGTCCAGGCTACTGTAATGTCTTTGATGACATGGAAAAAATCATATTGTCACATTTATTAGAGTGTGTTAGTAGTGACAGTGATTCTTCATTAGGCCGCACTAGCAGGGTGTGCAAGCTGTAGGAGCCTCCCATTAGGTATTTTGGGCCCTGTGACTTATGCTTTGTTTACAAATTAAGCACTGGTTACTATTCCTCCCTGCGCCAACCAGCATACAGTTGTGTAACGGGTTGCTCGCACATACGTCTGCAGGAGTCACATTACACAATTGAGAAATCATACCTTTAAAAAGTAATTTTTCTCATTGACTACTTTAACTTCCATTTATTTTGCATTGAAAGGTTGTGCGTTGTATTTTATATGTAAGTACATGAAGGTGTAAGGGTAACAAAATGTTTTTCTCTTTAGCCAGTTTCCATACTTTTTATGCACTTCCGCCACCAGTCATTTGCCAATGTTTGGATAAACGATTGTGCTGTGAGGCGGGGGTGGATTTTCTATGCTATTAACGCTTTAAATAAAAGCAAGGCCATAAAATTGCATGCAACTAGTATTGGTCAAGTCCTCTATAAGTGATGAGAGGGAAATGCATTTCTGCATTCAAAGCATTATCTGCCCAATAATCTTCGTAAGACCAAAACACAGAATAGCGTGTTAATGTAATGGACATAAAGGAGTTGCAGAATTAGGGCCAACATCTAATGTGAAGAAGGGGATATTCACAATGTGTAACATCCAGTGACTTCAAAAAGCAAAGCTGAGAAAGAAGGGACGGAGGAGCTGTGGCACTTTGTTTTTTTAAAGTTTAAAAATGCTTTATTGAGAAATAAATATGAACAATCTGCAATTACATCCAACAGAAATACACATCTGAAGGACAATCCAAGTGAACATATGAACAAGCAAAAAGAATAATATAACATTCTGATAATAGAGGAAAAATATTAAACGTATAAGAATTTGACAGAGTAAGCATATCCTATATTAAGAAAATATGAACTTGAGAAACTTGAATTGAAATACATAACTGTAATGATAAAACAAATGCATTTTAATCATCTTTATAAGGGTAAAAGAAGGTAAGTAAAGAGAGAAAAGAAGAAAGAGACAACGCACAGGAGCGGTAGCACTTTGGATTGTAGTGAAGACAATCTTCATGATTTAGTGCAGATTAAACATTGAACAGGTGTGTTTTTTTTACGTGAGGGTGCCGCTGGTGAGAAACCTTTGTGAATTCGGAATATTCAGAGCAAGACAATAAGTAAATACATTTTACTGTTTCTTCTGTTCAGCAATCACAAACAATGTAAATGAACTGTACCTGAAGCATCACTATAAACCCTGCTTAGTGGTCAGGAACACTGGAATTATGCGGAAGGGGAGGACCAAATTATGTGGCAGGGTTGACTAAATTATGTAGCAAGAAAAGGCAAATTATGCGTCCTATTGCAACACATTTGTCACAGTATTACTACATCATTGTGTCATGTTTTCATGTTAAAGCAGTCTGGGCAAAGATGTCATCCTATTAATACCAGTTTAACACCAAAATACAGTAATATGCAACTGAAAGATGGCCAGTCAACCTTTGCATGCGGTCTTCCTCTGCACGGCAATATGGATCACTGCAATTTTAGAAACTTTTAATCCATTTGAGATTGAAGCAATCTTTTTTTTTTTAATTATACAACAGGTGAGGGATTATATATCAATTTGGGTCAATTCCAGAACTATGCAGAAAATGCAGCAGATTTGCCTATTTCCAAAGGCCCTATTAACATTGTCTTTTCTTTTCTGGGCACCTGGGAGCAGCAGCGTGGTATTCTACGACGGGCAGCCCCCAGTAAATAATGTGAACATTGCACCTTTTTAATAAAACCTGTGCTGAATAACAAAATAAGAGGTGCAGGTATGGTTGAGCTGCCAAAGGGATAAGTGTTAAGTGCCAATAACCCTGGAAGTACTCAGGACAGAGAATATGCAGTCACTAGAGAGAGTGAGAGAAAACATAAAACTAAGAAGGGGGTATTTTGGGAGCAGGGTAGAGCAAACCACAAGAGGAAGGAAGCTTGAAAACCCATGCTCTCTGATAGAGTGCGTTACCAAAAAAGAAAAAAGTAGCTCCCTAAAAGTGAGCAGTGTCAGGAGTAGGACACAAGCCAGTCAGTCAACAGGATAGTAAAGGGGCTATCTTCCAGGGGAAGGTACAAATGAAGAAGTGTTCTGCCAGGAGTACTTTTGATACAATTAGATAAGTTATGAGTCCCATGTGAACAAAGAAGTAGATCAAAGACTTCCGACAACTGAACAGCAAATGATCCACAAAAAAAGGGGTGTACAGTTATGTATTTGAAACAATAATTTCAAAAGACTGATTACCTCACCAAATGAGGGGTTCTCCAAGTGGCGGGCAGTAATTGTGAAAATCAGTGTGCCGTATCAAATTATAGAAAAAGTACAAAGATAAAAAGTGTTTTTAATATGCACAAAGGGCCAATACCCTAGACTTTGAGGCTGAATAATTTATATACACAATGATATAGACATTAGAGTTTGAGTGTCCATCAGTGAAAGATATGGGCAGGCCCATAGAGTGTCAATGTTTTATATCCCTATTTACATAAATGATCCGGGGTCTTTATCAGGACAAATGACTGGTAGCAACCTACAGAGTGAGATATACAGAAAGGCAGTCCAGACTCAGTAGAAAACAATATTGAGCGGGTAACGACACAGGGCACATAGATCTTAGCGAACCTGCTCAATCAGGATCAAGTTCAAATCATAGAATGTGAGTTGTCTCTTTCTATATGATAAAGAATGACAAAGGAAACCCATACAATGCATACATTCCAAAATAAATGTTCTAAAGCGAGGCATATTTAGAAGGATCATGATGAGTGATTGGCAATCTGCAAAACAGAGGAGTCATGCACACATATGGACACTGTGCATAATGGCAACTATGTATGGTCAAGGTGTGAGCAATATCGTGATGATACATGACACGCAGTCAAAACGCGCTCAGAGGTTTTGAGTAGAAAGGCTCCAGAGGCGTCCACATGATGCATGTGTACTTGCATGTACAACCACAGAGACTTGCATGCAGATACTTGCATGTAGGTACTAATATAATAAATACACACTGTGCTAAGTGTAGACCATGGAAGTGACCGGAGAAACTGATGTAGTCATTTGAAGGAAGGGTCTGACCAATTGTCAGGCTTATGAGTTAAAAGTGAAGGCAAGCATAAATACATGCACTGAGTGCAAACCACATGAGCATGAGGCTCCAACTAAACGATTCTAACCTGTTAGGGTAAGTAGCTGGAAAAAATCATCTTGTACTGAAAGACAAATACAGAGACACGGAATCAGTCATGTAAATTAACCATCTAACGTCACAGCCGAGTAAAACATGGGTGAGTGTTTCTAACACAACAAAGCCAGGAATGTATACACAGACCTTTGGAGGTATTTCTACAAAAATTGCCAGAAATATAAACACAAACTGCACATGTGATGAGGCAATAACCTGAAAAATCCAAACCTTGTCAAACAAGTGAAGTATCCGTGATTGAAGTGCTTTGCCCCGTCCGAGGAAGGAAGTGGGAGCAGTTTAAAAAAGTGCGATCACCTCATGCATCGGAAAGCTAGACCTGGTTATGCAGTCAAAGTGTGGGAGACCTCATGCTCGGATAGCAGGCACTCGAATGGTGTGCAACCCGCTAGACCGCTAACGCTGGTGTGAATGCGTGACGTTCCCCACAATGATCTGGCTCATGTGAGAGAGGGAGTGCCTCTCTGTGGGATGCTGGATTGAAAGCCAAACAATAATTGCCCAAAGTCAATTATGGTGGGAGGCAAAAACAGAAAAAACCTTCCACAATGTCAGAGTACCAGAAGTATATTCCAAGATACCTGGTCCACATGCACAGGTGCATTTAGTCTGGGGAAACAAATTCTAAACCGACATGAAGGAAACCTTAGTCCTCCTCCCATATAATGGAATAAAGATATATCTAACAAGAGGGCAAGTCCACAATTGACTGATTTAAATAAACAATAATTATAAAGAATCTTAGTAAAGGTGATGCCAGGGTGCCCATCAAAAATGACGCCCCCCTTGGTAGCTGAGAGTGTGAGCATGCCCTTCCAATAATAGTGATTAAACTGGTGCTGGGTTCCCTAAGGATTATCTAGGGGAATAGAACACCATACAAAGCCATGAATGATGCATCGTGCACGAGTATATCATCTTGAGTAATAGAGATAAGGAACCCTGGTCTTAGAACAATACAGCACGGGGAGGACATTGATGTCTTCATCTGGCATGTATCACAAACTGTACCCATTCACCCTGGGTGTTTAGTCCCTTCTCCATGTAGGCGACTTTCTACATCCATTGGCATTTGAGTTCCAATAGTTTGTTGGTCTGGTCTTCTCCCCTTGGATCGGATCTAAGGGGTTTATGGACTTGCAAGCAGATTTGATTTGCAGTGTGTCCAAATTCCATGTGGTGGTCCACTAGTGGTGCTGATCCTGCTCTTGTGTTGTAACATGTGTGCTTTAACCTTTTAGGTGGTCTGTCCTATGTAGATCTTAGGACAAGGGCACCACTGCGCTTAGATCACATTCTGAGAATTACAATTGCAAAAAGCATTCAAGTTGTGTAACACAGTCCCATTGTGGTAAATATTTCGTTACCGGTACTATTTTTTATGCGGTAAAATCTATTAAGAATAACTCAGTAAATATAAGAGGCAGAATCCGTGGTATTAGAGGTTTTAAAAGGCTTTATTCCTATACACAGGAATACAATTCGAATTGTAGGCATTCTATTCCATCACCACGAAAGTTCAGGAAGGAAGGGCATATATTATTTACAGATAAGCAGTTTTATAGAAAATGCATTTACAGTGAAACAGATGCAAGAGGCGTAACAGCTGATAATACAGATAAAAGGTACATACGTAGCTAATAGAGGCGTATACATGGGTGTCACTAAAATACGTCATTAAACATGATGTCACAAGTGGGTGGATCCATAAAAGAATCCTGCAATGTCAGCAGAAATATTTGGCAGAGATGCGCGCGCAGCCGCATGACGTGTGATTGACGTGCAACTAGAGGGTGAAGGGGACTTGACATTTACCTCTACATGTGGAGACAGAAGTCTGGGGTTATGTCAACCTAATTCCAAATCATATCTAATATCCTATGTTTAAAGAACTGTGTTATCCAAAAGGAAAGGTCTCTAGGATAGAATCTATTCTATACTGACTGTTAGTGCGTGTACAAGCGTCTAAGTGTCTACACTAGATGCGAGGGGGTAGGAATATTCCATGGTAACGGGGCTATGAATTACTTGCATGAGGACAGCGAGGCCTGGCCCCTTTGCACGGTAGCTGGAGGAATGTTTACCTAAACTGCTAGACAGGAATGCATCGGATGAGGAGGGAGGAGATAATCTTGAAGGTGAAATACAGTTTTTGGCAGGCGATAGGCTGGATCAGGCACCGTTAGCCGCGCAGGGAGTAGGACAAAGTTCATGGATACAGATGCAGGCTCAGACTGGAGCTTTCAGAGGCAGAAGGCAGGAAAAGGCTTGATGACAGAATTCAGGGCCTACTCGCCTGAATCTGTAAAATGTGGAAAGTGAACCACATAAAGTCGGTGGCCTTTCATACTTAGGAATGGAATATCTGACCCATTCATGGCGGATCTGAAAGAGGACATGTTGACGGTGGACGCACATATATTTGCGTCTTCAAAACTGGAGCAGGAGGGAACATACATGTACTTATAGCATGTACATGGAGCCGTTGGGGTCTACGATAGGGGACATAACTGATCACAAAATTCATATTTCCTCATTCCCTCCTTGTCCCCTACGGACCCTCAGGAGATATCGATCTTCATCAATCCATCGATCTGTTCATATAGCATCATTTGTTCTTCTTTCTTCTTCCGGGATCTTGAACGAAAACGTGGATGTGGGATACACGATGTGGCACACAGACCACAAATCGCTGGCCCGCATTGTAGACATAAGCAGCAACTGAATAGTATGAGAAAGCCAATACCTAGGAAGGATAGTATTCTCCATCCCCAGGCTGACAACACGCCCCAGAACCAACCGGACCAAGTCCAGGTGCCTGGACTCTGGTGTATCTGGCTTATAATCTTATGAAGGCGGGTTATGGCTTTATATACTGACGGCGAATTTTCTGGTATGAAAATGCAGCAACTTGATCCGATGACCCTACAAGCTCCGCCCCTATCGGCCAGGATGACGTCAAGGACAAGACGATTTTGAAGCACAACAATCCGCATAGCAGACTGCTCTTCTGTTAAATTGCCTAAGGCGGAAATAGTCTCGTTCACTACTGCTTCAAGGGTTCTGGTTAATCTACGTATCAGCTTACTATTAGTGACTGTACCTATATAGGGGAAGAATCCTTTATTGAAATCTGTGTATTTTTCCCATGCTGTTTCAGTGTAATCGACAATTGGGAGATCTCTCTGTTGTCTATTGTGTACTAAATGGGTATTTCTATGGTAATCTGGAGGAGCTAGGAAAACAGGTGGCAGAAGGAATGCTATGTAACAAGTACCATCCCAATCTAGAGGTAGACATATATATGCGGTCTGGCCACATATGAAGTAGGAATGATGGGAAGCTCTAAATGTAGACTTGCCTTGATCACTGAATTTTATTACAGTGGTGCATTTACTATGGCCCATGTGTATGGAACCATTCTTTCTTATACATAATTCCCCTTTTACTGGGAATACTGACATGGCGGGCAAGATTGGTGTAGCTTCAGATTCAACGTTCAGGATCATGAGGTTAAGTGTAAAATTACCTAATCCATATACTTCATTTTCTAGATCAGTTCCTGTTCTTTTGGGAAGTCCCTCCTTGTTAGGGTAGCAGACTTTAAGCAAAACTAGGTTCAGGTTTCCCCATACCCAGTTGTCTTGATAAACTGCGGAATTTGAATCTAGGGAATTAATCAAACTAAACCATGCTCCACAGGAGCCATTGTGTGTGAACGGATAGGGAAAGAGGGGCAAAACTCCCTTATAGTTTTGATAGGGAGGGAGTCGGCCACATATCCAACAATTTGTGGCATTGCTGGTCTGATGGGAATGATGTAACATACTAATAAATGTGTTGTTGCGCAGCGCAAATCTATATGACAACTCATGCGGAGGTAATTCGCTAAAAGAATGTTCTGCAGTTACATTGTAAGCACGCTTAAGAATAGGGTAATACATATGCAATAGTATGCTAAAAATAATGATCAGAAGACTTAGAAAAAACAAAATTAATAATGTTACTGTGCAGTGACTACGAAGTGATTTACAATACGCATGCTTTTTCAGCTGCATTCGCTGATTTCTTTCTCTATTCCGGTCTAGAGGATACATGTCAGAAACAAATTCAACCGATTCACCTTGGAGAGGACTTAAACAATCAAATTGTCTGACTTGCTAGACCTCAATTTTAGTTTATAAAGTTCTGGTTTTGATTTCTCAACCAAGGGGAGCTTTGAGTCTGTCTGTGAGGGAATACAGTGTTGAGTAGTCACACTGGATGGTAGTCCATAAAATTTCTTGATATGACTCGAGTGCAACCACCCTTTGCGACCCTCAATCTTCACGGCAGTCCTTGTAGTCAGTAGAACCAACTTGGGCGACTTCCACCTAGGATCCAGTTGGGTCTTCCGGTCGAAATTCCTGACCAAAACCAGGTCACCAGGAACCACGTCATGGGGCTTCACCTCAGTATTATCGGGAAAAGCTGCGGTTACCTGTGAACGACAAGATTGTAGTGCAGACATCAAGGAAGCCAGGTAATCTGTCAGCATATTACAGTCAACATCAGTTATTTTGCGAGGTATAGGCGTCCCCCACATATTTGGTGGTCTACCGAAGATCACCTCGTACGGGGATAGCCCGGTTCGAGAATGTGCTACCATTCTCATGTAAAAGAGCGCAACTGGTAAGGCTACTATCCAGTCGACACCTTTTTCCCTACATATTTTGGACAATCTAATTTTCAGAGTTTGATTATGGCGTTCCACGAGACCTGCGGCCTCGGGATGCCGGACACAGTGGAATTTCCATTGGTAGCCTAACAAAAGGGAAACGTGTTTCATTAGTTCGGATGAGAACGGCTGGCCGTTATCTGAGTAGACAACACGTGGTAAACCGTACCGTGGGAAGAATTCTCGAACTAACTGTTTGGCAGTAGTCGGAGCAGTGTAATCTGAAACCGGGTATGCTTCTGTCCAACGGGAAAGAGCACAGACAACTACGAGAACATATTTGAATCCTCGACATCGTTCCATCTGGATATAATCCATCTGGAGGACTTCAAAAGCATGATTAGGAGGTTGAAATCCACCCTGCTCTACGGGGATGCTTTTACCTGGATTAAACTGACAACATATCATACAGGTACGAACTTTTTGTTTAGCTGCTGCTCGCAAGTGCTTGTTGAACCAAATGTGTTGAATGCTGTCTAGCATAGCTTTTTCTCCTAGGTGCGCTGGACTATGTATTGTGTTAATGATGACTTGAACCATAGAGTCGGGAAGAAACCATATAGATTTTTCCTTCGTCATCCATCCTTGATCCGTTTGGATCCCTCCTAATTCAGTCCATTTCTTTATTTCTTCTGGTGTAGCATGTGTCTGTATGTCAATTACATCAAGGGCGGGATCCTTAACTGTCATGCAATGTGTTAGTGTCTGAACTATTGTCTTTGTCATGTCAGTTGTGAGAGTCTGATTCTGAGCAGTCTGTTTAGCTGTTCTGTCAGCTAGATCATTACCCTGAGAAATGATATCGGTAACTTTTGTATGGGCTTTGCACTTCATAATCGATATTGCAGTGGGTAGATGAATCGCATCTAATAAGGCTTGAATGAGGGGTCCGTGCTGGATGTGGGCACCGTGAGAAGTTAAATAACCTCTCTCTCGCCACAGTACGCCGAAGTCATGGACGACTCCGAATGCATAACGTGAATCTGTGTATATATTGACTTTCTTACTTTTGGCTTGAATACAGGCTTGTGTCAGAGCGATGAGCTCTGCTGCTTGAGCTGACAAAGTGTTAATACGATTTGTTTCAATGACTTCAGTGTCTGTTGTGACTGCGTAAGCGGCCACTAACTCTCCTGTACTTGTTCTCATACATGACCCATCTACATACAATGTCAAGTCTGGATCTGACAAAGGAATATCTGTCAAGTCTTGTCTGGGTTTCGTCGTGATAGTAATAATTTCGACACAATCATGTGCCAATGGATCTGTTCCGCCCACTGGTAACAGTGTGGCAGGATTTAACGTATTGCAACGTCTGATTTCTATGTGTGGCTGAAACAATGTCAGTTCGTAACCGGTGAGTCTCGCTATAGTCAAGTGTTGTGTTTGTGTGCGGTTCAAAAGAACCTCTACTGCATGTGGTACTTGTACTGTCAATTGATGTCCTAACACTATGGCATCGCTTTGTCTGATTGCTAACGCTGTTGCTGCCACCGATTTCAGGCACGCAGGAAGAGCCTGAGCTACTGGATCTAATGTACTAGAGAAATAAGCACATGGTTTGTGTGATCCTGCTTGTTCCTGAGTGAGTACTGACAAAGCAGTACCTTCGCGTTCTGTAACAAAGAGTGTAAACTGTTTACTGTAACATGGTGTTGCTAAAACAGGTGCTTGGCATAAAGCTTTCTTTAAACTTTCAAAGGCGTGTGTATGTTCTTGAGTCCAAGGGAGGACAGTCGATGTGGCTGCCTCCTGTGTTGTCAACTGGATGAGTGGTTTTGCTAGAAATGCATATTGAGGGATCCACTGCCTACAGTATGAAGTGAGGCCTATGAAAGCCCGCACCTCCTTTTGTGTCTTGGGTGGTGGCATGTTAGCGATTAACTGGATACGGTCGGGTGTAAGCTGCCTTCCCTCCTTGGACAGCGAGTGCCCAAGGTAAACAACTCGCTGGACACAGAATTGCAGCTTAGAAGGGGACACCTTGTGCCCCTTGTCGGCCAGAAATTTCAAAACCGTCAGTGACGCTGTTTCACATTCAGGTTCGCTTCGGGCGGTGATCAGCAGATCATCGACATATTGAAGCAAGGCAGTGTTAACTGGCATGTGGATACTGTCAAGTTCTCGTTTCAGTGCTTGGCTATAGATGCTGGGGCTTTCTGTAAATCCTTGAGGTGCGCGTGTGAATTTAAAACTTCGTCCATTTAAACTGAATCCGAACAAATATTGACTTTCCGGATCGATTGGGACACTAAAGAAAGCATTCTTGAGATCAATTACAGTGAAGAACGTTGCTTCTGAGTCAATAGCTGTTAGTAATGAAGAGATATCTGGGACCACAGGGTATTGTGGTACAATACATTTATTTAATTCGCGCAGATCAATAACTAATCGATATACTGGTGATGCCTTTGGATCCGTTCTTTTAAGAATCGGAATTATCGGGGAATTACATACATTGGAGTCGGTTTCGACAACCACTCCTTGTGCAATGAGCTCGTCAATGATTTGCAGTAAAGCCACAACAGCATCGGGTGGTAACTTGTATTGTCGTATTCGTGGTAGTATTACTCCTGTTTTAGTGTGACACGATATGGTGTAATATTCATGCAACCAACATCAGTGGGGCCTTGTGCCCATAAATGTGTAGGTAAATTCTGCAGTCGGTGATCCATATCTCTGGACACATAGTGACCTTTGAAGTCACGTAGAAATAGTCGTACTCCTTCCGGAGAACAACATATTATAGCTCCTAGAGCTTTCAATGTTTTTATACCTAACAAGTTTTCTGGACATGATTTAGTAAGCAATAAATCTGTAGTACGTGTCAATGGACCAATCGTAAGTGGAAGAGGTTGTGTCACGTCATTTATTATAGGTTTTCCTGAGAATCCAAGGGAAATATTCTGTGAGCCTGAGAGGGGTGCCCCTGGAACTTCACTGCGTCTTATAGTTGTTCTGCTTGCCCCTGTATCAAGTAAAAACTTTCTGTCTTCCCCTAATAGTTCACTATGTACATAAGGTCCCTCTTGGTCTACAGGAACCTCAATAAGGGGTAAGCCAACTTCCCTCTCTAGGCTATCTCATGAGTATCGCTGATAATCGGGATAATCTGCTTGTGCATACTGATACATCTGTTGTATTGTTGCTTGTGTTGCAGCAATAGGCTGCGCTTGTGGTGGTGCTATGGTCTGTTGTGGAGCTCCCTGTTGCGGAGCTAATTGTTGCGGAGCTAACCTAGGTTGTGCATGCTGAGGAATTTGTTGTTGATTCTGATCCTGTCTAGGTGGACGTGGTCTCTCCTGGGTTCTACCTCTAGCAATATTATGTTTCAGGACTGGACAATCGTGTATATAATGACCTTGTTGTTTACAATAGTTGCATGTCCCTTTCGTTGGACCTGCGGAATCACCCTTTTGATGACCATCGGCTGGAACTGACTATGCAACAAGCATTTTCATTTTTGTATCTTTCATACGTCTTTGTTCGTGTTCTTGTTCTTCTCTAATTCCATTGTGATGATATTGTAACATCTGTAACATCTGTGATGGGGTATTACCTTGCCAGGTACTTTCGAATTTCAATACTCTATTCTTGACTTGCAGCAGAGAATTTTCAACTAATTTTGTCACAAACAGATGTGGATATGACTCACTACTGGCTTTTATACCACTATTTATACCAAAACATTTTTCAAATCGGGAATAGAAATCAATAGTGTCTTCATCTGGTTTTTGTTTACAGGCTGATATTGCACCCCAGTCTTCCTTTTTCGTAGTTAATAAACGTGGCAGTACCTGCACTAGTAGTCCTGCTAGTGCTGTAGTCTTTTCCCCAAGTCCTGATCCTGCAGCTCGGGCCTTCTCTTCGTTGTCTAATGCTGTCCAATCTATCTTTTGGTCTCCCACCTCCCATTCCTTTTCTTTGAGTTTCTCATAAACACCGGCGGGTAATAGGACCTTTAATATTTTCATAATATCGGGGTAGGTATACTCTCCCATGAGTAACATGTCTTTTATCTCGCGGTGGAAACCTGCTGGGTCCTTGTCATGGCTGGGTACTACTTTCTTCATTTCCAACAATTCTAGTTTAGTTATAGGCGTGTACACAAACACGCGTGTAAAGTTATTACCGTCACCTCTGATTGGGTGTACTTCGCGTAACGGGTTCTGTCTATCTATGTGATACATTTTTCTTCCCATGATGGGAACTGGAACGTGTTCTGGGCATACGAAATTTAAATATTGGTTTCGGAATTCTAGAATTTCTTTAATCAAATCAGTACTTGACCCTCTCCATATTTTCGTGAGCAGTTCTGTCAATATGTCAGGTAAGGGTCCTGGATCGGAGTGTTGGCTTTTATATATTATAAGGAGGTGTTGAATCATGTATATACTAGCTAAACGCTGTTCGTATGGGTCAAGATTCAGAAACGTGTGTGCAAGTACATCATCATTGTATTCGCTGGGACTGTCAGCCCATTGTACTGCTGACCTAGCTAATTCTTGTTCGTCCATGGAATCGAGCATATGGTACCCTCTTCGATCTCGGAGTAATTTATCAACGGCTTGGAATAGGTGTTCGGGGGATTTTGTATTTAACACAGGGTTTGGAAAATGTCTATTATATTCTGGACGTATTGGACGTATCGGGTCGTTAAAGCCTCTAGTATTATTATGGGGTCTTCCTCTACCTACAGAAGCTATTGTTTCGACTTGTTCTGATTCTTGCTCCTCCTCCTCTTCTGATTCTACTCTGTCTGTTTCTCGTCTTTCTTTATGTATTCGTTCTACTTCCTTGCGGATCTTTCGACTCATGGCGATTATACACGCCTGTCTATCGTGTTTCTCTTCTGATATGTTCTGACCCCATTTGACAAGTCTTTGCATGGTATCGTGATCTGCCCCGGGCCTGTCTTGATTCCTAATTACACAATTTATGAAAAAACGTAGTAGTTGTCTTTGGACATCCACTTTCTGATATTCCATAGCTTCGTTAATACTTTCTGGACCTCGCCCTGTTTGGACAAAGCGATATATTTCGTCTAGGTGTTCACCCATTCCTGGTATCGTCATTAAATATAATGTAGCTCGTCTTATACGTAGTGATGATATGAGCAATTTATCCTGTCTACCTGGTACTGGGTCGTATCTACAATCCACAAGCTGTTCTTTAAACATGTCGGATGTCGCTAATTGGGGTGTACGTTGGAGTGCTAAATCTCTAAGGGTCTGTTTATTTCGCGGCGGGGTGGCAAACATATCTGTCGTACCTCCTGTAGCACCATCTGAGGCGCTGGGCACGAAAGGATTCGTTGGACGTAGGATAGACATTGTAGATGCAGGAAAAACTGTAGAAACGGATGGACCTGTGGGAACTTGTGTAGGAGTTTGTAGTTGCGGGGATACAGACGGATGCTCTTGGTGTAGAACACCATCGGCAAGCGGTATGTGTGGTATGGCATTAGCATACTCGGGAGTTACGTCATCTAAATAGGAGGAAAGGAAAACGTCCTTTGCTGTTTTGGGATGTGTTTTGGGATGTGCTTTTATCGGGAGTAATGGAGGAGTTAAATCTTTTGGTATTTCCGGGGTAGCCTTAGGTAACCCTTCGGCCAGAAGAGGATACATACCATTCATAAGAGTGTTTCTTTGTCTATCTACTTGTTCTGATTTTACTCGGGTACCTTCCTCAAGTAATACATTTTCTCGAGTTTTATTTGAATTCTCTCTACCTTTCTCTTCCTGTCTGAGCGCTTTTTCTGTACGTCTGTATGATTCTTTACGCCATAATTCAATGGCATCTTTCTGTGACTGTCTGGCTTTCTTTTTCCATAATTCTTCTTCTACTCTCATGATGCAATCTGCATCCCAGGTCCCCGTTGCGGGCCATCTCTGACTCTCTGGTAATTCTTTGGTGTAGTCCACCCATAAATCAAGAAATAATACGGCATCTAGACCATGCTTATGATACATAAAGTATCCTGGAGTGTCCCTAGGTGGGATGGGAACAGCTTCTTCGAGTACACCTTTTCGGCATTTTTAGACCTTACTTAATCTTAAACACACTTAATACAAATAAACACAATAATGAACAGTCATTCACACCACAATGTATAGAACGTATTAAAACATTTAACATTTAACAGTTTTAACGAACAATGATAACTAATAGAAAACTAGTTACTGACATAATACTGACACTAGATAATATTTATTTATATGCAAGACATACTATATATACTGCTAAACAGTACAGATACACTGCTGAAACAGTGCAGACCGGATTTGTGTACCCAAACCCGTCTTGACCGGCACAGACTATGTGCACGTTAAATGCCTCCCCGGTAATGGTACTCACCGGGTAGCTCGGAACGGAAGGCCTCGGAACGGAACTGAAACTGGACCGGACTGGACTCGACTCGACTGGACTCGGAACTTCGGAACCTGGTGGGCCTCGGTATACCTCGGATCTTGCTCTCTCAGCTAGGCTCTGGTCGGGATACTTCGCACTTCTCACCGCCTCGTCTGGGTGTTGATCGCAGCCTCAGTCGCTCCCGCTTGGCCGGAGGGAGATACAGGAAATCCTGCAGGTACGCGTTTTTGTCCGTTCAGCTGTGGCAGGAGACCGGGCCTGCAACGCACCGCCGGCGCGTGAGATGAGAAAGTGTCCCTATTCGGGCGCCAATTTATGTGGTAAATATTTCGTTACCGGTACTATTTTTTATGCGGTAAAATCTATTAAGAATAACTCAGTAAAGATAAGAGGCAGAATCCGTGGTATTAGAGGTTTTAAAAGGCTTTATTCCTATACACAGGAATACAATTCGAATTGTAGGCATTCTATTCCATCACCACGAAAGTTCAGGAAGGAAGGGCATATATTATTGACAGATAAGCAGTTTTATAGAAAATGCATTTACAGTGAAACAGATGCAAGAGGCGTAACAGCTGATAATACAGATAAAAGGTACATACGTAGCTAATAGAGGCGTATACATGGGTGTCACTAAAATACGTCATTAAACATGATGTCACAAGTGGGTGGATCCATAAAAGAATCCTGCAATGTCAGCAGAAATATTTGGCAGAGATGCGCGCGCAGCCGCATGACGTGTGATTGACGTGCAACTAGAGGGTGAAGGGGACTTGACATTTAGCTCTACATGTGGAGACAGAAGTCTGGGGTTATGTCAACCTAATCCCAAATCATATCTAATATCCTATGTTTAAAGAACTGTGTTATCCAAAAGGAAAGGTCTCTAGGATAGAATCTATTCTATACTGACTGTTAGTGCGTGTACAAGCGTCTAAGTGTCTACACTAGATGCGAGGGGGTAGGAATATTCCATGGTAACGGGGCTATGAATTACTTGCATGAGGACAGCGAGGCCTGGCCCCTTTGCACGGTAGCTGGAGGAATGTTTACCTAAACTGCTAGACAGGAATGCATCGGATGAGGAGGGAGGAGATAATCTTGAAGGTGAAATACAGTTTTTGGCAGGCGATAGGCTGGATCAGGCACCGTTAGCCGCGCAGGGAGTAGGACAAAGTTCATGGATACAGATGCAGGCTCAGACTGGAGCTTTCAGAGGCAGAAGGCAGGAAAAGGCTTGATGACAGAATTCAGGGCCTACTCGCCTGAATCTGTAAAATGTGGAAAGTGAACCACATAAAGTCGGTGGCCTTTCATACTTAGGAATGGAATATCTGACCCATTCATGGCGGATCTGAAAGAGGAAATGTTGACGGTGGACGCACATATATTTGCGTCTTCAAAACTGGAGCAGGAGGGAACATACATGTACTTATAGCATGTACATGGAGCTGTTGGGGTCTACGATAGGGGACATAACTGATCACAAAATTCATATTTCCTCACCATGGGTGAAAACTCTGGTTTCATTAAAGAATTTATAGACTGCACATTGGCCACATTTGAAGTGCCCTCTGACAGGTGGTAAACCCCATTGTGATTGGATGGTGGGAGTGGTGTGGGTGGGTGGGTAAGATGCTCTTGCCAATCTGTCCTTCACAGAAAGACCCCTTATGAAGGAACAGAGTGGGGAGCCTTATCCTTATTTGGAAGACGCCGTGGAGTTCACTTACCTGGGTGGCAGAGCTGGGTCCTTGACGGGTGCAGCTGCATCGTTGGTGTTTGTGTCCTTCCTGGCCTCGCCGTTGTTGCTGGAAGCAGCGGCGCGCTTCGTGTGGGAGCAGGACTACGCTTCCCAGAAGCCCCGCCACTGGCACCGCCCACACACAGCCACACCTCCGCGTCTGAGGGGGATAAATTCGAACTGCTTCCTCTGGGGAGCGGGAGCCTTATCCTTATTTGGAAGACGCCGTGGAGTTCACTTACCTGGGTGGCAGAACTGGGTCCTTGACGGGTGCGGCTGCATCGTTGGTGTTTGTGTCCTTCCTGGCCTCGCCGTTGTTGTTGCTGGAAGCAGCGGCGCGCTTCGTGTGGGAGCAGGACTATGCTTCCCAGAAGCCCCGCCACTGGCACCGCCCACACACAGCCACACCTCCGCGTCTGAAGGGGATAAATTCGAACTGCTTCCTCTGGGGAGCGGGAGCCTTATCCTTATTTGGAAGACGCCGTGGAGTTCACTTACCTGGATGGCAGAGCTGGGTCCTTGATGGGTGCGGCTGCATCGTTGGTGTTTGTGTTCTTCCTGGCCTCGCCGTTGTTGTTGCTGGAAGCAGCGGCGCGCTTCGTGTGGGAGCAGGACTACGCTTCCCAGAAGCCCCGCCACTGACACCGCCCACACACAGCCACACCTCTGCGTCTGAGGGGGATAAATTCGAACTGCTTCCTCCGCGTCGCGGTGTTAAATGGTAGCGGCAGTCGTAGTCGATAACCTTTCAAGTATTGCCCGGCGGTAATCGCCTCTTATACCATTCGATGCTAAACCAATAAAGAGGCAGGCGCCGGAGACTGGAAGGCAGGAAACAAAGTTTTATTCCGTCGGAGTGGAACACATCAGATCAGACAGCGAGGTATCGTCACGAGGTGCTCTAACTGCATCTCAGAGACCTGGTCTCTTATACACACATTTATGACTTTATTGCAGGGTTATCATACATGGCACATTCTTGAGATCACTTTGATACATGAAAGAACATCCTCAGAATCCCCAGCTCAGATCCGATCCCACACATAGATACAGTAGAAGTCCCCACCCCACCCACAGTAGGAGGTGGCTATCACACAGCTGGACATTCCGCCAATTCCCGGGGGTGTGTGCGACCGGTCGGGTCTCAGGGGGTGGGGGGCCTTGATCTACTGTAATCCCTTTGATGTGGGGTGTTTCCCTTACAGAAGGGGCAATAAACTGCATCCGCAGGGCTAGGTGATGGCCTGGGATCGGTTCGGACAATGGGGCGCAGAGGAAGGGGGTTATCAAAAGAGATGCATGACCATGTATGGGATGTCGGTCAGGCGTGGGATGTGGTTCCATGGCAGGGTCGCGCAGAGGGAGAGGGTTTATGGCCCGTGTATGAGAGAGCGGGGGTGGCCGGCACGCGGGGGAATGCTTGCAGCGCCAGGGGGATGCGCTGGCGATCGGCAATGAGCAGGGAGAGACCAGGGTGCCTAAAATGGCTGCTGTGCGCTTTCCTGTGTGTCGCGCTGGGGAGAGACAAGATGGCGCAGATAATGTTCAGTTTGCAAGCTAAATTTCCACAGTCCTCCCTTTTAACATATCTCGCCAGCTTGTTTAGTTCGGATCTATCCCCATAATACTACGAACTTCCACCTCATACAAAGCTTTCATTCGCTCCGCTTCAAAGTTCAAAGTCTTAGGGCAGATGCAGTTCATAAAAAGCGAACACAAAGGTGGCAGACACTGAATCCCCAAGCAACATCCACATAGTATCACAATTGGTATTCGGATAAATGAAAACAGCCTCCATCCCCAACTTCTAATAGTGTCCCAAAACCAACTTCCCAGTGACCATTCTGCTTGCTCCTGATGAACCTCTGCGGAAAGTCTGTGGAGGTGTTCAATTGCTTTGTAGACAGGGGGTGAGTTATCCGGTACGTAGGTACAACAGCTGGACCCAATGATGCGGCATGCTCCTCCACGATCAGCCAGAACCACATCTAGAACGAGGCGGTTCTGAAGAGCCACCAGGCGGACGGCCTGAAGCTCGGCGGTGTTGTTGGCGAGGATGCCAGCCGTAATGTTCATCGCCGTTTCGACTGCCTGGGTTAAGTGGCGGATGGCACGGCTATTTGCCATTGGACCCCAGAGTGGAACAAGACCTTTTACTGCGTCCATGAACTGTGCTCCGGTGGAGTCGGCTTGCGCAATGTCTTTGGCACGTTTCTGTCGGTGATGGTTTGCTGGAGCCACATATGTCGGAGGAAGGACAAAAGCGATGTAGCAGGTGCCTCCCCAACCTTTCGGAAGCCAGGTGTAGGCCTTAGTACCACAGACGAAGTACATATTCGGGGAGGCAACAAAGGAGGGTGGATCAACTGAGTCCAATGTTCGGGTGATGAGGCAGGAGCTGTGGCCCACCAGCTGCGCCCCCAGGCCTTCGAGGCACACAAGCCCAGTGATGTTGATGACGGATAGGGCCACTGTTAGGGTGGCGGCCGTTCGTTTCCGGAGGTAAGAGAAGGTGGGTCTGGCTGGGTTGTTAAACACCTGCATTTCAACTCGTTCTTTGGCAGGGATGTCCATGTGAAAGGAAGTGTTTGATCTCAGAGGACAGAAGGGGGCAGAAGTTTTTCCAGTTTTGTTCAGCCAGAACCCATGGTAGAAGTGTGACACAGTTTTGCCGGAAGTGGCATTGTCCTTGTAGCTTTCCTGCAGGAGGATTAGCCAGGCGAGGCAGGAACCATGGACCGAAAAAGGTGAAGGGATGAAAGGGATAGAGTGTCCGGTGGCATGTGGTAGCAATCCACAGATCCAGCAATTAGTGGCATTGGAGGCAAGATTGTGTTGGTGGAGCAACTGCACAAAAGAGTTGTTCCAGAACTCCTTACGCCTTTCTCGGATTTGGGGTGAGAGTGAGATCAGATGGTGTTCTTTCATGGTGGTAGGTGGAACGGTGGTCAGCAATATCTTATGGGCGGGTGCGCTCTCCTCCATGATCCAGAAGGTGACCATGAGGAGAAGGCAAAAGAGAAGGGTAATGAAAAGTGCAATAGTCTTTGAGCTGTGCATTTTGTCAGTCTTTGGGATTTCGTAGTGGATCTTTGGGCGTCCGGTTGCTTCCATCATCTTCATGTCCGATGCTTCCATCACCTTCAAGGGACTCGGTAGCGGGCAGAACCACAGACTTTGTTTAGTTTCTCTCCTGGTGGCCTTTGAGGTGGTTAGGCAACCGCTCTTGAGATTTCAACTTAGTTTGTGGTCTGCTTAGCCGAAGTTCCCTCCTTTCGTCGCAGGTTATACCCTTCTTTGGATGGGACAGTGGGATCGGGATATTTCGTTAATTCAAGTGTCTCTGTATCCGGGCAGTGGCTCAGGGATGGTCGGTCTTTGTCCAGTAGTTCCTCTTGGGCGGTGATGTTGTCCGTGGTCGTCAGGGTCAATGATACCTTCTTGCAGTGGTGTGCATGCAGCCAATTGCGCTTCCCCTCCACTCGAAGAGCTGTTCGGGTGGTGATCAGGACTTGCAGAGGGCCCGTCCACCGGGGCTCCAGACTCTTGGTGCGCTGGAAGTTACGCACTAAGACAAAGTCACCCGGTTGGATGTCGTGCCCGGGGCCTCTGGAAACGTCGGGAATGGCTTGCAGCACCTGCTGATGGATAACAGACAACGTTTTAGTTAGGTTGTACAAATAGTCAGACATGAGGACGTCCGGGACGTCGTGGATGGATGTTGGTTTCGGTGCAGTCCAAAGGTTCATGGGCCGCCCGAATACGACCTCGTAGGGGGTTAAGTGGTGTTTGGTGGGGGTGGAACGCATTGATAGCAATGCTAGCGGGAGAGCGTCTGGCCATTTTAGTCCTGTGGTGGCAACTATTTTTGCTATCTTAAGCTTCAATGTGGCATTATGTCGCTCAACCAAGCCTGCAGATTGGGGATGGAAGACCGCATGGAACTTCTGTTTTACACCCAGCCCGTTTAAGATGAGTTGGATAACCTCGGCTACAAAGTGGGGGCCGTTGTCGCTCCACAAAATTCGACAAAGGCCGTACCGGGGGAAGAATTCTTTCAGTAGTACTTTTGCGGTAGTCATAGCGGTGTTGTCGCGGGTTGGGTAGGCTTCCACCCACTTGCTGAAGGCGCACACAACGACAAGTACGTACTTCAAACCTTGGCACCTTTCTAACTGGACGTAGTCCATTTGTGTGACTTCAAAGGGGTGATTGGGAACCCCAAACCCTCCCCGGGGTACAGCAGTTCCTTTCCCAGGGTTGTGTTGGAGGCAGACCAGGCATTGTTGGACCAGACGTTTGGCTGAGTCTGAGATTTTGTCGTTGTGCCAGACTTTGGAGATGAGTTCGATCATCGGAGCAGACCCTATGTGTGCGGGGGAGTGTGCCATGGTCAGCATGGGGATCAAGTATGAGTCAGGTAGCAACCATTTGTTCGAGTCTTTAGTTCGCCAGCAACCGTCATCGTCCTTCAATCCCACCCGTGCCCATTCAGTTAATTCGTGTGGTGAGCTGGCTAATTGGATGTCCCTAATCGTTTCCCTAGCATCCTTCCATTTCTCAGTTTGTGACCTGGTTACGTACATACGGGTCGTGGACCTATTCTCGGCTGTGGTTCGGGCAGTAATGTCAGCTAGTGCATTTCCCTGTCCTATAATGTCTGTCACTTTCTTGTGTGCCTGGCATTTGATCACAGCCAGCCGTGTGGGGAGGAGGACTGCTTCGGTCAGGGCAGAGACTAGATCTCCATGCAGGATGGGTGTGCCATGGGAAGTCAAGAATCCCCTCTCCTTCCAAAGGAGCCCAAAGTGGTGAACTACCCCGAAGGCGTATTGGCTGTCTGTGTAAATGTTTGCGGTTGTCCCTGCTGCCAGAATGCATGCTCGTGTGAGAGCAATCAGTTCAGCCGCCTGTGCGGATCGCTGTGTGATGCGGGCTGTCTCAACAACTGTTCGGGCTGTGGTGACTGCATAGGCAGCGGAAGTGGTGCCATCGGGGAGCTTGATGCATGAGCCATCTACCCATAGTTCTCCGTCAGGGTCCGGGAAGGCAGTATCTCGAAGGTCAACCCTACTCTTGGTCTGTTCGTCGGTGAGAGTCACGCAGTCATGTATGGGGGGCGCATTGGGGTCAGTGTCAGGGAGAGGTAGTAGAGTGGCTGGATTCAGAGTGGTGCATGGTTTCAATGTGATGTGGGGTGCAAGCAGAGTCAGTTCATAGCCAGTCAGTCGTGCGCTAGTCAGGTGTTGAGTCTTGGTCTGGTTCAGGAGGGTGTCAACCGCATGGGGTACCAATACAGTGAGGGGGTTCGAGAGCACGATCCCCTCACTTTGCCAGATAGAGACAGCAGCGGCGGCTACTGCTCGAAGGCAGGCGGGCAATGCTCTGGCTACAGGGTCAAGAGTGGCAGAGAAGTAGGCACAAGGGCGTTGTTTAGGGCCTATGGACTGGGTTAGGACAGACAACGCGCATCCCTCCCTTTCGTGGGTGTAGAGGGAGAAAGGTTTAGTGTAGTCTGGGGTTCCTAGGACTGGGGCCGAGCAGAGGGTGTCTCGTAATTCTTTGAAGGAGGATTGGCATTCGGGTGTCCAGGGGAGGGGGAAGGGGACATCTGTAGCCAACAGGGAAAGCAGAGGTTTTACAATAAGACTGAAGTTTGGCAACCATTGTCGACAAAAGGAGGTGAGGCCTACTAGAGACCGTACTTGCTTCTGAGTTTTGGGAATAGGGGTTTCTAGGATGGTCTGAACTCGGTCAGGGGTAAGTTTCCTCCCATCCTTGGATAGGAGGTGGCCTAGGTATGTCACTTGGGGTTGGCAGAACTGTAACTTCTTCCTGGAGACCTTGTGACCGTTCTCTGCGAGGAAGTGGAGGAGGTGAAGGGTGGCCGTGACAGCAAGTGGGGTGGTGTCGGCCGCCAAAAGAATGTCGTCGACGTACTGTATTAACACCACTCCATCGGGTAATTGGACTGTATCTAGTTGTCTCTTGAGGGCTTGGCTATAAATACTGGGACTCTCAGTGTAGCCTTGGGGTGCCCTACAGAATCTGTACGACCGGGCTTTCAAAGTGAAGCCGAACAGGTAGCGGCTGTCTGGGTGGATGGGGATGGAGAAGAATGCGTTCTTGAGATCAATAACAGTAAAGGTGGTGGCAGTGGACGGAATTAGGGTGAGGATGGTGGTGATGTCTGAGACCACGGGGTACTGAGGTATGACTACTTTGTTAACTTCTCGTAGGTCAACAATGAAGCGGTATGCTTTCTCATCTCCCTCGCCATGCTTCTTTACAATGGGTAGGATAGGGCTGTTGCAAACAGTACTGACTACTTCTTCTACTACTCCTGCATTGACTAGGGACTGGATGATTTCCACCAATGCCTTCTCACCTTCGGGTGATATTCGATACTGTGGAAGCTTTGGTAGCACTGCGTCCGGTCGGACGGTTATGTGTACTGGGTCGATCACCATGCGCCCTACATCTGAGTCGGTTTTAGCCCATAGATGTGAGGGTAACGTGTCGAGTAGGGACAGGTTAGCATCAGTTATAGAGAGCATACGTCGTGTGTGACAAGTTCTGAACAGATCTGGGTTATCGTGCAGGATGACTCGAACTCCGTCTGGGGAACATCTGATGGTAGCTCGGAAATGTTTTAGCAAATCGAGTCCCATAATAGCATCGGGGGTGTTGGAGGAGAGCAGAAAGGTCATGTCAGTGGCGTTATCTTCTAAGTCAAAGGAGATTGGTGCTGATAAGGGGTTAGTGGAGGGCGTTCCATCGAAGCCTATTGAGGTTACGTGTGAGCCAGACAAGGGTGCCCTAGGAATCAGTCGTTTAGATAACGCACTACGTGTCGCCCCAGTATCTACCAGGAATGGAGACTTTGTGCCCAAGACCTTAGCAGTGACGTAAGGACCTTGCTGGTCAACACGGAGTTCGACTGGATCCCTCCCTTGCCCCTGGCGGTCCTATGCGAAGTCATGGGTGCTTTCGTAGTCGGACTGCTGACACTGGTTTTGTCGAGGGCGATCAAAGGTGTTTGGTCTGCCTGGCCTGTCGTTGATGGCGTCGATCGTGTTCCCTCGTCCCTGTCCTCTATTTCTGGGGTCATATGCTGTGTCTCTGGGGTCCCTATTTTTGTTCATTTCCAGAAGGACCGGGCACTGGGATTTCCAGTGTCCGAACCCTCTACAGAACGCACATTGGTTCCCATCTAAGTCTCGCCGTCCGTTGTAGGGTGCAGGTGTATGGTCTCTAGGGGGTAGCTTTCTAGAGGCGGTTGGTTGGTAATTCCCTTTTGGGGGTTCCCTTCCTATGGTCACCCCTTGCAACTGTGCTATCATTACCCTCTCCTTCAGTTCCTTTTTCTTCCTCTCTGACGCCCTATCGTTCTCATTCTTTTGGTTTTCGTAGTATTGGGCCATCTGGAGGATTGCTGCGGGTTTGGAGGCTGGCCAACTACTCTCGCTGGTCTGTAGCTTCTGGGAGACTTCTTGTGACAGACCCTTCACATAGTTCTGGACAAAGAGGTGATGTCCGGTTGCGGTGGTCATGTCCTGGCCACTATAATCGGAAAACATGGTCTCGAATCGAGAGAAGTATTCAGACACATCCTCCTGGGGTTTCTGGCGACAAGCCGTCACTATTGACCAGTCTACCTTTCTTTCTGGGATTAGAGTCTTCAACTTCTGTACAATCTTGTCTGGGAGCGCCAATATGGCTTTCGGGGGTTTCTGTCCCGGTTCTCGCTGTTTGTCTATGGTATCAAGTTGTACCCAAGTATATCCGAACGGCTCAGCGTGGTCAACTTTCCGGATTTGCTTCCACACATCAGCCGGCAGACATAACCCGAAGAACAAGTCGATATCTGCTAAGGTCATTATTGTTGAACCTAAGGCTGTACCTAGTTCGGTGTAGAAGGCAGTCGGGTTCTTTCTTAAGTCGGGTAGGGTTTTTCTAAAGGTCAAAATGTCTTGTCGGTCCCATGGCTGGTAGACCCAATTATATACAACCCTTCCCTTCGCATCTTGGTGGTTGATGTCGTCATGTGTTCCCTGACCTCGTGGGGGGACCCAGTAGGGGGCGGCCTCTTTGATGGGCATCATGGTATCAGCCCTTCCTGCCTGGGGCTTAGTCGCTATGGGGGTTTCTGATTTGGTTGTCTGTCTGTGCTCTTTAAGGTTCCGGTAGACCTCGAGTGTACGAGTGAAGAGGTCCGTCACATCGCCCTCTCCTTCTTCCCAAATGTCTACCTTCCTATATAGGGCCGCTAAGCCTTCGGGACCTTTATCGTGATACCTATCCTCATATGTATTCAGGGCGTGATAACAAAGTCGTACGACAAAGTGTCGTCTACGGTTGTCAGCATACGAGTTATACACGTCTGTTATATACTCCTCACTTTCCTTTCGCTCCACCAGTGTCCTTACTATCTTGTCAATTCCTGCTCGTTCATCCTTTGTTAGTCGATTCATTCTGGTGGAATCTTTCTTTCTCATCTCAGGGTCATCCAACGTTATTGCCAACGTTGTGTTCAGTACAAGAGGCTCGGCCGGCGCGGAGGCCGTGAGGACCGAGGCCCCTGTACTGCTTTCGCTTGTGTTTGGGGGTTGTGGGTGTTGCACCACCGGTTGGGAGGGTGCGTATGGAGGGGGCATGTAAATGATCGGGGGACCTAATAGCAATTTGTCATTCATTCGTTGCTTAGAAGACAACTCAGGGTAGAGCATAGAGGGGGTCCTAACAGGGTACTGACCTGATGTTTCAGGCTCCTGTCTTAGTTTAGCTTCCCTTCTCTCCTTTATTTCTTCTTCTAACTTTCTAGCGGCAAGGTGAGCTGCCTTTCGTAATTCCTTTTCTGCTTTTACTTCTTCCCTCTTTTTCCGTTGTGTTGCTTCTTTGCGCCACATGCCGATACTGTCAAGCATAGTAGGCGTCGTTTTATTACTACGCAGAGCTATTTCTAGCATTTCTATTTTATGGTCGTCGAAGGATCCCATCAGTGGCCACTGACTCTCGGGGTCCTTCTTTGTATATTTATGTCATAGCTTGCTATAAGCTACGGCGACTAGTCCATATTTAGTGAACATGTCCTTATTAGGGGTGCCCTCCAGTGGAGCCGGGTGATCCACCTCTAATAAGCGGTCCGGGCAGAACCAACTACCAATCAGTGGGGAGAAGATAGGCATGACGGGTTACAACGGGGACAAAAGTTGCAGGGATTCTGCTTATACACAGAACTATGCGTAGAACCCCAGGACCTCAGCGAGTTGTGGTGTACCAGAAACTCACCTCAGAACCCAGAACCCAGTATCCGGCTAGCATAAGTGTCCCATTCGTTATTCGAGATTTAGCTCGGAGGTCCCAATGAAAAGACAACCCAGAACACGCGACTCAGTACATACTCAGGAATGGTGGGAATCGGAAATACCTGTTCGTATATTATTCTCACCTCAGTCCACAACAAGAATCAACAGAGACACGGTGAAAATAAAAAGAGTTTATTTTTATAGACCACGTGTCCTAATATGCAGTACTTTGGCTAATACAAGCAGACAAATGATTAAAATCAAAACCATCAACATAGTTACAATTCCGTAGAATATAAAAGGGGTGATCATGTTATAATGACAGTGGATACTACCACTTTCCCTTTACTAAGAAGCTAATATTATTATTAGTCTAACAGAAGGTCTCTTAGGCTTGAATAGGGGACCCCATACCTTAAAGATCAGCTTAGTGAAATCACATCACAGGAGCATCAGGAGTCGTCTCGCAGGAAGGCTCGTCTTCGGTCTGAATAATAAACCTGATGTCCGTGATATTAAAAGCACCAACTTTCAGGTATGTGCAGCTGCTCGTCTGTTATGACTAAATAGTGGGTCGATCAACCTAGAGTGGAAAACATGCATTGTCTAACAACTCAGACTGTTTGTCACATCGTGTGCAGACCAAGGTCGCTTCGCAGAGCCCGGGATGGTAACAACAGATTGCTCTCGTGTGAGGCAAAACTCGAGTCAGCAGTTCGTTTAAGCAATAACATGTGAACGCAGTGTCGTGTGCAAAAGCAGCAAGATGGCTTTCTAACTTCTGACGTGGTTATGCTAACTTAACAATGTATGTACGTATTAAGGGAGTCCTTACTACATGCCCCCTTGATCGAAGCACTACTTAGTATGCAAGAAAAGAGAGAACGCAGAGTTCAAGCGCGACAGAGCAGAACAAGGCGTATCCAATTTAAAAAGAACTGGTCAGTTCAGGCAAAGTTCGAACAGGAAAAAACCAAAAAATGGATAGAAAAAACAAAAAACCTCAAACGTGCCGTGGGAGGTGAAAAATGAAAAAACGCCTCACCGGGCAGAAGTGCAGACGTACAGGGACAGTTCAAGACACGTGAGGAAAACACAGTGGACGAAAGTTCACTCAATCCATCAAAGTATATGCAGCATATGTGGCCACTGCTTCCAGCAGAAAATCATTGGCACGGCCACTGAAGGTTTCAGCCATCCAGTTAAGTAAAGAAAAGGAACATACGTGTTCTTCTATCAGCGGAGCCTCTAGCACCATCAGAGGGCAACCAGCGTGTACTTCCAAGTAACTCATATCCAAGAAGTCATATGCCGCTCTCACGACGTCCCAATTACCCAGGATACCATGCGCCGCAGGCCATAATCCGAACACCAGAACAGGCAGACTCGTGAGACACTAAGGGCCTCATCAGTCGATCAAAATCCGGGTCCGGAGACACCATGTTGGTTAAGCACAAATCCATAGGCCATTCAAAGGGACAATCTAGGCAGTGGAAGACAGGTTGCACGCAGGTGAAGTAGGAATACCGGAAGGATAATCCATATGCCAGGCTCAAAGTCGCCAACGGCAGGACACCATAGTAATCAAGCATCCTGTCACGAAGAAGCTGCAGACGGGACAGGCTGACGTTTGGCACAGAAAGAGCAGCCATTCCGCAAGATGAAAAGTAAAAGTAGCACACCTGCCACTAGAGCCAGAATTAACGGGACACCTCCAAAGACGCTGGAGAAAATAGAATGAAAAAATGCCGGAATCACACCAAAAATAGTTTGGAAAGAGGTCACGAGGCCCGAGCCCACAAGTTTAAAAAAATGAGCCAGGCCAGTCGTGGACGAGGCATTGAAAATTGTTTGGATCAAAGCTCCAAAATGCAGGGGGAGGTCAGTATTCAAAAGCGCCTGTACCTCGGTGCGCGTATTTGCTACGTGAAGGACAAATGTTTCCCGGGAGGAGGTCAATGGCACCTCCTTTTGGGACAATAGCGCTCTTATTCTGCTCATCTTGTCGAACTCTGCTTTCAAGGTTGGAATTGAAGGCCAGATAGAAGCATCCAGCCTCCCATGCGGGGGTGGAAACAGGACGTTATTGCAGCAGACAACCCTCTGTGTTACAGTTACTATATACGGGATCCCTACTAACATCCCGCAGCAAGCTTCATTGTTTAAAATTAAATAACTACCGTTTGCAAGCAGCGTGAAAGATGGCGTAATCACTGGTACCGGGATACCTTTGAGGACGCAGGCCAAATTCGGAGCGTGTACATTACAAGCACCGTGCAATTGAATGTGCCTACACACAACAGAATGATCAGGTGACGTTGTACATTCTTCACCCTTCAGATAAACCTCAGTACCGTCCCTTGTACATCTATACGTAAAGGGGAGGGACCAGACTTCATGTATGAAAGCGGTACCCAGCTGTTCATATCTACCCAGAGCATAATGTTTCATACAAGAGGTAAACTTAAAAAGCGCAAACGGTAGACTTATCAATCCGTGTAAGAGCCACACAGCGGAGTCGACTTCCGCAACAGAAAAAGGTAACGGCTCCAATTTCTCAATATGGAGCAAGGAATATGTAGCATCCTTCATGGACATGAACTGCTGTTTGTCAGTAAGGTTAAAGGGAAGAAATAACGATGTTGTATTCAGATAGTCCCAAGGGACCTTCCCTGCCTTCAACGTTTGTAATGTCCATGCAAACTGCATAACAGAACGCAACTGGTTTTGACCATGATACAACACAGACATATCATCCTGCACAATATCCACAATTGAAGAAACAATATTATCTAAAGTATAAATGCGAGAAGAAAGAGTGTTAATGCTGTTATCAATAACTGCTAATACTTTTTCCATATTAGCCTGATCAATAGCTCTCAATCTTGAAGCTGCCTCAATTTGCGACAGTTTCCATACTTCGTTGTAAATAGCATACGCCCATCTCTTGGACCTGCCACCCACAGGACCTTTAACAAAATCATTCAAATCTATTTTGTCATGTAACTTTGATAAATGAACTTTGACAGATGCCAAGGTGGAATGTCGCTGCCAGGACTGACATAATTTTCCTACAGAGTATGTAGTTACTGTATGTGACGACTCAAACCGGGGGTCCACGCGATCTTGAGTATACCCCAGTTTCAGTCCTAGAAAACGACGTTGACAGGTATCAGAACTGCTTTGCCAAATCAACCATCCCTCACTATTACATTTCGAAATATTGAAAGATGAATTAGAAACTAATAACTGCAAAGCAGGAAGGGGCAGATCTGTGTGATTATACCAATTTGGGTAAGCACCCAGATCCGGCACAGAAGGCGAATTTAGTTTTTTAGAAGTGGCCAATCCGAAACAGGTGGTCTGGAAGATGGTTGCATTTAAAAACAACATATGATTTGGTACTAGACAGGCACGGTGTAAAGCTTCAGTTCCCTGAACCTGCCACGGTTTGGAACCCCAAACCGACTTAAGATCAATAGTAGCCTTCCATAGATCATAACCTTTGATTGACAACTCATCCATAAAGGACTTAGAATATAGCAATTTGGTGTGTGTCAGTCTAACCTTGGAGGCAGACTCGGGCTTAACTTTAAAATAAAAGGATGCCGGGGCCGAAACACTGAAATCAGTAAAATAAGTAAACTTATCAACTAATGTATGTGAACTGCCAAACGAGGGGGTGGGACAATGTTCCCACTGGGTAAAATTTACAAAATTTCTAAACAAATTCGATTTATGCAGGAAGTGATTGCCATAATGCTGAAAACAATACTGTTCCGCATAATTAGCCGCATTTTCATACAAATCCTCAGCATCAAAGGCGGCATAATATTTCAAATCTGAAAACAGTGCTTCAATGGCGTGTACATCCCAATCATCAGAACGTATGTTCTGTTTAACTACATCACCCATAGAAACACGAAATACATTAGGCACATTAATGACCTCTGTAGGCCCATGAATTTGAAATTTAACTGCATCCCATGCGATTCCATCCATGACGGGCCAGGCAGTAATATTCACAAAAGTCTGGTCCCTTTTCATGATGTGGGATGAGGAGTGGGGGGCCAAAGTTCCATTGATAAGTCTAATTGTCGATCTCTCTTTGAGATAATGGCCATCCACCAAACGGAAGAAAACTACAACAAATCCATTGGACACATACAAAAAAATACCAAAAAGCATCAACCAGATGTATGTCCAAGGAGCTATCAAAAAATGTTTCTTAAACCAGCTCACAAAAACAGCAATGTTTGATGGGGGAGTTGAGGGCAAAGAGTTAGTGTCAAAGGAAAAACGGGACTGGCCAAGTGCTGTAGATTGTAAAACAGGCGAAGGTCCACGTGTAGGATAAGCGTACTCAGTCTCATCGGGCAAACCACCTGCCGGAGGTATCAGCAAGGGATCAGTAACTGAATGCATCTCGATTGCAACATCAGACAAGGTGGTAGAAGCAGGAACCATCATTGAATTTCTTTGCATTGTCTGGCATGAAACTGCCGGAGTCATACTAAGAAGTATCGGCCACTCGCTGAAGTTTGACATTGTCAATAGAGATGTACCTGTTTTCTTTGCGACCAGGAAGTGGAGGTAAAATGACTGTTCTTGTACCCTGCACACCAAGCACTGGAACTGGTGCACGATAAGAGGGGCCGAACTCCTTCTTGTTCTCCACCTTCTCACGGACCAGATCACCAACTCGGGGTAGCCAGCCGACTACCGGAATCTGAACCTCAGCTTCAGACGTGGAGGGCAAATGTTCTTTCGAAAGAGAGTCTCTGGCTTCTTGTAGAGTCTGCAAAACAGCACAGTGATCATCTACGTCAAAGGGTGCGGTCGACGCCGCAATGTCTAGACCATCAAGGTCTGGAACAAACATTCTGATTCCGAAGAGCATCATGTACGGGGTCCGCCCACCCAGAGACCTTCTAGGGAGATTATTTAGTGCACGTTGGACGTTATACAAATGGGCTAGCCAGTTCCGGCCCGTGCCTAAAACACGTGCTGTCAATGATTGCTTTAAGTCACGGTTCATTCGCTCCACCACACTATTACCCTCAGGTCGGTAGGGAGACGAAAATTTGACAAGGACCCCCAAAGTTTTCATAGCCTCCTTGTAAGCCTTAGAGGCGAACGCAGGGCCCTGATCAGAATGGAAGGTACCACACGCAAAAGTTCCCACAAAGACACGCAAATCCCTGATGACAGTCCGCGAGTCAGCACTCCTTTGTGGTCATACCCATAGAAAACGCGTGCACGAATCCACTGCAACCAAGATGTACTGGTACGCAGTATCAGAAGAAAAAGGACCGCAGTGATCTAAATAAACACAACCAAATGGCTTATTAGAGATGTACAGCTGTGTCTGTGGTGGGCGCGCAACAGTAGAAGGCTTAATCTGTTGGCAAATGTCACAATCAAGAACATAAGTGCGCGCTTGTTTATATAAACCAAACCACCAGTAACGTTGTTGTAGCAGAGATATTGTAGCTGACACACCGGCGTGGGCTGACGCCAACCCCTCGTGCGCAGCCAAGATCAGTGCTGGTCTGCAGTCCGCGTTGGGAATTATTCTATCACCAACGTCGTTAATCCTCACTAATGGGACGTTATCAGGACTTAAATGATAAATATACCGAGAGGGAAAACCCTTCGGGTAATCTCCTCCCTTCTCTGTAGCAGCAATAGCTGCCAAGATGTCATCATCAATCTTACTTTTGGATCTTGTAACTGCTGCCACTAAGTATGTAGCCACTGCTGTTTTCGCTGCCTCGTCAGCTAAGCTGTTGCCGACAGCATGGACACCAAGCCGCTGGTGACCAAGAGTGTAAATAACACTTACGAGAGGGAGACGTTCTTTAAAGTCTGCCACTCGAACCCAAAGCGTTTTATGCTTAATTGTGCTACCTTTAGTGTCGCGGTAATCATTCTGAGACCAGAAGTGTAAATTGTCATTGTAGGACTGGACACAGTAGAAGGAGTCACTCACTATAAGAGTAGTGACTCGGGGATCAGCAAACTCCAGTGCAAGCACCAGAGCCCGGAGCTCCGCCAATTGCGCGGTACAATCACCCAATGACTGCGTATGCACTGCATCAGATTGGAATTCACCATTTACGAATGTACCTACGACAATTGCGCAAGCCGCAGAATAAGCGTGCTTCGATCCAATTGCGGGTTGCGCAGACCCGTCAGTGTATATGACACAATGGTATTCTTCGAGCGGGCGCAAAGACAGAGGTGCCGGATGAACGAATTCATACTGCAAGTACTCTTGAGTCTGTAATGAGGCATCAAAGATGTAAGTGACGTCTGGCGA
Source organism: Triturus cristatus (assembly GCF_964204655.1). Classification (NCBI taxonomy): domain Eukaryota; kingdom Metazoa; phylum Chordata; class Amphibia; order Caudata; family Salamandridae; genus Triturus; species Triturus cristatus. The sequence goes on along the minus strand of NC_140582.1, from coordinate 295,495,324 downwards.
TGTCAGTGTTGTAGCCCATTGTATCCACCGTGGATGCAAAGCTTTAGAATTGGGTACACTTGCTTTAGTCACTGCCTCTAAAGCAGGATATGGAGTTACAACCAGAATCTGTTTCCCATGCGACAGTGCGCGTTCCTTGAGGATCGCCATCTGCACAGCAGCCAGAACTTTTTCGACCGTGGAAAAACGTAATTCAGCAGAGGTGTACAAGTGGGAATTGTAAGCAATGGGGACTGTGTCGCCCTCATTAAACGTCAAATACGTGAACCCCACGGCGCCCGGTACTATTCTGATTACCAGGTTAGTGCGGTTATCACGTGTCAGCAAGTATTGTGAAGCAAGAAGGTCAGCCTGTAAAGACTGTAAAATTGCAGAGTGTTCTAGCTGCCAGCTAGATTTCGAAAACGAAGGCTGTACCAAGGCGTAAAGCGGCTTGATACGCTGGGCATAATCAGGAATGTACGTACGGCCGAAATTCAGAAAACCCAGCAGAGATTGTAATTTCTTCAGTGTCGTAGGAGCACTTAAGCGTGCACACTTTTCCAGAAAGTGGGGGGCTAACCCCTTACCTTCATTGTTGAGCTCGTAGCCCAAAAACAACACCGTATATTCTGCGATGTGTGACTTCGCAAAATTGAATTTGTAGCCATAGTCAGCAAAACTCACGATAATATTGTCAACCCGAGACAGATGCGGCATCAGCTCATCATCCGTAAGATAGATATCGTCAACATAGGAGTATGCTTCGGGGTCTATTCTTTCTAAAAGAGAAACCACGCGAGCAGAAAAGACGCCAGGGCTATTTTTGTAACCCATGGCTAATCTTGTAAACTGTTTTTGTTTTCCGCCTGAAGTAAACGCTGTCCACTGGCTACTCAGTGTGGACAGGTTGTGGCTAAAAAAGCCATTGGAAATGTCAAGTGTCGTTTTAAATCTTTTACGCACAAGACTGTCGACCAAAGCCGAGCTATGTGTATTTTGTACCGCGCAGGTCCGGCAATGGGAGTTTAGGTGCCGGTAATCCAAAACTAAACTGTACGAGCCGTCAGGCTTCGTTACAGTGAATAAAGGGTTATTCATAGGGGACACACATGTTTCAATAACACCCTGATATTCCAATTGTTCAAGGATTGCCGCGACGTGGGGTCTCGCTTCACGACGCATAGGATATTGAGGTTGAGGCTGGGGCATAGACCGCAATGGAATCTCATGGCAGGGGGACAATCTGTCCCATCCCACCTGAGTACGATACACCGCCGGCGCAAGCGCAAGCGCCCACTCCTCAGCATACACTTCAGCTTGGTCCTTAGGCACTGTGTGCGCAAAGGACGGGAGGATTACTTCCTCCCCTCTAGGAGCCTCTAAAATGAAAGCTGGGGGCCAATCTGCCTCCGCTAGGAGGATATCATAGGTGGTGGTCAGATTATCCCAAAAAATCCCTTTTATTGTACGTTGTATGTCACCCTCTATTAATAAGACTATTTCATAAAGTCTGTCAGGGGGAGCCACTCTGGTGTCAGCTGTTTCCACAGTAACCGATATATCAGTTGCTGTCACCGCCAGAAATGGACGCAGAGCTTGACGGACTATGGTAATTTCCGCTGCGCTGTCCAGGAGCGTCAGCGCCCATGTCCGGTTCCGAAGCTGTGTCCGCACTATCTGAGGCATACCTTGCCGTCAGAGCCGCCACTTTCTTCTTCTGAAACGGGGGTCTTTGTCGTGCAAATTCGTCCTGCTTGCCTTTACCCTCAGTCTGTCGGGGCTGGTCACGCTGTTGTGGAGCACCCCGACCTTTGCCACCGCCTCCGCCACCGGACTGTGTAGCCGATGTTTCCTGTGAAGAACGAGGAGAGCACTGTTCAGAAACCTGAAATCTATCAGGAGACTTTATAGCAGCACGATCGCGCAGATCATAAGTGCGTTCACTACTAGACTGTACGGGAGAGGCAGGCCGAGAGCCCTGTTTCTGTTGCTGCTGCTTTCCCTGTTGTTTAACCTGCCATTTTTGTTTAGGAAAAAAGGGCCGTTCGTCCTTACCAGACGTTTCTGCCTTACCCTGCTGTTTTAGATCGGGATTCTTTATTACAGGCTTAACTCCTAAAGAGCTACGACCCAAATCCCGATATGCCTCTGCGATTATTTTCGCAAATTCCTGCGGTTTGTCCTCCTCAGCAACTCGTTTCAGTTCATTACGAACCTGGAAATGCAAAGCATCACCCTTCAGGTTACCAATTATCATGGTAGCCACCAGGTCAAATTGACCGAGGAGCCGCATCCCTAACTCTATCGCAGACTCCGCACCATGGTTCTCTTGAACTCTTTTGATAACGGAGGGCAGCTGCAACATAGACGGAGTGCCAAAGCTCTGCACGTACGTCGCTGCAAAGACCTTGCCCCAATTTACACAATCATCTATGTGGGGGACCAAGGGCCCGATTCACAGAACTAACTTAAGACAAAATCCTAAACTTACTACCATTTTGGTATTCACAGAAGGCACTTACTCATTTTGGTATTCACAGAAGGCACTTACTCATTTCGGTATTCACAGAAGTTAGGAGTCCTAACTTTAGGACTCCTAAATGCCTTCTGTGAATACCGAAAGTCTTAAAATTAGGATTTTTCGCAGTTTAGTAGTAGTATAGTTAGGACTCCTAACTTTAGGACTCCTAAATGCCTTCTGTGAATACCGAAATTCTTAAAATTAGGATTTTTCTCAATTTAGTAGTCCTAAGTTTAGACTTAGGACTACTAAATTGAGAAAAATCCTAATTTTAAGAATTTTGGTATTCACAGAAGGCATTTAGGAGTCCTAAAGTTAGGACTCCTAACTTCTGTGAATACCGAAATGAGTAAGTGCCTTCTGTGAATACCAAAATGAGTAAGTGCCTTCTGTGAATACCAAAATGGTAGTAAGTTTAGGATTTTGTCTTAAGTTAGTTCTGTGAATCGGGCCCCAAGTCTTTAGGCAAACTATTGGTGAGGATCCTGTGTTTCTCCACAGGAGTAGTATTCGGGTAAACCGCTTCTATTTGGTCAAATTTTTCAGCAAGCCAAAAGGGGAAATCATCCCTAGTTTGGGTGCGCTTGCCCATAACAGAATTAACCATAACAGGACTAATGACCACCGCGTGATGATCAGTAGGCTGTCCCGCAACAGCAGGTGCCCCCGCCTGCATATTGCGCGACACATACTGCACTAACGCCCCATATACCGTAATGAGGGCAGTGTGTAGTACACGCAACTCAGCCACCGTCACCGTGAGGTAACGGGGATGAGGCGTAAATCCGGCTAGTACCGGCCAAGTGGCCCCTGCAATTGATAAAGGGCCCATTCTCGGCGGTATAACCACATGGGGAAGGGCGCCATTAAACCAAATATGGTGCTGCCAAGCAGATATTGGTATTTCCTGTGTCCTATACGGCGTATAGTTCGCCGGCACTGCAGCGGCAGTGTAAGAATGAAAGGTGTCATCATCCCCCACCGCTGGAATCGTCACCCAAGAGTAGAACAACTCATAGGGATGAGCCGCATCGGCTCCCACTACAAAGATGACGTTCATACCAGTGTCCGGTACCCCATACTGCGTCAAATGACGTTTCACAGCCGCACGGCTGTGCGCCGCAATCTCCACCGACATTAGGACAACACACACTTGAAACTATCAGTAGCACAAGGGTTCAATAACCTTTTTAATTATCAAGCTTGAAAGAACCTATATCAATAGACCTAGGTAGGTTTTAAATCCGTCAGACTTGTTATCCGGAAACAAGAATGAGGGTGTTGTGGACAAACGCGAGCACTACTAAGGCGTTTCAACTCATAGACCAAACGTTAGGTGCGCCATGTTGCAGGGATTCTGCTTATACACAGAACTATGCGTAGAACCCCAGGACCTCAGTGAGTTGTGGTGTACCAGAAACTCACCTCAGAACCCAGAACCCAGTATCCGGCTAGCATAAGTGTCCCATTCGTTATCCGAGATTTAGCTCGGAGGTCCCAATGAAAAGACAACCCAGAACACGCGACTCAGTACATACTCAGGAATGGTGGGAATCGGAAATACCTGTTCGTATATTATTCTCACCTCAGTCCACAACAAGAATCAACAGAGACACGGTGAAAATAAAAAGAGTTTATTTTTATAGACCACGTGTCCTAATATGCAGTACGTAGGCTAATACAAGCAGACAAATGATTAAAATCAAAACCATCAACATAGTTACAATTCCGTAGAATATAAAAGGGGTGATCATGTTATAATGACAGTGGATACTACCACTTTCCCTTTACTAAGAAGCTAATATTATTATTAGTCTAACAGAAGGTCTCTTAGGCTTGAATAGGGGACCCCATACCTCAAAGATCAGCTTAGTGAAATCACATCACAGGAGCATCAGGAGTCTTCTCGCAGGAAGGCTCGTCTTCGGTCTGAATAATAAACATGATGTCCGTGATATTAAAAGCACCAACTTTCAGGTATGTGCAGCTGCTCGTGTGTTATGACTAAATAGTGGGTCGATCAACCTAGAGTGGAAAACATGCATTGTCTAACAACTCAGACTGTTTGTCACATCGTGTGCAGACCAAGGTCGCTTCGCAGAGCCCGGGATGGTAACAACAGATTGCTCTCGTGTGAGGCAAAACTCGAGTCAGCAGTTCGTTTAAGCAATAACATGTGAACGCAGTGTCGTCTGCAAAAGCAGCAAGATGGCTTTCTAACTTCTGACGTGGTTATGCTAACTTAACAATGTATGTACGTATTAAGGGAGTCCTTACTACAGGTGAGCTGCCTTTCGTAATTCCTTTTCTGCTTTTACTTCTTCCCTCTTTTTCCGTTGTGTTGCTTCTTTGCGCCACATGCCGATACTGTCAAGCATAGTAGGCGTCGTTTTATTACTACGCAGAGCTATTTCTAGCATTTCTATTTTATGGTCGTCGAAGGATCCCATCAGTGGCCACTGACTCTCGGGGTCCTTCTTTGTATATTTATGTCATAGCTTGCTATAAGCTACGGCGACTAGTCCATATTTAGTGAACATGTCCTTATTAGGGGTGCCCTCCAGTGGAGCCGGGTGGTCCACCTCTAATAAGCGGTCCGGGCAGAACCAACTACCAATCAGTGGGGAGAAGATAGGCATGACGGGTTACAACGGGGACAAAAGTCAGCACTACCTATCTTTTCACTGCTTGCAAAGACTAGACAGAATATCTCTATTCCTCGTTATTTGTAAGCAGAGAATACCTCCAAAGAACCAATATCGAACAACTAGTGTTCGGACAATCAATAAATCAATGGTGAGAAAGAGATAGGCACGACGGGTTACAATGGGGACAAAAGTCTGCGTTACCTACCCTTCACTATTTGCAAAGACTAGACAGAATATTTATATTCTACGTTATTTGCAAACAGAGAATATCTCAAAGAGCACTATCCTTCAAAACAATCAATATTCGGACAATCAATCAGTGGGGAGATAAAAATAGGCACGACGGGTTACAATGGGGACAAAAGTCTGCGTTACCTACCCTTCACTATCTGCAAAGGGAGAGAGAGAGAGTATTTCTACTCCTCCCCGTTTGTAGACAGCGAATATCTCAAAGAGAACAATCAATAAGCAATACTAGTATTTTCAATCAATCAATCAATCGTTTCGCAATTTGTCGTGTTTCACGACCTTACCCGGACCGCGTGGACAGTTTCTCGTCTTCCGCCTCCAGCGCCCGATCGTCCTCTACTCTCCGTATTTGCCGCGGCACTCCTGATGGTTGCCAGTCAGGACCGTAGATCACTCGAGAGAGGTCTGCTCGGAACCAGTGAAGTTCGGATGATCGGCTGCCAGCCGAGGGTCTATCGGGCAGGAGCTCTCCCGATCGTTGCAGTCGTTCACTCTGTCGTCGGGACCTCTCTCACTGGATCCACGTGTCACTGATGGGCCCCACGCTTGGGACGCCAATTGTTAAATGGTAGCGGCAGTCGTAGTCGATAACCTTTCAAGTATTGCCCGGCGGTAATCGCCTCTTATACCATTCGATGCTAAACCAATAAAGAGGCAGGCGCCGGAGACTGGAAGGCAGGAAACAAAGTTTTATTACGTCGGAGTGGAACACATCAGATCAGACAGCGAGGTATCGTCACGAGGTGCTCTAACTGCATCTCAGAGACCTGGTCTCTTATACACACATTTATGACTTTATTGCAGGGTTATCATACATGGCACATTCTTGAGATCACTTTGATACATGAAAGAACATCCTCAGAATCCCCGGCTCAGATCCGATCCCACACATAGATACAGTAGAAGTCCCCACCCCACCCACAGTAGGAGATGGCTATCACACAGCTGGACATTCTGCCAATTCCCGGGGGTGTGTGCGACCGGTCGGGTCTCAGGGGGTGGGGGGCCTTGATCTACTGTAATCCCTTTGATGTGGGGTGTTTCCCTTACAGTAGGGGCAATAAACTGCATCCGCAGGGCTAGGTGATGGCCTGGGATCGGTTCGGACAATGGGGCGCAGAGGAAGGGGGTTATCAAAAGAGATGCATGACCATGTATGGGATGTCGGTCAGGCGTGGGATGTGGTTCCATGGCAGGGTCGCGCAGAGGGAGAGGGTTTATGGCCCGTGTATGAGAGAGCGGGGGTGGCCGGCGCGCGGGGGAATGCTTGCAGCGCCAGGAGGACGCGCTGGCGATCGGCAATGAGCAGGGAGAGACCTGAGGAAAATAAAATATCATGAGGCCTATGTGTCCCCGTGTGTTCCCCCACACTCATGTGCACATACATGTCACCTACGTATTTCCCCTCCATGGCCTGTCTATCATGATGCATATTCTATAACGTGGCCCGCCATAATCCAGTCTCCCATGAGAGAAACGACAAATCTGCTCTGAGGCCTACACGTTTTGCATCATGTTTTCCCGCATTTCCATTTTTGTGGCCCAGCCAGAGCCGAAAAGAGGCTTCAGGCCTCAGAACGCTCTGAAAGCTGTAGCTGCGTATCCTTGGCCTTGCACACTTGGGCCTCAGCCAAAGGGGCCCTGTCCGAGACAGTATTGAGCACGGTTATCTGCTTACTCCTACCGAAACCACATTCCTGCCTGGAGAAGGAGGGATAAACATGACCCATCTGCAAAGGAGAAAGCCTAGCCTTTCTGTCTCTTTTTGTGTGATTACAAAGCTCACGTCAGTGAAAAGCCCATAGCCCCGTGCAATACTTCAGCAGTAAACGAAGAAATAAATGCCACATTGGCCCTTGGTGATGGGCAACCTATGTCACGAATCAGTCCCTGCTCCAAACTTTAGATATCAGATAATACGAGATGTGCTGGTCACCCTGACACTGAAGGCCTCATTTTCAGACTCCAGACTCCCCGGTTGCATAGCAACCCTTTCACACATCAGTTACACGTCATGCTCGAGTTGAGCACAAGTAAGGCAAAGTTCCAGTAAAGTTCCAGCTGATCACGCAACCCCCTCCAGGCATCCACCCACCTATGACACTTACCTATTATCATCAAGTGGACGCCCACCTTCACGCCTACTTACACGCCCACATGCTCTTATCTCATTCTCTCTTGCTCCGCCTGAAGCGCTCTTGCTTACGTATATTATTACAAACATATATATACTGTACTCTGTGAATAAAGTTTGAGAATACCTTTTTGAGAACCCTGGTCCTGATCCCTTGTGGTGATGGAACTATTCTCCCTATAACTCGAGTTATTTGAATAAAGCCCTTTTGAACCTGATACCACGGACTCAGCCTTTTGCTTCATGTATAATTGTATTGATATCTAGAAATTCTGAAACTCGTAATAATTTATTTACGACATAATGGCGCCCGAACAGGGACTGATCTCCTTCCCCATGCGCCGGAGATGAAGGTCCAGTTTTGCCCCCTTCCACAGCCGTGACGGACTTCGAGTGTACACGACGCGGGTTTTCCCGGCAACTCCCTCAGGCCAACGAAGGAGACGGACTGCGACCAGGCATCCATACGAGGCGGTGAGGATTGCGGATCGTCCCGACCCAGAGCCCACCTGCGAGAGAGCTGTGTCCGAGGTTTCAAGAGATCCACCTAAGATACGCCATTCCCTGCGCAGCGTCAAGTGTCCGAGGCCTTCAAGTTCAAGTTCAAGTTCTGCTTCCCGGTGAGTTTCTCATGGGGGTTGCAATCATGACGGGTTCATTTAATGAACACGGTAAAGACGTGTCTCACTTCTGAGACCGGTATGTTCAAGAGCATGCATTCAAGAATTAATGTTTCAAGATTTAGAGGCCAAGTTTTCAGGTGCACCGATATAGCTGTATGAATGTTATCGTCTTAAGTTAGGTTCAGTTAGGTTTGAATGTGTCAGGTTTGTGTGTAAGTTCGTTGCATTGTGATTTTTTTTTTTTTTGATTCATTGTGATTTTTTGTTTTCGGTTACATTCCAACATGCCGTTATTTTCGAAACTGCGTAAGATAGGTACCAGGAAAGGTGTACTAGAAGAACCAGTTAACATTCCGCCTAGAGACACACCTGGACATTTCATGTACTGTAAGCATGGTTTAGATGCCGTGTTGTTTTTAGAACTGTGGGTGGATTACACGAAGGATTTAGAGACAAAGTATAATTGGCCTTTACGGGAACGTGGGATGCGGAATGCATCATGAAGGTAGAGGAAGAGATACGGAAGAGAAAATCTAGACCTGCTCAGAAGGATGCCATTGAGTTATGGCGCAAGGAATCTCATAGAAGAACAGAGAAAGAGTTCCACAAAGCAGAGAGAAGTAGACAGGAGTCCGAAAAAGCAAAAGAAAAATTACAGGAAGAAGGGGAGCGGGTAAAAAGAGAGCAGGCTGAAAGAGAAAGAAATACTGCCGTTGCTGGTATTTATCCCGTCCTTTCAGAGGAACTAGCAAAAGTGGCCCCAGTAGAAAAATTAGTTAGAGTGCCACCGCCAGTACCCCGAAAAATAAAACAAACAGCATCCGACACGTTCATTAACAACTACCTAGAGGAACCCCCACCATCATACGTGGACGGAATTTTCCCTGCACCCCCAACGCAAGAACAGCTCCAGGAGCTCGAGGACGGCGGGGAGGGAGGATCCGGGGCAACATCAGGAGGGGGGCCGACAGTAAAAGTAGCAATCTCCGAATGTATATATGACCCAGATCCAGGAAAGGGCAGAATGCTCATGTTTTCATTACGGCTTAGACGAGCAGTCACAGATTTGGAAAAATTACCAGATATGGAGAAACATCTAAAGAAAATTTACACATTCATAAGAACAGGGGAAGGTCCTGAGTGTATAGCAGAAGCCGTACAAAATAGAAAGGTAATTATTAAGAACTATATCCTTCGCTTCCTAATTAATTGTCTGATCAGAGAAAAGGACGAAGGTGATGGTGATGTAGACCGTTGTTATACTGGTTGGAGTGATCGCATAGATGCCGGTCAGCATGATAAATCAGGCCAAACAGACAACATGTTGACCAAAATCTGGAAGGCAATAATAGCATCACATGAAGGAAGCCCGAACGAAACAGCTGAGTTATCATCTGATGACGAAGCAGGGGACAAAGACAGAATACATTATGTGGGCCGTGCCCGGCGATTCGAAAGGCCCAAGGGCCTCAATCACCGTAAACAGGGAACTGCCATAAAGGAAAGATATTCCCTAGAAAGTTTGTTCCAGATCACCGAAAAAGCGGTGAATAAATGGCTGGGTAACGATCAGCCCCTCACCCCGACCGAAAATGAATTAGCACGATCAGCCACCCTGTGGATATCCCAATATGATATTTATAATAATGATATCGTAGCCCAAACGTTCTTGAGCCTCCCACCAAACGAACAGCGCATAGCTGGTGTTTACATGGTCCAACATTTGATCACGCTATATGAGCGTCAATATTCTGGTCCTGGTTTGTTCTATAAGTTGCTGGACGACATAATACTAGACAGGTGGATGAACATGGGTACAGAACTGATTAATGTCATTCTGGATCAGCGACACAAGTATATAGTATACGTGACTAGATCCCTGCTTCCCGCTCCACCTCAGGTTAAGGAACAGTCGTACGACAAGCTGAACCCCCTACGAGAGGTTCATCCTGTAAAGGATGCAAACAATGACCTGCAACGGGTGTATGTCTACACCCCCTTGTCAAAATTAGAGATACTGGAAATGAAGAAAATGTTACCATCCCATGATAAAGACCCGGGGGGTTTTCACCGAGAACTAAAGGACATTCTTCGCTTAGGAGAATATACATATGCTGACATTCTAAAGTTATTAAAAGTACTATTGCCCGCTGGTATTTACGAGAAATTGAAAGGACAGGACTGGGAGGTGGGAGACAAAAGACTCAGTTGGGACATACTGGAGAGAGAGGAGGTAGGAAGAGGCCCGGGGGTTGGTCTGGGTCCTCGAGCTAAAGACCTACCTTAACTCCTTGTACAAGTTTTGCCCAGATTACTAATCACCAAGAAGGAAGACTGGGATGCTATTTCGGCATGTAAACAGAAACCAGACGAAGACACTAGCAATTTTTACTCTAGGTTCGAGAAATGTTTCACTATCAATAGTGGTCTTAAGCCCGGTAGTGATTCATATCCCCATCTTTTCGTGAGCAAACTAGTAGAAAATTCCCTACCAGAAGTGAAGTATAGGGTACTAAAGGTTGAGAGTACTTGGCAAGCAAACAGCCCTTCACAAATGTTACAGATGTTACAATACCACCAGAACAGAATTAGAGAGGAACATTAACAGGATAAGAGACGCATGAGAGACACAAAGATGAAGATGCTGGTGGCCCAATCAACAACGGCAAACACAAACACGAACAAGAATAGCACGAAACAAAATACTGGGACGTGTAATTATTGCAAGAAGCCAGGTCACTTCGTAAATGAATGTGCGGTCCTGAAACACAATATAGCGATAGGTAAAACAAAGCCACGATCTTATCCTCCCAAAGAAAGTAACACACATCAGACATCAGACACCTTTCCACCGCCGCCGCCGCCTGTCCATGCACCTGTACCAGCCCACGCCACAGCACAAATGTATGAGCACGCTCAGACTAACTATGCAGAATATCAAGCATATTCGTGAAAAAGCCCAGAGAGGGAATTCGACTTGCCCATTATTCCAGTTCCTGTGGACCAAGCGGGTCCCTATGTGCATGCACGTTTACTAGGACAGAATAAAAAGTTTTTGATTGACACCGGGGCAAGTAGAACTACCATCAGTCATTCTGAGGTTCCAGGGGCACCCCTCTCGGGCTCAAAGAGTATATCCCTGGGCTTTTCAGGAAGGCCTATTATCAATGAGGTTTCAGAACCAGTCTCTTTAGGAGTCGGTCCACTAATACATACAACAGACTTACTGCTTACTAAATCATGTCCAGAAAACTTACTTGGCATAAAAACATTAAAGGAACTGGGAGCAGTTATCTGTTGCTCGCCAGAAGGAGTGCGACTGTATTTACGTGATTTCAAGGGACATTTTGTTATGAAAGATGTTGACATCAGGCTTCAAAATGTACCGCAGCACCTATGGGCACAAGGCCCGACTGACGTAGGTTTCATGAACATTACACCATACCAGGTCACCCTCAAGGAAGGAGTGGTGCTGCCACGGATTCGACAATATAAAATTCCACCTGAAGCTGAAGTAGGGTTGCTGAAAATTATCGATGAACTCATTGCACAAGGGGTGGTGATAGAGACAGAGTCAAACATATGCAATTCACCTGTTCTTCCTATTCTTAAAAGAACTGATCCCAATGCATCACCTATCTATAGATTAGTTGTGGACCTGCGAGAATTAAACAAATGTGTGGTGCCACAGTACCCTGTGGTCCCGGACATTTCTTCATTATTGACTGCCATTGATGCGAAGGCTACGTTCTTTACAGTTATTGATCTAAAGAACGCCTTTTTCAGTATCCCAATACATCCGGACAGCCAATATCTTTTCGGTTTCAGTTTAAGAGGTCGCAGCTTCAGATTCACAAGAGCACCACAGGGCTTCACGGAAAGTCCTAGCATCTACAGTCAGGCGCTCAAAAGACAACTAGACAGTATTCATATGCCTACCACTACAGCGCTGATACAGTATGTAGATGACATTCTCATTACTGCACGATCGGAAACTGACTGTGAAAATGCATCACTCACTGTTTTACATTTCCTGGCTGACAAGGGGCACAAGGTGTCCCCTTCGAAGTTAAAATTCTGTGAACAGCAAGTGGCGTACCTTGGGCACTTGCTATCCAAGGAGGGCAGGCGACTGACACCAGAACGTATTCAATTGATCTCTGGCCTTTCACAGCCCACGACACAAAAGGAGGTACGTGCATTCATTGGCCTCACTTCATATTGCAGGCAGTGGATTCCCCAGTATGCTCACATAGCCAAGCCCCTAATACAGTTGACGACACAGGAGGTAGCTTCTACTAAAGTCCTCCCTTGGACACAAGAACACACTGTGGCATTTGAAGAATTAAAAAGAGCTTTATGTCAAGCACCTGTTTTAGCGATCCCTGATTACAACAAATCTTTTATGCTTTTTGTGACAGAGCGGGATGGAACAGCACTATCTGTCCTCACACAAGATCATGCAGGAAAACACAAGCCCTGCGCTTATTTCTCTAGTACATTGGACCCAGTAGCACAGGCTTTGCCTGCGTGCCTAAAATCTGTTGCAGCAACAGCCTTAGCCATAAGACAAAGTGACTCGATAGTGCTGGGCCACCCCCTGACAGTACAAGTACCACACGCAGTAGAGGTTCTCTTGAACCGAACACAAACACAACACCTGACTGTAGCGAGACTGACAGGTTATGAGCTGACGCTATTTCAACCACACATAGAGATCAGATGATGCAACATATTGAATCCTGCTACTCTTTTGCCCTCCAGTACAGAAAACGTTTCCCCACATGACTGTGTTGAAGTAATACATACCGTGACTAAACCAAGACAAGACTTGACAGATGTAGCACTCCCAGACCCTGACCTAACACTCTATGTTGACGGCTCATGCATGAGGACGGGGGCGGGAGAATTAGTGGCAGCATATGCAGTGACCACTGCTACTGAAATCATAGAGACTAAAAGAATAGACATACTGGCAGCACAAGCAGCAGAGCTCATCGCTCTGACACAAGCGTGCATAAGAGCTAAGCACCTGAGAGTAAATATTTACACTGATTCACAATACGCATATGGGGTAGTGCATGACTTCGGCGTCCTATGGAGGGAAAGAGGTTTCTTGACTTCTCACGGGGCCAAGATACAGCATGGCCCCCTTATTCATGCCCTTCTGGAAGCGATACATTTACCAACAGCCATAGCTATCCTGAAATGCAAAGCACATACTAAAGCCACAGATACCATTTCTCAAGGCAATGATCTGGCAGACCGAACAGCTAAACAGACAGCTCAGACCCCACTAGACATGACGAAATCACAGGTACCATTAAGGTCCAAAGCCATGACAGTTAGGGATCCTTCCAAGGATGTACAAGACATACAGACACATGCTACTCTAGACGAATTAAAGAAATGGTCGGAACAAGGAGGGGTACTGACTGATCGGGGTTGGATGACTAAGGGCAAAGAAACATGGTTTCTTCCTGATTCAATGGTACAAGTGATCATAAATACCGCACATAGTCCTGCACACTTAGGAGAGAGAGCAATGCTAGACAGTTTACAGAATATATGGTTCAACAAGCACCTGCGTGCAGCAGCGAAACAAAAGGTCAGAACATGTATGATCTGTTGCCAATTCAATCCTGGTAAAGGCATTCCAATGGAACAAGGTGGTTTCCATCCACCTGACCATCCTTTTGAAGTCCTTCAAATGGATTATATCCAAATGGACAGATGCAGAGGTTACAAATATGTCCTAGTAGTAGTATGTTCCCTATCAAGATGGACAGAGGCCTATCCAGTCCCTGATTATATTGCTGTAACTACCGCCAGACAACTGGTGCGAGAGTTTTTCCCACGTTATGGATTACCGCGTGTCGTATATTCCGACAACGGTCAGCCTTTCTCTTCTGAACTCATGAAACAAGTGTCCCTTCTGTTAGGGTATACCTGGAAGTTCCATTGTGTACGACATCCTGAGGCAGCAGGCCTTGTAGAAAGACATAATCAGACCTTAAAAATAAAACTAGCAAAGATTTGCGCAGACAAAGGTGTGGATTGGATGGTAGCCCTGCCGGTTGCCCTCTTTTACATGCGAATGGTAGCCCATTCTAGAACAGGCTTATCTCCCTATGAAGCGGTCTTTGGTAGACCACCGAATATGTGGGGCACTCCAATGCCTAAAAAGATCACTGATGTTGATAGTAACATGCTGACAGATTACCTGGCTTCCTTGATGTCTGCACTACTCTCTTGTCGTTCGCAGGTTGCTGCCGCCTTCCCTGACAACACCCAGGTCAAGGAACATTCCCTCGCTCCTGGGGACTTTGTTCTCATAAGGAACTTTGACAGAACGAGCCCGCTTGAGCCAAGGTGGAAGACGCCTAAACTGATATTATTAACTACGAGGACCGCTGTTAAAGTCGAAGGACGAAAAGGATGGGTTCATCTACATCATTGTAAATGCTACTTTGGGAATAACGATTCGTTTAAAAGAGACATAAAGACTTCAGACTTTGAGCCCCCTTTATTAGAGACTCCCCAGCAGAAGTACAAAATCAAACTTAGATCTAACAAGTCAGAACCCGTTTGATCAATTAAGTCCACTAGGTGGTGAAGCGGTTGAACATGTATTCTGGCTCGCATAAGATCTTGGATACCGCAGATGAGAAAAAGAGCAAGATGAAAACCAAATACTGTAAAATATTACGTGGTAGATGTATAGTGACTCTGATATTTTTATTTCTTCTGTGCATCACGATGATATGTATCAGCTTAATACTACATGCTATTTTTCCTCCTATTGCCTCACTCTTACACTCTACCAATGATACCATAAAGCACACATTTAGTGATCTGCCATCCCATGAGCTATCATATCGACTTGCCTTACGCAACAATACTTTTATCCAGATGCTGCACCATTCACATCAGACTAGCAATGCTACAGACTGCTGGGTCTGTGGCCGACTTCCCCCGTATCAGAAGGTGAAGGGAGTGTTGCCTCTTTTCCCTTTTCCATTCTCCCATAATGGTTCTTGCGGAGCATGGTTTGCCTTAATGACATCCATCAACGGTGATGCCAAAGAATGTCAAGATAAGGAATGTAGGGGCGACTGGGTATGGGGTAACTTGAACAAAGTGATGAATAAAGCATGTTTCCCAGATGAAGAAGGTCTTCCCCAAAGGAAAGGTACCGATCTAGAAAATGAAGAGTATCTGCAAGGAAATGCGACCCTTGACTTTATAGTGTTGAATGTCAAGCCCCTACACAATTTAGGTCCATCCTCAATCACAGTCCTGCCAGTAAAAGGGAACTTGTGTGTCAGAAAAGAAGGCTCTGTACAGTTGGGGCACAGCGAGTGTAACACTATACTAGTGTTCAAAGACAAAGGAAAGTCTTACTTCAGAGCATCACGACACACCTACTTTATTTGTGGCCAGACAGCCTATGTACAACTGCCCTTAGACTGGGGTGGGACGTGCTATATATCATTTCTCCTACCACCCGTTTTCTTGGCCCCATCGAACTATCATCAAAATCTTCAACTAGCACTTATCAGGCACAGACGTGGGCTCGATGACTCTGGCATTGACCAGACTGAAACAGCTTGGGAGCAATATACAGATTTCAACAAAGGATTCTTTTTCTTCATAGGTCCCGTCCAGAATAGTAAACTTATCCGCAGACTAACAAGGATTCTAGAAACAGTTGCTAATGAGACTGCATCAGCCCTGGGGAACTTGACCCAGGAACAGTCTGCTATGAGAATGGTCGTTCTTCAGAATCGTCTTGTTCTTGACGTCATCCTAGCGGATAGGGGCGGGGCCTGTAGGGTCATCGGTTCCAGCTGCTGCGTTTTCATACCTAATAACGCACCGTCTGTATACAAAGCAATAACAAGACTCCACAAGATTGCCCAAAGCATACACCAAGACCCAGGCACGTGGACTTGGTCCAGTTGGCTCTGGGAAATAATATCAGCATGGGGATGGAAAGTGTTGACGGTCTGTGGACTAATACTACTGATGATATTCAGTTGTTGCCTATGT
This sequence comes from Triturus cristatus, assembly GCF_964204655.1. Taxonomy (NCBI): domain Eukaryota; kingdom Metazoa; phylum Chordata; class Amphibia; order Caudata; family Salamandridae; genus Triturus; species Triturus cristatus. The sequence continues at coordinate 295,479,115 of NC_140582.1, read as the reverse complement.
CTACAGTGTGGCCCGGCCATATGCGGCCTGTGTGCTACTGCATGTGTCCCACATCCCCATTTACAAAGCATTGAAAATGGAAAAATAATGCTGCAAGAACAGATTGACTGTCTAATGAGAATAGATATGACGTAAGGGTCCACTAGGGGACAAGGAGGGAATGAGGAAAATAAAATATCATGAGGCCTATGTGTCCCGTGTGTTCCCCCACACTCATGTGCACATACATGTCACTTACGTATTTCCCCTCCATGGCCTGTCTATCATGATGCGTATGCTATAACGTGGCCCGCCATAATCCAGTCTCCCATGAGAGAAACGACAAATCTGCTCTGAGGCCTACACGTTTTGCATCATGTTTTCCCGCATTTCCATTTTTGTGGCCCAGCCAGAGCCGAAAAGAGGCTTCAGGCCTCAGAACGCTCTGAAAGCTGTAGCTGCGTATCCTTGGCCTTGCACACTTGGGCCTCAGCCAAAGGGGCCCTGTCCGAGACAGTATTGAGCACGGTTATCTGCTTACTCCTACCGAAACCACATTCCTGCCTGGAGAAGGAGGGATAAACATGACCCATCTGCAAAGGAGAAAGCCTAGCCTTTCTGTCTCTTTTTGTGTGATTACAAAGCTCACGTCAGTGAAAAGCCCATAGCCCCCGTGCAATACTTCAGCAGTAAACGAAGAAATAAATGCCACATTGGCCCTTGGTGATGGGCAACCTATGTCACGAATCAGTCCCTGCTCCAAACTTTAGATATCAGATAATACGAGATGTGCTGGTCACCCTGACACTGAAGGCCTCATTTTCAGACTCCAGACTCCCCGGTTGCATAGCAACCCTTTCACACGTCAGTTACACGTCATGCTCGAGTTGAGCACAAGTAAGGCAAAGTTCCAGTAAAGTTCCAGCTGATCACGCAACCCCCTCCAGGCATCCACCCACCTATGACACTTACCTATTATCATCAAGTGGACGCCCACCTTCACGCCTACTTACACGCCCACATGCTCTTATCTCATTCTCTCTTGCTCCGCCTGAAGCGCTCTTGCTTACGTATATTATTACAAACATATATATACTGTACTCTGTGAATAAAGTTTGAGAATACCTTTTTGAGAACCCTGGTCCTGATCCCTTGTGGTGATGGAACTATTCTCCCTATAACTCGAGTTATTTGAATAAAGCCCTTTTGAACCTGATACCACGGACTCAGCCTTTTGCTTCATGTATAATTGTATTGAGATCTAGAAATTCTGAAACTCGTAATAATTTATTTACGACAGACCAGGGTGCCTAAAATGGCTGCTGTGCGCTTTCCTGTGTGTCGCGCTGGGGAGAGACAAGATGGCGCAGATAATGTTCAGTTTGCAAGCTAAATTTCCACAGCGGGACGCGTGCGGGCGGCGCCGGGCTGAGTTGGTGGGTACACTGGACGCCTTTTTGGTACGAGCTGAATCCGTGCTGGTGCACGAAATTGAGGCCACTGAGCGGAGACTGTCTCTAGACCCCAGGCTGTTGGGGGGGGGCTAATCTTGCTGCTCCACTATGTGCCTCCAGATCACCACCTATAGACATAGACATTATTGATAAGAGCAGGTCGCCCATCCATAGTCAGGCCCCCATGCCTTTTGAGCATTCCCCCAATCCCACTATTCAGACCAACCGGGCCAGCCCAGCTAGGGTAAAGACTAGGGGGATGAAAGCTGTGGGAAGACCTGCCAAGGATCCCCAGATTAAAACTAAGAAGGGACGTAGTACTACTAAAACTAAATTTACACCTGCCAATGCCCAGACCGAGGCTTCTGTTCATGATGATTCTAATCACCCTCTTATAGATATTCACCCCAGTGACCCCTATGTTATCAACTCTTCCTTGTCGAAAAAGGAATTTACCATTTTTTTAAATGAAAACCTTTCTGCCATTCTGGAGCCATTCTACAAACGCCTGGACTTGGTCGATCGCAGGTTGGCTAAGATGGAGGAGGCCCTGGTTTGTAAGCCCCCAGCACCTACACAGCAGCTTTCCCAGCAAACCTTAGCAGGGGTTACTCCATCACTGCTAGACGATAATTGTGGTATCCAGTCGGGTGCCACGATATGTTCTAACATTTTGGTGGATGCAATAAGGAATCCAGGAGACATAAGAACTAGTGTACCAACAGATAGATCCAGTGTAGAGGTACTTCCCAATAAAACATCTTTGGCCCCTAGGAGTAGCTGTGGTCAACTATCTGGCAAAAATTTAGGTGATCACATGAGGCATCCCTTCTTACATTTGCCACCCCAAGCCACCCCCTATACCATTGTTTTGGCAAATGTTCCCTCCTTACCAACGGAGTCCCACGAGCATTGGTCTTCTCTCAGGAACAAGGCTCTACACTATTTGAATAAAAAGACCGGCATCGGGGATAGGCTGTATATGGATTTTAAAATGGCTAGACGGATCGACTGGGTTGGTCACTCGGACAAAAACCTTGCCGGGGACTGTGTGGTCTTAAGTTTTAGGTCACCAGGTCTGGTTAAACACATACTACAGATTGCTGCCAATGCCCCCTTTGATTGGCTGCCCATGAACATCCTACCGCTAGGCTATTTCTACAAACAGGAGGTGGCTATGCGATATAGAGGTGTCCAACCATACAAGGGAGCCCCATTTAGACCAGATCCCCGAATCGAGCTAAGCAATCGGTTCGAGGCCTTATCCTCTCTAGAAGACATTGATTGACAGAGGTTGGGTGGTTTGGGTCATCCTGTGGAAGGTGGTACTGGAACTGCTGCTGAACCCGTTGTATTCCAACATGTCGACTCGGTAGAGTGTGACGCTCAAATGGGGATCCCCATTCCTTCCACAATGCAGTCAGACAGAACATATGTAGAGCCATTAACGACTGTTGGGTGTTCAACTAACCGAGTGCCTAAGGAGCCCATGACCATTGCTTCTTGGAATATTGCCGGATTGGAATCTAAGACTGGCCTAGCAGATTGGTCTTTATCAATCGACGAAGTTGACATCTGGGCATTCCAAGAAACATTGGCAGTGGAGAATATCTTTCATGCATGTTATTTACATTTCTCGAAACCTGCATCCAGGGGATATAGAGGGAGACCGGTGGGGGGTTTAACATTTTGGGTTAGGCAAAATAGGGGGGTGAGTATTGAATTGATTCCCCTTGATAACCCGGATATTCTGGGTATCAAAGTCAAATTTCAGTTTGGCCCAAGTTTAGTTTTATTCAATATATATGCTAAGGGCCAAGTGGGTGGTAGGAGCTCCCAGGTTATCTCTACACTTGAGACTTTTTTAGCGGAAGACCCAACATGTGACAACACTATCATTATGGGAGATTTCAATACTTGTTTTGAACCCCTGGGCAGTGAGGATGGCATGCTGAGTGAGGAGGAAGACGCCTTTTGGGGCGTCCCACAGTTGGATCTACCTCCTGCAAAGAAATGGATGGAGGCAGCGATCCAAGTTAAAGGGTTGTGTTTGGAATGGGGCTACAGAGCAGTTAATGGTAGGACCAAATCCGATGCCCTGGGTGTTGCAACGTTTGATAACGGCCGTACAAAAAGTAGGATTGACTACATATTGGTCAATTTGGTAATCTGGCGCTTTGTGCTAGACAAGGTCGTCCAAACTCGCACCGAAAGCGATCACAACCCACTGATCCTTTCTCTAGATATACAAGGTTTTAACCCCCCGGTTGCCGGGAATCCAGCCAGTTGCGGAGCCCCACTAATGTTGGGTAATGATTTTAGGCGAGTCAAATGGGCTAAGGTGGCTCTTGATGAGATAAAAGTGTTAGAGATTAGGGCCCTGGTTGCTGGAGCTCTTGGAGAAATCAATGAATGTAGTTCACAGGACACGCTTAACATCAAAGTGCCATTGATTCACAAGGAGCTCACCAGCAAGCTGAAGAACTACTTTATTAACACTAAGCCCATGAAGACCAATCAAAAACACGAACCAACATCTTGGTACAATGAGCTATGTAGGTCCGCACACAAAGCCCTCCTGTCCGCTATTAAATCTAGAATTTATCCAACAATTAAACAGGTTCGGCTCTTGTATAAATCCACACTAAAGCAGGCTAAAAGAGAGTGGGACGAGAGCCGTTGGAAAGATCTGCTTGAAGCCTGTAAAGGCAGGAATATGTCCCACTTTTGGGACTTAGTAAAGTGGGGGAATGGACAGAGGTCGCTAGTTCCTAGTAACAATGTGGACCCACAGCACTGGGTTGCCCACTTTGAAGCTCAATACCAACAGGGCTCAGAGCGGGTGCCATTTGCCCCTGTTATAGTCATAGACGCTCCTCTAAGGTTCAGCATTAAAGAAGTGGAGGCGGTCCTGAAGAACATCCCCAGTGGCAAAGCTCCCGGCCCCGACTGCATTCCAGCGGACGTGTTTAGACAGGATCACGATCTTTGGGCCCCATACATAACTAATCTGATGAACTCATTGGCAGGGGGAACCCCATTCCCCAATTCCTGGTCCGGTGCAGACATAATCCCAATTTTTAAAAAGGGAGATCGTTCTGCACCGGGCAACTATAGGCCAATCAGTCTCATTGACGCGTTGCAAAAAATTATTGCTCGCGTCATTCTTGGGAGAATCCATATTTGGATGGCTGAAGGAGATATACTATCTAATCTCCAAGTAGGGTTCCGGGCACACATGGGAACACTGGACCAGGTCTTTAAGTTCGTTCTACTTTATTGGAAGGAGGTCTTTCTGGGCAAGGGGCTCATCTTTGCAGCATTTGTGGACTTAAAATCCGCATTCGATCTTGTCCCAAGATCTAAACTCTGGGACGTGCTGCTAAGGCTAGGGATGCCCAAGGAACTAGTTGATTTCGTGATCAAGCTTTATAGCTCCAACTACGCCCAGGTTAGTTGGGGGAACCCGGGAGAGGTTACAGAACAATTCAAGGTAGAAAAAGGAGTACGTCAGGGGTGCGTTCTTGCCCCAACATTGTTCTCTTTGTTTATAAATGGGGTCGTTCAGTTTTTTGAGGATTATTCCACCGATGCCCCAAAGCTGGATGGCCAAAGGGTGCCCTTGCTCATGTTCGCTGATGATACCCTGATTTTGTCCAAAACACGGCAGGGTCTGCAGCGGGCTTTATCCGGCTTTGAGGCCTTTTGTAGCGAACATGAGCTTGTGGTAAACATAGAGAAAACTACATTTATGGTTCTCCACGGGAGAGGAGACGTCTCGGCCAAAGTTTCAATGGGTGGGAAGCCTCTAGAGCAGACCAAAGTTTTTACCTACCTAGGTATTACCCTGGGTGAAAAGTTGAGCTGGACCCCACAGATGAAGTTCCTAGCTCTGAAACACTCACAGCTTGCAGGAGCCCTCCTAAGGGAGCATAGGCTCTCTTTAACCAAACCAGTGGCCCCCGTTATCAAGCTGTATTCTTTGACAATTGTCCCTGCCATTTTATACGGTGCTGAGATTTGGGGGTGTTGCAATTTGTCCGATTTAGTTCTTGCCCAAAATAAATTTTTAAGATCAATCGTAGGCCTCCCACAATCGACCCCTCGACTCCCTTTATTGTTTGATCTAGGGTGTAATCCTATCGAGGACATTGTACAGCTTAAAATGGTCCTCTTCTGGAGAAGGTTGTGGTCTACCCCAGAACTTCATCATTTCACCATGGCATTACTTGAAGTAAGGGGGTTGGACCACTTAAATAAGATTTCTTGGCTTAAAAACGTCAAAAATCTTCTTGTAGATATGGGAATGAGGGAGTTTTGGGTATCCCCGGACATCGTTACCCCCCCATCTAAGACTGACATAAAAGTAGCATATTGGAGTCTGTCAAATGTAGGAGATACTCTACTCTGGTGGGCTCCCCGCTGACTAGAGCCTTTTGGGATTTCAAAGATGAACCAACCCTTGAAGTATACTGGGATTTGATCACCAAACCCCGAGATCGTAGGCTGTTCCATCAGTTCAGGGTTGAAACGCTCCCACTTAGGAAATTTACCAGTAAATGGAAAACTGGTATGGGAGATAGGTGTCCTTTCTGCCCTGACTGTATTGAAGACATAAGCCATCTTTTGTATGTCTGTCCAGCCTACCACCTAGCTAGGGGCATGTGGCTCAAACCCCTGTGCAGATCCCTTTGTACAACCTCTGCTATGATCGCCAAACGTCTCCTGAAAATTGGAGACAATTAAACCATTATAATAGGGGTTGCCAAATTCTTGAGTTGGTCTTGGGCTATCCGTGAAAGGAATGGTGGGATATAGTAAATGGGTGTATTTTATTTTTTTAGATGGAGGTTTATGGTATTATGATTATTCACATTTTAATGAATTGTTGCTGTGTATAAACTATGTATTTTGTGATTCCCACTGGGACACTGTACCTTTTATTGTTTTATTGTATGTGTCTTTAAAGATGAATAATCGTAATAAAGACTTTGTGACTGACTGGAACAGAGTGGCAGATACTTATGCTGAATTGTGTCTCTCACTAGGTGCCAGTGTTTAAAAATTATGTTTCTCATTAAATTACAATCAGTGTGAAAGGTACTCACAAAAATCATGTAACCTTCTGCCTCAGTGTGTGTTTTCGGGGTAAACAAGTGTTCACTGTTGGTGTACCATGCTCTTTTTCTGGATCTTTCGAGTAGTTGGAAGGGGTACCCTCCCTCAGCTAGAAGGTTGATGAGTAAGTCAGATTCCCCCAAAAAATCTTCCTTTTTTTAACAATTCCTACATACTCTCAGGAACTGATGGTAGGAAAGGTTATGTCGTAGGACTCTGGGATGGTGACTGGAGTACATCAAAAGGGAATTCCATTCTGTGGGTTTCCTGAATAGGGATGTGTAAAGAAACTGGTCTTCTCTTTTGATATTGAGATCAAAGAATGTGATGTGTGAATTTCTGTACTCTAAAGTGGACAAGTAAAACCATCAAAGAAGATGCAAATAAATGAGGCAGATCACTGTTCCTGTTTCCTGTTGATGTCGGCATGGTGCACATGGGCTGCCGAGTGTCAAACTCTCCAGCCTCTGTCCTTCTACTACCACTTATGACCTCCTACGGCCCCCATCCTCGCAGATTTTGCCACTCTCTTCAGTTGCATGGCCACGGCTAGTCTGCCTGCCGCACACCTTGCACTGCCCGCCGTCACCCATCTGCTGACATCTCATCCGTTGCTTCGGCTGTATCTGCTGCAAGGGCGACTATCGGACTCTGGCGGCACTGCATTGCTGACCCATCTCTATGGGCCATGGCTGGATCAGGTTGCCACCGCTGTGGTGTGGCATTGTGTGGGGTTGCGCTCTCTGGAGGCTGATATTGCATGATTTTGGCCCTTTGGTTTCTGTTTCTTTTGGAGTATCTGGACGTAATTCGTCCCCAGAAACGCCACAGACTGACATTGGAGAGTTGGCAGGGGAGGAGGTAAGGTGGCACTCAGTGTGTGTCACACTGAGTTGAGCCCAGCCTCATGGAAGTGGCCCTGCTAGGCTAGAGTGTGGCTTGTGGAGCCAGTATATCTTCCCCTACACCCACTTACCCTATCTCCCCCCCCCTCGATCAGCCTTAAAGTTCTAACGTTGGATTCAAAGTGTCAGGAAAACTTCGGCAGTGTGTGGTTTAATGGTTAATTCTCAAGAGCAGGTTATAGCGTGAGATAGTATGCACATGAGAAGGCATGTACTGAGGAGTGCTTCATGCCTCAAAAAGCCCAGCGACACTCCACTCTAGAAGCCCACCAGTTGCTTGTGTTCCTGCGACACATTGTCTATACTGACCATTGACTTGTGCAACCACATTAAGCATGTGTACCCATAGTTCAAACTTACCACTGGCTAATGTTAGCACTCACAAAAATGTGTCATGAAAAATGAAACCAGGTGTCAACAAGTGTTAGAAACTCCTGGTTCTTGTGGGACTACATGATGTCTTTGAAAATATTGTGCAAGAAACTCTGATAGTCCACTTTTCCTCACTATAACAACAAAGCCCCCACACTTTTGAGAACTCCTGGATCTTGCCAAATGTAGAGTGAAATCTGTTCATGAAAAGGGTATCAAAAAATATCTCAAACACAAGATCATGGAGGTGAACCCCATGGGAGACCGCCAGTTCCCTGTTGCCTTGATAGACTTTGACTTAAGTGATGATTAAACTCAAAATGCAGCCCTGCCAACACCACTACCTCCAAAATAGGTTAAATGTTCTTCTAGTAAGGCTGAGATAGACTTAGTGGCTGATCGAGTGGTCGACAGGGAACAATTAGCAGTGAGCCTTGACAATTTAGTGATATCAACTGACATCCTTTTAAGTATCTAAAATGTAATAATAATACTGCCAGGACCCTACAGCAGGCGCGGGCAGTGGAAGAGTGCTGACCAGGAAAGCACAAAGAAACAATCCCGGTTAACGACAGGTATAAGACCTGTAACTGCAAAACCGAAGACCCAGTAATACGTCAGGCTTTAACCTTAGCAAACCTCATGGGCAAACCATTCACCCTTCAAACCGGAAGAATTTACTGAGGCAACTGCAGTATCCTTAGAAGATAACTCTCCCTTTGTGAAGGGATGTTTTTATCAGCACAACAAAAAGGAATGAATCAAGGAACTTGTATGGATAAGAGAACCCGCAAGGTTCCCTCCACTATCAAGAAAGTAGAAAAAAACTAATAAATAAATTAATAAAAAGTCAGTCTCAGGAACCACCTCAGAGCAATCGGTGCTCCCCGTATTCACTAAAGCAGGGTCCACCTGTGCCATATCTTTCAACGTTAATATGTCTGCAAAGACAAAAGTTATGATTCGCCTGGGTGCAATGACAAATGTATGATCAACCCGGGCGAGAACGCGGTCTCAGATATATTGTCTCAGTCTAGCTCATTACGAAGGCCCAAGGATGAGGAGGCTCTGATTGATCCTGATCCAGCCCGACAGGCTGTTGGTGGTCCCGACAGAGGCATTACGATGCAACCGCCATCATGGCGATTGCAATGTTTATCCTTTGTGTTGCGGCAGGTGCTGCTGGTTGAGCACATGCTGCAATGCAAAAAGCGGGTACCTGATATATCCCTGCACTACATGGCAGGCACCATGGTGCAGAGATATGCAGGGGGCACCATAGGTTCCCCCTAAAACCCACAACTTAGGGCCAGGGGGGAAGTGGAGCCTGCTACAGGCCCCCAAAGTCCCTTTCCACTTGCCTTTTCATGGCGGGTTACCCGCCATGAACAGCAGGTAGAAAGGGACATCATAATCCCTACGGCGGTCCCTGGTAGGCACCACCACCGTTGTAGGGATATGATTCCCCTTTGATGCGGATGCAGGCTCAAGGAGCCCGTCAGATGAGTGGCGGTCTGCCTTTCTGACTGCCAACTATCCGCCTGCCATGGTAATATAGGGGGCAGATAACATGTTCCCGATGGCGGTGTCGGTCCCACCGTCGTCATAATCTGACATATAATTCCTCGTATTGTAGCAGAAAACATAGGCTTGAAGAATGGTGCATAAGAACTAGATGCCCATCCAGGATTAAGTACCCATTGATTTTAGCTATAAGCAAGCAGCTAAGAGGCAGCTAATTTCAGCTGCCTAGTGTCAACGCAGGCACCCTTGCACCATAGTGCAATGGGGCCTGCTTTGTGGGGAATGATTCTTTATGTGCAGAAAGTTGTCCCTTCCTGCACATAAACAATCTTAAATGGCGATTTGTAACTTCTATGTGTGCTGCTTTGTGCGGCACACAGAGAAGTTGCAAATCGTCATTTTTTTTAAAATTATTGTTTATGAACAGGAAGGGGCACATTCCTGCACATAAACAATTATATATGGCGATTTGCTGTTTCTATGTGTGCTGCACAGTGTAGCACACATAGGAACGGCAAAACGAGGAGAAATAAAGCATTTTCCTCATTACGCCATGTTAAGACCAGGTTTTTTTTGGTCTTAATTTTGGCACTGCCTCTTATTTACGCCACCCTTGTAAATAGGGGGCAGTGTCAAAATCAATGGGTGTTGCAGCGGAACGCCCACAACAACACCCATTGCCCACCCCTTTCACGCTAAGTATAGCATGAAAGGGGGCCTTATTTAAAAGACAGTGTAAAGCCACGTTAAGTGACTTAAACACTGCCTTGTAAATAAGGCAAAGCCCTTATTGCCACTGGAATGTCTTTTAAAGTGACGTTCCTCAGGTTATAGGCCTATTAAATATGCCCCTTAAGTCTGAAAAAGGAGATCATCCTCTGGGTGGTGTATCCATCTATGTGCATTATCAGCTGGAGTTGACAGCAAACATCTAATGGAGAATTCATAATCATGAAGCTTAACCCTTCTACTGAGGATTGTATCGATGGGTATAGCCCTATAAGCTCCATGGTGTTAGCAAACATATATATATACAAATCCAATGGAAAAAAGAGCTGTAATAGAGCATCTAACAGATGCTCTACATTTCTTGTTATTGGCCAATATAAAATTAACTTGGCTTCTAGATTATTCAAACTGGTTTGACACGGAAAATCAACTATGGGAATTACCCAGATAGCTTTAGAATTATCAGATAAAGGTACGAAGGGCGGCCACAGTTTTACTTCGATGCTGAACAACTTTGGCCTTCGAGTATTGAATGGCAGAAGTATAGGTGCTCAAGATGCCACCTATACACATGCATCACATCAGAAGCTGGCCATGTTCAACTATTTGTGAGTCTCAGGCCAACATTTCCAGTGGTTTTGCAATTTTAAAATTGAGCATACACTAATTAGTGATCATGCTGTGCTGTCATGCTCCTTTCCTTTGACGGCTGCCCTTTTGCAAAAAGGTCTTGAATAGGCCACCAAGACGACATTGAACTTATCAGAAGTCTCTGATGAGACAGTAAAATAAGCAATATTAAAATAATTAAATTAAAATACCCCCTGTCCTCGCTGATGAAGTCACGTCATAACTCCTCTAGGGCTGGACAGGCTTCACCAGTGGGCTTCTAGAAGCTTTAGCCTACTCTGGCTGAAGGCGGCGGGACCACCATCGCCCCTCTTCCTTGAGCAGAAAAAATCACCAGCTCATACTGTACATAGATTAAAACACCTGCCCATTTATGAAGAGAATCACTGTGCAAAAGATGAGCAATGGACGGGAAACAGCTTTTACAACGCTGCTGTTACCACACAGGTAGGTAACAATGCAATCGTTACAACAACCGCGTTGTTACCACGCGTGGCTTTGCATCGCAAGTCGTTGCTATTACTTGCTCTAGGTGGTTTGCAACACCAAGGAATGTGTTGGATTTTAAATCCAACACATTCCCTGCTGTTGCGCTAACTGGAGTAGGAATAGTAATTTACACTATTCCTAAGTCCAGCGCGCCATCTAGCACAATTCGTAGAAACAACTTGCGATGTAAAGCCACACGTGGTAACAACACGGTCGTTGTAACGACCATGTTGTAACCTACTGCGTGGTAATAGCACGCGTAGTAAAGTGCTATATTCGCAAAGGACTGCTGTGTTGAAGCCATTAAATCTAAAGATCCCAAAACTTATGGAGAATGGTTCACAAGCTCTTAATGGGAATACACCCAGCGGCCTGACCAATATCTCTGCATCAGGATGGACATCTTACATCATCCTGTTTAATGTGAACTCCTTTTTCCTACACACTAATGTAGTGCCCAATAAAGAGTTATGCAATACAGACAATCCCTCTCCGGTACTCGAGTTGATTACAGATGAGATGGTGGTGGCCACATGCGTTAAGCTGCACGTGGCAGGTGCTCCCGGTCCAAATGGCCTTTCAGCTAGCCTCTTTAAGGCAGCATGAACCGAGTAGTTACCTCACCTCACCTCACTCCGTAAATAATGCTTAACCAAGAATCAAGCCCTGGAGACCTGAAGGGCTCTTCTTTAGAACCAATAGACAAAAAGGGCTCCTATGACAAGCCAGAGAACTTTTGTTTAATTGCTCTACTCGATGTGGACGGAAAATGCTTTGCAAACATTTTGAACAAGGAACTCCAGGAATTAGGGTCTGATAAAACCATATTTACCTCCACCCAAATGGGTTTTCGAAGGGGGAGTGGGACGGAGGTTAGTCTGCAGGGCCAGCACTAGGCATGGGCAGTGTGGGCAGCTGCCCAGGGCCTCGCGCTCAACTAAAAAACAGGGGGCCCCGCTTCACTGTGAAATGCCACACTTTCAAAGTTAGCCCACCTGCTTCTCCAGGGCCCCCTGACCCACACAGTCACAATAAAAATGCTATATTTCTTGACCTTGCTGGTCAGGACATGGTGGAATTCCTGGGGGTGCAGGGGTACAGCAGCCGGGACAGCAACTATGTTGGCTCACAGTGTCAGAGGCGGGGCAGCACCTCTGTTATGTACCAGCCATTCCCTTTCTGCATTTTGTTTATAGGTAACAGAAGGTCCCTTTCTTTCCAGGACCAGCCGGACAAAGGTAAGGAGAGGCGGGTGAGGGGAGAAGGGAGCAGCCAGATAAACTGGCTTTTGTTAACTTTTGCATCATCCATTTTCTTTTATGGGAATGTGCATTTAAAATGTATGTAGAACTGCTGTGGTAGGGCAGTGTTTAGCACAATGACTTGTTACTGCTTCAAGGCCCAGGAAAGGGGGCCCCTTTCCCTGGGTCTCTAAGCACTAGAGCCAGCTGAAAGGTCCAGGTGTAGGGACGCCCTTCCCTGGGCCTTGTAGTCATTACTCCCTCTTATCAAGGAAGCCGCATCCGTTGCGTTAGTTTGCACCTGCAAGACAGACACATCCTGTAACAACCACCACGAGCATACCAGAGCAAGCTCGCATCCCGCTTATTACAGCACATGGGGACCTGAAGTACATTTCTTGCCACCATCCATAAACTTACGAAAGCCCTGAATAAGTTCAATGCTTAATGAACGAAATGCGTTGCCTGGAACTTTGTATTGTCGGATGACATTGAAAATAAAGGATTTATTTGATACAACAAAACAAGTCAACATAATTTATTGAGAATATCACCTTGGTAGTGCATCACTCCATCTTTGGTATAGCTTTACTTAATCTTGCATTTCCTTGGGTGTTTGCTTTTTCCTGGGTGTTGTCACTATTTTTTTATGCAGCATATTGCTCTTGTCTAGTGCGTAATTAGAATCGAGTCGCATCAAGGTGTTTATAGCGGGCGCAATTGGGTTGCAGTTGAAGGTAGTGAGAGTTTCTCTCAGTGGGGCAGTATGGTGTTTAGTGGGGAGAGGTTGTGGCACTATGGTCAGAGCTGCCAAATTTGGAACTGGGGAACCAGGTTCAGCCTTCATGACCAGTCCACCTGACCACTCTCCTGAGGGAGAACATTCTCGTGCTAGACCTTAGAAGGCCCTGCAAGACCTTAGAAGCTCTGATATCTTAGCACCAGCAGGTGGACCCTAGTAGTGGCAAGTGTGGGTTAACCTTGAAGGCCTAGCCACCACAACCCCTATTGAAGCTCACCTCAAGTCTTTTGGGCAGGCGTACGTAGCATGACACCCTAGAGCAGCTCTAGGGCTGTGCGACCGGTGAGATCGCACTGAGTGCCGACTTCAGGTGGGGGCATCATGTTTGAAAGTATATTATGTTTTTGAAAGCACTTGCTGCCTCCTTCCTGGCCTCCAGCAATTGTTGGCAACAATAAAAATGTTGTGATAACTCCAGTGATTAATGTTCTTCCTAGAGAGGGATGGGGTTTTGTCAAGTGGAAGAATTGACTCCTGGAAAGGTAGCGCAGAGGAGGTAATGTGTCTGCTGCAAAGAACATGTACCATGCAGATCACAAAGTACACATAATGTAAATAGGTCAGCGGTTTAATGCTTTTGTCAGTGAGATCTTTTTCTTACTTGCAGTTTATAAGTCAAAATCCTAACATAGAACAATGAGCTATTAACTGTCATCTAAGAGCTGCATGCAAACTGCAAGGTATAAATTAGAGCGTTATGGTTTTTTCCCAGTCTTTGATTATCTAATGTTGCAAAAAGGGTTCGTTTGGATAGAAATCAATTCTGGTTATTAAAGAGAACCCCCAACCATGGTATTACATTCTAAATTCAGAGTTTGTGTTTCTCCAGACTAATCACCATTAAACTGCCTACTAGTATGATTGACATGTGACTCCTACACCTTGTAGTCCTGTGTCTTATGTAACATTTCCTATACAGTCATTTACACATGTGTGATTGATTGTCTGTGTAATGTGTGTGATATCAAATTCTCTGACACCCTAAACTAATATCAGTGGCGCTGTAAATAAAATTAAATGCATCTGAGCGAGAATGTCGTTATGGAGACTTCAGGGGCACTGTTAAAGGGTGGTAGTGAGGGAATCTGTGGCAGAGGCATTCACTGGTAGGCACCAACAAACAATGTTGCACAGGGCTCCACCAGCGCTAAAGCCGGCCACTTTCACTTCCTACAGTTCTAACACCAAATCAAAACATTCATTTGAAAACCCCTCGAATCTGCAGCATACCTTCAAGTCAATGTATGATTTAGCAGTGGTCTCGATGTTCTAAGTCTTTTTTTTATTTATGTACAATCTTTATTTGTTTGCAATGGTGTCTTATAATTTTGTATTATATGTGTTGTGTTTTTGCACAAATTTCTAGCGAGTAAAGAGCCCACACAAAAAAGATTGTCCTACGACTTTTAGCATGTGCATGTTGGATACTGGTGAGAGCATTTACATTAAAACAAAATACTAAGTATTAATGTCATCCTAAGGTGACACAATAATGGCACAGAAAGATAATTTGCTATTATAGCCATGGTGTGAGAGGTTTTCTCGTGGGTAATTTTATATTTTGAATGATCCCACCCCTCATAACCTCAACAGGATCGCTCCCCTTTATGAGATAGAACTGGAATCATGTACTCATCTGGAAACAATCAGTTAACATGGAGTAAAAAATATCCATCTTTGTGAGACTTGCACCTAGCTTTTCCATCCAATGTGAAAAATGTAATCCATTGCATACAGTTTTAAAATATAGGGACTTATTTCGTTTGTATATTTATCTTTTTGTCCATGTTACTGATATCCACGTTAGGTCTCTTCAGTGATGCCAAATAAGATCAATAGTCCTGTGATGTCACTTTCTGTGATGTCACTTCTTGTGATGTTACATGCAAATTAGAGGGTCCTCACATCTTCCCTTTCGCCCAGGGCCCCAGATGTTCTAGGACCGGCCCTCTTAATCCGTTATGTATATCTGCAATAATGAACTGAGCTACAAAAAGGAGGCAAATCCTTATTTTGTGCATTTACCGACTTTGCTACAAGCTTTGACAAGGTTGACCCAGGACGGCTCTGGTCCAAACTAACAGCCTGGATTATCCCTGCGCGCCTTTTAATGGCCATCATCAGCCCCTATTCCAATACATGGATGGTCTGAGTATGCAGAAAGTGGGACACCTCAGCAAAGATTTATACAAACGGAGGCCTGAAGCAAGGCTGCACCCTTGCACCCCTACTTTTTTCCACCTAAAATTGAGGGCAGCAGCTTAAATCTCTTGCAATATGCTGACGACACCATCCTTATGGACCGATCTGCAAAATGATTACAATGATCTTTGCATGCGTTAGCTGTCTATTATAAAGTCAATAGGTTGAGCACTAACACGTCCATAACTAAGATTCTGGTCTTTGGCAACAGGAAAATTAAGTTTTGCACCTAGTATTTAAACAATAAAAAAATAAATCCAAAGAGTCAATTCTATAAAATACTTGGGGGTTTGGCTGAACAGTCGCCGCCAGCCAACCTCACAGATTGAACCATTGGCCTCTGCTGAGAATTCTCTCACTTTTTCTTTCTAGCACCTCTATAGCTGCCACGCTGGTCCACATCTGTCACTTTTCTATAAAGTCATGGAAAGTAAACTGATGCCTACTTTGATGTATGGATCCATTGCATTTAAGGATCCATTCTTTCCCTGGTTGGACCATGCACAATGGTGCAGCTGCAGATGCCCTTTTCCTCTTCCAAAGTGCATGAGACAGGCACATATTCATCTGGAGTTCAACTTGACACTGCAGGACTATATTAATAATGCACAATTTCTTTCTCTTTGTGTGAAAATGAGAACTGCACAAAATGTCTCACTTAAGCTGTTCTTATGGAACATTATTCAGAACAAAGAATCGGATCCAAATAAATTTTCCTTGAATTCACTAAAGGTTCTTTAAGCTAAGGATCTAATGCAACTTACTGCTCCACCAAAACAGTTAGCTAGAATTCTGCTGAACCAGGCAAGTGCTAACTGTCCTTGATGCCCTAGAGGCAATCCGTGGAAGAGCTAATGTCATACCATTGGCCTACTTGTACCAGTTCTTATCGTTGTTGCCTTATTAATCTCGCTCATTTCATCAGGCTACAAAAATCCAAATCACTTGTTTCCGTTTGGGGCTGATTCCACTGAAAGCTTACAAATATGGACGACTGACAGGCACTCAGGAAATGCTATGTAGGGGGTGTGGAGCAGCATCTTCAGCACATTATTTGTATATGTACTAAATTTATTGTCCTACGACGCTATTGGCTGGCTCCAATTTGTAGACAGCTAAACATCAGAACCTGCAGAGTTGCGGTGGATGAGTTTTTAAAAGGGGATTCAGGCCTATTGGTCAGAAGATTTATAAAAATGAATGAAGGTTAAAGTATCCATGCTGGATGCATTGGCTAAATAGGACTAGTACTGGTCAGGTCAGGTCTCTATGTTCCTTGAGGGCGGAGCTTTATTAGCACAGGCGCTTTAAATGGATGACACGCCATGCTGAATCTGTGAGACTGGATATTAAGCCGCCTAAGTCGTTTGTTTCGATGTATATGGTCTAAAATTGCATGCTTGGAGTGTTTGAATGATTTTCACACATGAAATGCAATGATAAGGCTGCCTGTTGGGCCCGCAAGTCACCATGTGAGATATCTTTTATATTTCTTCTATCTAGTTCGCAAAACGGTACCTGCAGGATTAATTAGTATTGACTGTTTACCTGTTATTTATGTATTTGATCAAAGTGTACGTGCGCTTACATTTTACATTTTGATATATATGACATAGATTTTATGACATTTTCCATTTTTATATCCATTTTTTGTCATGTTTATCGGTTATCCTGTGATGGTTTGCAATGAATTTAATGAATCCAGCAAATAAATAAATGAATGAATGATTAAAGAAGGTAATAAAATCTTAATTTTCCATATACTAGTAGTGCTTTGAGATTCTCAATTTGTACCACAAGCTGAAATAGCCACAAAGTAACACTGCCAATGAATGGGAAATGGGCGTCCCTCACTCTTTACCAAAAATTCATATATACATTTTTGCAAGCACCTCATTGATTTATCAACAACCTGATCTGAAAAGGCAGCAAATATTTACAGAGTGAAACAGGTCCATTGTGGAAGGCTATCACACTGCAAGGACTAGTTGCAGGACTTGTGAAATTAGACAACAGTTCTACAATCACAAGAGCACTGCCTTCTATTACTATGGCAGACTTGCAATGTGTTACAGTTTCTAGCTGTTCAACCACCCCCCACCAGCATGATGTTCGAACAGACTGGTCATAGAAAGTGGTCACAAATTGTGTACCGACATCTAGCAATAATTCTGTGTTTGGGAGTACAAGTGTGATGCTCCCATGGCAGTGATAGAGGGGCCGATTCACAGAACTAACTTAAGACAAAATCCTAAACTTACTACTTTTGGTATTCACAGAAGTTAGGATTTTGTCTTAAGTTTGTCTTAAGACAAACTTAAGACAGACTTAAGACAGACTTAAGACAAAATCCTACCTTAAGACTGTCTTAAGTCTGTCTTAAGTCAGTCTTAAGTTTGTCTTAAAATAAACTTAAGACAAAATCCTAACTTCTGTGAATACCAAAAGTAGTAAGTTTAGGATTTTGTCTTAAGTTAGTTCTGTGAATCGGGCCCAGAGAGTTTTTCCACCGACGAAATATTTTTGGCAAAAGGACCAGGGAATTCATTTTACTTTACAGTTTATTTTCTAAAAGGCTTTGGATTTAACACACAGTGTCCCAGTGGTGTTAGAATAATGTTCAGAGTGGGAGGTCTACTATTAATGTTACATTACTGAAATAATATGGATTATGAAAAGTCCAAGTGTCACACAATGAAGAGGTATAGCAGATAAGTCACACACTTTCAGCAGGAGAGTGGTAAGGGTGTGGTATGTAGACAGTGGTGCATCTTAGAGCACACTGTTGAAACATCATTACTGAAGCATGGTGTGGTAGATCACTCTCATTTACATACAGCACATTTTCCATTGAAATGGACACAAAATTAGCCCTGACGTGCAGTTTTACTGATAAAACAATATAGCACACAATCAATAATGTGTGGAAACGGGTTTCAGCAAAAATGTATCGTTTGTACATCACTAAGTAAAGTCTTTTGTTTTGATCCCATTAATATCATTGTTTCCGTCACACTTCAGAATCAGAAAAAAGTGCTTCATTTGTGCTTTCCTAACTGCTGATATATTTTGAAATATTTGTACTGTTCATTTACAGGTATTTACATGTTGTTGTATGTTAAAAAAAAACTGACATCCTACTACCTTTCTTTTACACTCCCTGCACCCCAGCAAGATTGTCAGATTGCTCTCTGTACAAAATCCCCTCACTTTGCAGGCTGAGGAAGAACAAGCAGCAGTTTTTCAGAATACATGGCCTAACATTTGACCTCTTTTATGAACACACAACAAACTTGACAAGATGAAAACAAAATTTAGAGACATCTTTATTGCTCATTCACCTTCTGAACTCAGGTGTGGTTAATCCGTGTATGCTGTAGCACCCCCTGCACTCCTGCTTCCAGCGCCTAGGCGGCTCTGAAGATAATTCAAGGAGCATCATATCTCCCCAGCAGTAAAATATACCTAGGCACACAGTTCAATTGTATGCCCCACAAACAAGTCTATCAAGAGCTTTCCCGGTTTGCTTTACTGCACATCCAGCCAAAATCACATTTTATTGCACATGTCCTTCTTGATTCCAATAGGAGGTGCCTGTTTCTACCACCTGGGAGCTTATTTCTTGTATTATTTTGCTAAATTTCAGGCATGCGTTATTTTCATCTTGTTGCCACCCATATGCCTAATAGCTTAATCTGAGTTTTGGTTCCTCATTATGCTCATAATATGAATTCCAATTTCATTCAGAAAATGTTATGAAAAAAGCAGTACTAAGGGAAATCAGGGTACTTCAATATAGTCTCGCCAGTAAGTTCATAAGGTGTGGGTGAGCGATTAGATTGTACCATATATATTCAGCAGTTAATTTCCCATAACAATGAATGTAATATTATTAGAGGATTTATCATAATTTCTAGGAGTGGGGCTGAATCTCGAACGCATTTTATCATGCTCGTATTTCCTTGCGTTTAGCTTCCAGGCTACACAGATAGAACCAGTGGATATAATCAGGAAATTTGAGCTAATTAGAATCAATTAACCCGACTCCCATTTTCTCAGCAAGCAATCACGATTTAACTATCCGCTAATTCCATTATAGAAAATCATACAAAATGCATACTTTGTATAGTTACGAAACATACTCATAACTGTAAAGAAAGGACAGCATTGCATTATGATGAAGATGACACACAGAAATACCTGTCAAGAATAAGCCCACTAAAGACCTCATTATGCGAGGTCTACAATCCTCGGCTGGGGTTTGTAATAGACTTACTTGCCCCATTGAGAATTATGATGACCACAAAGGGGCATATTATCAACGGCCAGCGATAATTATCGCTGTGTGTGGTTAGCTATAATTTTGTTATCGCAGGCTATCTCTGGAATCTATCACCCTGGTAGCGCGTTATTAACAACGCGTTTCTCCAGGGCGATAAAAATTCCAGAGATAGCGAGGTTATCGACGTTTTGCAGGGAGCATCGCTGGTTTTCCAGCGATGTTCCCTACAAAACGGCGATAATCTTGCTGATACGACCCACAGGGTCGTATCAGCATAATTCACCCCAATGTTAGGGGTAGGTAAGTCTGCATTTTAGCAGATGTTAGTTTTTGGAGAAAACAGCGGATTTCTCCAAAAACTAACGTGTGCTAAAATGCTGGGGCAGCCTTGTAAATATCGCGATGTGAACATCAGCGATATTTACAAGGTTGTCCTGCCCAGTGACGCCCACTTTGCATCTCATTAGAGATGCAAAGGGAGGCGTTGGGTAAAAGGGTGCTAACATGCGCTTATGCATGTTAGCACCCTCTTGTTAATAGGGCAATAGTTTTATCTCAGCTTTTTTGGCTTTAAAAGCCAAAAAAGCAGAGATAAAGCACTTGTAAATATCCCCGAAGTTACCACAGACCTCTGACTTTTCAACTTGGATATTCTGGCTTCAGGAGAAACTGCAGGGAAGAATCAGGAATTAATGCACACATTGGACCTGGAATTACATATTTGCCCGTAATTTCTCATTAATCAAAGGATTCTTGTGGCTCAACTCAGAATCACTGACAATTCGGAACCGTGAATTTGAGGACTACTGGTGTTATCTCTGGGGTCTGGAAAATGAACACTTCTGCATCCGAGGACCACGTTATGAGTCCCACGGTCTGAATCTATTTTAATGTAAGCATGCAACCATGCAAATGTAACGTGAAGGGGCATTGATGTGAATGTGTGTAGTATTCACAAAATAGAAAGTCAAAAGAGATGTGTGGGTATTTCTTGCTTGCTTTGCACTTTTCCGGATTGCTTGGCTCTCATGTCAGTGAATGATTCCGTTGGAGCTACATTACCACTCAAGTGGCAGATGCACCCTCTCAAATCACAGTGACAAAGGGATCTGCTGACATGGTGCATCCCTATGGGTGACAGGCAGTCGAGCCAAGCTAGATTTAGCGGAAGCGAGAGCTCTCTTCATTCAAACTTGACGGCTCTTTGTGACGATATAGTACATCAGCAATCATGCAGTGCAGGAGTGCTGCTATACTTTATCTAGTTTTCCCCTTTAATCAGTATGGAAATAATTGTGCCTGCAGGGATGAGAACAAGCATTTGCAATGCAATAGGTCTCGCAGTTATGCGAGTTTGAGCTATTGGTATTGTAAATGGCTATGCCTTTTATTGTGGTTTTGGTTTTTAAAACATAAATAAAAGACATTGGGCCATATTCACAAGGATCTATCGCCGACTTAACGGCACTTTATCGCAGCCAAAGTTGCAATAAACTTATCGCCCCAATCACAAGCTGGTGTATATATCCCACAGCACCAGTTAACCCGTGATAGCAGCCGCAAAAAACATCGCAACAGAGGACCCCCTCAACTATTGCTAATGAGATGCAGAGTAGGCATTCCTGTGCCAAAAGCAGCGACAACACCACTCCACAACATTCACAACAAACAGCCAGAACTGTGATAAAACCACAAAACAGGCGATAAGGCATGTTAGCGGCAGGAAAATAACACCTACTCCTACCTGGTGCTAAGTCGGACCACAGCCTGCACCACAAAAGGGAGACCAGCCCAGAGCCACACCTGAAGAACAACAGATGCCCCCGGGCAACTGAACATGCAGCCCAGAGGTCCGAAAGGGAAACAACACCCGCCGCAACCACCCCCAGGACCCCCCTCTCCAGCACCCCACCCGACCAAAGACATGCCACATCAGCTACACGCAAACACGCACAAAATAATCCGCCTGATGTCACAGAATCACAATTGGTGACATGCAGGTGTCGTCACAAAAATGAGCATCATACATTCATTTCCAAAGCAAAAAATAAAACTTTATTAAAATAAACACTGAAATGAAATGAAGACACATGGCGGCTCCCCTCTGGACAATCTGTAGGTCACAGCCTGCAAGACAAAAATCAGGATGAGTAGGTGTGTCCTGCGCACATCCAAGGACAGAGAAATAGTGAATGGGTGAGAGAGAGAGAGAGAGAGAGAGAAGAAGAGAGGGGGAGAGAGAGAGAGAGAAGAAGAGAGGGGGAGAGAGAGAGAGATAAGAAGAGAGGGGGAGAGAGAGAGAGAAGAAGAGAGGGCGAGAGAGAGAGAGAGAAGAAGAGAGGGGGAGAGAGAGAGAGAAGAAGAGAGGGGGAGAGAGAGAGTGCCGCCCCTGCGCACCCAGGCCACACTGCTCACCTGCTACCGGTGTGTCTCCAACCACTTGCTGGTATGTAGTGCAGTTCATTAGGTCACACATCTGAGACAGAACCGTCATCTGAAACAGAGTCCAGATACATGATTGGCACAGTACACACCATTGCACAAGACAACATCTCCTGCCCGCCCATGCCCACCCAGACAAAGGCACCCCAGCCCCTCCCGCCGCCTATCGGAGCATGCCCGCCCATGCACACCCAGGCCGCACTGCTCACCTTATGCCACCGGCGTGCAGACAGGAGGTCTCACCACCTGCCGCTGCAAGCCACAAGCCCAGGGCCTGCGGACATGGCACCCTCCACACCATGCAGCCTCGCTCCGCAGGCCAACAGGTCTCACGTTTGGTGCTGGGTCTTGATTACTTCATGGCAGAGGACATACCAGTGCACAGGGCATCATTTCAGGCTGCACAACTGCTCAGCTCAATAGGTGCCACTAACTCTGTGACCCGTGAGGCCACGCCACGTGGCGGTAAGCCCACGCTGCCCGCTGGCTCTGGCCTATTCTGCAGTCCAGCAGGGCACACAAAACCTGAGCTATCCGGACAGCCAGGACGGGGCATCATCGCAGGCTGCACACCCGCTCAGCAGCAAAAGGTGCCCCTAACTCAGTGCACCCAAAGTCACCGTCCTGTGGCGGGGTGCCTGTGCCGGACGCAATGCTACAGGTGCCACTAACCCTGTGCAACCCCAGTCAGTGCCACGTGGTGGTCGGCCCGTGGCGGCTGCAAGGCCTCGGATGCCACCAACCCTATGCGCAACAACTCATGGCCCCTTTATGATTGAGAACCATGGAGCGTCCGTCATCCAGTCACCACCGGCAAAGGGGAATGTGACGTCGTCGGCCTCTTATGTTGGCGGAGTCACATGGCCTGTGACGCCTGTGCCGGATGGGTGTGGTGTGCGTACAAACCTGCCCTCAGGGAGTGGCTGTGAAATGCTGACAACTAGACCAGTGACCTGCACACCACCAGCGAGTACGCCTGCAATGGGTAGCAATGAGGACCCCCATGGAGCGTAAGTGGAGTGGTCTGGCCTGCTGTACATCAGACCAGAGCAGGGCTTGGAACAATGTCTCGTGGGATCTGGGCATGGTTCAGTCCATGTCCGGACATGGAAGTGACTGATGCGTGTGTCCCTGTTGTAGTGCTCACGGGACCCAGTACACAATATGCAATGTAGCACCCTCTGACTGGCATCCCACAGGAGGAGCATCATTGACGCACGGGACATCACTGTTCCTACATTCACCCACACATTCATACATGAATGGTGAAAGACATAATACAGCAGTGCGTCACTGGATTTTTATTGCACATCCAGTGCAGTTCTTCAGCTGGAGCGGTACAGGGCAATGCCGAGCACACTACACAATATGGGCCCTTGGAGGGCCAGCCAGAGTCCATCCGGGGATGACAAGTACTGCGGAAGAGGAAGGTTACAGTCTGCAGTCAAGTTGCATTGTCATTGGTCATCAAACAGGATATGGCAGTCCGTCTTTCTGTCCAAGATGAGTCCATCAAAGTGTATCGGGGGTCAGTGGAAGGTCATGGGGCCATGTGCGGCACCAAGCAGAAACAGGCCAGGTGGCAGAAATGAAAGCTTGTGCCTCCTGATCACAAACCCATCCACGTCCCCGGATGTGTGCTCTGCCCCACCTGTGGGTGTTGCAGTACCGGCTTGGGCACTGTGTGCCACTGACACATCAGGGGCCAGAGGAGGGTTGTCGGCCACACTGTGTGGCAGTGACACATAATGTGCTTGAGTGGATACACCTGCCGCACTGTGGGGCACTGACACACCAGGGGGCAGAGATGTGGATGGTGTGGAGCAATGCCATGATGATGATCTTCAGGGCATGGTAGATCCCAGCGACATTTGGCTGGTGTGCAGCAGTGGCTGCCATTCTTTCCGCCTCCATATGCACTATGTTCTCCATGAGCCTCTGCATGTGTACCAGCTCACGGCTGGTATCGCTGGAGCCACTCTGAGCAGACAGGTGTTCTTCTCTCTGCGTCAGGACTCCAGCGATGTCAGTCAGGGCTTGTCGGAGGCCATGGAGTGGGTCTAGACACCCATGGATGGTGTCCAGTTTGGTAGCCATGAGGTCGAAACCCACCCGCACCTGCTCAGCTGTCTCACTCTCGGCCTCCAGCACAAAGCGTTGGAAGGCCATGTGTTGTTCCTGGGAGTCTTGGGAGACTGGCAAGGCCGTCTGTGCCTCCTGCTGGGCGGTTTGGGTGGTGGGTGGGGTCTCCTCGATGCAGCTGGTCAGCCCCGATCCTGGAGGTGAGTCGCGGATGATGTCAATGATGTCTAGGAGGGCTTGGGTGTCAATGCTGGGGGTTGTGAAAGCACAGTGAGATACCAAGTCATCAGTGAAGAGTGACTGGGAGTGCTCTGCAGGGGGTATTGACGCTGGCCCTGCAATGTGAAGGGGAGATGGTGTATTGAAATGTGTCCACATGTATGTAACCGCATGGGACATGTTGACATTCAGACAGCATGGCATTGTACATTGTGACAGTCTATGGATCTGGGCGATGAACCAGAGTCTTTGAGGGTGTGTACTGTGCTCTGCTTGATTGTGCATGTGTGCCATCGTGGCCATCTGCACCCGTCTCCCCAGTACCTGGTGGTCACTCACCCTTTTGCGGTTGTGTTGTGTCCTGTCGAGCAGTGTCTGGTCCCCCGACTCCGGCCACAGTACCCACACTGATGACTGTTGACACCAGCTCCGCCATGTCATCCAGCTCGAGCTGTGGCGCTGGGCCCCCACCTCCAGTCTGCATTGCTGCCTTCTGGTTGGCTGCGAGTTTCTCCTTGTTCTTCCGCTTGATGTAATTCCATCGCCTCTTGACCTCGTCCAGTGTCTTCTTGTGCTCTCCGACGGCATTCACCTTGTCCACGATGTCCCGCCATATTCCTGTTTTGGTGCCCAATGACAAGGTGGATGTGACGAACAGTTGTTGATGGTGTTCCATCACCTCTGTGAATATGATCCTGTTCGCCTGCGGACTGTACTTGGTCTTCCTCTTCTTCTTGTCTTTGCCCTTCCCTGTCCCGAGGTCCCAGGCTGGTCGTCAGGGGAGCTTGTGGGGTTGCGCTCGTCCTATGCACCTGCTCCGGCTGCCTCCATGGTGCTTGGGTGTTGGTCAGTTTCTGTTTGGATGTTTTTTCTACTTTTATGGTGATTTTTCCCACCGGCCGGGTGTGTGTTGCAGGCCTTGGGCTGCTTATCGCTGGTTTGCACATCGCGCTTTTGCCCATTGCAGGTTTTTGGTGTTGTGGTTTGTATTTTTATCTTCATCGAGGTGGTTGTATCACGGACATTGTCTGCGGTTTCGGCAGACTATAGCATGGTACCGCCTTGTTGTGAATTCCACATTGACACAGGGTTATTTTCCCGCGATAGGCTGTGATGTGTAAAGTTGCGTTGACATTTTTTGGTGATGTTTAGCACACGTTCTTCTGTATATACCCCATTGTCATTTACAATTGGAATAGCTTAAACTCGGGTAAATGGGAGACCTATTGCATTGCATATGCTTGTTAATATTCTGTAGAAGCGTGGTGGCAGAAAAGGGTCAGTAGGGACTTAACCTGCTCCGCTCCGGCAGGGTTAGAAAATACATCATTCCACCCAGTGGTTAATTTGAACCGGTGGTTGCAGGTGCATGCGCGCTGACTCAGGCTCGACCTACGTAGTTTACAGAAATATTGAGCTCTTGTATAGCACCGAACACGCTCCCGTTTGTCGGTCACTCGCACACTGTATTTCTGAATGCGTGCAGTCTCAGATCACACACCACTTCACAGAAATATCTTGAAATGCACGCGTTTTAGCTAAACAAAAAAACATACATCACACACAAACGAAGGCGCAGACACTCTAAAAAGTGTACATTTCCAATGAAGAACGTCACACTTCTGTCAGCTCATGCCTTTCTGTTTTCATTCACAGTTTATTTGACTGTTCGGTGGCACTTGGCGCTAAATAAGTTCTATATCTCTGCTTAAAGCCATCTGGGAAATTTCACATATACTGCAAGGCCTCAATGTGGGCACCCCGGCTATACACTGAGAGCTGGTGGGAGGGGGTTGTGTCACCCTGACAAAGACTATCCGCAACTCGTTGTTTGGGTGAAATCACAAAGACGCAGTGTCATAGCTCTCAGAAGACGGGAAGATAACAATGTTGGACATTGAATCGGTTCAGACGGGCGGTGCCACAGTTAGACATGGCACTCAGAAAACTGCTGGCAGCAGTGCCAGGCATGTGGCGTAAGGGGCAAGAACCACAGAAACAGACCACGCCACCAATTTGTGCTGAGGAATGGCTACCGCCTAGGACATGAACAGTGAGAGCGCGTGGGACGTCACTTCTCTGCTCTTTGCATGGTATTTGCTATTGGATTTTTTTGCTGCATTTATCAGTTTTCTCTTCTTTTTTTAATACATCTCCAGAACGCCGTTACTGACCTGTAACTCTGACTGCAAACGTGTTTGTAAACATTGCATGACCATCCCAGGCGGAGCCAATGTTACAGCATTCTTTATTTGCACGCTGTGTACACCCTAACCCAGCAGCACATGCACGAATCGTCACATATTTCTCCCTTTTCGCAATTTAAAAGCAAGCGCTATAAAAAAATGGCAATAACCTGCTTGGTGTTATTTTTCCCGTGGTATTAAACCAGGGCTCTGAAATCACAGTGAGAGACCACAGTCAAACACAGAAAGAATACTAGATGGATTGCAGGGCTGTCTGAGATCTGTAGAGGTCTTCAAGAAGCCGGTGGGGGGCATCTCCATTCGGGGTTATGTGTGAAGGGGAGGGGACCATGGCAGACAATGTTCCAGACACCAGGACCACTGCGCTCATCCTGTTATCTTCCCAGATGCGTGTCCATGGACACTTTATTAATTTCTCAAAGTACAACTCTCTGACTGTGACGTCACATAGCTAGTGTGTTATGGGCCCCACTGTATGGCAATGCACAGTGGCTGCTGTTTGAATAATAAAATAAAGGTATGAGCAGATTTCACTTTTCCCTGGTGCCTCTGCACCTGCTGCACCCAACGCCCCTGCTCACCGAACCGTGTCGTATTAGCATTTCTGAAAACATTTTGCAGACCGAGCGTATTGAAACCCTTGCGTCCGAGGCGCTGCTGGTGTTACAGCCAGTGCTTCCACTGCACGCATGAGGTATACCCCAGGTCCCAGGTCATGTGATTTTAAATCAGAACAGAGGGGCCCACAGTTAGGCCCCGATAATATAAAAAAGTTCACGTCGGTGGTGCCTGAGTGCGGGATGGCCGCGTTGGAAGCGAAAAGTGAAATTCAACTTTGAGGAAGCTGGACGTTTTTCTTTTAACGGCACCTCGGAAAAGATCGAACAAAAACTTTCCTGAAACAAGTCAAATGGACTCTGCAGGCAGACAACAACTGAACTCCGTAAACTACAGATGGCAGGACGCCTGTGTTGGGAAGCAGTCGGATCCTCGCCCATGTAGGAACGGATCAAACCCAACGACAGAAGCCTGTGTAAAGGATACCCTAAAAAGAGGAGGTGTGGGTCTAATGCAAGAGCAGGACCCTGATCCCAAAATGCAGGCTCAGCCGCCAAGTCTGATCTCAAAGACCCGGGTTGTCATCAGAGTGCCAGGGACGAGGGCAGGGTCAAGCCACGCAGAGGACTCCCGCAGCTGCCTACTGGGCTAGATGTCAGCGGCGTATGGGGGGGTGCAGAAACACACGACGGGGGCAGCGGACACTAGCAACGCTGAGTTTGAGCACTTCACCGTGGTGGCCCACTACCGTATGGAGAGCATGGGGGAGAAGGACGCTCCCTGCCCGTGCCAAGAGGACGAGAAGGGGTCCAAGAAGAAGAAGCAGCAGCCACAGGGAAAGAGAGATGCCGAGGGGGAACTGCTGCTTCTGTCTACCATCCACTAACTGAAGGGGCTAAATCGCCGTGCCTGCACGGACTGCGGGAGGTGGGGGGAAGGCACGGGAAGAAAGTAGTGCTCACAATCTAAAAAAACATACTGTGAAACACTTAAAGTAAAGGGGCCAGTAACCATGGAAGGATACAAATGACGACATAACCATCATAAGGAGGGACTAACAAGCCTAAAAGAAATCGGAAGGCAATATTTAAGACACAAGCCTATGAAAAAGATGGGCAGAGAGTGGGCGGAGCTTCCACTGATCTTCCATTCTATACTGAATACTGCATGCCACGCAAAGCGAGCAGCGCATGCACGCTGCCGCTATAGGCTCGACCTAAAAAAATGAAGAGAGGCTTTGTAGTACGGAGTTCAGGTTTCTGGCTGCAAGGCAGTCGGAAGCAGAGGCCTAGTGTCACCAGATTTGGCTCTCAGTTTTATGGTTAGGGTATGCACATGTACCAAGCATGGGAACCTGCTACTTAGAGATGGAGTGAGCAATGCAGTGACTTTGAAATACTGCTCCCTCACTGCTCTAGGCTGCAATAGTGTCCCTATTTATAACCCCTTTTCTCTGTAACAGGCTTCAAGAAATCTGAGACCAATGAGAAAAGGACTGTGACACTTTATATCCAATGCGCTTACCAGTGTTCCCCACGCCAAACCCCCTTTGAACACTGAAGTCTACAATTTGGTTTATTCTAGGGTACCTCCACTCACATATGGAATAACATCGAATTTAAATAGCATTTACTGCCCCTGTCTTTTTCTTCTGTATTGTAAGCAGCAATGTCCTATGTTAATGCTAGAATTATATTTGAATCTTATTCTGTACTCTATATTATTCTGTAAGAAATGTGCTCCCCATGGCGTTGTGTTTTATTGTTTTATTTATCCTGTATACTTTTATTGTACATTTGCTGTTCAGTTTATTGAAGGTAGACTGTTAGTGTTAACTGCATATGTTACGTTATTTCAAATTAAAAAAATGTAAATACAGTAAAGACGTCATCATTAAACCTTACAGCATTGCTGTCTCTTCTTGCAACCGCCACCATACGACCCTGCATCGTGCACTTTATTTAGCTACTGGAAACTCTGCCAGCGCGCATCTTTATTCTGAAGGTTACAAGAAATTTAAAGTCATTCTTCTGAAGTTGGGGCCAAAGTATTTTTCAGATTTCCTTCTTTCAGTTAGTTTACTTTACATTCCAGGTCCTGGAAAAAGGAACACCAAAAGGAATATCACAGCGCTGTATGTAGAGTTATCACAATGAGGCTAAAATAGTTAACATTTTGCAAAATTAGCCTTTTCTTTAATTTTTCAGGCCCATTATTTGACTATACCCGACTCAAATTAGTTTTGTATTGAACGACAGGAGCAAAAACCCATAAACCACGTTGAGATTTGGGTAAGTATGTGAAACAAGCAACAATTTCTCAACTGGTATCATTAGAAAGGACAGTTATGCAGGCATGTGCAAGACATTACATGAAAGAAAGGGAGACTCTCGGTAGGTTTTTTGAGAAATGTGCACATGGCATCACATATTTAGAAACAAGTTGTGACAAGGGAAAAGAAAAAGAAAAATTACAGTTGTAACAGCACTGCGGGCAAAACAAATTTGCGTGAACAACCCGAATTGTACTTGGTGCTCAATTGTGTTCGTGATACAACGGTGTGGCGACGCAAGTGACAATGTGATATCAGCACACGATTGTGGCGGGATACGGCCGATTCAGACGCCGCTCGAAGCTGAACTAACTTCTATTCATTAGATTTCTAACTGCCGATCACTCGATCCGCGCCAATGTCCTCCCGGACGCGGCTTCTCCTATTTACATATCGCTGACCCCAGACAGACTAATTTCTGATTGATACTCTGGTTCCCCGACAACGCCGATGTCACGAAACGTCGTCGACCTGTCAGCGCTATTGATGTCCTATTACTTACCGGTAATCTTCATTACTCCGGGTCCCGTAGTCCTCGACACCGTCAGTGACAAATGAGATTTACTATCTCAATGACAGACAAAAGAACGAAGGAATGCTGGACCTACCCCTCCCCCTCCCACTGGGAGTACTTAAGGAGTACCGTCCCAGCATTCCTCCTGAAATACCAAGCCCCAATGAAGGCCGGCAGACAGGGAGGGAGGGAGGGAAGTCATGACGGTGTCGAGGACTACGGGACCCGGAGTAATGAAGATTACCGGTAAGTAATAGGACATTACCCCCAGGTCCCTCCGTCCTCGACACCGTCAGTGACAAATGAGAAATACCAAAGCAAACCCCGGCATTCATACCAGAAAACACAACAAACCACCAGGATAGCAAACAAACCCAGAGATTTATTGGAAACAAAGTAGAAAAAAACATTTAGGAGCGAACAGAGCTCAACACCCCCAAAGCAAAACCTCCATCATCCCCCAACAGATTGAGGAGGCGATAATGCCTGATAAAAGTATTGGAAGAGGCCCACGTGGCAGCCCTACAAATCTCAGAGAGAGGGACACCCTGAACCTCCGCCCAAGAAGCAGCCACCCCTCTCGTAGAACGACCCTGAACCCCCAAAGGAGGAGGAGAACCAGACAGAGAGTAGGCCAAGGAAATGACTTGCTTCAGCCAACGGCCGATGGACACAGAAGAAGCCTTACTCCCAAGCGAAGCCGCACCAAAGGAGACAAAAAGGGAGTCCGACTTGCGAAAAACCGCCGTACGGTCCAGATAAATGCGCAAAGCCCTGCACACATCCAACAAAGACCACTGGGGACCCCCAGGAGAATCCAAAACAGAGCCCAGGGCAGGTAAGACCAACTCCTGACACCTGTGAAACTGCGAAGAAACCTTCGGCACAAAAGAAGAATCCAGTCGGAGCACCACACCCCCCTCCGTGAATGAAAGAAAAGGAGGCCGCGCCATCAAGGCACCCAACTCCCCAAGACGACGAGCAGAGGTGACAGCCACCAGGAAAACCACCTTGAGAGTGAGAAATTTTAAATCCACCACATCCAAAGGCTCAAAAGGAGGACCGATCAAAACCCGAAGGACCAAAGGCAAATCCCACAGGGGAAAAGAAGGACGAGGAACAGGCCGAGAAACAGAAAAACTGCGGAGAAGACGAGAAACCAAGTCCTCAATATCCGAAAGATTCCCCCACGGGGAACGAAAAGCCCGAACAGCGGCCCACTGGGCCCGCAGAGTAGACACAGCCAAACCCTTCTCGAAACCCTCCCACAAAAATTGAAGGACAACCTGCAAGGAACAGAACAAAGGGGAGACCCCCAACGCCGAACACCAACGATCAAAATTACCCCAATGCCTATCATAAGCCTTAAGGGTAGAAGGGCGCCGGGAACGCTGAAGAGCCACCGCTAAATGTTCTGGGAAACCGCGCCCTCTCCAACCCTGCCTCTCAACTTCCACACCGACAACCGCAACCGGAGAAGCGACAGGCACGGGGAAGATCGAAGCGGAGACGGAGACAGGGGAAGAAACCAGGGACCCTGCACCGCCAAAAGACGCACCGTCGGAAACCAAGACCTCCGAGGCCAAAACGGCAGGACCGCCACCACCACCCGATCCTCCTGACACAAACGGGCCAGAAACCTGGGAACCAGAGCCAGGGGGGGGAAGGCATAGAGGAGACGCGAAGGCCACGGGAGAGACAGAGCGTCCACCCCCCAGCAACCCTCCTGCAGAAACCGGGAGCAGAACCGAGGGAGCTGAGCATTGTGCCGGGAGGCAAAGAGGTCCAGAAAGGGACGCCCAAACCTCCCGCACACAAGCCGAAACGCAACCGGGGTGAGAGACAACTCCAGAGAATCCGGAAAGCACCGACTCAGGGCATCCGCCACAAAGTTGTCCACTCCCCGAAGATGAACCGCCGTCAGAGACAGCAGATGGCCCTCCGCCCAACAAAACAGGGGCACCACTATCGCATTCAAGGAAGCCGAACGAATCCCCCCTTGATGATTCAGATAAGCCACCGTTACCATATTGTCGGACCGCACCAACACGTTCCGACCGAGCAACAGATCCCGAAAACCCATCATAGCTCGGGACACCGCCGTGAGCTCTCTCCAGTTGGACGACCGGCGGCTCTCCAGGAGGGACCAACGACCCTGAAGGGAACGAGACCCCAAGGTCGCCCCCCAACCCAAGGCGCTGGCATCCGACGTCAAGACCAGAGAAGGAGCAGACTGCAGGGGCAGACCCGAAGACAGATGATCCCTCACAGACCACCAAAGAAGAACCGGGAGGACCACCGGAGACACAGGAATAAGAACATCCAAGTCGCGGGACAGGGGATCCCAGAGAGACAGGAGGTACACCCAAAGGGGGCGCAGATGAAAACGTGCCCAGGCCACCGTAAAAACTGTCGCCGCCATCAGACCCATAAGACGCAACCAAAGGCGTACCGGAAAAGCACCCCCCACCCGGAAACGACGAGCAAGGGACACCAACGTCACAACCCGAGGCTCGGGGAGGAACACACGGTTCAGATCCGAACGGAAGCGGGCCCCAATGAAAACCATGTCCTGCGACGGCGTCAGCTGACATTTGGGCAAGTTGATCAGAAACCCATGGGCCCGCAACGCCGAGCACACCACCTCCCTGGCCTCCAGCAACAGGACCCGAGATGGAGCATGGATCAACCAGTCGTCTAAATAGGGGTACACCATCACCCCTTGGAGATGAAGCCACGCGACCAAAGGCGCCACCACCTTCGTAAACACCCGCGGCGCCGACCGGAGACCGAAGGGCAATACCATGAACTGGTAATGACGCCCCTGAACACAAAACCGCAGAAACCTGCGGGACCGAGGATGGACCGAGACATGATAATACGCATCCTGAAGATCGAGGGTACACATGAAGTGACCTGGCAGCACCAACGGAATCACCCTCTGCAAGGTCTCCATGCGGAAAGGAATCTTGGCCACCCATTTGTTCATCACCCGCAGATCCAAAATCAAGCGGAAACCCCCCGTGTTCTTTGGAACCAGAAAGACCAGGGAATAGAAACCCAACCCCGTCTCCAACGGGGGAACCTCCTGAATGGCACCCTTCCGAAGCAGGTCCAGAATCCCGAGAGAAAGATGAGACCGCTTCACACGACTCGAAGGCCAAGGAGTTGGCCGAACACCCGAGTCTGGAGGAGTAGCCGTAAACTCCAGAACATAACCCTGGCGAATCACGTCCAACACCCAGACGTCGGAACAAGACTGAACCCAGGCATCCAGGAAGAAGCGCAGCCGCCCTCCAACCAACAACCCGGGAACCACCGCCAAAGAGTCAGGAACGTGGCTTGGCAGGAGGAGGGGACTTAGCCTTACGGTCCCGACCACGGCCAGAAGCAAACCTACCCTGGCCTCTCACAAACTGCCTACGAGAAGTAGGGCGAAAGAAAGATTTGGGTTTAGAAGTGACAGGAGCAGTAGAGGAGACTTTAAAAGAAGAAGAATGCTTCTTTTCCTTAAATAACTTGTGCAATTTCGCCTCCAACTCCCCCCCAAACAACATTGTACCCTGAAAGGGCAACCTCAAAGCGCATGCTTTCTGCGCAGAGTCCGTCTTCCAGTCCTTAAGGACAAGACTGCGACGGGCAGCCACACAAGCCCCCCCGGACAGAGCAGAAGCACGCACAACGTCAAAGGAGACATCAGACAGCAGCTCCACCTGACGCTCAATCTGCTCAAGCAAACCAGAACAGTCCGTGGCATTATCCATCGACTGATAGAGAGACTTCAGGTCAGACAACAGGGACTGCGATACATAAGTCCCGTAGATGCCCGCCCTCAAGGCCAGGTGGGAACCAGAATACACCTTACGGAGCGCCACATCCGCCTTCTTGTCAACCGGATCTTTCAGCACAGCGTCCTCAGCAAGGGAAGTACGCCCCACCAAACTCGCCACAAAAGAATCAATAGGAATCGAATCAGGCAGTTCAGTAGCCATATCCTGCAGAGGATAGAGTTTCGCCATGAATCGCGGAATCAGGATGCGATCAGGATCAGCCCACTCGCGTTTCAAAACATCTTTGATGAAGGGATGGACAGGCACATCGACAGTGGCAGCACTCTGAAACTGTCGCAACAAAGGGCCCCTAGAGGTACTAGGCGCGTCCCCGTCAGGGAACCCCATGTTCTCCTTAACATGCTGCAAAATACCAGCCATAGCATCCTTGTCCACATATTTCCCTTTCAACTCTTCATCCCCCAACCACGCAGACTCATCGCCACTGGAGTCCGAAGAAACAGGAGCAGGGCACTTGCGACGGGATCCAACATCCCCCATCTCCGTCAAGGTTTCCCTGATCAAGCGCTTAATATGCGCATCAGCACCAGCATCACGGCGCCTGGACCTGGCAGGGGAGGGAGACCTGGAAGCACTAGAAGAAGAGGAAGACCTCTCCCTGTGATGACGCTTTCTGGAATGTTTCCCCATCGCCAACAACACACCAACCACCGCCAAAACACAAGGAAATAACAACCGCTATGCGGTACTCACCCCCTCAGCTCGTTTTAACGAGCCACCTCCAGCCGGGAACCTCGAGGCGCCTGACTTCCGTCCTCAAAGCCCTAAACCGGAAGTCAGGCAAGACGAAAACCCGGAAGAGGAAGGAGCCACAACCAATCGGAGCAGCTCGGCCGCGCCCCCTAGCAAGCCCGGCAGGCCAGGAGGGGCGGCCATCGGGCAAGGAGAAAGCCAACGCGGTATTACACCGCCGCGAGGCCCAGAGACATGAAGAAGCCCGCGCCACTCCCCCCAAGCCCGGCAGGGGGGGAGAGGACATCCACGGAGGTCCGCCGGAACCTGGAATGAGAACCAGCAGCCCCCAAGTAAGTCCAGAAGAAGGCAGGAGCGTCCAGCTCCTGCCGCGTCCACACTGTCAGTAAGACAGAAAAAAGAACAGGAGGAATGCTGGGACGGTACTCCTTAAGTACTCCCAGTGGGAGGGGGAGGGGTAGGTCCAGCATTCCTTCGTTCTTTTGTCTGTCATTGAGATAGTAAATCTCATTTGTCACTGACGGTGTCGAGGACGGAGGGACCTGGGGGTAATGGCGCTTACCTCATGTGCCTCTCTAAAAAACTGTTTACTGATTACCAAAGATTGCAAATTTTTTATCCGAACCACTGCTTTCACTGTACAAATTTTCACTTAATTTCACCCTGCGCCGTTCCTTGCTGATATCACATTGTCTCTTGCGTCGCCACACCGTTGTGTCACGAACACAATTGAGCACCAAGTACAATTCGGGTTGTTCACCCAAATTTGTTTTGCCCGCAGTGGTGTTACAACTGTAATTTTTCTTTTTCTTTTCCCTTGTCACAACTTGTTTCTAAATATATGATGCCATGTGCACATTTCTCAAAAAACCTACCGAGAGTCTCCCTTTCTTTCATGTAATGTCTTGCAAATGCCTGCCTAACTGTCCTTTCTAATGATACCAGTTGAGAAATTCTTGCTTGTTTCACGACTCAAATGAGAGCATGATTTGATTTTGAAACCCAATTTATTTTCTGCGTTTTGCACTCACCGATCTTAACGAAGCGATTTGAAACCCCAATCCTTCTTGGAGCCCCACTTTGAACAGTGAGTGGCCCATCCAAAGAACTATGCCTGAAATGGACCGTCAGGAAGAGAACTGAATCCCAGACGCTTCTTTATCAATATGATGTTTGGAAACATCTGCCACGGGCGCCTCGCTCCGGAAAAGCTCCAGAGAAGGAAAGTCACTTGAACAAATCTTTCACAATTCAGGCTCTTGTTGTCCGGTCAGGCGCTTTGGTATGTATCGTACCCAACACATACCTATCATGAGTTTTACTTATCTAAATGGGGAATAACATGAGGATGTTGGTACTTTCTACAACAAATCTGCGTATTTCAGAGTTTACCAAGCATTTCCCCCAGTATACTTTAAGGGGTGAATAAAAATTGGGACGGCGGTTGAGGGTAATTACTTGTAAACTGACAGGGATCCCGGTGCAAACAGGTGCTTGCGCATGAATCACAAATAAACTAGGCCACTGAAGAAGAGGTCCTCCAAATTTCAAATTTAAAAACATTTTCTGAACTGTGAAAGATTTAAAAGGCCATCGCTTGAGGGAATCTAACCCTAAACATTGTTGCAGGATTTGCTTAATTTCTATTGCAGTTGCACCGATGTGTATACGGATGTTTGAACGATGTATATTTATTAAATATGTCCTACTTTTAAATATACCTCTTTCTCTACCTTGGATTCTTTAACTCTAACCCATTTGCTTTGCAGTTCTTGGCTCCCTGCATACACCATCACGTCTTTCAGGGCAACTTATGAGTCCAGACTAGATAGCTTACTGTGAATAATTTTGTGTGGAAATTGTTATGGCTTGAAATGATTTTATTACGCATTTAACTTATCTTTCGCCTCTGACAGTGCTCTATTCTAAATAATGTAATCTCTAAACAGGGAGTGAATAATGTTGGTGGCAATACTTATCACACAGTCCCACAGAGGCAGGTCGCCCACCATGTTCACAGGAAGTGAACCTCTAAAAAGACATCCTTTATGACTTGCTGCGGCTTATGCACATTGCTCGAGTTATGGCAGAGGGACCCGGAGAAGTTACCATGGAAACGGTTCACTTAAAAACCCAGCACGACCCTCGCATATGCCTTCCATTATGGATTTCTCAAAATATATATATTACAACTACCTTTCCTGTAATTTGTCATAGGGTGACAAGGTACGCGTTGTAGCAATCCTCATATGCCTCAGATGCCACCATAAGGCAAGGGAGCAGAGAACACCTGTGACAACATGCAGCACAATGCATTGTTGCATTTAGACAAACATTTCCTAAAAAGGTGCTTGAGCAAGCAGTATTTGACAAATAAAAATGACATGGACCCTTATTACAGAAATAAAGATGCATCTTTCTTGAGGACACTGCAGTGCATTGGGACATGATCAATGAAAATAATATAATCTCTGTCCGCCAAGGGCATATGCTCAGCGTGCACTAGTCCAATGCAGCTCCTGAGAGAAGCTGAGAATGTCGGCTTCCCTGGCAGTTGTCTAAATTTTGTGCACGCTGCAGTGCCAACACTCAAAACCTAGCTGGTGAATCAGTGACCCAAGCAGGAAGGACAGGGTAACGTAGTCAGGTTTTGCACCAATAATTGTACCCATTCTCATATTGAGGCATGGCCTGGGGTGGTACACTGGTGGGTAAGCGCATCCCAGGATTTCACCCATTGTCATAGTTACTCTCAGTTCCTCTTCATCTCCACAAAAGTCTGGAACACCTTCCACATCTTCAGAGAATAGGGCTGAGACTGACACTTTGATATTCGGAACTAGCCAGAACAGGTTTATGGGGTGGACAAAAGAATGCCCTCCACCACAGGCTGGCATTGGGCATAAAATTGGCAGTCCCAGAATCTCTCCTCAGAACACTCCTAGACCTATGCAGATTCAGGACTGCCCTGTTGTCAGAAGAACTTGCAGGAAGATTGGACCTGCTTGTTTTGAACCCAGGACCCCAGATGTGACTCCAGGGGTTATTTTGCAGACTTCATGTTTAAGCTACAGGGACACACCAAGCTTCCAGGGGCCTCTCTTCCTGCAACTGCCTAGCTGATGAGCTCCAACTGGACCTCCCCTGGAACCTGCTTCTGGCCTGTTAGAGTGATTCGTAACCACTAAATGCGGACCCCAGGTCCCGGAGCCTTGACCGGTGTTAGAGCATACTCCTCCTGTTAGTAAACTACAACATTTGGGACGTAGAAACTTTTTGCCAGCTTTCTGCCTATATGTTGGACTTGGCCCTTCTGGCAGGTTCACCCCTGAACTTTTTGCTTTTATTGGCGACCTGGTGGTAGTGATTTTTGGGTTCTGCGCACTTTCCCTGTGTCCCAGAGTAAAGTGGGTGCGCACTCTGAGTGCATGTGGTGAGATAGGCCTGCCCTCCCATAGGAATGCATGGGGAATGTGTGTGTCCCTGGTAGTTCCTGATGCGTGGGGTGTGCAGGCTCGAGATTGGTATGTGCGGACTCGTGTGATCGAATGCTTCGCAATGATGTATGATGCGTGATTATGTCATGTGCGGAAGTGCCACTTCTAGGAGTTGGCATATTAGTGTAAAAGGTGTCTGGCGTGTGATTGGCAGGAGCTGGCTGGTGAGCCTGGCTCCAGGAGTCTGGGTGGGTCTGCCCCAGTGGTGAGTGTGAGATTAGCATGCTGATGGCTGGGGAGGAGTGCACCTTGGACCGGAATAGGGCAGGGCTTTCCCCACACAATGCTGGCTCCGCCCCCTGTGGTGCGACTGATGACCCTAGCCCTGCCAGTGAATAGAGTGAGGGGCTGAGCACATCAAGGGTGCTCCCCAACCAGCTGCGACTGGTTTTCCTCCTCACTCTGTACCAAGAACAAAGGGGAAAGGTATATAAAAATGGGGCTGTGTCCCCACTGAGGTTGTTCTGCTTTTAGATCCTGACAGGAGGGGGCTGCTGCTGCTGGAGGCCAGGAGGAACCGCCACTTAGGATTGCCTTCCTGCCCTGGAGGGCCCAGTGAGCTGGCCCCTGGCCCAGCCTTGCCCCCCTGTCTACCTTCATAAAACTTTGCTGGACTTTGTGCTTATTCTCCCCTAAGCGCTGGGAGCGCTTTATTTGTGGGACCTAGCGCCTGGGAGCGCTTTTTGGCGAACTTTGAGGGGCATCGCTTCTGTTTCACTGCAGCCTGGGGCTGCGCGCATTTTGAAAAGGGGATTCCCCCGCTTTTGGTGCTCGCGGGTGCCCACCCCGCTAATTTGTTTATTTTACGGCGGGTGCCCACCCCGCCGTATATCGCATCTACAGAGGAAGCCTACCCCTCGTTGCCGCTGTGAAAATCACCGCCGCAGCCGGGCTTCACCCGGAAGTCAGGCAGGCCGAGGGCGGGCCTCCGGGACAACCGGAACTTGAACTAGGAGGGCGGGAGCCTACCCCACCTCCCACCGAAGCATCGCGGCTGCTCTGCGCCCCGGAGCAGGCAGGAGCCTACCCTGCGCCCCGGGGCACTCTGCCCGGAAGAGAAGCCGACGGGAGCCCACCCCGCGCTTCTAAGAATGAGAGAAGACTGCAGGAGACGGCGGGGGCCGAGGCACATTGCCGGTGCCTGCCCCTGCCGCCGAGAAAGCCGTATTGCCGCCAGAGCCTCCCGAGGAGAAGACCCGAGGAGAGTCTCCCCCCTCCAGCAAGAAGGCCGGTGAGTGGAGATCGCGGTAGGCTGGGGTTGGGGGAGGCAGAGTCTGAGCGGTCCCGCAGGGCAGCGGACCGCTCCAGCGTTGGGGCATTTGCTTTCCGAGTCCCCCGAGCGGGACTCGAACGTAAGGGCATTTTTCTTCTATCAATAGAGCGGCCCCGGAAGGCAGCGGGCCGCTCCAACGTTGCCCCACATTCATTTCAGAGCCCACGACGCTCCAACGACGGGGGCAATATTTGCATAGAGCCCTGACAGGCACTAGGGGGCATTTCGTGTTGTAGAGCCCAGAGGGGCTCAGAGGGCCACAAGTGTTGCGTATTTAGAGTCCAGGAGAGGCTCCAACCCCTGCCATATTTGTTTAAGAAGGCACAGTGGTGCCCCAGCATTTCTCCAGTTGCCCAGCATTTAGTGGGCAACTGCCACGTGTAGGTTGTGCTTTGTGCGCCCTGGTTTGCGCAGCCTGCGCAGGCGCGCCCTGACTTTGCTGGACACAGGGCGTCCTAGCCCCAACAAGGCCAGTTGGCCTAGGGACTGCCACAGGTGGTGGCTTATGTGAGTTCTTGCGCTATTGTTCCTTTCCTGCACCTCTGAATGTGTTTTTATGCGTCATGTGCCTTGTTTTACACCGCTGAATGTTTTTATGCATCATGTGTTTTCCTTCCCTACACCTCTGAATGTGATGCATCATGTGTAACGTGCTATTACCCCTACAGGTATTGTGATACTTAGGTGGTTGTTTGTTTACTCCTAGTACAGGTGGTGCTAGTGAGGTCCTAGTTCCCTGCGTGACATTTTCCTAAGGTGGTTAGGGTTGCGTAGGTGGTACTTACCTGTTACCAGTAGTTACTGGTTGTGTGCTACATGTTCTATTTTAGTGCTACAGTGATTGTATGTGCTATGTTCTAAAGTATTATTCCTATGTTCTAAGTGCTAATTTCTACAAAGTGCTAATTCCTGACAGTGGTCCATGTGGCCCTGTCCCCTGTACATATAATCCCTTGTAAACTCTGCCCGTGCCCGTTGGCACATTGTAAAGTGT
Source organism: Triturus cristatus (assembly GCF_964204655.1). Lineage (NCBI taxonomy): Eukaryota > Metazoa > Chordata > Amphibia > Caudata > Salamandridae > Triturus > Triturus cristatus. The sequence goes on along the minus strand of NC_140582.1, from coordinate 295,438,726 downwards.
GTGTTCTTATCTAATGTGTTTTGGTAATACAAAGGCTATTTTTATATAATACCTTGTGTGGAGTTTCTTTTGTGGTGGGCCTTGGGTGTTGTTGCTGGGTGCGCGCGCAAACGCTTTACACATCGCCTCCGGGATAAGCCTGACTGCTCGTGCCAAGCTACCAAGGGGGTGAGCAGGAGTTATCTTTGGCGTGTAACTCCCCAGCCCTGACTAGAGTGGTGGTTTCTGCCTGGCTTTGGCGCAAGCCCTAGCCAGCCAGAAATCCCATTTCTAACACTATAGAATCGATGCAGACCGGGATTGCCATCAAAGCAACAGCCATCAATGTTGCATTGCTGATCAGCCTCAGCGTACTTGTCTGCCCCTCTAAAGGAGATCTGACTCCTAGAAACATTTCAAAGACCAAACAAATGGATCTTCATCTGATCTACGTAGTCTACCATCCTATATTAAAGTTTAGAAGTCAGAAGACAAAATTTCCACCAGAGTGAACCTAGTCCCTGTATACGACCAGTGAATCATTGAATAGGTCTTGAATTTTGACCTTGACCTGCCCTAGTGTGACCAGATAAGTAGAGTTGGTGCTTTGTGCTTTTTGATGCTATTTTCAATTCATTCAAAGTTTACAAATGTATTTATCTGTATCTACAAATTAGATTTTTTGTTGTTTTAGTTGTATTTTATTTAATAAATTATTCTCTATTTTTCTAAATTGGTTTACGATTTTTCTTTTGTTGTGTTTTCACTTTATTATTGTTTGAGTACTGCAGAAATACTTCAAATATTGCCTCTGAGTGAAGTCTGAATGCTTTGTGCTAAGCAACCAGAGGATTAAACAAGCGTTTAGGGGCATATCATCAAAGCGCCGCGATAAAATTATCGCCGCTTTAGCGTCCGTTTTCGGGCAAAAAGCGGCGATAATTTTATCGCATTATCAGCAAGTACACGCTAACGCGTGTTCCTATGTCTCTGCACCGGTTTCCCTAACGCTCACCTTTGCAATGCCAATGATATGCAAAGTGGGCGTATCCTGCTAAAATAACGTGGAGAATGTCGCTAACAGACATTTCTCCAATTATCAAGCTAATCGCTAACCTGTGTAGTGACGAGAAATGTAGCGCTAACCGCGCTTATCGCAGGTTTGCTTGCTTACGACTGCTTTTAAACTGACTACGCCATTTTAGTCTATGGGTGGTGGATCATAATGATGAGACCACCCTGCCCTATCATCAACGTATCGCCTATCGCTGTGCGATTATCGCTGGATTTCCAGCGATAATCGCACATTTTGCAGCTATCCCTGGATTTATTATCGGATTGGAGAAAAGCGTTGCTGATAGCGCGCTATCTCTGCGATAAGATCCAGCGATAGCCGGCGATAATTATTCTTGCGCTAAGCGCGCTTAACGATAATTATCGCCAGCTGTTGCTGATATGTCCCTTAGTTAGTAACTTCAGTGGTTCACCATGACAGGGTTTATGAATATTATTTGAAGTGTGTTCTCATCCACTTCAACTAATACTCCAATTTATGACAATGGTAATATCCGTTGTGAAGTTATTCAGTTTAGCCTCTCAAAAGGATGAACGGCTGAAGATACCCTGTTAAGAATCTAACGTGTAACCTGCAGAAATGTTTAAAGATCATTTCAGCTAATGTTTACTGAACTGACCATGTCACCCAAGGGTGTTCACTGCCCTTATCCGTGCAGATAAAACTGCATCTGTGCAGCAGCTAAGGGTGCAGTTACTGTATCTGCCCCACGGGGTGAAGCAGGGTGAGCCTTTGATATGGCCTGTGTCTGCTGCATCATACACTCTGGCGCATAGTCCGTATTTCCCATCTTACTGTTCAAAGACCAAGGTTTTAGTCAAAATGTATCTATACTTTTAAGGGACTCTAAATAGCAGAACTGATTAAGACAGCGTTTTTATTGACTGAGCACAGACCTAAAAAGACAGGTATCAGTAAAATATAAACAAATATAGACATTATGTACAGTACTGCAGTGAGGTAGTAAATTCATAGTAGAGGGTGTTGTGCGTCCCCCTGACTAATGCGGACAGACTGGTAAGTGGTATAAAGGATGAGAAGGGATTGTGTATCATTGATTTATTACACACGTCTCACACTCCACTGACAGAAAGCTGCTACCGCTATTCAGCATTTATAATGCCGGAGGGAGTAGTGAGATACAAATGAGCATCATTTGGCCTTTTGTCTGCAGCATCCGTCTTCCGAAGGAAGACGCACAAGGCTTCCAGGAACATGTTGGGGGAGACTTATTTTCAAGATGACATATTGGAGCGTGTCACATCTCAGCAGTGCCGGCACGCGGCAATAGAGAGAGCGCGGGGGAGTCAAGGGACTGTGACAGAGGCAAAAACATGATATGAAAACTCCTACTCTGAATAATTCCAGTCACCAAGTGCACTATAAAAAGCATTGCACGAGAAGCAAGTGAAGCGGCTTATCTTCGAGTCTCGAGCAATTGAGTGCAAGTTTCCATGACGGCTCCATAAACTGCGTCATATTTCAGCACGGTAATGCATTTCTTGAAGGGGTTAATATGGCGGACGCGTGGAAAGGTGACCTAACTATTCACAGCAATGAGCAAAAACATCAAAAAATCCATCCCCCAAATCAGCTGTGGGAATGCGATAGTGCATCTCATATTGCGCCTAACTACCGTATACAAATATCATAGCAAGTGCAGTTATCAGTCAGTGTCAGTATTTGATGTATTTGAAAATAAATACTTTTACAACTCGATGGTAAATTCGAATCACAGCATGTTACTTGGCTCTATTTTTTCACTAATTTGCAGCCACTTCTGCCTTCCTAGATGCGACTGCTGGTAGAACGGCGACTGGTCTATTTATTCACTTATTTTTCATGATCCTTGAAAAGTAAGGCTTGCCTATTCACAATAATCCTAGGGGGGGACCCACGCCTAATATGGAGCTCTGGTAACCTGCGACAACATCCTACACAATACAGTTTTGTGCTGGGGAATACACTCTACACAGGGCACAAGTCCTAAAAAAAGAAATAGGGAGACTAACGTGGTTAATCAGTATGCAAGTGGCATCACAGCACGTGACATCTCGCGTGACATCACGCCGTGTGACATCACGGCGCGTGACATCACAGGAAGTGGCATCATAAGAAGTGACATCAGATCTTAAGCCCTCACATATATGTTTCACATTTCTATCATAGGTACATTGGAACACATTTCGAGTATACAGGGAACCCTCCAGATTTAGGCAGAAGATTCACTTTTGTAAGCTACTCATAAAACAATGTTGCCTTTTGTCAGTAAACTTCCTCTACACATAGTGCTTTACAAGAAAAAATAGTGATACTTAAATTAATACAACGCCACCCCAGGGGTATTAGGCACTTTATAAATGCTATTTATTTTGTGTAAATACTGAGAAAGGTCAACACATCTGACATTCTGAAAAGCTGCCTTTCTTATGTATGTGTGAAGTGTTAACAAGGTGTGAGCCTTTGTTTCCCCTCTGCTGCAGTTGCATCTAGGTGTGAGGCTCCTGACTGCTGCCAGCCAGGAGACTCGAACAAAAGGAGGCCTAATGACCCCTCAGATTAGGCCTTTGTTATGGGCCAAGCAGGAGTCTTAACTAAGAAAGCCCCTCCCCGCCTGCACGTTGTTGCGGATCGAAAGCAGACAGCAATGTGCTGGCGCTGCTGAATGTGTCCCGGTGCTTGGATATTACACCTGGAGGTATTCAGCATGCTTCTTCAGTGGGGCCCGACTTTTTGGCAGGGTGGACGGCGTCCAGCCTGTGAAAATAGTGGGTGAACACCGTCCACCCGCGTGTACCCCCGACTTCTGCCATGACTCTACATAAAGGCGCAAACACTGCTGACTCATCGGTGGGGCAAGAAGAAGGCAAATTGCGATGCGGTCCATTCACTGCTCAGGGGCTCAGCGGTGGAGGAGGATGCCTGTGAGAGGCTGCGACGAAGATGGGGCCTGGGCGCCCCATGCCGGCTTGGGAGTGCCAGACATAAGTTACGGAAGTTGGGTTCATATCCCAGGATGCCAAAGGAAAGAGCTGTGAGGAGGATTTACTTCAGGGGAGGCCAGTCGCCTTGCTTCTTTCCCAGCCCTGATCGCGGGCTTACACATGAGGCGTAGGAGGATCATTGATTGGAGGAGGCACCTACAAGAGACACGGCCCCAGTTCGGGGTATGCGGCAGTCCCAAGTGATGGGTGGTGGCTCCTTTCCTCTCTCCTAGAGTTGGGTAAGGACTCGCAGGGCCCGAATCCCTGTAAGGAGGGAACAGTAACAGTCTCACATTAAACGCCTCCTTTCCATCTCACACAGAATTGAAAGAGTTTTAATGGAAAAGGGAGCGGACTAAACTGTAGAGAGCTTTAGCGGTTATACACCTCATAATTTGTCTACACTGAAGCATCAAGTACTACAACACCGGAGATCCAAAATGGGCAAAATGGATGGGAAGCAAAGCAGAAGCTGACTTTTGATAGTCAAAAATCTGCTAGATATGTAGGAAAAGAAGATCCCACGCAGAATGATACAGAATCGGACACAAAAGACACTGATATGACAAAATCCTACAAGAGATGGGTCGCACAATACGCTCAATAGACAACAAGATAGACAGCCTGTTGGAAAGTGGATTATCAATAGTGGTAAATATGCATCTCCCACAGGCAATAAGGACACTAACATAGGCTAGGGCACAGAATAGGTCTCAGAAAATTATTCCCATGTTCAACCCTTGGTAGCTTGGCTGCGAGCAGGCAGGCTTAACTTCAGAGATATGTATGTAAAGCATTTAAAAAACTAAAATTCAGTAAATAATTAAGACAAAACACACAATAAAATCCAACATCAATTTATAAAAATAGGTAATATTTGTATCTTTAAGATGACACAAAAATGAAAAACATTCAATGTAGGGACCTGGAGATATGATTTTTTTAAGATTTAGCACTATATAGCACTTAATTGGACATCTGGTTACTCTAGACCGGGACAAAGTAAAAGTTTTAGGCCAAACCTTATGGAGTCCTGCATGGCTACCCCTTGGTCACAGTTTTTACCTTGTGACTTAGAAACTTTCCTGGAGCTTTTTCTGCTGTGGATCCATCGATGCCCTCCGCCAGTCCGGGTTCGGTGAGCGTTCGTTGGCTTACCTTTCGACAAGTTACCGGTCAAACTATGGAAGTCAGATCTTCAGAGCTTTCCAGCGGGATGAACCAAGGATCCAGGCCGGTTCACGGTTGAAGGTGGACAGCTTGACTCTCGCAGTTGGAGCCGGTCAAGTCTTTAACCTTCAGACTTTTACGGAGCTTTTTCTCCCAGAGTCCCTCGATGCTCTTCATCAGGCCGGGTTCAGTGAGGGTTTGCTGGCTTGGCATCAGACAAGCTCCAAGTCAAACTCTGGAAGTCGGATCGCCAGAGCTTTTCAGCAGGACATACCGGGAGGGCAGGCTGGCTCGTTTTTGATGGTCATCGGCTTGGCTGGCCCGGTCGAGTCGGTCCACTTATGGACCTTTTTTTCAAAATTGCTCCAAACTTCTCCAAACTTCGGGAACTTCTTCCTGGAGTTCCTTTTGGGGTCCGAAAGTGTCCAAAACACAATCAAGGGTCTGGAATCTCCAAGATGGTCCTTGAAATTTGGGACTTCAGTTCCCACAATCCACTTGAACCAAACCCTTACAAATCCACTGGATGCACTAGAAGCTGGGGATTCTTTGTGGTGATGGTCCAGGTGAGCTGTATTGACCTATAGCTTGAAGGGAGTCCACTCTGTATTCCTCTTGTAGCAAGTTAGGTCCACAGGGGTGTAGTTCCAGATTGTGCAGCAGGTGCAGTCAGTCAGAGTGCAGGGCCTGGTTGGTGTAAATCAAACTTCCAGCCTGGACCCATCTTCTTCAGTTGTTTCAAGTAGCAGATATGTGAGGCTCTGCCCCTCTCAGATACGTATTCATTGTTCTCTGGGGTCAAGCAGCAGGGCACTGCTGTCCAAGAAGGTGCAGGGTAGCATCCCAGAACATGACCATTTCCTCCAAAGTGTGGCACAATGGTTTCCCAGAAAGCACTATTCTTCTAAAATTCATATGGCTGAAGTCTCAGCAAAGAAGCAAGAGCTAGCTAAACCAACCTCTAGGAAGGCTCCTTTCCAGAGCTTCCCTCTCTCCTACATCTGCAAATTCCCTCTTTAAGCCTACCATCTGGCTGGGTTCAGAGTGGAAGGGGGTAGATGGGCCTGTCTGTCTCTCTCTACCTCTGAAGCTGATGCTTCACGACCCCTCCCCCCTGCTCTGGCATTCCTGTGGAACAGGGTCCTCTTACAAGAGATAGCCTTTCTCTCTGGGTGCCACTTATCACTTCATCAAAGAAGCCTGGCTATTCCACTTAACTCTGACCACTGGAAGGCTGAATTTTGACCTACAGACAAGAAAGTCTTATAACATATTTTTGTACATTTTAGGATAAATTCAACAACAGCATATTGTTGGGTTTATCAATACCATTGTATTAAGTCCTTGAATTATATTTTTCGGTTGTCCCTTGCGGTAGTTATGAATTCATAAACTCCTGCAGTGTTAACCTATGTGGCTGGGGATCTAAAATGGGGAACAGCAAATGTTCAATTTCTCCAACACCACGGCCTATAAAACTGCTTTTGTAAGGACTCTGCTTATAACTACATGACCCCCCACCCCTAGGACACCTAGGGGAGACTTTAGGGCTCTGAATATACAAAAATAATGTAGATTCTCACTCCACAGTGCTCCTAGCACAAAGTTGATTTTGGGAAGCACTTTACTAAAATAAGAGAAGTGAAATGTGAAATTTCTCTATCTCCAAGGCATATAAAACCTCTTTTATAAGGGTCCTCCCTGTAAGTGCCTGGCCACCCCCCCCCCTAGGACACCTAGGGGTGACCCTGGTGGTACCTAATATGCCAAAATATTGCAGAGTATCAATTTTTAAGTGCACATAACACCAAAGTCTAGTTGGGGCACAATTTACATTTAAAAGCAGTCCTGCAACACAAGACTACTTTTAAAATGAATTCTACGAATGGAAAGGAGCGTCAATGTATCCACTATGGTATCCAATGAATTATTGTTTTCCGAGCATCGAATCAATAGGCAAACTGTTTTCGCATGTGTTTTCCATTTATTAATTCAAAGGAAAATTATAGCTCCAAAATATAACAGTATCCAATAGTCAGCCAAATATAACAATATCCAATCATCAGCCTATGCGTTTCGTCCTCACTTGGACGTTATCAGGGCTCCAATGTATCTCCTAAGCATTTATCCTTACAGTTCTTCAGCTCTTCATTTGCTTAACCCATACAAGTGGAAATGATTGTCGTCTTGCCAGAGTGTCTTATACTCTGGTCTTCCTGCCACTGCCCGGCCCGATAAATCCTGCCGTACGGTATTTATCGGGCAGGAAGTCCAGAGTATAAGACACTCTGGCAAGAGGACAATCATTTCCACTTGTATGGGTTGAACAAATGAAGAGCTGAAGAACTGTAAGGATAAACGCTTAGTAGATACATTGGAGCCCTGATGACGTTCAAGTGAGGATGAAATGCATAGGCTGATGATTGGATATTGTTATATTTGGCTGACGATTGGATACTGTTAGACCTGGCACTATTGGCATGGGGTCTCCATTCCATTTTTTGCTGTTGCCTCTGATGTTTTTGCTGGTTTTAGATGTATTGGGCACTGTGCAACTGCTATTCAGTGCCACAGTGCAAATGCTCCCTATGGTAAATTGATGTATGGATTAGTGACTCCATGATTGGCTTATGTGGTTTACTTGTCAGACCCTAGTACAGTGCACTGCATGTGCCCAGGGCTTGTAAATCATAGGTTGCTGGTGGGCTTGCAGCACTGATTGTGACACTCACCGGAGAAGCTTGTAAAGTGTGTCTCAGGCCTGCCATTGCAGAGCCTGTGTACAGTCTGGTACTGCCATGTTGACTGGGCAAGTGCACCCACTTGCCAGTCCCTAAACCTTCCCTTTTCTACATATTACTCACCCCTAAGGTAGTCCCAAGGGCAGGGTGCATTGTCGGTAAAAGATAGAACATACCCTGATGTGTGTGGCAGGTCCTGATAGTGAATTACAGCCATTTTCGTTTTTCACTATTGCGAGGCTACCTGTTCTCCATTGGCCAGAATTGGCATTTTGATTATAACATTTTATAATCCTAACTGACTCAGGGAACTAGGTAGAAATTCGAGTTTAGTATGCCTGAACTCAGAATGATAAAATACATCTTTTAGTGAAGTTGATTTTAACATTCTGTGTTTGAAAATACCACTTTTAGAATGTAGGTATTTTCTTGCCTAACTATCCAAGCCTGCCTCTGCTAGGTTGTGTATTCCATGTCTGGAGTCTGAGTGACAAGGGCTGGGGGATTCCAGGTGACAGAGTGAGTCAGCACAAGGCTGAATAGAGATATCTACATGGAGAGTAATGGGAGGGGTGGCACCTGGGTCTGAATAGGGCTGTGCCTGCCTTCCACTATGCTGGCTCCACCTCCTGCGGTTCGTCTGATGTCCCTGGCCTGCCCTGCCAAAGGAAAGAAGGAGTCCTGTCAACAAAGTGCTACAGGACTGACCAGAACTGGTTTGGACTAGGTACCGACACTCTCTGCCTTCAGAGACAAAGGATTTTGGTGTATAAAAAGGGGGACCCAGACCCCAAAACTTTAGATCACTTCTGGGAATCAAGACGATCGTTTGCTGAGGAGAAGAACCAGGAAGCCTAAGGAGGAGACTACCCCTGTGCTGTGTGTTTGGGGGTTGGCCTGCAGTGGTTGCTTCATTGCCAAAGAAAGGAGAAGAGGACTGAGTGTGCTTTTCATCAACTTGAAGAAGAATCTCCAAGGGCTAGAACTTGAGCTTGCCTCCTGCCTAAAGTCTCAGGGATACAAGACTTCACCAACCAGCTCCCCCTTGAATTCCCTTGCTGGGAATTGAAGTGCCTGCTGTTGTGCTGGACCTTCTGAGAGACTGTGTGTCACTGGGAGCTGGAAGTACGACTCAACGATGAGAAGCATGTCGCCGCCGCAGCAGTTGCCGTCGCATCGCCAAGGAAGCATGCTGCCGCTGTCGCATCGCCGAAGTACGGCGCAACACCGGAGAAGCGTGCCGCCGCCGCAGAGGTCACCGTCGCATCACCGGAGAAGCACGTCGCAGGGCCTGTGTCAGCTCCAAAGATCATTGTATCGCCGCACGGCTGTCAGGCGTGCACGCATCGCATCAACGTTGTTGCATCGTGGGTAAGACCTCCTTTTGTCGCATCGCACCGGAGAAGATTATCGCATCGAGGCGCCATCTTGTTGCATTGTATCGGAGAGCAGTAAGAAACCAACGCATCACCTCCCCACACAGTAAGGAAGCGAGCATCGACTCCCCTGCGCAGCAGTAAGGAACGGACGCATCCACTCCCCTGAGTGTAAGGAACCGACGCATCACCTTCCCTGCGACCCTTTTGTTTGCATTGCGTTACTCATCCAAGGTACTTTGAGAGTAAAGTGTTGCATTTACAACTTGAGAGAACTGAGCTATTTTCTACTATTTTAGAGTCTATTTTTGAGTACAGTACTGTGGATTTTTGTCATTTGGTCTTGTGATAAGTCTATATAAAAATACTTTTTTTATAATACAACCTGTGTGGTGTCCATCTGTAGTGTCACTGTGTTACTGTATGTGTTCACAAATGCTTTACACACTACCTCTGAGATAAGCCTGTCTGCTCATGCCAAGCTACCAAGGGGGTGAGCAGGGGTTATTTTAGGAGTGTAACCCCTTACCCTGAAAAGACGCAAGGGTCCCTATTTGGTCAAAGGTACCTTCCTCTGCCAACTAGAGACCCCCAAATCTAACAGATACTATTTATTTATTAAAGTTTTGTATAGCGCGACCATGACCCAAGTGGGTATCAGAGCGCTTTACGTGTGGTTGAGGAAGACAAAGGAAAACAGCTAAGGGAGAAAAATCAAGGTAAACAGTGGGACAATATACAACAAGAGCAAGAAGACATTATGGTGGACATCGGAAGAGGGCTGGGTGAGAACGAAAAGTAGTGCAATATTCCTCAAGAGCAAACATGACAATAGGGCAGGCGACAATGGGTTGCAACAAATGATATGTATTAAGTAAGCTAGAGGCAAGAGGAGAAAAGCTTCTAGTTCAGCGCATTGATCATTAGTAGAGTTTTAACTTTCCTTTTAAAGACAAGTGTAGAGAAAATCAGCCTTGTTTCCACTGGAAAGGAGTTCCAGATTCTCGGGGGGTTGCCAGAGAATGTACGATTGTAGGTTTTAACCTCTTCTGTGCCCATGACGAGATAGTCTCGTCATGGAGCACAGTCACGCTGTGCCCATGTCGAGACTATCTCGTCATGAACCCCACCCACTAATGCAACGCCCGGCACAGGAGGGGGAAAGGGCGTGGCACTGAAGGGGTTAAGCTTATTACATTTCTTTGGCTTGAGCAGTAGTGTGCTGGTGCTCCTTGGGGCCCTGGAGCCACCAGATAGTTCCAGCTTATTTGTCAGGTAGAGTGGGGTGTTGGGGTGTTGGGGTGTTGAAGTGTAGTGCTCTATGGGTCATACAAGCAATCTTTAGTTGGATCGTTGCCTCAAAGGGAAGCCAGTTGAGCAATTTCAGGTCCGGCAAAATGTGGTTAGTCTTCTTGGAACCCGTGATGAGTCTAGTAGCAGCATTTAGAGATGCTCTGATGGGGGCTAGACTGAGTTTCGTCAGTTCGCATATAGTAGCACTGCCGGATTCTAGTCTAGAGATGACAAGTGCTTGCACTGCCGCTTTGAAGTCTTCTTGCGGAAGGTAGCGTTTGAGTTTTCTTAGGATGCAAATTTGGAAGTTCGCTCCTTTGGTCAATGATCTGATGCGATCTTGCATGTTTAGGTTTTTATCTAGCAGAACTCCCAGTGATTTCGTGGAATCAATGATGTGTGGTGTGCAGTTGAGAGCGGTGAGGTTACAGAGATATTTCACAACAGTGGGGGTTTGCCTAGCGAGTGCAATTCGAAGGAATTCCGTCTTGAAGGCATTTAATTTGAGATGGTTGGAGGTTAGCCAGTTTAGGGTTTTGAGAAGGGTTCCGTTGAGAGATTTGATGTCTTCGGGGAAGTATATTTTCATGTACAGTTGGGTTTCATCCGCATACATGTGATATTGGATGTTGGAGGCTTTAAGAATTACAGTCAATGGTTCCAAGAAAAGGGTAAAGAGCGTGGGGGAGAGTGAGGACCCTTGGGACACCCAGTTTGCAGGGACTAGGGTTGGATAGAGTCTGGTTGGATTTGACTCTTTGTGTTCTGTGGTTGAGGAAAAAGGAAAACCATTTAAGGACCGTGCCTGATAGCCCCATCCTGCGTTCCTCAAGGTCGAGTAGATTTTCATGTTGGACAGTGTCGAATGCATATGAGAGATCGAGAAGAATTAAAAGGCATGCTTCATTTTGGTCAAGTAAAGTGAGAGCATTGTCCACTATGTGAGTGATGGCCGTTTCGGTGCTGTGGCCAGTGCGGAAGCCTGATTGGAATAGGTCGAGAAGCTGGAAATGCTCAAGGGGCCCGATTCACAGAATGAACTTAAGACTAAATCCTAAACTTACTACTTTGTGGTATTCACAGACTGCACTTACTACTTTTGGTATTCACAGAATGGATTTACGACTACTAACTTTACGTCCGCACTCGGGCCGGAAATTACGGCCCGGAGGCGGAGCTTCCGGGCCGGAGGCGGAGCTTCCGGCCCGGAGGTGGGGATTCCGGCCGGTGGCGGAGATTTAGCCATGGCCGAAATCTCCACCTGTGGGCCGGAAGCTCCGCCTCCGGCCCAGAAGCTCCGCCTCCGGGCCAGAAGCTCCGCCTCCGGGCCGGAATTTCCGGCCCGAGTGCGGACGTAAAGTTAGTAGTCGTAAATCCATTCTGTGAATACCAAAAGTAGTAAGTGCAGTCTGTGAATACCAAAAGTAGTAAGTGCATTCTGTGAATACCACAAAGTAGTAAGTTTAGGATTTAGTCTTAAGTTAATTCTGTGAATTGGGCCCAGGGTGTTTAGGTAGCTGTTCATGAACACATTTCTCCAGTAGTTTTGACAGGATGGGGATGTTTGTGATTGGTTGGTAGTTGTTCAGGTCTTCAGGGTCAGCCAAGGGTTTTTTGAGAATAGGAAGCACTAGGTCAGCCTTCAGGCAGTCCGGGATCTCACCTTGAAGAAGTGAGGCGTTAATGATCTTATACCAGAGCGGTGCTAGTGATCCTATCATTTCTTTAAAGAAGTTGGGGGGAGGGGGTCATTGAAGTGATTTGAGGGTTTAAGGGTTGAGAGAATATTGAGGATGGTAATGTCATTGAGGGGAGTGAATTGACTCCATAAAGCATTGTTTTTGAGGGAGAGACCGTGAGACGAGGGCAGGGGTGGGGAGACAGAGAGTCAAGAGAGGGCAAGAGATTGAGTGCAGCAGACCTTAGATCTGATTCGATTTTATTCGTCTTTTCGAGGAAGAAGTCAGCAACCGCATTGCAGTTTGGTTGCAGGCGAGAGAGGTGCTGAGATTGGGTAGAGGTGTTGTTGGATTGTGTTTTAATCAGCTCAAAAAGTCGTTTAGGGCAATTTTGGGCATTGTCAAGTTGTTCTCTGAAGAAGGTAGTTTTAGCCGTTCTAATGCGTTTGTTGTAGCTACTCTAACCCTGGGCGTAGTTCGTATAGTAGAGCTACGCGTAGCTACGTGAAGTGCACTTCGCACTACGCGAGATACGCAAACTGCGTAGTACGCTGTTCGCAATGATTGCACAGTGCCGGATGCTTGTCTGCACTGTGCAATCATTGCAAATGGCATCTTGCACAGTGCAAGCGGTTGTTTTCTGCCGCTCGGGTAGATTTTTACTCGAGCGGCAGCTTTCTCAACGCGGACTGGTAGTTTCTCATAGCGAGCGGTTGCGAGCATACGCGACCACTCGCAATTAGAAACCTGACCTCCTCGCGTTGAGAATCTCCCTGGGAGGTTTATTTTCCACGCTCGCGATCAGCAACTTGATGTTGCTGATCGCGAACGAGGAAAAAGTCTCGCCGGGATGTCATTTTGCTCGCTCGGGGTCGCCAACTTGACGTTGAGGACCGCGAGAGAGCAAAAAATGCTAACTCCGCTACGCTACACGATTTTGCACTGTGCTATGTGCAATTCGCGTAGCGCAAAGTAGCACAAACTCCGCGAGCATTGCATAGTTGTCCGCCCAGGGTTAATCTACTTCTTTTGAATCTTAGAGTTTTTAGAAGATCTGTGGAGGGAGTGGATCTCCACATGCATTCAGCTAGTCTTAGGCTCTGTCTGTCCGCATTTAGACTGTCATTGAACTAAGGTTTGGAGTCTTTGATGGGTATTCTTTTTAGTTGAAGGGGGGCTGTAGCATTCAGTGCAGACAGCATGGCGTTGTTATAGTGCTCAGTGAGGTCGTGAACGCCGTTCATGTTTGTAGGCAGCGGAAGGGAGAAATTACAGCACTCTATGAGCTCATTTACGCTTGTGGTCTGGAGCGATCTTTTCCACTGTTTTAGTTTTAGTGGTTGTGCACTTTTGTGGTTCTAACTTTCAAGGATAAGGAAGTTGATATAGTGATGGTCCGACCAGTCACAGGGGCGAATGGATTCAAGATGAATGGAGTTGGGGTTGGAGATGATTAGATCTAGTGTTGACCCTAAATTGTGTGTGGGACTGTCGCAGAATTGAGTCAGGGAGAGGTCGGTTAGGACGTTTTTGAGAGTGTTAACCACCTGATCATGTGGGTGAATACAGTGGAGATTGAAGTCACCAAGGAAGATCTGGTCGCAGTGTCGGCCCAGGTTGGAGGAGATGGTTTCTATAGTTTGTTCAATTAGAGGGAGGTTATCACCTAGGGGGTGGTAGAAGATGTGAAGGCTGCATAAGGGTCTGTGTGTGCTGGTGATGTCTATGCATAAGTATTCACAAGATGAGAGATTAGCTGAAGGGGACTGTATTACTGTGAGAGAGTTACGGAAGATACAGGCTATGCCACCTCCCGTTTTCTTAACTCGGTCGAGTCTGATAATGTTGTGGCTGGGAGGGACTAGTATGTCAAAGATATGGCCAGAGGAGTTGTTGAGCCAGGTTTCTGTGAGGATAAGGAGGTCAAATTCTTGGGCAAGGTTGAGATATGCAAAGTCTGTGGCATGTTTCACCACTGATCTACAGTTAAGTAGCATGCATTTCATGTGTGATTTGTGCCGGCTGTCCATGAGCATGGGCTGTGTAGTGTGAATCTGCATGATGTTAATAATGTTTAGGGCATTGGCATTGAGTCTGGGCGCTCTATGAGGGTTGGGTGTGATGCTTTGGATGGGTTCCGCATTTCCATGCTTAGGGTATGTCAAGCTAGGGGCATTTAATGGGGTTGTTTGTGGGGATCTAGCAGGGACTGAGATGGACGAATGAGGAGAGGAGAGAATATCTGGTTCTGAAAATAGATTTCTGAATCTGGCGGGTCTAGATGGGGCGTTAGGGTAGGGAGTGGTATTCCAATTCTGGACTGGGGTTTCAGCTGGTACATAAGCGGGATCTGCTATGAGGTCCTGTTAGAAGAGAGATGCAGGATCTCCTGTGAGGTCCCGTTGGAAGAGAGATCGAGGGCAAGCTCTTTGGTGAACTTAATGAGTTTTTGGATGACAGTTTTGAGAGTTAGAAGTTCCTGGTTTATTTTCTTGAGCTTGGTAGCAGGATCTGAATGTGGATTATGGGTCACGTGGAGGGAAGGAGGTGGGTTGGTCAGTGGGGAGGGTGGAGGGGAGACCAGGGCAGGAGGACGAGGGGATGGGGGAAATCCGCTAATGGAGAGTTTCCTCTCAGATGTACGTGCGCGCCAGGTGAGTGGGCGATGGAAGAGAGGTTAGGGGAAGGGAGGTTGGATGAGTTCCTGTTGGAGAGTGGGCAGGCCCGTTGTCGAGTGAGGGAGTTATGTAGGAAAGGGCTAGTGGGAGAGGGAGTGGGGGGGTGTCAGAGAGGTGGTCGGAGCAAGGGATAACAAATGTTCTGGAATTACTGGCAATAGTTTGGTTAGGTCGGGGCACGGTGGGTGAGTTAGGGGAGCCTAGGGTTGGAGGAGCTATGGTCCTGTGTGTGTTGATCAAGGAATGTGAGGCAGTCCTCGGTTGCGGCCCATTAGAGAGGGATCAGGGTCATCCTGTGATGGGGTAAAGGGAAGCTCGTACCTAGATTTAATAGGGGAGTTGCGCTAGTGACCAAAGATCTTTTAAGGAGGGCAAATCTGTCATCATAGATGTCCAGGTTGCGATCGATGGCCTGAATTAGTATAATCCCATTGTTGTACATGGATATAGTGGCATTTGCTCTAAATGTTGGAGACGTCATAGCCAAAAGTCGAAGACCATGAGGGAATTTTATGACCGAGGTAATTATATTTTGGAGCTATGATTTTCCTTTGCATTAATAAATGGAAAACACATACAAAAAAAGTTTGTCTATGAATTTGATTCTTGAAAAACAATAATTGATTGGATACCATAGTGGATACATTGACGCTCCTTTCCATTCGTAGAATTCATTTTGAGGACTGGGTCTTTGGCGGCAGGACCTGGGAGAGTAAAGTGTCATTTATTTAGGACTTCGTGATTTGTAAAATAAGACCTTGAATTGCTCACCAGTGCGCTTGGTTATTGGGCCCCCATCGCCTACAGGAAAGAGACATGACTTTCAAAATGACCCCAGGCTCTTGGCTGTGCACACATGCAAGTGTAGAAAGGGCTGCAGGCCTCTTAACTGTCATTCCCTATTATATACTAGAGACTTAAAGGTAGTTTTAATCCCCTATGGCCTATTGTGTACTAGGGCCTTATTGGGAAGGTCATGCCAATCATAGGGGCACCGTAATCTATATTGTACCCTAGTGCATGTAGGTGTTTATTCTGTATTCTCTAAGTGTTTTCAGCATAACACTGGCCCTGAGATGGTTATGCAGAGCCCAGGGAGAGCCAGAGTCAGTTACCAGTCAGAAACAAATGGGGGTGCCCAGGGCCCAGGATGACTTTGCAAAACAGCCTCTCAATAAAAACGGACAGGATAAGTTAACATTGGGGAAAACAAGCCACCTGAATGGATGTTGTAGAACAAAGCATTTCCAATATGAAGGCTTCAAATGCCATTGTTATCATTAAAGCAGCTGAAATGCATAAAATAGTTCTAGAAACATGAATCAGATAAGAGTACCTTGAAGTGCACTCTAGGTGTAACAATATTCACGTGGTCGAAGATGCAGAATCAACAAACATGGGATACATGGCACTATATATTGAAAATCTACTGTTAGCATTATTCCGCAGAGAAATCTTCATGCAAGTCTTCAACATTGAATGAACGTGGACATTTATTCCCCCAAATCCCAGGGGTAGAGGATGTGATACGACTTGCCCTTTGACCACCCCCACTTATATCATAGGAAATTACATCATGCGAAGTTTCACCTAATATCCTAAGAAGTGATGTCACATGACATTTTACTCAATGACACAATGAAAAGGGGCACTACTGCAGTTACAAATCATACAATAAGCTCAAGGCTGATAACTATATTAAGTACTTCCATTATGATCTCACTTTTACCTAATTCCCTCTAATTCTGCTATTCCTTTCTCATCCATCTGCCTCTTTATCAAAGCACCTATGTCTTTCCCTAATCCCTCTCTCAACATGTTCCATTTCTGTTTCTGCTCTCTGCTCCCTCCCCTGTCTCCTCCCTTGCAACTGTCTGTCATCTACATCTCACCTGTCAATCCTCCCTACCTCTCTCAGCTAGTTGATTCTAAGTTGCTATCTCTTTATCAGCCCTCAATCTCTCACCTGTCTCAGTCTCTCTATGGTATTGCATCAGTTTCTCTTTTCCCCTTCACGTATATCATACTATCTCTCCTAACAAAGTCTCTCCCACCTGTCTTTCTCCTTTCACTCCTTCTCAGAGATGTCTTTTTCACCTTTCTCTCTCCCCTGACTCCTTATTACATCTTCCACCTTTCTCACACCTCTAACTCCCTCACTCATCTCTTTCCCTTTATCACTTCTCTCTCTATATCATCTACCTTGCAGCAGTATCTTTGCCCACCTCCTTCTCATTTGCCAGTTACCTCTCTATCACCTCACTAGATTATTTTCCCTCTTTTCAGTCGTCTGTTTTTGAATTATTTTTTACCTGTCCATTACCTCTCAGCTCAGTTGTTTCTATACCCTCTCTCACATATGCGCTGTCTTTCTCATAGCTCTCTCGCACCAGTATTTCTATGTCACCACTCTTACACATGCATCCTGCTCTCCATCTCTGTCTCTTTAAACTGCTTCCTACTAACCTGTCTCTCACCATCTCTTAGATGCCTCATTTTCTTTTGGTCCCCTCTCTGCAGTATTTTTCTAGCCTCTGCTTTTTTAGCCCTTTTCTTACAGCTGTCTGCCCTCTGTCTGTCAACTGTCTCTTTCTTGCCACTCTGTCTTAAACGTCTCTCCAGTCTCGATTTCTCTCAAACCTATCTGTCTCTTTCTCTTCAACATATATCTCTTCATCTCTATTGTATCTTTCTAATTTTTCTGTCACATCTCTGCCCCTCTGTCAGCTGTCTCTTTTTTTGCCTGTCTGCTTTAAATTTCTCCCTTGTCTCTGTCTCAAACCTCTCTGTCTTTATCTCTCAACCTTATATCTTTTAATATTTCCATTTCTCACAGTTGTTTCTTTATTTTTCTTTCTCTCTGTCACTCTCTTTCTCTCTCTCACACACACACACACACACACACACACACGCACTTTTACTTCTGCATCTCACCTATCTCGTGTGTCTTCTTCCTCTCTTCTGGTCCCTCTGCTGGTCCCTCGTTCCTCTATTAACACTTTTGTCTCTCTACTCTCTGCTGTATTTTCCCTCTCTCCTGATATGTCCAGAAACAGCAGGAGACATGGAGGCCCCTTTTTCAGTTGTCCACTGTTATAGGTTCTTGCTGGAGATGCACACTGCAAACGCAGCTCAGCCCATGTCCCAGAGGTCACATCTGATAACATTTTGTTTCAGTGCAGTGTAGTTTCACTTCTGAATGTTTAACTTGTTAATGTTGGCTGCGAGTTAAACATAATTAAAAGAAAAAGCTCAGGAAATCCCAGTTTAGATTTCCTGACACTACTTTAGCGATGTCCTAGGACACGTGTCAAAAGGCTAGTGCCAGGGGTCGCAAGGGGCAAGCTAGGGGTTACAAAGGCAACTCCAGGCTACTCCTAAGTGATGTCATGGGAGAGAGCTCATAGGTCTCTCACTGCAAGACCAGTGCCTAGCCTATAACTCATGAAGCCAGGGACATCGTAAGGGTTTTGAGGACCCAGGGTCAAATGTATTCTAAGGGCCCCTGTTCAGAACAGCTTTGAATTTACAATCCAGTTTCAGCTCTTTCGTGCCCTCTTTGGCCAGGTCAAAGACAGTGCACATGCACACCCATCCAAATTCTCCAGCGATAGTCAAAGTTCTCTGTGACACCTTCCCATTTTTTCTGTTTTGATCTAAAAGATTTTTTTAGGGTTGTTGCATGAAAGATTGATACAACATTTCTCTGCAAAATGTCTGTAATAGACACTCACACATCACTCACATCAAAAATAAATTAGAGGAACACGGTATTTAAAACAATCTGTTTAATATATATGAAAGTTCATCATGGCAAGATTCTCTACAGAACAGATCTAGCTCTATCAGGGTGCCCCCAGAAAGGCTGGGACCCAGGGCCAGAGCTCACTTTGCCCATGCCTTAAAAACTCTCTGCATGAAGTTATTGGAGAGACTGGGGTTAGGGGCATTCACGATTAAATTACTCAGACTGTTGTAAGTTCCCACCCGATCAAGCTGGAGAGGGGTACTAGACAGGGATGCCCCGTCCTCACTCTGTTTGCGATAGCAACGGAAAAACTGGCATGCAAGCATCATGCAGAAAGGGGAATTTAATTTCTGAATGGGAGATTCATCATATCTCTATATATCGACAGTGTCATATTATGCTTAAAATAACACCCAGAGATCAACTGTTCTCGGTCATTGATGAAGTAATTACATTTGGTGAACACTCGAGTCCTGATTCACAAAGATAAACGTACACTTTTGTATAAGTGTGCGATTGTTTGCTATGCACAAAGATATTTTACTAGTAGTACCTATATGACTGCAGAGTTTCCACACATAAAAAGATAGTACAGTTGCATCTTTTTATGTGCAGAGACTCCGCAGTCATAAAGATACTGCTAGTAAAGTATCTTTGTGAATAGTAAACAATTGTACACTTACACAAAAGTGTAAGTTTATCTTTGTGAATCAGGCCCTCGGTTGTTTTAATAGTTTGAGACAAATACAACATTTACTCCATTCCTAGAAATTGCTTCTCATCCCTCTAAAGATTCCCTGATCTGGAGATGGAATCAGTAAGATGCCATGATATTCAAATCCATAAAGATATTGTGATTAAAGACAACTATAGTCCAGTCATCGCAAAAATACAAATGCATATTTCAAGAGGGATCAAACTGCTACTAGCTATGACCAGTAGATTAGCTGTAATAAAATGTTGTTTCTACCCCAACTATTGTATTTATTCATGAACATTATCCCCCTTACACAGCAATCCTTAAGCACACTCAGTTTTCAGATACAACGATTGATATGGACTGGAAAGAGAACGAGATTGCATTGATAGATAATGACGTAATCACTGACTAAAGGAGGGTGGGCGGTACAGGATCCCGAAAGATACTATTTGGTCACAAATGCCTTTAAGATGGGAGTGTTGAAGACATGTCTGATCTGCACCCCATGAAACACCACAGAAATTAAATAAACACTGTCAAAACAATCAACAAGGCTTGGTGAGACTTTAGCAAACTGGCAGGACTATACACTCTAGTCCTCAAATTCACAATAACTTACAATCCCTCCCTCCCACTGGCATCTGAAAATGTAGGCAGGATACACTAACTAGGCATTGCATGTTGGAAATATGTCAACTTTATGAAAAGAGTGTCTTCTTGACATCTACTCAATTTGCGGAAATGGGACGTAGGAAGTCACTCGAGAAGTTTATTTTTCAGAGATTCAGAGAGGCTGCAAAGAGATACTCAACAACGTTCCCACAGGAACCGCTGGAACTTACCCTTCTGTCCAAAGCGATAAAGCTAGAATTCAGTTGAGTTGGGTTTCACAACTATACAGTATATCCAATGACACTAGGCCCACAATGTATATCCCAGCAATGCATCTATAGGAGAAAGATTTGGGAGATGCATGTAACATATGTAAATGATCATCATGTTGTGCTCAGCTACAATGTGTGTCCATGAACTGTTAGACACAAACTAGTTTATTTTAACTTCCTGCACATGCTATATTATGCACATGCCCTGCCCACCAGTCTACATGAGTGCTCTCATGCAATGCACTGCATGCTGATTTCATGCATCTTGCAAGGTACTGTGCACATATTCAGATATCCTGTGAAGATCGTTGGGTACACTTAAGCAGATAGTGGGGGTTCTGGTTGGAAGATACCCAGATGTGACTGTTCTGGGGTATGTGGAGAAAGTGCCCAAGGGAGTGTACAAACTTACCACACTATTGATACTGATGAGTAAGAGGAAGATAGCTATGAACTGGATGCAGAAACCAACACTGACAATACCACGATGGCTTCGAGCGGTTGCCACTTGCAATTCCAATGCAGAACTTTTCGGAGAATTGCAGCCACCGAAATACAGCGCAGCTGATATGTGTACCCCTATAATGCCTATCTAGATACCGCATTCAAAACTGGCACAACAGGCATATGAAGCAAGGACTACTAGGTAATATGCTAGTGACAGAGAAACAATAATACAAGCGTTTAAGCACTACGGAAGACTGCCAAAAAACGTTCATGTTAAAACCAACCAAAAAAAATGTATATTGTTATGTTTTTAGGTTGAATGCACTACAAGGAAGTCTGTAGAGCTATCATGTTCAAGCAATACACTGATGCAATGTTTGTTGTTTTATTGCTATGTCAATAAAAGACACAAAATAATAAAACTATAATCTTTTATTCTGTTTAGATAGTCAGTGTGTGTATTCGTGTGTTCCTCGGTGTGATTGTTTTATACACACGCCCTCTGAATGAGCTCTGCGCAATGATCATGCCCCCACTAGAATATTCCACACACGCCCCCTAAGACAACAGCCTTCCCGGTTCATACCCAGCTACTCTGATGGCACCTTTTGGGGAAACTCAAAGCCTATTTTCATGAAAATCTATTTTCTAGGGAGCAGACAGCAAGTGTGTGGTAGTTTATTGCTCTTTGAGAGAAACAGAGGACACCGTCAGACATTTTGGGTATGGCTCCATAGATCTCTGCAGCAACTTTTACATTGAGAACCATTAGAAATGGTTTGCCCTTTTCCAAGGTCCCCTTTTCATGGGTATGAAGAAGGAAATGATCAGGCCTTTTTTTATTTGGAGAGCAGGAGAAAGAGTTAAAAGGTTATTTGTTACTTAGAGAGGACTCCAAACCCTCCCCAACGATATAACACTCTGAAGGTCCAACGCTCTCAAAACCTTCTCCATATTTTATAAATGCAACTGTTCATAACAAAAAAGATTATACATGGGAACCTACTCCTGCCAAGCCTTCCCTTTATGACATGTAATTGAGCCCACAACGTTACCAGTTAACATTACTGTGGTTTCTGTGATGTAGGTTCTAGATATCACTTCAAATCTGTAGGTTAGTAAACCACTCCTATGGTCCTTTCACGTGATTTGCCGTGATGCAGTGAATTGATCCACTTAGAGAATATATATCTCTAATTGTTCTGTGATACTCGTATTAGGCACCAGTTTTAGTGCTACTAAACATCCCACTTTTAGTCGGTATCCCTCAAGAGAACTGTTCTTCAAGCTCCCTTTTACCCATGCTGCGCCAGCTCCCGCAATGATATTATCTTTTAGGTTCTCGTACCATTTTAATGATGATGTCACACAAACCTTATCAGAACTTACAGTTTTTTCAGCCAACCTTCAGGCGTATGTTTTTGCCTGCCGCTCCACTAGCTGTCAATTGGTGACTTTGTGAACGCTGCTGATAAATTTCTTTAAAATGGAGCTCCGATTCTTTCCCTCATTATCGGCACCCACCAATCTAACTCAATGAACTTCCACTTTCCATCTGGAGTTTGTGTAATCTGCCAGAAACCTCAGGGTTTAGTTTGTCCACAAAATTGGAACCTTTTATAATCAAGCCAACCTCTGATGAATAACATCAAACGTTAAATATAGGCAGGGTTCAAGCACACATTCCTTTTAACAGTGTAAAGATGTTAATAAACTCACTATTGTTTAGCTGGATGGATTATTTTAATAGGCTATTGATTGGCATTAGGAATATTCTTTTGTTCTGCCCAGTTTTGTAAACACCTACACTTTATTTCCCAGGCATACTTATTATGGCCTTCAAGCTGGCTCTTGTTGTGTCCAAAAAGTCTATGTACAAGTTACTGACACTTTTTTTTAAAGCAGTGAATGGAATGGCCCTCGGGTGGCCCTGCAATAGCGAATCACCAATTTTTAAAAAATTGAATACCCACTGACCATAACTTACCTGCCACACTTTGGCTGCCATGAGCAGCCTCTAGGTTTAAATCCTTTTACCTTCAAGATACGCTCCTGTGATACTTCTTATGATCAGGAATTCAATCAACCTCTCTGCAAGACTTGAGAATGTTGAAATGCCATCTACTAAAACAAGAGTTACAAGAGATCTGTCCCTTCATTGCTTTGAACGTACTTATTTATAGCGTCCAAATGTGTATGCCCCATTTGTCAAGAAATGTCATCTCTTGATGTGGTTTTGATTGCACACATGATATCCTGACTCCGGACGCAATCGGCATAGTATCAGGGGGAGGGTTTTTTATCTCCAACCTGTAGGCCTAGGGTAGTCGAGGTTAGCTTAAAAGGGGAGGAGGGCTTGGGCCATGAAGTCTGCATCTGTATTATCAACTGACCTTCGGATATCAGTTGCACCGCATTACGGTGCTGTGTGCTTGTGTGTGCAAGTGTGCTCCATACGGACCTGCCTGATATCCATTGCACTGTGTAGCGGTGCTGAGTGAGTTTGACTGAGTGACTGCATGAGGAACTCCTGTTATTTATTATGCTGCACAGCAATGTTGCTTTACATGTTGATTCCGTGCCAAAAGAATACTACGTTTGATAGTGGTTTTTACCAGTGCTGCCTTGGCCCACAATGCTGTATAAAAGTATAAAAGTGTTGTAATTATCTGTATGTACACATTTCTCATATCATTGTGATCTGGTATGCACCCTGTACCTGTGTGGTATTGAATTGTAATAATTGTCAGGGAGGGCCTAGTTCTGACAATGTTTTGCACCGCATAATGGTGCTGGGGGTAAAGTAGGATCTTTTCCAAGTGTGCATTTTACTATTTTAACACAGCTGGGCCAAGTACTGCTTTATAGCGGTTGGTCTTCTATTATAACTTGAGGAGTTTCTACTACAGCTACCCAATGCGCCCGAACTCCTCTATTAGTTAGATAGCACGCATGCATTTGCTAATTCTTTATGGCAATGTTTTACATGCTCTTTTAACATATACACTAATGCCCATAAAAATGCCTAACCATACGCTAAAATTATACTCATGCCGAGGGGCGTGGTCTGACCACGCATGAAGATGGCCGCCTGAAGAGTGAGCTCTGTCGCGGGATGGGACCCTGACGGGATTTATTCACTCACCTGCGTCCGCAGGGCTCCCTTTTCTTGCCCGGCTGCAATCGGAAGGTATGAGGACAGATTTGGCTGAGTTTCCTGGCGGCTGACGATGGCAGTTTTCCGACATTGAGCGCTGGTGAGGTGCTCGCGCGGCTCCGTTCTGCCCCTCGCTTCCCTGCCTGACGCGTCGTCCTAGGCCGCATTTTTTCTCCCTCACAAGGCCGCGCCCTTCATGCCGCCAGGAGCAGCACCTGGGCCGCGCCTCCTTCCATTAATGAAGCCGCGTCTCCCAGTAACCTACAGCCTGACCGCAGTGGAGACAGCGCCTTTCATCGCTGACTGAATGGCACTCCTGAGGCCATGCCCTCTTGTCTGACAGGGCCGTCCCTCCTCATCTTTTACAACGAGCGCGCTTCCTCCTGCAACTTAGGAGGATTCTATTTGCTTATTGAGACCACGCCTCCTATTATTGCTATAGTGGCATATTTGTGAATAACTGAGGCTGTGTCTCCTACTTCAAATACGACTGAGCCTTTCTTGTCACACATTGGTGTCCTTCGTGGGAATTGAAAGCACAGCACATTATTTTCTTTTCACACTTATTATTAAGGCGAGTCTTTCGGCATCCCTCAGGATATGCCAGCCTTGAACTTGCCTCCCTCTTTTTGTCTTTCTGCATTTTCCTAAATATACTTATACATGCCATTATATACAAGTTTGTGATTTTAGGAGGAGACAAGCAACGATTACTTTTCCTTTTCTTTGCCTCCACACATGCTCTTCATAACAAAATGAGTCAAGGCTACTAATGTAAATGACGTATTGCTAATCTCTGCATTTATTGACTAATTTGTTGCCAGCTGTAATATTATTACAAGCATTTTTATACATTTCTTCAGTTGTCTCTTACAATAAGCTTTTCAAATCGACTACATACAATTACCTTACACCACGAAACAACGTCTCTATGCTACTTCAAAGTTTCCATCAAACGTAACACCCGAATGTCTACTAATATGCACAGAAGCAAAAATCCTCAACAACTTCTCTTAGCAGAAGTTCTCAAACAGTCTAACGCCATGCCAACGAAAGGAAATACATCTTCTTCATCCAATTTGCCTCAGGCTTTGCCCCCTGCTACTGAATATGCACCAGCGGGGACCATGCAACGTATATTACATGAGATTTCTGGGGTCAATGGCCGACTAGAAGGTATGGATGTCACAATCACATCTTTGGCTGAAGAGACCAAGTCAATTAAAGCAGACATTGCAAGCTTTCATACCAGAATTGAAGGTCTTGACTCTAGAATCCTGGTAATCGAAAATCATCCTAACTCAATTCAAAACAAAGATCAAGATCTTCTCTTCCTTCACAGCAAAATTGTTGACTTAGAAGATCACTTTAGAAGAGACAACATCTGCTTCTTTGGGTTTCCAGAACATATCAAAGGCCAAAACACCAGAGCATTTCTTTGTGGAATCCTTCCAAAACCTGACTGGCATTTCTTTCACTCCACCTCTAGAAATCCAGCAAGCTCACAGAATTGGTCCCCCACGTAAAGACCCTGCAGCGCATCCAGGACCGATTATTGCCTGTTTTCTTCGTCATGAGCAAACAAGACAATTATTGCCTGCAGCTCGCTCACAAGGCTCCTTTTCATATAAGGGTCATCTAATCCACATGGAAGCTGATTTTTCTAAGGAAACGAATGAACGGCGGAAAGCATTTCTCTCCATGCGACCTCAATTGCGACAGCTAGACATCATATATAGTCTGTTTGAGTCTGCTCGCTTTCGTATCACCAGAAACGGAGATTCTAAAGACTTCTAAGATCCTGGAACATCTACAGACATTTCTAGAAGGTATCAAACTTCAGGACATGGAAACACAACCCTCACAACATGACCAATTTCAATCATCCTCTTCCTTCACCTCGCAGTTGCTGGAGTACGGATGATGAAACCGTAGTAACTCCAGGCACCGTGGTAGGGATTTGGAAAGACCCAGCCACTCCCAAGAAGATAAAAACTCAGCTCTGCAATCTGTTTCTACTTTTAGACAAGAGCCACAGAGCGACAAATCTAGGTCCCCGCTTAAGACTCCCTGAGATGTGGACTGAACAACTTCCTGTTATTCAATTGGTTATTCATATGCCTAGATATAGTTAATAGTAGACCTCGTATTTGATCTTGGTCTTCATTCATTAATATTAATACTAGAATTAATTTGTTTGCCTCTGCAAGTTATCATATTCAAACACTGTTAGATGAATTATGGTCAGTTTTATTACTCTACTCTCTATTTATTCAATTCTATATTTATGATGCTTTCTTCTCTTATAATGGTTTCCTGTTTTTTCCAACATATTATAGTATATTGCATTACTTTCAATCACAGTACGCTATTTTAATCTATATTATTCTATTTAAACTTCTTATATTAGTCACTAGTATGTTCCACACCCTTTTTAGGCTCTTTTCATTGCTAGTACCTACATTACAAGTAATTTACATTCCTTCATAGGCCAATGATATTTGAACCCTTTTAACTCTGTCATTATATATTGTATTCTTATCCTTTATATTCTTATTGTTTTATTGTAATAAGATTTTCATCTGTTACTATCAATATTACAAGTTATAGCATGTTACCATCGGCCTTATTTTAATATAGTTATTCTGATATTTAATTACTTGATTGCATATTTTAAATATATGTAATATTACACATATAATGATGTAATACCATTTCATGCCTATTTATATGCACAATGAATACTCTTTTAGACTAGTATATGTAATTTTATTGTTAGTCTCTCTCTCCGAACTATGGAATATTCTATAGTTCCTAAATTCTTATTTTGTTCTTACTCACTCTCCTGACATCCTCTATCATATTCATGAATCTTTACCAATATGTTATCATGGGTTCTTTACCTTATACTAACACCCGCCCTCCTAATTCCTTCTTTTCTCCAACGGTTCCTCCCCCGCGGCGGTGCTCTAGTGCGTCCAGGCCCGCGGTTGACAGTTTAGGATCCCCAACTTTCTTTTATCTGTACCCTCTTCTCTCATTTCACTCTTAAGATACCCTCATTCTTTCCCTCCCGCTTCTCCTTATTATACTCCCAACAAACAAACAACATATTATTGCATTGTTTACACTGTATTATCTATCTAACTTCATTTCTTCACTCTTGATTGTTCCTATTTACCCACATACTGATGGTTTTGTGCTGAGCCAGGGTACTTCTTTTCTATCTCCCTTCCTCCTTATATTTTCAATTGTTCTGCTCTCCTCATCTAGCTAAGGACATTAAGTATTGTTTTATTAATTTTCTCCTATTAATATTGGTACTGCTTTAATATGACAAAAACACACCCTTTATGTACAATCACATTGAATGTACATGGTCTCACCCATTACATTAAACGGAAGAACGTACTTTCTTATCAACAGTCCAAACATGTGTATGTGGCCTTGCTGCAAGAAACTCATTTAGACACACTAGAATCTGATAAACTATGCAGAGATTGGGTGGGAAAGGTCATTCACAGTAGTATTCAAAAGAGTGAATCCACAGACGCTGGCCCTCTCCGCAAATGTGGAGTTGCAATCCTTATTCGCAAATCACTTCCGGTTACTGTCCCAAAAGCATATTCAGATCCGGATGGACGTTATTTCTTTGCTAAATTTCGAATTGGAGACTCGCACATTTGTGTAGGATGTTTCTATTCTCCTACGGATACCAAAAAGTCATTCTTTCTTCACTTGTCCCGTCTATTAACAGAAATTAATGCATCACAATATCGAAGTGGTGGAGATTGGAATCTGACGCACGATCCCATTCTAGATAAAACAGGTCCATTAGACAGGGGAAATGCTGCAGATAGGGCTTTATTAGGTGACATAATATCGGATAATGGATTAGTTGACCATTGGCATCTTAGTCATCCAACAGATACGGAATACACCTTCTTTTCTTCCGCCCATGGCACATTCTCTCATTCAGATTATTTTTTGACATCGCAGTAAGTTGTTCAGTTGGTCACGGAAACAGCTCTGTTTGATCATTCCCCTGTCCTCCTATCCTTTGAATTGGGACTTTCTAGGCCAGGACGTAAACTATGGCGCATGAGCATACAACGTCATAGAACTGTAAAGGGCAAATCTCAATTACAATCACATCTCAAAGATTATCTTTCCACTGATCAGGGTTCTGTAACCTCCAGCAGGACTATTTGGACTGCAGCTAAAGCCACTCTTAGGGGTCAATTAATGCACGATGCAGCATTTGTCAATAAACAAAATGCCAGGCGGCAAACTGAACTCGAACAGAATATTCAATCTTACTCTCGCTTGTACACACTAACCCCAACATTGCAAAATCGTAAATCATTTGAACAAGCTTGCATGGCCCTAAATAGCCTTTTCACCTCCAATACAGAGTATGCTTTGCAGAAAATGAAGGGGCGGCACCACAAACAGGGTGAAAAGGCGGGAAGATTATTAGCTGCACAGCTACGCCAGAGAGAGGCAGCTATGGCTATCCCGGCCATTCGGACAGCACAAGGAGATCTGTGTAGGAAATCTCAAGACATTGTCAATGAGTTTGCCTCCTTTTACCAATCTCTTTATACTCCAGATAATCATATAGACTTGGATAAGATGTCTACATTTCTTACAAAGGTGGATCTCCCCAGTCTCGGTAGAGCCCTACTTGAAGGTGAAATCACTAAAGATGAGATTCCCCGTGCTATAGCTGCCCTGCCTTATCATAAAGCTCCTGGTGAGGATGGATTCCCTGCCGAATTATATCGATGGGCAGGTCACAATGTTATCTATACTTTACATGCTGCATTCCAAGAGGCAGATACTGTATCTTCACTAGGTCCTTTCTCAAACAAAGCTATTATTGCTGTCTTACCCAAGCCCGGTAAAGACCCCCTGTTATGCAGCAGTTATCGTCCCATTTCATTATTAAATTCAGATATTAAAATCCTAGCTAGCATACTAGCATCCCGTCTCCGTAAAGTCTTACCTTCTTTGATACACCATACTCAAGTTGGTTTTGTCCCGGGGCGTTCCTCTTGGAATCATCTTCGCACATTAGCCCATACACTATGGTCAGCTAAACTCCTTTCAGATGGACTAGCCCTTTCACTTGACGCAGAAAAAGCGTTTGATCGCATTGAATGGGACTACCTTTTCACGATTATGGAACGATTCGGATTGGGAAATCAATTTATAGATAAGGTACGCTTATTGTACGATAATCCTTCTGCCCAGGTGAATTGTGGTGGGTTTTTATCTGACACATTCCTGATTCGGAGAGGGACGCGCCAAGGTTGCCCTCTATCCCCCCTCCTTTTCCTCTTGGCTATGGAGCCATTAGCTGCCACCATTCGTCAATCTGATGAAGTTGTAGGTGATGATATCCTACATACTCTTACTCACCTCCCCAAATTCTTCCATCTCTTCTTCAAATCATCAATGACTTTTCTTCTTTCTCGGGTTGCAAGATTAATTGGGACAAGAGTGAGGCGCTACCCATTTCTAATGGAACTACAAAAGCAGCAATACACTGATTCCCTTTTCATTGGCAACCCCCACGTCTTAAGTATCTAGGCATTCTAGTCAATAAAGGTTTAGAAGATATGGTTATAGATAATCTAACCCCTCTGATTTCTCAAATGTAGAGTGACTTGTACAAATGGAAGGCCTTGGGGCTTTCCCTTTGAAGTAGAGTCCAAGCTATTAAAATGGTCACTCTTTTGAGATTTATTTACATTTTGGGTATGCTTCTCCTCCAGATCCCCTTATCCCTACTCCAATCAATATATTCCAAGATTACAATTTTTATTTGGGATTCGACTAAACCTCGTCTTGCTGTGACGAAGCAGAAGGCCTCTCATCCATTGAACACTACTCGCTAGCACTGCACATCTCCCAACTTTCTTATTTGTTACCAGGATTCACAGATGCCCCACAATGGGTTCATATAGAACGTCATCTTTTGTCCACAGAATCAGGTCTTTCTCTTTTGTATGGTAGTGGTACTAGTTGTTTTGACTCTAAAACCCAATTTTATCTGCTATGCATACATTTTGGCAAAGAGGACATCGTTTATTACGTTCCACCCCGCGTATTCATAGCAAGGCTCCCCTCTGGAATAACTCAGGTATTCGTATTAATGGTCATACTTTATCTTGGCCTGTGTGGTAAACTACAGGCATTCACTACCCGGATCAACTTTTTCATAATGGCGACTTCAAATCATTTCCGCAACTAAGTGAGGAATTTAATCTTCCTACACAACACTCTTCCAAGTACCTTCAGCTCCAACAGTGTTTGAAGAACCATTTAGGGCCACCCCCTTGGTCATTGCATGCTTCTCCAATATTGTCCTATTTGAATACATGGGGGAAACTTCCGGTCTCTACAAAACCTTTACATCTCACTTTTTTTCTAAACCCCTCTCTCATGATCTTCAATGTAAATGGCAATCCCGTTTATCAACCTCTTACACAGAGACTGAACGAGAACAACTCCTGTAGAATATAGGAGTAGGAGCTTGTGAAATAAGGCTTAAATTCTGTTTATTCAAAATACTCCATGATTGGCACTGGTCACCAGTCAAACTACATAATGCTGGTCTCCTCCCCCATACTACCTGCTGGAGATGCTCCAATTCTGGTTGCGACACAACTCACATTGTTTGCGAATGTCCACGTATACAATCTTTTTGGAATTATATTGGTACTACCTTGCAATCCATAATGCCCTTGCACTTGCCACTCAATATTCTCTTACATGATTTACGACATTCCCCAAAGCTCTCCAAACCGCAAAATCGTCTTTTCCACACAGCTTTGGCCCCAGCTCAATTATGTATTCTATGTCATTGGAAATCATATTCGCCACCCTCATAGGAAGAATGGCTGGTAGCCATGATACAAACGTCTTCACACGAAAGAACAATCTATAATCTTCAAGATCAAGCTGATATATTTCTTCAGACGTGGTCACTCTTCCTAAAAACAAAAGTTATTGAGCCTTCTATTTCTCTCGCTCCTCCTAACACACCCAATCAAGAATACTAATTCATTGTCCTACATCCTTGTTTACTCTGTTTCATAATCTGTTTTACCTCTTCCATTCTCCTCATGTTCTTCTCTCTTTTTTTTCTCCTGCCTCCTTTTCTCTCTATTTCTTTCCCTCTTTTCTTTGTATCTTGGCTCATTCCCCTGCATTACTCCTCCTGTCTCATATTCTCCTTCTCTTCTCATATTTTACATTATGAATTTTTTTTATCCCCAATCTACTATGTTTTAATCTTTGCACTGTAAGTACTTTCCTGTGATAACACTCATTTATATCATTTACATATTTATTACGCTCTATCTATTTGTCAATTCAATTATTTAAATATTTATCCGTACTATATTTATTCATATATGTTATTTCTGTATGATTTATTTAAATAACAAATGCCATGTATCTATTGCTGCTTTTTTACTTTTACAGATTTTGTCATCTATTTATTACCAATCTTATTGGTTTCTTGTCCGTATTCTCATGATGTATTCTTACTGTAAAATTCAATAAAAAATGTCAACACAACAAAAAATCTGCGCATGCCATATGCTGTGGCCCAGATCCTGATGTGTCTCTTATGTGAAGCTTGGGTCCTAATTTAGAAATACACCTGGTGCGGTGCCCCTAACTGACTCCACCCGATTAACATCAGGGAAAGCAATCTAGTTAATGCACCACACGTGATTCAAATGGTAGCAGTACTTTATGGGTTTCCCTTGATTTCTACCTTCCGACCAGAAAGTACTTGATTTCTGCACCAATGCTGCACGTTGGGCTGCTCCGAGGCAGCAATAAGTTTGCAACAGATTATTAAGAGAAATGCTGCTCTGTTTTTTTATGTTCATGTAAAATGAAATGGAACGTTATTTATTCTCTGTTTTTAGATCTTCTTTACTACTTTTTGAATTGTCTGAAATAATAGATATATCTGAAAATAAAAACAAAATACTAAGAATTACTATTAACAATTTCAAAAGGTACCTGTTCAAAAATTGTGTATAACCATTTCCATTCACTACTAAACACAAATGGGCTCATAGCTTTAACTCACTTTTGAAATAAACATTCATCTCAGTTAGATTTATCCTTTGAAAATAAGCTTTTTTAACATACCAATGTAAGGTGCGACACACACCAATAACCAATACTGCACGAACTAGTTAGATTTATCCTTTGAAAATAAGCCTCTTTAACACACCAACGCAAGGTTCGACACACGCTACTAACCAATAATGCATTAACTAGGCTCTGGTTTTAATCTGTACCTACCCTGCCAGCACCATTGTAAGTTTCTCTTCCCCCCCTTCTTTCCTGTACCATCTTGAACAATGGTGAAAACTCTAAAACCATGAATAAAACAAAAAAAATCACTTGAAACCTTGAAGCATTCTTTATTTACTAACATTTAACAAGGAGGAGGATGCATTCATATATTTCCAACCAAGTACTGCTAGTAATATTTCCAAATGTGATTTATTCCCAGAAATATGATTTATTCCCAGAAATACACGAAGTTCATATTGGGTTAATTAATGTGTGTATTAAATACAAACTTTATTTGCATACACCATGTGCGAAGTCTCTTTTGTAATGCTTAATGTATGTATTGTGTTTGAGTGCTATGCCAATGCTTTATACATCACCTCTTTGATAGTCTGACTGCTCAGTGTCAAGCTACCCAACGGTGAGAGCAGATTATATAGTGAGTGTAATGACCTACCCCTGACAGGAGTGGTATGTGCTGCCTGGCTGGGGCACTATCTCAGCAAACCAGAAACTGCCACTTCCAACACTCGGGTTCTGTAAAGATAATAAACTCTTCACAGAGGTACAGGCTAGGAAACTAGCATCAAGCTGCTTCAGAATTTTTAGGACTCTCAGAA
The DNA here is from genome assembly GCF_964204655.1 of Triturus cristatus. Lineage (NCBI taxonomy): Eukaryota > Metazoa > Chordata > Amphibia > Caudata > Salamandridae > Triturus > Triturus cristatus. The sequence goes on along the minus strand of NC_140582.1, from coordinate 295,405,867 downwards.
AACTGTTAAGTTGGTTTCCATGCCCTTTAGGGAGAGTTGTTGTGCAGGGACTGGTGAATTCGTGCCTGAAGTATGGAAACTCTCTTTATCTGGGAAGTCCTAATTTTGTGATAAAGAGGCTTCAATTGGTCCAAAATGTCTCTACCCGGATTCTCTTTAAAATCCCTAAGAACCAGTCAGCTACACCAGCCTTAGCAGCTCTGCACTGGCTACTTGTGCATAAGAGAATCCAGGTAAAGACACTCTCTCTAGCCCTTCGTGCTATGCACAGGAAGGGTCCACAGTTAATGCAATGCTTGTTGACTATCTATATTTCTAGGAGATCACTACCCTCAAAGGATCAAACACTGCTGCTGGACCCAGGATCAAGAGGGCAAGGAGTTGGGGTGGGGTCCTCCTTTGCCTATTTAGCTCTGGAGAGCCCTCCAAGCAGATCTCAGAATGAACCAATCAGACAGTGGCAGCCGGCACAGGTAAACGTGGTGTGGGGGTGAGGCAGTAGGGCGGGGCAGGGTGGGAGCGGGGAAAGTCGACAGACAGCGGATTAGTTATAATTGAATAAATAAATAACACCTATTCTGTCGTCCGTCGTCTTCCCCACATGCCACGCCCTGCCCTATCGCACCGTGCTTACCTGTGCCGGCCACCGCTGCAATCAGAACTCAGCTTCAGGAAACTTCTGAAGACCCATCTATTTTAGTCTCTCTTTTGGACGTTCAATGAGTCCTGTGGCTAATGTGTTGTTCCTAACACTGGGATGCCCATTAGGTAGCCATGAGCTGAATAGAATACACTAGAATAGACTAGAATAGAATAGAATAGAAAAGAATAGAACTCTTGTTCAAATCTCTACTCAATAAATAGGGGTGTAAATTTACTAAAGATTTGCCGTAGACCTAATGTGGCACAACAAAACTCAAAATGTGCCTGTGACTCCATGAGTGCAACACAAAATTGCATTGCGCCATGCAACCCCCCTGCATAAACATTAGTAAATATATTCTAAGGTTCACTCAGGTGCCACAGATGGAAGAACTAGACCAGTCACATGGCAGAAATGCAGAAAATGGATTTGCAGAATACAGACTGCCACTTAGCCAGTCAACAATTTAATATAGAACCACTATTGCTTCCTGGAGTCCACAGTCACTCAGGCTTTATATTCAGTCACTCAGGCTTTATATTTAAATTTAGGATCATTGTCGGCATCCTTAGTATGCATCACAGGTCACAGGCTGTTGAAAGACAACACAGTTAATTGTGCCCCCACTTACCTGATAAACATGTCTCAGGCCTGCCATAGCAACCCGTGAGTGCAGTTTTAAACTGCCATTTCGACTTGGCAAGATACACCTCTTGACAGGTCTAAACCTTCCTTTTTAATTCATACAGTCACCCATAGGGTAGGCCCTAAACAGCCTATAGGGAAGGGTGCAGTGTATTTAAATAGTTGAACATGTACTTTGAACAGTTACATGACTTGGTAGTGAAAAGTCTTAAATTAGTTTTTCACTACTGCAAGGTCCACCTCTCCCATATGATAACATTGGCTTTCCTTATTACATTTAATACATGCTAACTTTCAATTGGGGGCATGTAGTAATATCAAGTGTGGTGCTTAAAGAATTAGAATTTAAAACCCTCTTTACGGTAAAGTCGGATTTTTAGTCACAATTTTGAAAATTCTACTTTTAGAAAGTTGGCATTTTCTTGTCCCAACTATTTGGCACCTGCAGCCTCTATCCTTGGTCACATGACTAGGTGTAGTTGGCGTTTGGTTTTTGTGTATTGCTCCCAGTCAGTGAGGCAAAGGGGGGAATAGGTGTTGGCAGAATGGGCCATCTTGGGCCTGATGAGGGGGAGGTGATGTCTTCTACTGCACTTGCACATCACAAAGGCTCTGTCTGAGCACACTCAGAAAGGGTTTGACACTAATCTTTTGTGCCCCTAGGAAAACTGGGGCCAGGGAATGGAGGCAGGACATTCCAAACACTTCTGTAGGTGAAAACCTCCAGAACTGTCTCCTACTTCCAAACTGGCCCCAAGTATAAATATTGTACCCTAAGACCCAACTATTCAGGACATTTCTGGACCAGTGGAAGACTCTGAATGGCTGCTGTGCTGCTGTGCTGCAAGAAGATTGCTACTTTGCTGTCCTGCTTCCCTGCTGCCTAAGGGAGAAGGGCTGGACCTGCATCTTGAATCCAGGAAATCTTGCTGTCCTTCCTGAACTGAGCCTCAGGGACAGAAAATCTCTAACCACCTTGAACCCTGCACCTTGACTCTACAAGCTGGAAGTTCTTCCCCCAAGTGGTGCCAGTCTAGTCCTGCACCCTTGGAAGTTGGCCTGAAAGTGCTTTGCTAAAGCAGCTGTGGTCTTCATCAAAACCGGTGTGAAGCAACATGAAGTCCCCCAAAGCTTCTCTGAACGGCTACACAGATGCCACTCTCAGTGGAATTGACACCAAGTGACGAGATCAAATTACAGCATATCTACATAATTCATGACATAGTAGGTATAAAACTACTTACGCAAAAACAAATACATCAAGAGTCAGGACCAAATGCACTGATCAGTTCCTGTTCCATTTAAACAACCCAAATAACACAGCAGAGTTCCCCACCAATATTGCATGCAAGACCATAAAACAGAAAAGGCACAAGATAATACGTTTTTCGGCTATAAAATAGGGCCAATTCATCATATTCATAACGTGCTTACAACGTGTCTATACAACGTGTCTATACATAATCACTTTCACCTAGGGTTTCCTAAAAGCACCCCGCTAACATTTATTCAGTCAGCTATCGTACATAAGGCCTGTTAGCTGAAGTTACCCAATCTAAAAGGGGCCGCCAGATTTTCTTACCTTTTCCTCTATCCTGCCTTCCTTTGCGCTCATATAATGCTATTTTGAAATTAAATACCAACAAAAAACACCCTTGCCATTGCTGGAAGGGAGGGGGCTGAGAGTCTAGCCACACTGAAACAATGTAAATGTGACATACGGCCATAGCTAAAAATACTAGAAACTCCCCAGCTCTAACTCCCCCTACCTCCTATACCCTAGAAGCACAGTATGTGGGGTCAATACAAGATCAGTGTGAAGGGTATTCCCAAGAAATTTAGAAATCTAAAGTCTGAAAGCAACCAAACTCAGGCATGTACAGAACATGTGGACCAAGTTTTCTTCCAGAGTTCGATACGGTGGTCAACGTATATCAGTTAAGCCCCCATGTAGAGATTTTTTGCAGAGGTGTGATATAAATCAAAAACCGTTTAGTAATGCTGTGCCTGCAGTCCAGCAGAGGAAATAAAGGTGCGGCTAAGGTCCAAAGATTCATAAAAACTAAGATTTGTGGAATCAAGTCTCTGCTGCCATTCACTGTTGTGTTTTTCTAAGTCATCTGGGATGTTGGAGCCCAACTTTACATAAATGTGGCTAATTGTACAATCCTCAATCGCCAATAGCAGCTTAATCAATGGTGCTTTGGAAAACCCATTCTGTCCCTCAAACGTCCTGAACAGAAAATCACGTATTCGCAAGTATTTAGGAAACATCATTGATATAAATCGAATCTGGTACGTAGCTCCTCAAATGATACAAAATTAGATCAGTCGAAAAATCCCCTAACTTCGATAGCCGCTGCCTTCCCCATCTAAACATACAAATATCATAAAATATGTCTTGGAGTAGAGGGTTCCTCTGTATGGGAGTAAAACAGTTAAATCTGCCCAGGCCCATCTTTTTGCACCAGGTAGCCCACATTTTAAAGGCTGCTCCTGGTGCCTTAAAGCAAACTTTTTTGAAGTATCTAGGTTCAACCAATATCAATAGGCAGCCCTTGGCATCCTCCCCGATTAACAGCTCATAAATGGAGGGTACATACTCTTCAGAGCCTTGACACCAGCATTCCTTCCTATTTTAGGCCGTAAGTGTTGGAAAGCAGCGGCAACTTGGTACAGCTTATGATTTGGGAGGGGCAATCCCCCTCTCTCCCTGGGTAAAGACAAATACCTAATTGCCCTCCTTGTTTTGGAGTCTGAATAGATAAATCTAGAGATCATTGCATCCATTCTTTGAAACCAAAAGGTTTCAAAATCAAGGAGGATAGCCCGAGAAAAGTGCAGGACCTTTGCCACATATAGCATTTTAGCCACATTATAGTGACCTATGATTTACAGGTGTAAATTATACCATCTCTCAAGGTCATGTTTACCTTTCCCGATAATCGGGGCAATATTGATCTTTACTGTCTGGTCTAATTCCGTGCTAATGCTAACCCCTAAATATACCGCATTTTTTACCACACCTGCATTCTAAGTTGCAATTTGCTTATTCACTACCAACTGTGTTGTATTACTATTCAGCAATTAACCCCAAAATATGCCAAATTTGGCAGCCATTTCCTTGACAGCCTGCAAAGCCATATCAAGATTTGCGGCTACGACTGCGATGTCATCTGCGAAAACTAGAATTTCTGTCCCCCATCCATGTCGCCGCACTGGTACGATGGCTAGATTAGCCATAAATTTATGGATGGAAGGGTGGATGTATAGCATGAAAAGTATAGGAGAGCAAGGGCATCCCTGCCTAGTTCCTCTCTCAATATAAATTAGCCCCGATTGCCCCCCCCCATAATTTGCACCCCAACTATTGGCCTATGTGATATTGCCTGCACAGCTTTAATATAGCGCATGTCTAATTTGAATGAGCCCAAACCTTTCCATAAATAATCCCAAGTAACCCTGTCTAATGGTATTTCTGCATACAACAGGGCTACCGCCATGGCCTCTTTCGATACAGTAGTTGCATCAAAAAGCGCGATTACCCCACGAATATGGTCTGTGGTGCCCCTCATAGGGATGAAGCCATGCTGTTTAGTAGAGACTAATGAATCAATAATGCGGCCCACCCGACCAGCCAGAATTTTGGAGTTTATCTTAACATCGCTATTTATTAGAGCTATTGGCCGGTATTAGCCTGTCTCATGGGGGGCTTCCACTTTCTTTAAAAAACAATAATGTTGGCCATAGACCAAGATTCAGGGGCCCTTTGACCTCTCTTCACTTGAAGAAAAAGCTCCATCATGTCAGAGCTTAATCACATGAAGAAGACCTTTTAAACCTCCAATGGAATCTGATTGGTCCCTACAGCCTTACCAGTGGGAAGCTCTTTAAGTGCTACTTGAATTTCATCTAGGGAAAAAGAAGCATTCAAAGAGTCCAGATCTTCCTAGGTGATTTTATCCGAGACCACTAAGTTCAAGAATTGCTTAATATTCTCCTCGGCTGTTGGACGCAGGGCTCGGTATAGATCTTCATATTATACCCAATATGCTTCACAAATATCTTCAGGGTCAGAGACCAGGTCACCCTAGCCATTCCTAAGTTCGGCAACGTAACACGCCACCACCTTTTGCCGTGTTTGTTCTGCTAGAAGATGCCCCACCCCCTCTTTGTACTCATAACATTCCTACCTTCTAGCCACAAACTTTTCAGCCATCTTTTTTGCAGTGATTTTGCTAAGCTCGACCTTGGTTGCTGCTGTCTGTTGTTGGGCAGGCGAGGGGTCAATTCCGGTAAACATTTCCAAGACAAAGACAAGCTGAGCTTCCGCCTTGCTTAGTTTTAGATATAATTCTTTAAGAAGCAATAGAATGCGCTTCTGTTGATTCAAACTAAATCTGAGGGTTTCTCCACTTATGCTGGCCTTAAAGGCATCCCATACTACCTCAATTGGGGCACTCTGTATTTAAGTTAAAAACTCCATGATACACGTGTTCATATGAGCACTATAGACCGGATAAGTTTTGAAGCCTCTCTCAAAGGACTAACTCCAGGCATTCCTTATTTGTCCTTCCAGGGTGAGTTCAATTACCAGAGGGTTATGATCAGACATAAGATGAGGGAAGAGCACTATTTGACACCCTTTAGGTTAAGTCTGGAGCCAATGAGAAAATAATCAAGCCGGGTGAAAGAGCCATGGAGGGCCAAAAAGTAGGTATAGCCAGGATCAGGTGCTTTTTATTAAACCCAGTCATCCAGCAGGCCTTGCTTCCTCTCAAGGCTCTGTAGGGCTCCAAACACTTTTGGTTTACAACCTGAGTATGTCCAAGTTATCACTGAAAGTGCTCCCAGACTCATTAATATTAAGATCACCACATACTGTACCAGGAACTGGCCACAAAGTAACTTCGATGTATAAAAAATCTAGAATGTCCCGATCATCCAAAAGTGGGCCATACACTGAGCCTAAAGTATAGGAGCCTGTTTTATATCAGCACTCAATTATTGCCCGTCTGTCATATTTAGCTGCAGATCTGCAGCAAAAAACACATCTTACTTTGTTTATAGCAACCTCTAGTCTGTTTTTTGAGTAGTACACTCTATCAATGTTAGGCCTAAAGTCTCCAGCAATTGCCTACTTGCCCTTCCTATATGCATTTCCTGAAGGTGGTAGATATCTGCCTTCAAGATTTTCAGATGCTCTGCTACTCTTCTTCTTTTGGCCCTGTCATTCAGGCAGTAGATATTAAATGTGGCAATGCATATAAAAGAATAAAATCAATGGTCCTTCCCATTATACCAACAGAGACATCTCTTAGGTTCACATTAATGACCAGTGCCTTTAAAACCATTATTTCATATTTTGTGTCCTAAATTACACCTCCACTTTTAGTGTACTCAACCCCACCCCCCTTGTGCCAGCAGGTTAAGTTCCCCCACCTGACCCTGCCCCTCTTATCGAGACGCAGTCCCCAGCCCCCAACTTTCCTTCCCACTTTACTGTAGACCCAGATGCATTAGAACAGCTACTTTTACTGGCCCTGGAAAAGAGGAGCTTGCTTTATCCTCTCTGGAACTGGGGCTAAGACAGGTGGACTCTGAACCCTCTGTGGAGAGTTAAATTACCCTCCCTCTCAAGAGTTATCCAGGCTTTTATTTAATCTGGCGCTGTCAGCCCTAAGATTGCCTTCACCAGAACCTTTAGTGTAACAGACAGTCAATCCACCCGAGCCTCCTTGTGCCCAGGTATACGAAAGGTTAAGGCTAGGCCCAATGCTGCTTTCCAATGCCTGTACTTGACCTTCTTCAAATCTGTGGCTTTGGGAGTCCAATCTGTTTGTAGTTGGGTTTGATTCACTCCCTCTGAAAATATTGCCCTCAAGCAACTCAGCTGCACCCTCTTCATGTGCCCGAATTACCCCAAAATCTGCTTCTAGAGTGCTGTGCTATGCTCTACAGAGTATCTTATGTTGCCGGGGCCAACCACAGACAAGTGAGAAGGCAAATGGATCATAGGGGCCCCCTTTTTTCTGCACATGCAGTGCCTTGTAGTTCTGCTGCAGCTGGGAGGACCGACTTAGTAAAGAGAATGCTTGCAGGAAATAACTCAGTTATAGGGGCCTGCGAAGCCTCCTGCGGTAAGTATGTCATGGCCTCTGGACCTGCTACCTGCTTCGCAGTTTGCCCCGACATATCCATCCCATTTTTATTGAGGCCGGGTTCAGCTCACCTACCTGTGGTCCCACACATTCCACAAAATCTTATGTAACATAAAGGTGAAGTTAATGATTCTATAAAAAAGATGCGCCTGATTTACACTTTGACAGATGGGAGGTTACCCTGTGAAGTGAGCAGAGGAAAGTAATCCATCGCCCTGAGGGAGCGTCCACCTGCCAAATTAACAGATGTCCAATAGCCCGAGGGAGATCTCTTGCATTATTTACAGGAATGCCTGTCACAATGGTTACTGTAAATGCTTAGAAAGTTTGATGGACAGCTCCATCAATGTGACGGAGCTGTACGTCAAACTTTCAATCTTTATTTTTTACTTTAAAAAACAAAATCTAAAAGCTGATTTTGTTTTAAAAAAAAAAAATCTATGACCATGACGTTGGGGTTATTTTACAGATTTCACTGTCCCTTACCGCCGGTGACCGACAGTGAAAAGTGACCATGTGTTCGCCTATTCTATATAGGGTGGCGGGACACATGACCAAACCTCCGATGGCCCTTACTTCGTTGAGCCGTTGGAAGTGTATGGGGGCAGCGTTGACGAAATAGTCTATGCCATCAATATACTGAAGTTCTGGTGGACTCTAAATGAGGTGGGCGGAATTTCACTTTGGCGGAGATGTTACTTGGTCTAAATCAGACCCTATGTCCACTCTGATGCTATGAAACAGTCCATTAAATAATCCTAGGTTAGGGGGACTATAGAGAAAGTTCAGCTCGAGGAGGAAGTCTTTGGAGCCTCCTTTATTTTCAGATTACTGTACAATAGGCTACAATGACGACCAGTGTAAACCAATAGTTTACATAATGCAGCTTAACATGTAAAGTTGCTGAACTGTGCTTCATGAAAGTGAGAGAGCAGAACTCTGCCATACCTACTAAGAGGTGGTACAGTTCTACTCTTTCCCAGCACTGGCGCCCTTTTGACTGCCATGTGCCAATGCAGGCACTCTTGCGCCATACTGCAAGGGGGTCTGTGTTGTGGTCAGCATAGTTTTAGTGCAGGAAGGGCTGCCTTCCTGTACAAAAACTGTGCTTTAAGGCATTTTCCTCTATGCATGTGTGCTGTAGAATGCAACACACATGCAGAGAGGAAAAAAGGAGAAGAAATTCAAGCATTTCTCCTTGTTCCGCCTGCCTCAGGAAGGCACAGGATTTTGGAGGAAATCCCTGTCTGCAATTCGATTAGATAGTGATTTGTTTCTCAACCCATGGGTCTTTGCACGGGAACGCCCATCCATCACCAATGGAACACCCCTTAAAGCAAAGTAACACAAGGAACATGCTTTGCATTGTCTTGCAAATCTCGCCAGTAGACTTTGTTTAAGGCTTGCATTAAAAAAGTAATGCAAACCCAACGCAAAGAGTGTACATCTGGATCGAAGTGCCATCTTTTTCTGTTCGGTAATTAAAAAATCGGTAACACAACATTGTTACTAGGTCATTGTGATCACAACACAACAGATTATAGTGACTCCAAATGTATGTATCTTAAATATTAATCATTAAAATACATAAGATGTCTCTCATGTGACGAGAAATACTATGGATGAAATTGATTAAGCTTGAAGAAATTTGAATAAAAATCATGATAATGGTTACTTTGGCATCAGCGTTATGCTTCATGTATGCTGTGCGTCCGGTTGGGGTGAGACGTCGCCCTTTTTCTCCCTGTGAGTTTGCACATCTTGAGCCTTTTAGCAAACAAGTTGTTATAGGCTGAGACACGGAAGTGATGAGTGATGGCTGGCCCAAACCTACCCTATCAAAGACCCTATCAAAGACGTGTCTTTAATGCCTGAGAATATCAAAATGGTATCTGTTAAAATTAACAATCCAAGGCCTGGGAAAGAAATTCTGGTCGTGGTACGTGCCCCACAGGCATCAATCAGTTGTCGTCAAAGATAGCAGTGACAGCAGTAGATTCTCCTGTAGTACTCCTGGCACTGCAAGTGAACGGTCCTGAAGGCAGTAGTAAAGTCAACAGGCCTCGCCTATGCGAGATCTATTGCCTTTGTCAGTGTGGTGTGGCCTGTTATGGTATGGTATGGCCTGGCCTGTCATTGTAAAGCAGGGTATGGTGTGTTATGGCTTTTCAGTGTATGAGATGGTATGTCATTCTATAGTATGTATGGTATTGCCTGTTATTGTATTGTGTGGCATGATATTGTATGACCTGTCATTGTAAAGTATGGTATGGTATTGCATGGCTTGTCATTGTACCAGATGATATGGCCTATCATTGTATAATAAAGTTTTGTATGGTATGGCCTGTCAATGTATGGTAAGGAGTGATACGGTACGGTACAGTGCGGTATGGTATGATATGGTACAGTATGATACAACATGGCCTGTCCTGGTACAATATGGTTTGGCCTGTCAATGTATGTTATGATATGGTATGGCCTGCCATTGTATTGTATGATATGGTATGCCTGTCATTCTATAATATAGTATGGTATAGCATGATATGGTCTGTCATTGTATCTTATGGCATGGTACGGTCTGTCATTGTATAGTATAATTTGGAATATCCTGTCATTGTACAGTACTGTCTTGTATGGCCTGTCATTCTATAGTACACGTTATTATATGGCATGGTCTAGCATGGTCTGCTCTCTTGTACAGTATGGTGTGGTATGGCTTGCCATTGTATAATATGGTATGGTCTGTCATTGTATGGTATAGTATGGCCTGTTGTTGCATAGTATGGTATGGCTTGTCATTGTATTGTATGGTATGATCTGTCATTGTATGATATTGTATAGTATGGCCTGTCATATAGTATGGTATGGCCTATCATTGAACAGTATGGTATTGTATGAAATGGTATGGACTGTCATTGTATAGTATAGTATGGTATGGGATGGCCCGTCATATGGTATGACCTGTCATTGCATTTTATGTTGTTGTATGGTATGTCATGGTATGGTTGTCATTCTAGAGCATGGTGTAGTACGATCTGACTTGTATGGTATGGGATGAAATGGTATAATCTGTCATTGTATGGTATGTCATTGTATGGTATGGTATGGTATTGTATGGTATAGTATGGTTTAGTATGGCCTGTCATGGTCTGGTATAGTATGTAATGGTATGTTATAAACTGTCATTGTATGATGTGGTATTGCCTGTCACAGTGTGGTATGGCATGGTATGGTATGGCCTTCCCTGTCAGTGGGGAGGCACACACAACGAATCAACCTACAGAAATCCAAGCAGTAACCCTATTTGATTAGCTGTCAACAAACTATAAACAATGTTGTTTACATTAGCTGGCGTAAAGTAAGCAATTGTTGTTTAACCCTGTACGCATGGAGCAATGTAGATGTGCCTAGTTAGTATGTTTGCTTCCGCTATGCATTTCTTGTTTGGTCATGTGAAAGTGAGTAGCAAAAGACATGTAATGGAGATTTATGTTGGTAAATATTACACAGTCACTGTTGCTTGCATTCGAAGTTTAGCCTTTATTTTGAAGGATGTGAAAAATGAAAATCAAGCGCACAGGCATGATGAAATAATATGCTCAGGGGAGGTGTAAATGTAAACTCACGCTTCTGTTTATTTAATGGAGAGGCTTTCATATGACTGCATGTCTGAAACTTGAAACCAATGTAAAGCCTTTTTTAAGGGTGTGTTTTGAAAGTAAAGCGTGCCCTCTCAGAATTAAAAGTAATGTTGCACCGGAAACTCATTGCATTTATTTGTACCCTGATTTGATGTTAAAACACTATTTTTAATTATGAGAGCACTTAAAACATGCCCTGAATTCATGCCTCTATCACTGCAATGTAAAGAGCATAGTTAGCTGCCTATTTCCACAAAATCCAAGCAATGTATTGTTTAAGCACGTGTCTTGCAATTGAATCACATGCACTGACGATTAAAAGTAATGTTGCACCGGCAAACCAGAGTAAAAATAAACGTGGTACCTTAAAAGTATTTAACTCTGATTTACTTTTAATTTTGAGTGCACATTAATTCCTTTAAAAACATTTGCTTAAGCAAAGGCTTTATATCCCTTGATTTTCTCTGTAAACAAGCGCCCAAATAACATCTTTAAATTGCAGTGATAAATGCGTAATTTAATCGTGCATTTTGAAAGTCAATAAAGTGCACTCTGAAATAAAAGTAAGCATATAGTCACCAAAAACGCTCCATCTTTCAGTAATGTACTGCATTAATGAACTTTAGTAACTGGCCATGGATATCCATTTCTTTTGAGGCCCCGCGGTGCCGCATTCTTTTTCCATGTTTTGTTTGCTATCTCTGGGTGACATCCACTCCCCATGAGCCTTACCCCAAAGAAACATACTTACAGATCCCAATGAGTAAAAGTGAAAATTAGCTGGCAGTCCGAATTTAAGAGATGAAGGGGAGCCTTTATACACCAGAGACAAAACAAGCTACAATGGGGGAACAAGAAAAACCAAGCAACGAAGCGGGAGGGGTGTTGTGAGAAGGAAGAGGCGCCCTCAAAAAACAGAGGGGCATATTATCAAGAAACGGGGTTAAAATTATCGCCGCTTTAGCGGCAGAAAACTACCGCTAAAGCTGCGATAATGGGCTTGATAATATGCCGTAGAGAATTCCCATAGAAGCCCATGTTCTGGTGTCAACATGGGCTTCTATTGGAATTCTCTGCGGCATATTATCAAGCCCATTATCGCCGCTTTAGCGGCAGTTTTGTGCCGCTAAAGCGGTGATCATTTTAACGCCGTCCTTGATAATATGCCCCAGAGTCTGACATTTGATCTCCGTCTTTGAATGCACAGCAAATGTGATGAGATAAGGACAAGATTTACAGGCCTGTTTACAGAAACAGCACTCGGAGAAGCACAAGTGCTCCTGTGACGTGCTCAAAATCAATTTTAAAAGTAGTTCTTAAAACAGTTGCTAAAATGGGAGCTGTGAATGACTAATAGCAATTTGTCTATGCTCTCGGGAGGTTTAAACACAGGAAGAGGTATAACATATGCATGCTAGGGATAAATGGCAAGAAAGAATAAAAGAGCACGATGGAGACAGCAAATGGGCAGCCTATGGGCGGGCTGAAGCTCCTAAAGTAAATACAACATGTCTTTTCGAGACAGCGCATGAACTGTCCAGCCAGGACCTAAGAAAAGTAAGTAAGAAGAGTTAAAAAGGCCAAAGAGCCCTTCATCATTTCTGTTGTTTCTTTTCCTTGCCCTTCTCTTGGTATAGATGGGATGCCCTTCATTTCGAAGGTTGAAGAAGTGGGCAATCCTATCTTGTCACCAGGGTCAGTGTGGTCTGTGTGTGTGTATGTTTGTGTGTGTGACAGAGTGAAAGCAAGAGAGAGGGAGAGAGATAGAACTCACATCTGGGACCACCAGCAATTTGCTAAATGAACTTTAATGGCAAACCCTAACAGTCTGCACCCTTTGTGGCCTGACCAACACCATATTCTGAAATGCTAGAATCAGCACAGATCCAGAGTCTGCATTTATGTCCAAGACAATATGTCTTGTTTTTGCCTTCTACTGTGACCTAAAGGCAGATGCCACTAGCATGGTGCAGAGATTTTACTTAAGGACATGATTGACTTATGCTTTGTGACTTGTTTGTCTCACAAAAGTGATGCAAACCGAGAGAAAGGAGTTGTGGTTGGATTTAGAATCCAACCCAAACCAGGATTTGCTTTGGAAAGTTGCCCAAACTAATGTAAAGTAGCATTTTGCACTACTCTGCACTTCTTTTCATAAAGGGGTGTTCCATGGGTGGTACATGGGCGTTCCCATACAACCACTATGGATTTTGATGGAAATTCCTATCTTCTAATTTGTAGTACAGGGATTTGCAACAAAACATCATGGCAGGCATAACAAGGAGAAATGTTTTCATTTCTCCTTATTTTTCTATTTTGCATGCATTCTGCATTGTACAGCACATATGCAATGTTGGAAGCATCTTAAAAAAATGTTTTTCTACTGGAATGGACCCTCTTCTAATACAAAACCCATATTTTAGAGAACGCACACACCCATGCACTATGGCGCAAGAGGGTGGGTGTCAGCACATGGCAGCCAAAGTGTTTACCAGGTAGAGAAAAAATGCACCACATCTTAGTAGATATGTTTTTTTCTCTCTCTCTTTGGCACAAGGCAGTGCTGCCATGAGTCAAATATTATTAAATCTGGGCCTACATTTCAAAATGTCAATGCTGCTTTTTAACATTTGCCAACTTTCCCATTGTTATCCTGGGCTGAATATTGAATAGTAAATGAGCCCCCTGGACTATTTATGGAAAAACTGTACTTTCTTCCAGTATTCTAAGGCTGCAGTTAAAATAGTGACATTTTTATCATTTCCACAGAAACAGAAACCTCTTTGAGGCCATGATGTTGTCAGTGACAAAAGCTCTGAAACACTTCCTCTAAGCTAGCAAGCAGATCCAGCTTTGAGCAATAATTCTCGGCCATATCAATATGTGTAATATGCTAGAACTATTGGTATCTGTTCCCATATTAATCAACTCCAAGCATACCATATGGCCAAGACTGAAAATGGCACAGTATCTTTCAAGAACGGTGTAATTATTTTTTCTGATTATCAATAATTATGCCACTTCTTTCCCTCTCCTGGAAATGCCAGCTCAGTTTGTATTGTATTGAAAAATGAGGGTAAATATCTTAAACACCTGTTGGAGGAATTAGTCAAGATTATTCCAGGCTATCAAAAAAGATATTGTTCTGCCTTATGCAAGTCACTGAGTTTAGCTTTATAACTAGATGTCGGTAAACAGTCATGACTGCATATACATTTCTCATAAAGGCCGGAAACCCCAGCACCACAGTTTCTCCCTCCAGTGAAAGAAACCTGCGTCGCCACACACAACTGTGCTGTTCTCACCCTCATCAATTTTTTAACTCCAAGCATAAATGAGATGTTTGAGAACATGCAATATCAATCTGCGCACCTCCAACCAAGCATGAAATAGAAGCCTGATATATGCCATTTGCAGCTGAGATTTTAATTGCATGCCAAATTAAAGTTTATATGTCAGGTCAGATTCCGCAATGCTGTCCACCGCTCCTTCAGTGCGACAGGAGTTTTATACAATTCAGACACGTGATGGAAGCTGGGGGCACTGCTCTCTTTGTATGATGGGTAACCATATATCCCAAGCTTTAAGTGCAAGGAAACGCAACGGATTACATACATTCTGAATGTGCCTGCAGTGGGGTGTGAAGATTATGCCTTTCTTGGTACTGTGAAGAAATGTTATGGCATCAAATAAAGAGATCTGCACAGCATCAGACTTTGCATGTGAAAAAAACAATCAATAATTTTATTTTTATACGAAAAATATTTTTCAGTTGTGTAAATCGTCTTCTAGAACTATCCGCTTTCTTGGTCACATAAAATATGGACTCATTGCTCTTATTTAGTTATATTTCCTGAAAACAGCAAAGGTCAAAGGTACAATGCAGCTAGGTGAAAAAGGCAGTTAAAACACACAGGGGGATATTCACAAGAATGTGTGCTAAACATCACCAAAAAATGCTAACGCAACTTTACACATCGCAGCCTATTGCGGGAAAACAACCCCTTGTCAACGTGGAATTCACATCAAGGCGGTACCATGCGATAGTCTGCCGAAACCACGGCCAATGTCCGCGATACAACCACCTCGACGGAGATAAAAACACAAACCACAACACAAAAAAAGTGCGATTAGCCCATTCGCAATGAGGAAAGCAGGGATAAGCAACGCCAGGCCCGCGACACACACGGCAGGCGGGAATAAGCACAACAAAGGCCTGAATAAGAAATACAAACCAAACAGAAAACAACAGCCACGCACAATGGAGGCAACCCAAGCCAGCAGACAACCCCACAAGCCCTACTGGCAACAAAACATTGTACATGGCAGGCCATCTTGGATAAGGTGAATGCAGCCTGAGAGCAGAGGAGGATAATGGAAGAAAACCAGAACATCCGGAATGATGCGAAAGGCACAAACTAGCAGAAACACGCCAACAACAAGAAGGCAGCAATGCACACCGGAGGTGGGAGTCCCACGCCACACCAGGAGCTGGATGACATGGAGGAAATGGTGTCCACCACATCAGTCTGGAGATGGTGGCAGGACTCGGGGACCGGAAACTGCCCAAAACAACAGACACAACAGCAACAAGGAGAGGAACCAGCAGGGACTGGGGGTATGGGGGAAATGGGCACAATGGCAGACATGCACTATTAAGCACAGCACAACTGCAGACAAACCAGCCCAAGAGTAACAACACCAACCAGGAGCACAAGTCACACAACCCGGCAATATCACACCACTGAACAAGCACCGAAGTAAAAACCACACAGCCTGAAAGGGAGATGGGTGAGCCAAATCACAGATGAAGGGACATCTCACACACAATGCAGCACACACACACAGGAAGCAGAGCACCCCAACATCGAACACAATGTGGCACAAACACCAACATTTGCACAACCGAAAACAGGACACAAGTGCACCCGCCTGTGGCCTGTAAACAGCCATACGCATCTGGCTAAGCACGAAACAGGGACATGATAATGCACACGTGCAAACCCACAGTCCTGATGGGGTAGCAATGCACGTATGGCAGGGAGCCAGAGAGTCTGAGACACACATATTGGCATACAAATCAAGACACATCACAGTTGGAGACAAGTGAAAGTGCGGAAACTTTATCAACAAGTGCGTGTCAGTACGGGCAAGAGAAGTGTTACGATATGCAGACCAATGCAGCAGCATGTCTGAATGAGGAACGTAGGAAAGCGCCCATGTCCACCTCTGGGGAGTCCATAACCAACACAAGTCAGTGCCAACGTGCGTTGGTTGTCTGCGCCTGGATCATGTCCAGGCCACTGCAGCCATGTCCACTGTCATCTTGGGACATGTGACCAGATTCCCAACATGCAACCATGCATCGGGACATGTGCAATGGGTCACATCCAGATGTGGCTGCAGGTACCTTGTCACTCGTCCATGAACGCAAGTGCAGCTGCGTAGGCCAACATCTCCAATGAGCGATCATTGTCCACCACATCTGACATGTTGTTGACGTAATCCATCAGCTGACCCAGACAGCTGTGCTGACTCCAACCACTCGACCCAATGTGCACCAAAGCCCAATCGGGTAGTGGCTCAATGTGCTCACTGCACACCACAACTCGTGCAATCTCCCAGGCCAAGTTTCCAGCCTCCATGCCAAACATCCATGCATGCCATAAACGGGCATCACGGTGACACTCCTGGTTGTGGGCCAACAGGGGGCGCACACACACGTCGTAATCCGGGTCAGCTACCGTTGCATTGGAGAAGAAGACATCCATGGACCACTCGAATATGCATGAGCGACAAAGAAACACAGGCTGAACACTCAGGTAGTAACTGATCTGCCAACGGCAGTGCCCCCAGTACATGCAGCAGACGTGCATGGTACAGGTCCACGTGACTGGAGTCGAGCATGTGTCCGGGATGGTTTGGCATTGCGTCAGTGGCATGCCCTGTGCCAGTCCTGTGGATGAAATGGCACAGCTCGGTGCAATGAGCAGTGTCTGTGTGCAACGGGTGCAGGCATGGGGTGGGGTGGGAGTACGTGTGAAGGCCATTTCATGCACGCTAACTACGACCAAGGATTTCTGTGTGTGGGATGTGTACACGTTGGTCTCACATTGGGCAGTGCTTAGTGTGGGAGTTGCAAGAAAATGCTATTGTATCTGTCAGGGGGTGCTGGCCACATGCAAGTTCCTGCTCGGAGCTGCAGATGTGCTACCGCCTGATAGTTCAGACAAAGGACCTTTCATGTGCAGAGACCTGTCATGGGTGTGGTGGGATGTCTGGGACCCTGGGAATCATGGATGATATGCCCAGCACGTGGCACATGAGCGGCCTCACTGTGTGTTACATTGCCACACAGCTGCTCCTCCCTCCCACGAGCCCCTGCACTTGTGTGCGCTGCACGGTTGCATCACGTGCACTCCTACGGCACACCATTGTAATGCCTGTCCGCGCATGTCCAGCGGCATGCTAACAACACGTGACACTGGCCTTTGAAGGTGTGCAGCCACGTGAGTGTAGGCCAATGGTCCGGACAGGGCAGACACAGGTGTACAGGTCATGGCTGGCTGTGATCGTGCTGCAGATGAGGCCAGGCAACTGACTCATGCATCCGCAGGACTGATACACATAACACTTGGCATGCATGTGCCAAGACCCCGAGCGGTCTTGCGCTCCTACATGTCCCCGTATGTGCGGGCCCGCCCTCCTGGTGCATGCCACATTGCAACATCGACTACTGTGGCTCTTTTGGCGACAACACCCCAACACAGAGACACACTTACCGCACTTCCTGCCCAAAGCCAGGTCCGAGCCACGCCCTGCTCCCCCTGCCGAATCAGCACACCCCTGTGCTGACCTGACATACACCGGACCAGCACACGCTGCTTGTGCATGCAGGGAGGCGCCTGCGGGGCTACATGTCCAGGGTCCCTGCCAACATTGAGGTGACATGGCATCGTCCGCTGAAGACAGGACACTGTGATGTTGCAGGGCCCTTGTCCATCATGCTGACACAATGACCACATGGACACACTTGCTCAGGTGGTGTGAATGGCTACTGGCACGTGCACACAGCCACATTAATTAGCAGGCACACATACAGAGTGACACTTGTGTATGATGTGTGTGGGGTGTGTGCACACCAGCCGGCAAGGGCTGTCTGGTGTAGTCAGAAATCGACCATTCAACCATAAAGGCCCCATGACTTGTGCTGCGCAGAGTCAGTGGCCCCGGATGCACAGCGTGCTGCACGGGCCTACCGCCACAGGCCGCTGACTTGCGGGGCACTGGGGCAGGGTCACAAGTGCAGAGCAGGTTTCCGTTGATGCCAAAGGGGCTTGTCGCGAAGTGTCTCGGTGGACAGTGGAAGGTGTACCTCCAGGGCATGATGCAGAGGGCAGGACCACGCTGAAACAGTCACTATGGTGAAGATGAATGGAACAGACACATGTCGGACACCAAGTCCGGTCCAGCCAGATGAAGATGCAGAAAACCACCAGGACATGGGCTCAGACGCCACCAAGGTCCAACCAGATGGTGCCAATGACTCATTGCGCACAGAGTTAGTGGCACCAGTGCTGTTAGGGGATGCCACCTGCGATGAGGCATGTCCAATGGTGTGAACTACTCCACATCTTACCCAAGACACAGTTCCACATGTGTGACCTACTGGACCGCAGTGTAGGCCTAAGGCAGCGGTCAGCACGGGCCATTCACGGAGTGTCGCCGGCTTACATTGGATGGCCCCACCGGCCTGCGTAGTTCAGGTTCAGTGGCACCACGGGACGCGGACTTGCGGTGAACAGGGTTGATGGGACCAGGTCAGTTGTTGATAGTGTCAGGTCACCTCCGTGACTCTGATCCGGCTTTCGTCTGGACTGAGCCGCATCTTCCTCTTACTCCTCTCAGTGCGTTCACTGGTGTGGACTCTTCCATTCATGATTCGCAACTATGTGCTGGATGTGGGGCCTACTGGTCCGCAGGGTTGGCCTGAGCCCTCAGACACGTGTTGCCAGCTTGCGTTGAACAGGGTTAGTGGCACCACGTGCCGCCAGCTTGCGTTGAACAGGGTTAGTGGCACCATGTGTCACCGGCTTGCGTTGAACAGGGTTAGTGGCACCATGTGTCGCCGGCCTGTGATATGGAATTATGCCCACTGATCGAAGGGAGTCTGGTGCTGTGGCCACTGCCACAGACTTGGGGTCACTGTCATTCAGGACTCAGGACACAGTTCCACATGTAGGACATACTGGGCAGAACGGGAGGCCGGTGGATTAGTCAATGAGAAAGGAGTAATGTGGACCAGCATCAGGGGGGCCAGCAATGGTCTGCGGAGGCTGCAGAGGTCATGGGCCTGGTGACTGGAGCTTGCTCCGGCATGTGGTGGGCCTGCTTTGACACACAACGTGTAGGCAGGTAAGCGGAGCCTCGTTGGTGAGCTGGGGCAGACATGACAGGTCTGGGGACCAGCGGCCCGGGGTGCAGCAAGCGTACAGGGACGCAGGCCCTGCCGTGCTCAGAGGAGGACTCGTGGCGGGATGCGAGGCGCCACCCTGGCAGATCCATTGTCCATTCTGAATGAGAACCACGACCAGTGCGACTGGCTTTTTGTTCACACCCCTACGCAGGCCTGGCATACGCAGGTCTAACCCACTACACACGCGCAGGCAGGGGCGGATGTAATGTGCGACATTTCCACGTTCTGCCCCACAGCCTGTGGGGATATGGTAGCCTCCACTGGCCACTACACTCCATGCACCAGCAGTTGATCTCCACATGGTCATTTCCGTGGTTTGCACTCTGTGGTCTGTCCGGAACCTCCACACCACACCTGGCATTGGGTAGGTTCACATTCCTAAGTCATTTGCCACTCTCGCACATGCCTGCTCCATGCCTCTCCTTACATCCTGCTATTGTGTGTCTGTGGTGCCATGCTGTGGCTGGGTTGTGGGCATGGCAAGGCCGGATTCCCAATGGAGTCATGTTGTCGTGTCTGGTCGGTTGGCATATCGTGTGTCATGTTGAATGAAGTTGTGCTGCATGCCCATTGGCAGTGTTGTGTGCTGCATGACTGTGGGCTGGTGTGTGGTGTGTTTATTTTGGACTTACCAACGGAAACTGCATTTCTATGTGTGCTATCCTGGGAGTGCTGGGTGATGATGGACTGTCTGGAGATGTGATTTTCATGTACTCTGCCGGGGGGGTTGGCCGCGACATTGTTGAGGAGTGTCAGGTCCAGGGCAGCACACGGTCTAGGGCCCTCTCCACTCACTGCACACATCCCTGTTTTACACCAGAGTTATGTTCCTATGCCACTGTGCGCTAAGGTGCGCTGTGGCAAAGCTCATGAAGCAGCTTCAGTAACTCGATGGTCGACTTGGTGCTCTCATTGTAGGTGATGTGATATGATATAATTTGCCTTTAACAATGTTCTCCTTTGTATCATTATGTTTCAGGAGCTCTCATAGCTCTTTATTGTTTTGCAGGAGAGTTTGTCTGCTTATGGACTACATTTCCCATCATGCTTGACGGCGGCACGGTGAGCGTGGCAACGTCTGCATCATCGGCCATGCCCCTTCCTCCGTGCTCACTATTCTCGGACGCTTCACGAGTGCGAAGCTTCTGCTTTTTGCTCCGGTTCAATTTTTTTGGTTGCTCCCTTGCAGGTCCTTGGTGAGTGCCATGTTGGTCCTTTGAGGCTTTCCTGAGTGGGGTCTCTTCAGTCGGTGGTTCCCGGTGGCTTCAGTCGGCTGTTCTTTCATCGCGGCTGGCCCTTCCCGCTGCTCTCAGCAAGCTCAGCTGGCTCCCGCAGTGTTTCCCGGCAACAACCCAGTCCAAGTAAGGGCTTTCCAGAGTAGGTCATACTCTGTAGGTAGGAGGAGAACAAAGGCATCTCTTTGCTGTGTAGGGTTACCGCTATTAGTTTACTTGTTTACATGCGCATTTGCTACAGGCGCATTTGCATATTGAATCGTTCCGTAATTGTACAGTACAATCGCAACATCGTTGTTTTATTTTTGTTTCTTGAATGCCAAGCATTATGCATATTATTAAGCTGTTTTTGCATAGGAATACAACAACTTAGTTTTCACTTTTCTTTGCGGAGCAAGAGCGCATTTGCATATCATTCTTTGTGCAGTTCTACAGGGACACAGCACATTCATATTTTGCATGAGAGAGTCACAGTGATGGTATCTTTTGGTTATTGTTGAGTGTTTTAGCTCAAAAGGCAAAGTTTTAAAGAAGATTCAGTGAGTACTGTTAAACTCACATATAAAATCATAGGAACCTTGAGACAAAGCCTTAGAAGCTCATAAAGGTTCTGCTTAGATAGACACATCTAAAAGTGTCATTTAATATTATTTGTTTTATGTATTTTGTGTTGCTGCTAACAGAATGCTTGTGCTTTCTGTTGTGGTAGTTGTGTGCAGTGTAGGCAGGAGGCACGAGGGGTACATGTGTGCAGTTGATTGTCCCTGACACGTGAGGGAATGCAGCTATGGCGTAGGGGCCTTGCTTGGTCTCCAGCTGCTTCTGCGCAGTGTGGGTGACGTGGGGGTGCTGGGGTACCAGGCTGATGTTGGCATCCAGGACAGGTGTGATGACCTTGGATGGGGCTGGCTGTGTGACTCCTCCGACTCTAGCAGTTGTGGGTTGGATGGTACCAGAGGTCAGCATGTGCTGCGCAGCCAGCAGCTTTGTCTGCAGAGGGATGTTGGTTGTCCGTTGGGTTGGTACCGTCAGCAGGTGGGGGATGTGGGTCAGGATGCGGGGGATGGTTGTCCTTTTGGGCCTGTAGTGGGCAATGTCCTCCTCTGGTGTTGGGTCTGGGCGGCAGGCGCGTTTCAGGTGGTTCCGCTGTCTTTGTGTACGCTGCCTCTGTGGTGTTGCCAGGGGGGACGGGACGGTTCCTGGGGGTGTTGGTGGCCTGAGGTGGTTGCGGTGGGTGTTGTGGCCCTGATGGGTATCCACATTGCATGATCATTGTCTCCATGGCATCTGTGGGTCTTCCGGTGTGGCTGTTGGCTGGGCTACCTTTTATGTTGCAGGTAGTCGTCCTGCTTAACACCAGCAAAAGGCAGGTGTTAATTCCCTGCTGCTACCGCGGCTTATCAGCTGTTTTTGGTTTGCATCGCAGATCTGGCAGTTCGTTGTGAAAGTGGTGTTGTGGTATTTTCGTGTGTTTTTGCACGGGAACACCTACTCTGCATCTCCTTAGGGTTAGTTGGTGGTGTCCACCGTGGAGATAAATTTTGGTGCAGTTATCGCTGGAATACTGGCGATGTCTGCAGTTTGCACCAGCTTGTGAATGGGGTGTTAAATCTATCTCCACTTTGGATGCGTTAAGGTGGAGATAAATCGAAGATAAGTCCTTGTGAATACCCCCCACAGTTTCAAATGAAAACAACACTGACATTTATCAGTTATAGTTATCTCAAGTAACTAACTTGTGCTCTAAAGTAACTATAACTCACACCTCCACCATGCACAGTGTTATCATCAATGATGTAATTTCAGATGTAGCAGTGATTTTATCAATAATGTCACAGAACATCTTATGATTGATGTAAGATGTGAGGTCATAAGCAGTGCATGGCTAGGGCGAGAGTTATAGTTACTTTAAGGTTTTTATTATAATGCATATTTCTCTTCCATATTTTAATACCATACGTAACACCAACCCAATTCCCACACAACCTTTTGCTGTGTGCAGTGTGGGGTTGTCTGCAGTGTCCAGCCTGAGGCCAGGCCCTGCGTCCAACCGCTCGCAGGCAGCCAATACCACACTGTGCAACTCCTTCGGCCATCTGTAGTATGTGTTTGGCCATGGGCCTGGCCCAGTGCCCAACACCCACTGGGGCTATCCCCCACTGGTGCACAACCCCCCACTATGCACAAGCTAATCACAGCTGGGGTTGGGATCATGGCCTGTCACCCAAACTCCAGTGAGTGTGTGTGGGTGAATATAAGAGCTGCATTTTAAGTAAGGCAGAGCTACTGACTTTGTCAAAGGTGCAGAATATCAAAATTTAAAAAATGGGCCTATTAGTTTTATGAAGGGGTCAGAATATCAATGTAGGAAGGTGGAATCTGACTACATGGTTGCCCCCACTTTTCTTCTGGTGTTTTTGATGGTTTTTGACTAGTCTGGCTGGGATCCTGCTATCCAGGACCCCAGCCTATCTGCTTACTCCCTTAAACGACATGGTGTGCACATTAGGTGCACTAGTGATTGGATACTATTGTCCCTTGTGAGCCCCTAGTATTTGGTACCTTAGGTACCAAGTGCATAGGTACTTCACAGGCCTACCAGGGGCTGAAGCATGTATTATGCCACCCCTGGGAAGCTGACTAAATCTGATACCACAGGCCTGCTACTGCAGCCTGGGTGAGGTAGTGCTAGCACTCCTCACTGAAATATAGGTTCCCTATATCTCTCCAGCACACACATTTAAACCTATCAGTCACCCCTAAGGCAGGCCCTATCAATCCTGAGGGCAGGGTGCTTGGTTTCTATGTGGGAGGGTGCCTCTGCCTGAGCAGAGCCCCTCTGCAGCTCTCAGAGTCCATTCTCTGGGGCTGTTTGTGAATGCGGTCAAATCATATACTCTTAGGTGCATTATAACCTCACGGTTAAAACTAACTTTGGAATGGCTGCATCAAAACCCGTCGTGTTTGGTGTCAAATGCTTTGGAATCATAACCCCACACTAGTAACTGGTGTGGGAGTATGATTCCACCCTTCTAGAGGGATAGACATGTACCTACTGTGGTAACAAGGTAGAATCCTGAAGAGCCCTGGCATCACAAAATGGATGCCACCAGTCACAGACACTGGGCTGCCCTCCTGCTGATGACCGAAACTCGCAGTGGAGGAGGCCCAACAATAGGTATCCTGTCACAGGGAGGTGTGACCACCTCCCAGACAGGGTTTAGTGTATTGGTGCTGGTG
Organism: Triturus cristatus; assembly: GCF_964204655.1. Classification (NCBI taxonomy): domain Eukaryota; kingdom Metazoa; phylum Chordata; class Amphibia; order Caudata; family Salamandridae; genus Triturus; species Triturus cristatus. The sequence goes on along the minus strand of NC_140582.1, from coordinate 295,381,826 downwards.
GGTGCTCTCTTAGAGTGCTTTGAAGACCTGCACTCGGGGAGCAGTAGGCTCCTCTGTGCATACACCAGGTCAAACCGACTCAGGGGCTACCTGCCCCTGCTCTGGCGCGAAACTGGACAAAGGGAAGTGGGTGTAGCCACCCACTCCCCTGACCCTCCCATAGGTGAGGTCATAGAGCTAGTCCCTTCCTTCCCTCCAGTATAAGTTAGTGAACCATTGCCATTGCAAACTAGATATCCCAGTACGACACTCTGACGAAGAATCCCGGACCTTCGACGTTCCACTACCTCTGGAAGACTGAAGAATCTCCCTTGAAGTCAAGGAGTGACTCCCCTGATTGGCAGGCACCAAAAACTACAAATTGCGGTCACAAACTTCACCGCTCCCGCCGGAGCACAAATTCCCTGCAGCCCAGGAAGAGGATTTCCTGACTTCTCCAAGGCCATCGTGAGTCCCCAGCGACGCTGAGGCAAGTGGACCCCACGAGTGACTAGGAACCGCGACCCCTGGGTACCGTGCACTATTTTTGAGTGCAACCCCTTCATGACGTTCTACGAACCTGTGCTTTGGGCCACGTGTGGCCCAAGCCTCCAGCAGAGATCCCTCCAAAGACCAGAGGCCTACCCCGTCCCGAGTGACTGTGGGCCCCTGTTGAGTGTATCCTCCAGAGGCGTCTTTCCGATCCCTTGACGGACGGCTGAAGACTTTTCTACAAATCCAAAGGGCTCCCCTGGTTGCTCCAGGCCTGACTTACCCTTGCTGGGTGAGTCCCCCAGACCTTGCTGGTCTGCACCGCTGACTTTTTGTCCTTTCCACGAGACTTGCTGTTACCAAGGCTTGTTGGCTCCAATCTGGTCACCGACACCGCAGTAAGCCACAGACTTCGTGGGACACGCCGACTCCAGCTCCTGGTTGTCATCGACGCCTCCTGGACCTCGTGGCTGAAGAGTCAAGACACCCGTGAACTACCTGAAAACACCCGACGACTGTGGGCATTCATCTTCCTTGCCCCGCGTCACTGCCAAGTGACTTTGAACATTGTCCCCTCTGCTTTCAGGTCTTCCTTCTTCTGAATCCAGGCTTGGATTCCACCAGACACTTCTTCTTTCTTCACAGGCAGCAAGTCTTCACTGGCTCCCATTGAAAACGACACCGCGACCCGACACCAAAAGACACCTATGCACCCGGCTTCCCTGGGTGAGGTAACTCCTGCACTACAGTGCTCCTGTGGGTGTTGGCTCTAGAACCACTTACCCTGTAAGTGACTTTCTTGTAGACTCTCCCGAAGTGCCCTTAAACTTTTAATTTCCAACCGCGACTTGCCCCATTGAAGTCTATGGTGATTCGCACCTTTGTTCACACACTGCACGCGTCCCCCATGGGTCCTTTACTTACCTGCCTTGAGTGGTTTCGTGAGGCCCCAACACTTCTGAAGGCCCTAGGCCTTGTCCCTTTGCAAGACGTTGTTCTTAAGTCTCTTTTTTAGTATATGGTCTGGTACGCCCCTATGGCCCCAGCCATATTTGTGCTTAACTTATTGTGAAACGTTGATTTGTGCATATGTTCCTGACTTCTAATCTCATAAAGAGGTTAGTAGAGAGTTGTTTAGTAATAAATACATATATATTTGATATATATATACCTGTGTGGTGTCCTTTCATTTGGTAATTCAAGAGATCATGTGGTAAAACAAGCTGCTTTACATTCCTCCAAGACTTAGCCTTAAGGCTGCTCTCCACAGCTACCACTAGGATAGCTTTCTTTAAAGGTTGTCTTAAACCTATCTACCATAAGAGTCAGATTGTACTGGTGCAAGGTGTCCACTTTAATTAGTGAACAGCATATACCAGGCCAACTTCTCACAATCAACAGTTTTAAAGCATATATATTGTCTTTGTCAAAAAATGACCAGTAATTATTATGAAATGTATGTTTCATTAATCACACAGTTCAATATTTAATAAAAGTGATAGTCAATTTAAAAAAATCAACACGCCTTTGAGGTTTAAAAAAATATATTTTTCAAGCTACGAAGTACAGCCATTGAACTTAATACAAGGGGGATCTGCACTCTAGCTGAAGAACATTGAGCTCAAGCCAGCAGAGTTTTGAAAACATAAGGTACGTTCTCCTGGGATCATGGATTTAATAACCCAGGAGATTTACTGTTTGTCTTCTCTTGCTGGTGGGCAGCTGAACCTCTTGCAGCCCCCCACAACATAAAAAAAGTTTGGTGCTGCCTCTGTCTCCTCTAGGGGCACCTCCAGAAAGAAAATATTTATTTGCACAAAAGCCCTAGGGAATTATGAGGGGCGCCTTGCAGGAGCAGTAAATAATAAATTAGCTCTTGCTGCACCCGCAATAGGTGCATGTGGGGAGCAGGTGCGGCAGTGGGGGCTTGATGCCCCCCCTGCAGCCCCAACATTGTGTCTTTTGGGAGCCTCAAGTGGGTCTGGGACACCCACATAAATGAGTATTGTCCCGGGGGATGGCTTCCATGGGGCCGGTAAAGGGTTGAGGAGGTGGACTTCAAGCCCCCTCCCCATTAATTATTAAAATGAGTGTCCCGGGTAGGGACTGGGACACCCAAAATAAAACATTTAAAAAGATGAATGATAAATGAGTGGCCAGAGCTCCTCATTTTTTATTCACTGCTCCTTGAAAGAGCACAGCCTAATGTTCTGTGGGGGTTCTTTAAACTTTTATTTTGAGCTCAGTGATGTCCCTAGAAGGGACAGGGGCACCACCAAACATTTTTTTCAATTTTGCCTTGGGCTGCAGGGAGTGCAGCAGCCCCCAAGTAACCTAAAAGAGTAAGTCTCTGGGTCATGAAATCAATGAACCCAGGAGAACCTACCATATCTATCAAAAACACTCCTACCTGGACCTCTATGTTCTCCAACTGGAGTGCAAGGCCTGCTTGTGGCTGCTTTTGTGATTCCATTTTGTGGGCTGAAAAATGTTAAAAGAAAGATATGTTAGTTTTACTTGAAAGAAAAAACAACATTTCTCTGACTCTTTCTTTTTCCAGCCCACAAAATGCAGTAATAACAACTATGTAAAAAGAAAAACTCACAGACATGTTCATTTGATTTTTTTATTAAAACATTATTGGGCATTTTTATAATAATCACTATTATTTAGCATGCCATTCTCTGTGTAAATTATTGAAATATACATTTGATTAAAAATAATGGTGATTTTTGGAGAAAGACAATAGAACTGCTTTATATACACACACTGATATGCGTACCCTTTGATAAAGCCAATAGGTTCACTTTTTATATTTTGGTGTTGTGAAATTCAGTGAGTCTGCTTGAGTGCGGATAGGCCCTGGGAGACCAATAGCATGTTGTGAATGGCAAAAAGCCATGCGCAGAGTGGGGTTGGCCCCTCGGGAGGGGTTGGACTCAGGACCTTGATGCAGGCCATGCGCAGCATGGGGTTGGCAGTACATGTGGTATTGGACTATTACTTTACATTTAAAACACCCTAGAAATTGACTGAAAAAACAAAAGTTAAAGTGACATTATATTTAGGAATTCAAATTATATCTTACTTTGCATTAAAAAAACTCTTAGAAATTCACTGAAAAAACAAAGGTTAAAGTATAGTTAGGTGAACATTTGAGTGACAATGTAACATTTTAAACAATAAAACCACTGAAATGTACCTGTTATACTTGTCTCTTGTAACTATAACTCATGCCCTACAGTAACTATAACTCGCACCACTCCCATGCACAGTCATGTCATCAATGATGCAATTTCAGTGTTGCAGTCGTGTTATCAGTGCTGTCATGGATCATGTCATGTATGATGTTATATGTGGGGTAATTAGCAGTGTATGGAGATCTTTGCTCATCTTATCAAATTACATTTGTTTGAATTATTTGTATTATTGATTACATTTTTATTTTTTGATTCTCAACAAATAACTAAATGCACATTAACTATTTTAAAAAAGCCTTATATACCACACTTTTGCTCTTTAGGCTTATTGGGGTTGAAATTATTTTTATCGTGTATGTTCTGTTATTTTACTTTATTTTCACGTATTAAACTTTAGCTCAGGTCAATTGAATGTTACTCTTATCTTAAACACCAAATAGGCACCAAACAGAACAAAGCACCTTGCAGAGTGATTATCAAGATGTACACAACAAGGCGAACCCCTAAGGGAGAAAAATACAAGAAGGTATAATAAAAAGCTATAGCAAAATGTTCAAAGGCAAAGGCAAACATATGTAAAAAAAGAAATACTAAGAGGAAGCACAAGTGTTGCCATTGGGTTCTGCCCATATGGTACACCTGGCTTTTTTGCTTCTTGGATCTCCTGGTTTTGCACTTTTTGCTGTGGGTGAGTCTCACTACATGTGTGTCACCCACGGTAATAACATGTCAAATGGGCTGCACATGTTTACTGCCAGTGTCTGCCTTTTAAGATAAGGTGGCTGCAATGCAGCAAGGGTAAGGGGTACTTGGGTGATTACACGAGAACAGCTGTACACACGTGTATGCATGAGTGTGTGGGCTGCACGTGGGAGAATACTGTCATGCACAGTCCAGTAACTGCACATAGGTAGCCTGGCTCGGAGGGTTCTCTGCAAGATTAGATATTGACCTGGGGCAGGCCATACGATGTTAGTGTACACTAATAGGGAAAGGCAGGGTGATTTTTTGTTTTGCCTGTAGTGACACTTGATTATGCTCATCGGTGGAAAACTGCCTCAGAGTGCAGATTTGCTTCCCTTTGGCCTACAGAGACCAGTGACATATCAAAATGGGGTGTAACTTGTGTAGGAAAATTAATTATGTAAGTTTCAAAAAGCTATCTGTATAGTTTATGGGTCATTCAGAATTGTCATATTTATTTGGCTCAGCTCAAGATCGGAGCCCAGGCCTTGTGTCACCCTGCTATGCCAGGTTAATAACATTTCTGTCCAGCAGCAGGAACAAAGGCCACCACACACAAAGGGAGCAACTAACAGTGCTCCACTCAGATCCTGAGGAGGAATGGGGTGGGGCTGATAGATCTGCATTAATTAATCAGCTGTCACACTGTACCAGGGATGGGCCTGCCCAAGCCTACTATTCTATTCTGCAGTTTTTATATAGCGCATGGCTACCAGAAGGCCTATCAGCGCTGCCACAGATGCCATAGAATGTACTGGGACTAAATAGTTAGTCCCTGAGCAGTCAGATCTTCAAACCTTTGCAGTAGGGAAGTTCTGGCTCCAAAAGGCATAGTTCAGGAGGCAGAGAATTCCAGAGATTGGACGCCAAAAAGGATGTGGACCTTTCAACCCAATGTGATCTCCGAATCCTGGGAACCATATGAAAATGGGCAGAGGCTGATCTGAGGGGTCTTTTGGACATGTACAGGGAGGCAAGTGTTCGTAGCAGGGGGGCCTCTTCTGTTTATAGCCCTATGCATGATGCAAAGAGATTGAAACTGAATCAGGCTCTCTACCGAGAGCCAGAGGAGATCCCAGAGGGCCTTTGTAACTGACTGATATTTAGGGATATCTGTAACAAGTCGAGTGGCCACTTTCTGCACAGTCTGCAACATTTGTACCACACAACAGGGTGAGCCAAGATATAGGGTGCTCCCATAATCCAGGCATTTTAGCACCAAAGCCTGTACAATCACTCTTCTGACTGTGAAAGGGAGGAGCTTGAGAACTTTCCTCAATAGTCTCAGAATGCCGTAGCAGCTAGCAGACATATTATTGGCTTGATATTCCATTATGGGATTGGAATCTAGCCACATCCTCAGGCTCTTTATTGGGCCTTTAGGGGTCAACAGCTTGCTCAAGCATTCTAGTAAGGGGCTTGGGACACTGCTCCAGAAGTTATTGCCCAGCAGCATGACTTTTATCTTCTCTTTGTTGAGGTTTAGTTTACAGCCCGCCATCCAGCTGTTTACTTACTGGAAGCACAAAGTCAGGGGTAAATGATTTGAGGTGTGGTCAGGTGAGATAGACATGACCAGCTGGGTTTCATCGGCGTAGGAAACTAATGACAGTCCAAACAATTGCACAATGCCGACAAGGGGGAGCATATATAGATTAAAATAGTTAGGATTCAGAGAGGAGCTCTGCAGCACCACACAAATAAGGGGGAGTCTGGTTAAATATTAGGCCTGATCTAATACCTGAAAGGTTTGATTCTCCAAAAAAAGAGGAGAGCCACTCAAGTGCTCTGTCCCGAAACTAGCATTGAAAATTTCTGAATGAGGACGACTGGGACAACTCCTGGTGGCCTCCCGCCCTCGACCCCCCTCCGACCCCAACAGACCACACTCGGAACCTCGGCATAATCCTCGACTCCTCACTCTCCATGAACCGCCAAATCAACGCTATTGCCTCTGCCAGTTTCAACTGCCTCCGCACCCTACAAAAAACTTTCAAATGGATCCCCTCAAACTGCCGAAAGACTGTCACACACACACTCATCACCAGCAGGTTCGACTACTACAACTCCCTCTATGCCGGAATCAACAAATCACTACTTCGCAAACTTCAAACCATCCAATACGCCGCCGCCAGGCTCATCCTAGGACTACCATGCCAGGAACACATGACGCCGCACCTACGAGAGCTCCACTGGCTCCCCATTGAGAAGAGGGTCACCTACAAACTACTCACGCACGCGTACAAATCCCTGTACAACATCGGACCCAAATACCTCATCGACCGAATGAGTTTCCACAAACCCAAGAGGAACCATTCGTTCTTCTGACCTCACCCTGGCAGAGGTCCCCCGCATCCACTGAAGCAGAGCCAGAGGGAGAGCCTTCTCCTACGCCGCCGCCAAAGCATGGAACGCTCTCCCAGTTGAAATAAGACGCTTGACCACCCTACTCACCTTCAGACGGGCACTCAAGACCTGGCTTTTCATCTGATCGGAGCTGCTAGACCTACCCCTCCCCCAGCGCCTTGAGACCCTCGCGGATGAGTAGCGCGCTTCACCAACCCCTGATTGATTGATTGATTTAGGATTGAATGGTCTTTGGTGTCGAAGCCAGCACTTAGTTCGAGAAGGATGATGGCTACAGATCCTCTCCGGTCCAGAAGTTTCCTCATTTCCTCGACCACTACTAACAGTGCTCATTCAGTGCTGTGTTGTGGTTGGAACCCCATTCGAGTGGGATGAAGCAGTGCCCTAGATTACAGGAACGCTGAGAGATTCTTGTTTACATGTTTTTCAAAAAATTTTGCAACTCCAGGTAACAGGGAAAAAGGCTTGTAGTTATTTAAACACAGGGGGTCAAGATTAGGTTTTTTAAAAAGTGGTCCGACTATTCCATGCTTCCAGTGGTTAGGGACCTGCCTGCTAGAAAGAGATATGTTTAACAACTCGGTTAACAATGGGGCAATGCAGTCAGACCCTTGACAAAGGGCATGAAGAGGGACTGAATCCAGTGGTGATCCTATTTTGCCACTTTACGGAGCTTTTTAACATAGCGCTGTGCAAGGTAGGTGAACATTGAGAGATGGGCATCTTATAAATCAGATACCGATTGACTATAGAAAAACCCAATCGAGTCTTCGCATTGGGGAAGAAGTAAAAAATATCTAAAATAGAGTTCGGAAATAAATGTGTTAGATCATTGCTGTGCTCCACATAAGCATCCACAATGGGGCTAACTGTAGGCGGTACCGTAATATCTTTAAGGATCTTAAAGATTTCTTTAGCGGAGTTGAAGGAGTAATTCATTTTATTGACAGAAAAAGTGGCTTGAGTACAGTCTAACAGATTTCCTATTATCAGATTTGCTGGACCCCTCAAATGTCTTTCTCCATTTTCTCTCCATACATTTAAATTCTTTCTTCAAAGACCATAATGGGCATTTGAACCAGGGGGATTTATGCATCTGTTTGCCATCTTTCCTCCACCTGTTTGGAAGATCTCTATCAAGCGATTTAGTGATCTATTGATTAAACTGATGTGCTGCCAATGCAGCACAATCTGTGAAAGCAGTTGTTAGAGTTCCCAGGGCCTGTCGCCAATCATCTACATTAAGTTTAGGCCAGGCGCAATCTAATAGCCTAACCGGGGGAAGATATATGGATGACGAACATAGTCTGAAGGCAAAAGGAATCATAAAATGGTCTTACCAAATCAAACGCAAATTAGTCTGAACTTGGAGTCTGCCAATAATAATTAAGACACGATCAATAGTATGGCCCTTCATATGCGTTGCTGTGTTAGCTGTAATGAGGCCATATCATGTAAGAGGGTTTTCGAAGCACTATCTTTCTTGTCATTCACATGCAAGTTAAAATCACCCTATACAGTGAAGTTGGCTTTGTTTTGGGGCAGCTCCGCCACCACTTCTGATAAGGCTTGAAATGGACATAAGGTCTATATACAAGGATTCTAGAAAAGGAAAAGGTGGAAGATAGTGTTGGTGAAAAGAAAAGGCTTTTTACAATTAGGCATCCTAAGCGGCAAGGTGAAACACTTCACCCACTCCCCATAGATAATTGACAACCCACCACCACCTTTATCCTGCCTGTCTAGCCTTGCAATACAATAATCAGGGGGACGCATCTAAATTATGTGAGACCCAGAATCATCCAAAATCCATGTTTCCATAAGATATAGAACATCCAAACAGGACTCAGCAAGAAAATCAAATATGTCCCGTTTATCGGCAGCCAAGGAATGACAAGTAATCAAGCAGGCAGGTCTAACTAACAGAGGTGAGAAACAGCCAGGATAACACTGGTTATGGCCTGGCTGAGGAGACCATCCACAATTTGGGCAATTCTAGGACGACTGACTGGGGTCTAAAAAGTGCGTGCAAGCGCTAGATGGAGTTCTCCTAAGCGCTTGCAGTTGGCCTGAGATATAATGCATCTTACCTCGTGAAGAAGGGACAGCATCCCTGACCTCTGGTCCTGGAAGGGCACGGACTGGCACAGACGGGCTTGCTTTAGGCATGCCTTTGGCACACCAGGGGTGCACCCACTGTGCCTGTCTGCCCTGCTACCTCCATTTTAAGGTAGGATGGTCGTAAGGACTAGAGTGCAGCTCCAAAACATGATGCTTAATCCTTACTTCCCTCAGTACCCTCGCAATGCAATTCACAGTGATATTCCCCGCACAAAGATCATATCACAGTTTTAAAGCACAATTTCATGTGTTACAATAAACTACGTATTAAAAATGGTTTGTTTTTTTTTTTTACGGTTTTTCACCGTGCGCGCACCCCACGATATTTTTTACAATTTATTTTTTAAAAATTCAGCCTTCGGGGTCCTTCAGGGACCCCCTGACAAAGGCTAGGGGGTCAGGAACTCTCTACCCTGCCCCCTTTTCACGTTCGCCACCTTCCTTTTTCACTCTCACACTCAAAACAAACAAAATGGCGGCCGACACTTCCTGATTTTGACTGATTCGAACGTTGATTGACATGTAACCACCAATCAGAATTACGCTTGCGCACGTTAGGGTGCGCGGACCGTGCGCGCACGGTGCGCGCACGGTGCGCGGCTATAGATATGTATGTACTTTTAACTGCAATTTTCTCAGGAACTACTGAACAGATTGACTCCACATATGCAAAAGGCACATCCCTGACCTGAGGACTACCTCTTTGCCAAATTTCAAGTAATTCTGTTCAGCCGTTCGGGCTGTACCTTCGACTAAAGGTCCTATGGGAAAATGCATGGGGAAAATACGTTTTGGGACCCCCCTTTTTTCTCGACCCCCGCTTGATGAATCCCCCGAGACTTTCAGGGTAGGAGCTGAGCGGAGCGCCCCATTAGTTTTGAAATTTCGCGAGGATTCGTCAACCGGTGATGTCATGAGTGATGTCAGTGACCATGTCATGAGTGATGTAATATGTGACGTCATCAGTAGTGCATTGCGGGCGCGCGAGTTATAGTTAGCTGAACTAACTATAACGGGGGAATTTCAATGGTTTTTTACGAGTGAAATGTCCAGCTAACTATAACATGTGTGAAACCTTTGGTTTTTTCATTGAATTTCTAAGGTTTTTTAAATGCTAATTCCTAACTATAACGTGTGTGAAACCCATGGTTTTTTCAGTGAATTTGCAAGGTTTTTGAAATGCTAATTCCTAACTATAACGTGAGTGAAACCTATGGTTTTTTCAGTGAATTTGCAAGGTTTTTTAAATGCTAATTTATTTTAATTTTTTTTTATTTATTTTTTACATATTTTTATTTTAATTTTCTATCCTTTTTTAAAGACTATGGTTAAATTTTAAAAATTTCACAATATGTTTTTATTTTACCATAAAATAAACAGGTAAAATTTATTAGTATTACATATTTTTTTTTTTTCCTTTTTTTTTTTTTAATTTATTTTTTTTAACGTGCGCGTACGGTAAGCGCACGTCTTGCTTTAATTACGTTAGATTTCTACGCTGTTTGCGTTCATTTACGCAATTTGCATAGACGCACGTCACGCGCGCACAGCGCGTAACGCGTACGCTGCACGCGCACGTTACGCAGAAGTGAAGGGGCGTGCCTGTTTTGCGCATGCGCGCGTGCGCGTGTCTTTTTTACGCGCATGCGTACTTTTGCCGTAAGCGTACCGTAAGCGCACCGTAAGCGTACGGTGGGTCATGTGATCATGAAACACCACTTTTGATTGGTTGAAACTACTTTCAGTTCTAGAACTCTCCTACACCACACCCATTCCCCTCATTTCTGCTTGTGATCCCTTAGGAGAAGGAGCTGGGTTGTCTTTGTGATACGATGGCAGAACAGCAGAGCCCTTCTGAGAGTGAGGCTAGCAGCACTACCTTGAGGCAGAGAACGAGGAAACAAAAGACCTCTTTCATATGGAAGTATTTTTCTTTTCCAGAGGGCCAGCAAAAGGTAAATGCACCCTTAGTGACTTGTAAGCTGTGTAAGCGTGTACTTTCAAGAGGGAATCCCAACAAGAAGTATTCCTTCGGGAATCACACCATGTTGAGACACCTTAAGGATGTACACAGAAGGACACATGCTCGACATACTGAAGGTAACCCTTCAGTAAGTCAACCAAGCACATCCACAGCAGCTCAGCCTAGACCATCATCTGCAGGGCCGAGTCCTTCTTCTGCAGGTCAGGTGAGCCCTTCATCTGTGGTGGGAGCATCTCCTTTTTCTTCTCCTCAGGAAATTAACCCTCGGTTTCTGAGGGTTGAAATACGGTGCGCCACTTGTCATGATCTAATTTGTTATAGGGAGACCAGTATTTCCCTAGTGAACAATAAAATAGATCAGCACATTTGTCATACCGTCTAATATTCCCATTCTTTCTTTCCTCTGTCCCTGCATGAACACAACGGCTCTTTTAAGAGCCAACCTTACCTTTCATCTATTTTTTATATATGTTTTTAAAACTTTTTTTTGATTTTTTTTTTACCGTACGCGTACGGTACGCGTAATTATTTTTTTTTTTTAAAAAAAACACTAAAAATCAATTATCACATTACAAGGTCCTTGAGAGACTACAATGAAAAACTGAAAATGTGATTGTGGAGAAGTGGAAAAAAGGGACCATGATATTTTTGACTTACCATACCCACTCAAAAAAATATTTATTCATTTAAATTTTTTTTAATTGCTTTAAAAATGGTTCTAGTTTTCGAAAATTTTCTATCTCAATCTGAAAAAAAAGAAAAAAGTATTAATATTTAATAAAACATTTTATAATACAGTACACATATTTACATATTTTTCCCAAAAAAAAATTGCCTTTTTTTGCTGTTTTCAGAATATATTGCATTTCACTATAAATTGTGAAAGCAATTGCATTCATCATTTAACAGCGGGCAAAAAAAAAATCAACAATCTCAAAGATTGTTTTAAAAAAGCCCACAATCTCTTTTTGCATAAACATAACTTTATAGAAATGCATAATATTCTTAAAAAATATCATCTAATATCAATACTTATTTCTTTAAAATACCGTCTGATATTTTTGTTTCAGAAGTATAATCACAAAAATATATCTCAAATAACTCCACAATACATCTGGTTCCATTTCCTTTAGGCCAAATAGTAATTTTAAAATTCTTTTTTGATTAAATTTCCAATGGTAATCCAATAAAAATCTAAAGTTTAAATTGTACAGATCTCACCGATTCTCTGTAACATTTTGGTTTCCGAAAGATTTATTAATAATTAAATAAGTCCACAATAGAATTGTTTACCTTTCCGCATGGCCAAATAGTAATTTTAAAAATCTTTTTTGAATAAATTTCCAATGGCAATCCAATAACATTCCAAAATTTAAATTATGCAGATGTTACCGATTTTTTCTAAATTTTTGGTTTTCCAAAGTTTCATTAAAAATTGAAAAAGTCCACATTACAATTGGTTACCTTTCCATTAGGCCAAATGGTAATTTGTAAAATCATTTTTTTTGAAAATTCCAATGGTAATCCAATAAAATGGTAAAATTGTTTTGTCCAGATGTTGCCAAATCTCTCTAAAATTTAGGTTTCAGGAAGATTAGATAGGAATTTGCTAAATCAAAAGGCAAACGTTGCTTAAAAATCAATTGGGAATCATTACACAGTGTCCAGCCTTTTTCACATTTAAGATAAACTGTGTAATGACCAGAAGTTACAGTAGGTCCATCATGGAAAATTATTGCAACTGTTACAAAAGTTTTTCCTGAAATTGATAATTGCTGTCCTGTAAACTTCTTTATCAAAGTATCTAATTTTGAACCATCAGCTTTACAGCGTTGCATCATTAAAATTACGTACTGTCCATATTCCTTTAAAATTAACGTTGAAAACATGTCAGATTGACACTCACTGCATTCCATGCTATGATTAGCATCTTTAACTAATTTAGCAAAAGTGACTGTTTTACTTTCTGGCAATGTTAAATAAATAAACCTTTCAGAATCAACATTAGAGCCACATATATTATAACAGTTTTCACAACTATGTTCCCATTTATAAGAGAGACCAAATACATTTTCAATGGGAACCCCTTCTTCTTCCAGTACCTGAAGAAAAAACATCAAGAATTCCTGTGCGTCTTGCTGTACATTTTGAGAAAACTGTGTTCGTCCTGAACATACATCTAAAAGTTTTCTAATTTCAGTAGCACTTTCTATTTGAGTTTTATCATTACTCAGCTTTTGAAAAAGGAGACTCAACTCAGAACAGAATCTTTTTCCCTGATTTACTATTATCTGCTCTTGCACACTTTCCAGATAAAATGCAACATTCAGCACTACATTAGCGTAGCAGTTGACACCAGAGCTATTTTCAAAATTACATCCTACAACCTGTTCTTCATTTTCCTTTTTCTTTTTGCTTGCAATTACATCACTCCTCTTTTTTTTTCCTCCTCTCTACATCTTCATTACAGATATTCTCATTTCTCCTTTTACGAGAAACTACACGTTTCTCCAACACAGGATACTGACCTAAATGAGGAGCATAGCTTCTTCTTAATCTATTATACTCCTTTACACAATTTGCATCAGCACTAACTTTTGAGTCATCAAAGTCTATCATGAATAAACCTGATAATGTTTTCACTCGTGACAAAGCAACATATGCCATACCTTCTTTGAACACAGTTGAACCAATGTTCACAAATGCACAATCTACAGTCAATCCTTGAGACTTGTGAATAGTTACAGCATATGCTAGAGAAAACGGAAACTGCTTCCTACGTACATATAAGTCTTTCACAAGCATGAAACGAACTGAACAAGGACAAATGTCTTTAACTTCTTCTATCTGATCAAATTTTATTTTTAAACATTCAATTCCATCTTTTTTCTGATAATTAATAAAACCCACAACTCTTCCCATAGCTCCATTAACTAAACCTTTTTCAACATCCAAATTTCTCCTTAAAAATACTCTACAGTTCATGCAAACATATAGATTTTTTTCTAATCCAGCTGTTTTGGAAATGTTCTTCTCGAGTGAATCCAATTTATTTTTCAGTGTGCCTGTTAATGTGACAGTAATTCTTCCATCCTCAATTTTGTCCACTGCTTCCAATTTCCTGATATCTTCCTTTTCCAATTTCAAAAGCTCCTCATTGAATATTGAGCATTCACGTAGAGTTGGCATTAAGCAGATGACACTTTTCTTTTCTGCAATGTTCTTGTATATGTTCTCTGCAACTATTTCTTCCTTTGGAAATAAATTATGTAGCAGCCGACTCTGTAATGCTTTCGTGCCAGCTTCAGTGAGTAGTCCAATTCTGATATCTTTCAGAATACTTCCATATTCTTCATCGTTTGCTTGCCTCATATTAGTAGTAAGTTCCTTGTACTCAAAGAAGGACCAAATATTTGCATTACCGATGCTTCCCAATGACTTCTTTGTGTCTTCATGTGTCACAGTATTAAACACTGGTTGTCCTTTAACTGGAGTAAGTTGCAAAAGATCCCCAAAAACTATGACGTGTTTTCCTCCAAATAACACGTCATAGTCTGTCTTCAGAATTTGCTGCATTCTTAAATGCACAAAGGCAAGCATTAAGTTTGATACCATGCTCACCTCATCAATAATGAGAACTTGCATCTTCTTCAATACTCTTGAAACTTCCAAGCATGCTTCTCCAGTTAGCTTGTTGTATTGTATTTTTTTCTCATGCTCCACTGGTAACATTAGCAAACGATGTAAAGTGATTCCTTTTATGTTATATGCTGCTAACCCAGTTGGAGCAGTAACCACACAAGACAAAGTAGAATCCGTTTTTTGCTGTAGGTAGCTTCTGATGACTTTTATAAGGAAACTTTTTCCAGTTCCAGCTTGTCCGCTTACATACATCCTGATTGGATGAAATGATGTGCATGAGCACTCTTTTTTTCATGTAGAAATCCGTGATCAATTTTGTTTCTGATCTCTTCATAAATTTGTTGCTGCTCTTCGTTCAGTTGTCTTTCCAAATTTTGTAAGTCTATAAATTCTTCTTGAGCTTGATTCATAGCCGTTTCCACTTCATTCATGGCTATTGATGCTTCATTTTCAACGATTGGTAGTCCTAGGGGATCTTGACTGAGTGTTCCTGAACTTTGGCTGTCCTGAGAACTGTCTCTAGCTATTTCTGCTGCAATTGTAGTTTCCTGTTCAATTTCTTCATTTAACATTTGCAGATAAGTTGAGAATGTACTGCATTGTATGCTGTCTTTGCAAGCATTAAAAGAATCTTCATAGCTTTGAAATTCTCCCAGTAGTTCATCCTCTGTACGCCATGGTTTAAACAGCTGTAAAAGAGCCAAGTAGTAAAATTCCTTTTTGTCAGTAGTGTCGCAACTCAGCTTCCTGTGATTTATCAAACTTCCTTTTGTTTGCTTCACCAAACATCCTTCCTCACCAATGACTTTATATTTTCCATTGTTGATGTCTTCTGTGGCTTTCCGTGAATAAATGTAGTTCTGCAGCACTTCATAGAGACACATGTTCTCCAGATGATGACTTCTCTTGGGATAATATGTGTCCAACATGTTTGATTTCAAAATATCTGTACTTTCTGGGTCATTCTCGGCCAAATATTAAATTTCTCCAACAGATTTCAGTACCCGATTTCTCATTGCTGCAAGACCTAAACTTGCCCAAATTATTCTTCTTGATTTCGAGTAGAGACTTGCAGAAGATAACCTATCTGAACATTCGTAGGATCCAATTTCTCGATGCGATAACATCTTCAAACTGAAACTGTACAGCTTCTTACTGACAGTCTTCTCGTGAGAAATCTCTTCCCACATTTCCTTCAATTCTGTTTTTTCTGATTTCGTAATGTAAGACGTTACATATCGAGCAACAGCAATGGAATTGTCAGCTACATACTGTATATCCATGTTAGCATTCCACATGGATAAAATGACTGGGTTGTAGTCATTTATATTTTTTGATTCTTCTTTTCTTTTAAGGTTGTAGGTATTCTTAGGTGATTTTCTTGTGATAGTATGTCTCACAGATGACATAAAACTGTTTACTCTTCCATTTGAAAGAACAGGTCTAGGAAATCCAAATCGACATTTAGTGTAGTATTTATCTTTGCTCTTGTATTTCCGTCGACAGTATTTTCCACACCGATGACTTTGGAAACGTAAAACTTGCTCCTTTAACTTTTCTCTTCTGTGTTTTTTGGTATAGCACATGTTGCATATTCTTCAATGTAAGATAACACTGCTTCATCAGCATCTGTTCCAAACTTTGGGGCATCCTTGATCCACAACAGCATATGAATATGAGGAGCACCTCTTGCCTGGTACTCTTTTCTCCAAAAGAAATCCACTACTTCTCCTAGAGGTGGATTTTTTTTATTGCAGATGAACGACATCATAGCCTCAAATCTATGATTGAAATATCTGCAAACATTAACCGGATCCAATGAGCACAGTTCTCCTGCTGTCTTGTATTCGATGTTTTTAATGTTTGAATTTGCCTCTCGTAGAAAATCCAGTAAATCATCCCAAGCGTACTCAGCACAGCTTAGGGTAACGAACCATGTTGGTGTTCCTAAATTCCGTAACATGCATTTTAATTCACCATGGCGTCTGTACCAATATTCATTTGTCCCACGCTGACAAGCCATCAGATTGATCAGTTGTGTTTCCAAATGATCATCTCGGTGCTGCACTTTCTCCATAAAATCCTTAGCAGACACATTTTGTAAATGTACTCCACTTTTTAAAATGTGATTTACTGCATAAGACAGTGCAGACAAGTCGCTTTCAAATAAAAGATGGAACAAATAAGGAATACTTTGTCGAAATCTGGGATCTTCAGCATATAGTCTTGTAGTCCGATACTCAGAAGCTGGAATCTGTTCCGGACGTTCATCGTATCGTCCTCCTTTTCCTTTAGGAAACAGCTGGGGAAAACATCGAGCTTCCAAGCTCTCCTCCCATACACTCACGGGAGTTCCTTTTGCTTTCTTCATCTGAAACAGATCAATATTGTCTCCCATAACTTCTTTTGAATGAAGAGGATGTATGCTAAAATGTTCATAAATTTCTTCTTCCTTTGACTTGTCCACTTTTTCAAT
The DNA here is from genome assembly GCF_964204655.1 of Triturus cristatus. Taxonomy (NCBI): domain Eukaryota; kingdom Metazoa; phylum Chordata; class Amphibia; order Caudata; family Salamandridae; genus Triturus; species Triturus cristatus. The sequence goes on along the minus strand of NC_140582.1, from coordinate 295,364,821 downwards.
TTGTCTAGTTGGTGTTTCTGTGTCTTCTTGTAAATCTTCTTCTTCTTCTTCTTCTATATAAATTGATTCATACCATTTGTTATTCCTTTTCAAATACAAATTTGCTCTTTGTACTTTCCGTACATCTACCAGCTCCTGCCAAATCTTCTTATTCTTTGTAGGTACACCATTAACCAGAATAATTAATGGTTCAGTTTCCAAAGTATCCGCATCAATAGTTTCCATATTTTTTTTCAAATCCAAGGGCAAATACACCACTCTACCTTTTAAACCTCTCAGTAAATCTGAAGGAGGTAATTTACCAGTTTTGGGCTCCATACGTACTATGGTCTGGAACGGATGAACACATTGAATGAGTATAGACTCATATGTATTTAATTCAGAAAGTTCAGCAGGAATAGCATCCAATTCTAAATTATTATGTACAGCTCTGGTCGGCATTCTATTTTCTTCTAACTTATTATAACAGTATTTACAAATACGCTGAACTTCACCCAATTCAAAACAATTTTCAAGAAATATATATGTGGCAAAATCCTTCCACTTATAATTATCTTCATTTTCACTTTTTCTATAGAGATCAACATACCTGGTTTGTTTTCTATAATGAGTTCTGCGGCAACAAATACAAGTAATATTTGGTCTTTCATTAGAGATTTTTTCAAATTTTGTTATGTGATCATTAAATGTCTTACTTACAAATGGTTGTACATTCTCTTCCACTTCTTCCTCATTTACTGTGTCCTTTTCTGCACTGTTTTGTTCAGGACCAAAGTAACAAAACTGAATTTCATCAACAACCTTCTCTACATCTGATACTGACCCACGGAACAGAGCCCTATTCAATTCATCTAACTTTATTGCTGGACTTTTAGCAAAATACAACCGTCTCACAAACTTTCTCATTTCAGTATGATGAACAGCCAGCATTCTAAAATGATGGAAAACACTAATACACACTTTTCTAGATAGACAAGCCAGAGAATGACCCTGCAAACCAGTATTCTCTCTCACTCTGCATGGATCTAGACTTTGAAGCACCTTAATCTTCTGTTTTACACTTTTTTTACTATATTCTCTTAGAAACTCACGAAATTTATCAATAGATTCCTGACGCACAGTGCAAATACTACTACAATTCCAAGTGTACACTGGGGCTTTAGGACGTCTCCCCATAGCCTCATCCGCCATCACTTGTACCTCATCTCTTGGAACCATTATCTCCTTCTCCATTATGCAACCATTTTTCACTTTGTAAGCACGACCTCTGGTGTCAACTGCATGCAGCAAACTATTACTTTGAAAATAGCTCTCTTCATTAAAAAAAGGTTCACTACTTGAACTATGCATCCATTTTCCTAAAAACACTTTACAAAAGTTTGTTCTGTTCACTACTCTTTTCCTTTTGCTTTGTGATTTCAGTACATTAACCATTTTATCTAATGTACGCATCCTATTCAAAATTGAAATGAATAGTTTCCTTTTTAATTCTAATGCCTTTGCTGCAATGGCTTCAATTTCTTTTTTTCTCTTATAAAACTTAGCCTTTTGCTTATATTTCTTCACATCCTTTATCAAATTGGACATAACTCTTCTCTGAAACATTTTTCTACGTATCTCTTTAAACGCTGTTTTTCTGTTTAAGTTAATCTTTTTAGTTGCAGAAGGTATATTTGCATTAACTAAATGCTCAATTTTTTCCTCTCCTTTTCTATTGAAAACATTCTTTCCAGTACAGACATTTTGTACATTTTTTCTTTTTTTGAATATGTTCTTTAAAAAATCTTTTGTTTGCTTACCAGAAGATTTTTTCTTTTTCCCAACATGAGCATCTCCAACTAACTTAGGTCCTCCAGTTGTCTTCAAATATAGGTTTTTTTGTGGTCTTTCTTTACTCTGGATTTTGTAGGCATCTTAAATTTTGTTCACTGCTCTTCAGCAATACCTGAAAAAAACTAAAAAAAAATTCCTTTATTTTATTTAAATATATTACTACATTTTTTATGTTCTTTAGAAATCTTAAAATACTATAAACCCCTTTCCTATAAATGAAAATCACAATAACACCTTCACAAATTAAATTTCTAAAAATAATTCCTGTGTGCACACAAAGTCATGCTTTGAAATTAGGCAGAAAACGAAATTTCTTTGCCAATTGCAAAGCATACTTTCTACTACTTTTTAGGCAAGTGAAAAGTACTTTTACAGACTGACACATTATGAATCCACTTTTCAGATTCTGATAAAAGCACATGTCCAAACAGCTTTTTCAGACCAGCACCATGTGTAACCTGGGTGACTGACTACACTCCAGCAAGGGCAACCAGCCTTAGTGATGCTGAATGTATTTCCATTACTGACTGAAACCTCAAACCCCACTCGCTTGTGAATACTGTGCATGATTCCACAGGGTAAGCAGCTGGATGTGTGCTAAGAGTCTGCTTCTGCACCAAAAAATGGCTCCCCCTTTCCATCTAATGCAAATGTAAAATCACCAGAGCAATACGCAATAAATCTCTGCCTGTAATTCCTATTTGCACACAGAGTCATGTTTTCATATTAGTCACAAAACGAAATTTCTTTGCCAATTTGAAAGCACACTTACTACTCTTTTTTTTGGCAAGTGATAAACACTTTTACAGTCTGACACATTTTGAATCCACTTTTTAGATTCTTAAAAAAGCACATGTCCTAACTGCTTTTTCAGACCAGCACCATGTGTAACCTGGGTGACTGACTACACTCCAGCAAGGGCAACCAGCCTTAGTGATGCTGAATGTATTTGCATTACTGACTGAAACCTCAAACCCCACTCGCTTGTGAATACTGTGCATGATTCCACAGGGTAAGCAGCTGGGTGTGTGCTAAGAGTCTGCTTCTGCACAAAAAAATGGCTCCCCCTTTCCATCTAATGCAACTGTGAAATCACCAGAGCAATACGCAATAAATCTCTGCCTGTAATTCCTATATGCACACAGAGTCATGTTTTCATATTAGTCACAAAACGAAATTTCTTTGCCAATTTGAAAGCACACTTACTACTCTTTTTTTTGGCAAGTGATAAACACTTTTACAGACTGACACATTATGAATCCACTTTTTAGATTCTTAAAAAAGCACATGTCCAAACTGCTTTTTCAGACCAGCACCATGTGTAACCTGGGTAACTGACTACACTCCAGCAAGGGCAACCAGCCTTAGTGATGCTGAATGTATTTGCATTACTGACTGAAACCTCAAACCCCACTCGCTTGTGAATACTGTGCATGATTCCACAGGGTAAGCAGCTGGGTGTGTGCTAAGAGTCTGCTTCTGCACCAAAAAATGGCTCCCCCTTTCCATCTAATGCAACTGTGAAATCACCAGAGCAATACGCAATAAATCTCTGCCTGTAATTCCTATATGCACACAGCGTCATGTTTTCACATTAGTCACAAAACGAAATTTCTTTGCCATTTTGAAAGCACACTTACTACTCTTTTTTTTGGCAAGTGATAAACACTTTTACAGTCTGTCACATTTTGAATCCACTTTTCAGATTCTTAAAAAAGCACATGTCCAAACTGCTTTTTCAGACCAGCACCATGTGTAACCTGGGTGACTGACTACACTCCAGCAAGGGCAACCAGCCTTAGTGATGCTGAATGTATTTGCATTACTGACTGAAACCTCAAACCCCACTCGCTTGTGAATACTGTGCATGATTCCACAGGGTAAGCAGCTGGGTGTGTGCTAAGAGTCTGCTTCTGCACCAAAAAATGGCTCCCCCTTTCCATCTAATGCAACTGTGAAATCACCAGAGCAATACGCAATAAATCTCTGCCTGTAATTCCTATATGCACACAGAGTCATGTTTTCACATTAGTCACAAAACGAAATTTCTTTGCCATTTTGAAAGCACACTTACTACTCTTTTTTTTGGCAAGTGATAAACACTTTTACAGTCTGTCACATTTTGAATCCACTTTTCAGATTCTTAAAAAAGCACATGTCCAAACTGCTTTTTCAGACCAGCACCATGTGTAACCTGGGTGACTGACTACACTCCAGCAAGGGCAACCAGCCTTAGTGATGCTGAATGTATTTGCATTACTGACTGAAACCTCAAACCCCACTCACTTGTGAATACTGTGCATGATTCCACAGGGTAAGCAGCTGGGTGTGTGCTAAGAGTCTGCTTCTGCACCAAAAAATGGCTCCCCCTTTCCATCTAATGCAACTGTGAAATCACCAGAGCAATACGCAATAAATCTCTGCCTGTAATTCCTATTTGCACACAGAGTCATGTTTTCACATTAGTCACAAAACGAAATTTCTTTGCCATTTTGAAAGCACACTTACTACTCTTTTTTTTGGCAAGTGATAAACACTTTTACAGTCTGTCACATTTTGAATCCACTTTTCAGATTCTTAAAAAAGCACATGTCCAAACTGCTTTTTCAGACCAGCACCATGTGTAACCTGGGTAACTGACTACACTCCAGCAAGGGCAACCAGCCTTAGTGATGCTGAATGTATTTGCATTACTGACTGAAACCTCAAACCCCACTCGCTTGTGAATACTGTGCATGATTCCACAGGGTAAGCAGCTGGGTGTGTGCTAAGAGTCTGCTTCTGCACCAAAAAATGGCTCCCCCTTTCCATCTAATGCAACTGTGAAATCACCAGAGCAATACGCAATAAATCTCTGCCTGTAATTCCTATATGCACACAGAGTCATGTTTTCACATTAGTCACAAAACGAAATTTCTTTGCCATTTTGAAAGCACACTTACTACTCTTTTTTTTGGCAAGTGATAAACACTTTTACAGTCTGTCACATTTTGAATCCACTTTTCAGATTCTTAAAAAAGCACATGTCCAAACTGCTTTTTAAGACCAGCACCATGTGTAACCTGGGTAACTGACTACACTCCAGCAAGGGCAACCAGCCTTAGTGATGCTGAATGTATTTGCATTACTGACTGAAACCTCAAACCCCACTCGCTTGTGAATACTGTGCATGATTCCACAGGGTAAGCAGCTGGGTGTGTGCTAAGAGTCTGCTTCTGCACCAAAAAATGGCTCCCCCTTTCCATCTAATGCAACTGTGAAATCACCAGAGCAATACGCAATAAATCTCTGCCTGTAATTCCTATATGCACACAGAGTCATGTTTTCACATTAGTCACAAAACGAAATTTCTTTGCCATTTTGAAAGCACACTTACTACTCTTTTTTTTGGCAAGTGATAAACACTTTTACAGTCTGTCACATTTTGAATCCACTTTTCAGATTCTTAAAAAAGCACATGTCCAAACTGCTTTTTCAGACCAGCCGCATGTGTAACCTGGGTGACTGACTACACTCCAGCAAGGGCAACCAGCCTTAGTGATGCTGAATGTATTTGCATTACTGACTGAAACCTCAAACCCCACTCGCTTGTGAATACTGTGCATGATTCCACAGGGTAAGCAGCTGGGTGTGTGCTAAGAGTCTGCTTCTGCACCAAAAAATGGCTCCCCCTTTCCATCTAATGCAACTGTGAAATCACCAGAGCAATACGCAATAAATCTCTGCCTGTAATTCCTATTTGCACACAGAGTCATGTTTTCACATTAGTCACAAAACGAAATTTCTTTGCCAATTTGAAAGCACACTTACTACTCTTTTTTTGGCAAGTGATAAACACTTTTACAGACTGACACATTATGAATCCACTTTTCAGATTCTTAAAAAAGCACATGTCCAAACTGCTTTTTCAGACCAGCACCATGTGTAACCTGGGTGACTGCCTACACTCCAGCAAGGGCAACCAGCCTTACTGATGCTGTATGTATTTGCATTACTGAGTCCAACCTCAAACCCTTAAAGTATTCTTTATTTTTACCAGTACACCTTAATTTATCGTGAAAACATAGTCCATATTATTTTACATGTTCCTCACATTTAAATTTCTCCCAAAACAGAAAATAATAAACACAACTTCAACAAAAGAAATTCCATTTCTATTATTCATTTCTTAATTTACCATATACATCCCCTCTCAAACTCTAAACTCACCTTTAAAATTAGTTAGCTGTGAAAGAAATGTGGCACTCAAACAGCAGATTATCAGAGCCAGGATCTCTGTTCTTTACACCTCTCTCCTCTCAGCAGAACCAGATAATGGCAAACTTTCCCTCTCTTTTTCCACACATATACATGTTAATTTCAAATCTCAGTGCTTCCCCCTTTTTTTCAAATGTAATCACACATTTCTATTGGTTGAAAACCAACCCTTTTCCAAAAGTACCCTTCCCCCAACTTGACTTCTGCCTAGTACCCTTCCCCCAACTTGACTTCTGCCTGCTACCATAGCAACAGCTCATGGAACACTGCTGTGTGGAGTTAGGTCAGAAGTTCACCAAACAATGTTTCAATTCCACAGAGCAAGAGTGCTTGACTTTTCAAACCTAACAGCAAATCCATAGTACTGTTCTTTGGTAACACATTTTTCTGTACCAATACAAAACATGCTTCTATTAATTTACACATACAGCCTAGTTTTTATTCTAGAATGGTATGAAACAGCCAATCAGTTCTTTTTTTATGAAAAAAATATGTATGCCTCCATTTCCAAACTGTCTTTCATTTCTTTTTACCATTCTACTGAATTACACCTCCTGAGTGCATCCAGTTCTCCTTTGAAGATGTTCACAGTGTGGATTGTAGGGCACAGCTATGTCTTCTGGAGTGAAAAGTATGCAGAGAAAACAGATATGGTGAGAGACCTTGCTTTGCCAAATGTAGACATTAAATGGATTGGTCAGAGAGGGTTAAAGTGGCACCAATTGATGCCATTGGTGAAATCCTTCATGCAAATCCAACACCCTGACCTCATAATAGTGCACTGTGGTGGCAATGACCTAGGCACTTTGACTGGGGTAGGTCTGGAAATGCTTATGAAGGACACCTTTGCACAACTGTTTTCACTTTTCCCTAAAACTGCCTTTGTGTTTTCTAACATATGCCAAAGGCAAAAATGGAACTGGTCCAATCATTTCTGTCCGCAGATTGACAAAGCAAGAAAGCACGTCAACAAATCTGTTTCTGCTTTCCTCCGTGACTATGGTATGGGTTCCATTTACCACAACAACTTGCGTTACGACATGCAAGACATTTATAGAGGAGATGGTGTGCACTTCAATGATGAAGGGAACAGAGTCTTCCTCTTGAACCTTAGACTCTGCATCGGTACTTACTTGTAGGTACCACTAAAAAATCACTTCATAAACACAACGGCTCTTTTTAGAGCCCCCTAATATCTAAACTTTTAAATCTGCATTTCATTTCTTTTATTTTATTTTTTTTCTACCGTACGCGTACGTTGAGCTTACCGTACGCGTACCCCGCGATTTTTTTTAAAATCAATAAATGTTTTCTTTGTACTTTTCTGTCCTTCTTTGACCCCCTTACAAATGTTAGGGGGTCTGTAACTCTCCTCCTTGCCCCCTTTTCAAGATATCACTCTTTTTTTTCTGAGTGAAACACACGAAATGGCGGCCGCCGCTTCCTGGTTTCGACCGATTCGAATGTTTACTAAGATCTAAGAGCCAATCAGAATCGCGCTAGCGCACGCCACCGTACGCGTACGGTAAGCGCACCGTAAGCGCACCGTAAGCTGGCTCAGATATATATATTGATTTAAAGGCTATTTTCTCAGAATCTACTGAACAGATTTACACCAAACCTACAAAAGGCACTTCCTTGACCTGAGGACTACCTCTCTGCCAAATTTCTAGTAATTCTGTTCAGCCGTTCGGGCTGTAGCTGTTGTCTAAAGGTCCTATGGAAAAATGCATGGGAAAAACGCGTTTTGGGACCCCCCTTTTATCTCAGCCCCCGCTTGACGAATCCCCCGAGACTTTCAGGGTAGGAGCGGAGCGTAGCGCCCCACCTATTTTGAAATATTCGCGAGGATTCGTCGACCGGCGCCAAAGTTATTCAAAATAGAATGTTGCGGATTTCCTATGGAAACAGGGTCCTAACTATAACTACCTACTGGCGACCGCCAGTAGGTAATATATATATATATATATATATATATATATATATATATATATATATATAGTGTTTTATGTTTAAACAAACTAAAATTTACTAACTTAAATATATTTTTATAATTTTTCCCATCTTAGAAATGTATGAATTATCTGTAAAAATATATGTAAAAATGTTTTAAAACATGAATCACATATACAAACATTTATTTTTTAAATAATCGAGAAAATGTACATAGAATGCAAACATGGTATTTAATGTTACAAAGAAGTAATTATGCACCGTTTCAAATTAAAAACATTTAAAAAATAAAAAACAAAATGCAAATTTATAAAACATTAACACACAATCCTATGAATAGCGACTAATTTTAAAATCTCCCCACCCTTATCCCCTAAAAACACAACATTCTACTCCAAAAACATTACAAATATAGTACGTATATACATTTTGTAATTTTAGACAAATAACTAAAATAATTTACAAAACATATTAAGACAAAAACTAACATGCAACTAAAAAAAACACAATATAATTCGTTTTTATAAAATAATACATAAAAAAGATATTATGAAGAATGATATTTTCTCGAACAATGTTTTTTAATGACATTAAAAACAACACTTAAAAAGATATTTTTAGCTTCAATAGTCTTGTTGACAATATTCTTACCTTCCCAATATTCTTGACATGTGACATCCCCTAGCGAGATTTTCGAACATGGGCTCTAGTCAGAGTTCGCAAGTGGTTGCAGTCAGGGTTACGATGTTCGAGTAGATTTGCTACCACTTGTGTAGAAGTTCTACTCGAGCAGCAGCAAAATCAACTCAAATGGCCGTATGCATGTGCGCAATACATGTTGCAGTTTGTGCTGATTTTCAGTACTGTTTGTGCTACTGGCGCTAAATTGTAGCATGAGCAGTGCAAGTTACATATTTTCTGCCCATCTGCAGAATTCTGTGGAATCATGCAATGTTTTTCTCTAACTCCATGGAATTCCACAGAGCAAAACTCCATGAGTTCTGCCCACTCCTACCTATGAGGTCACTTTGAGCATGCACAAAATAGATTAAGGGATTTGGGTCAGAAACCTATGGAAGCATATGCCACCCTAGAATAGCAAGACCCTATTTCATTGTTCAGGGATTCATTGAACCAGGGGCCTTGAAAAGTACCATAGTGCCTACAGCCACCTTGTGTGAAGAGCTCTCAAAGTTCTTCCAGGAGAAAGTTCAGACAATCTACTCTACTTTCACTCAGACAGGGTCTTCAGCCTTGTCTACACCTAGCCTTCACCACCCAGGCGCCTGGTCTGAATTCCATCCGTATAGATCTGAAGCGTCCCTTGCAGAACTGAACAAAATCAAATTTGGATCTCCTATTGACCCTTGTCCGGCTAAGTTCTTTAAAATACTGGCCCGCTACTTAATCCCTCACTAAACCAGATCTGGAACGCATCTTTGAATTCAGGCATCTATCCATCCACTTGGAAAACAGCACTGGTCCAGCCAATCCTCAAGAAAGCAGACGCAGACCCGGCAGAACTTAAAGATTTTAGGCCTATCTCCCTCCTGCCTGCACCGGCTAAGATTCTTCAGAAGGCAGTGCAGAGAGAATTATCAGATTTTCTCGAATCCAACAACCTGCTCCATGACTCCCAGTCGGGATTCAGGTCAGGCTCTAGTATAGAGACAGCTCTGCTTGAGGTGGCAGAAACAATACGTGGAACTCTGGATCAGGGTATCTATGCAATGTTAGTGCTGTTGGATTTGTCTGCAGCTTTTGACATGGTTTCCCACCTGATCCTCCTAGATAGGCTTAAGCAGATGGGAGTGATGGGTACCACCTTAGCCTGGTTATGCTTCTTTCTGGAGGGCCGCTCCCAGAAAATTCTGCTCCGCCCCTATGTCACTTCTGCTTGCCCTCTAGTCTGTAGAGTTCCTCTGGGCTCAGCCCTGAGCACGACCCTTTTTAATGTTTACCTCGCCCCCCCTGGCCTCACTTGTCGAGCAACATTGTGTAAAGGTTGTCTCATATGCTGATGATACCCAGCTTGTGTTCTGTTTAAGGGATCACTCTGAGGCTGTTTGAAGTTAAATACTGACAAAACGGAGTTCCGGTTTTTAATCTGCCGTCCCCTCCACAAGCTGATCTTTATTGGCCAACGGATCTCAACTGTACTCCTCCCCCAGTCTCATCTTCTAGAAATCTGGGGTTTTAATTTGATTCTACCCTCTCGTGCAAAGCTCAGATCTGCCAAGTCTCATTGTCATGCTTCTGGAAACTGAAAACCCTGCGGAGATTCCTTCATCTCCTACCAATGGACTGTAGGAAAACGGTGGTCCACGCATTGATCACCTCACAACTAGACTACACCAACAGTCTGTATCTGGGTCGCCCAGCCTATCTGATCAGGAAATTGCAGGTCATTCAGAATGCAGCCGCCAAGCTCATCAGAAATGTGCCATTCCGCCACCACATCTCCCCCCATCTGCGCAGCCTACACTGGCTGCCTGTTAAGAGGAGGATAGAGTTTAAGACTCTGGCACTTGCCTGCAGGGCTACCAGAGATACTGGCCCCCAATACCTGAAGCTCAGACTTCCTAAATACAACCAGACTAGGACTCTGAGGTCGAATCACCAGGAACTCATAGCCATCTCCCACTTAAAAAAAGCAAGGCTTGGTGGCCAATTGTTTGCTTTTAAAATAACCTCTCTTTGGAACTCCATGCCGGAGCACCTACGAAAGGCCACATCAGAACCATTATTTAGGAAGACTCTGAAGACATGGCTTTTTGGCCTACCTTAAAGATATCCCCACCAGTCACTACCACCCTGCACCCGCTATCAGTGCCGGGACACCTATGTTGGAGGTAGCCATGCGCTTTACAAGTTGCAATAATAATAATATTAATAATAGCTTGTGTTTGAACCGGTTCACTACCAACCCTTAAATGCCACCCTCATTCACAAGATAGGTCTCACTCCCAAAAATGATTGCCTGAAATGTAGGGACAACTTCAAGCAATCACAGCAAACCTAGGACATTTTTGTTTATGTTTGTCTTAAAACATTGGATATGTGGATGAAAGGTAACTGACTATTATTGGCTGCATAATTTCTTTTTGCAATTTTGCAAGCAGATGACAAGAATGTGGCCCTCCCGGTAGAAGAAGGGGAAACCGGCTCAGACCAGTGCGTGAGTATGGAGAAAATTATTTTTGCCTTCAGAGGGTGCCCACAAAAGACTGCACATTTTGGGCTAAGTGGTGTCAATACCCAGGGAGCTAAATAGACCCGAGGGAGCCGGAATCCTCAATGTTGGACAAAGAAATGCAAGTGTATGAAAACACCAGGCGCTAAAGAAAGAAATTGACACATGCGTGTAACACTCTTGTAGAATGAGGAACCATTTGTTGGAGCGTACATACGGCTGGCTGAACATGCTTTATCTGTGTTATACAGCATGTATAAGGTGCTTCAAATCCTCTATTGTTCAAACCGATCAAATATTTTATTAAAAAGATTGTTGCAAAAAGATACTGGAATCAGTTTAGTTTAAGGTTATTTCCGACAATTACCTATAAGTGGGGGATTTTCTTTTCCCATAGGTATCTCCTACCTACTGCTCACTGTTCGTTTAGAAAAACAGAACAGAAAAGGAAAAGCCACTTTTCATTGTGATATTCCTTTAGTCTTATTTGCTGGCTCTGGCAGCAGGAATCATGATGGCACAACTACGTGATTTTGTTATTACAGGTGACTAGAGATGTCACAGCTTAACTGCATTGAGGAAATTAGGTACAGACCTTTTTACAAGGATTGCAAGCTCTCATGTGATATGAAGAAATAGGGCTCACTATATATTGGGTTAAGTGTGCTGTCACTGAACACTTAAGAACCAAAAGTTATTTCACTGTGAAGACTATTGTTTAATTTTCCCAGACGAGCCTAAATGGGATTACAATCTTTATTACCTGTCTCCTCCTGGGATTGCATGAGAGTTCTTTTTTACTTGTTTGGTGAAATCAGATTTTTGATAACTTAACGTGGAAAAGTAACTTAAAAAAAAAAGTATTTTGTGCTGCCTGGGTCAAAACTACTCAACAAAACAGTTTTGCCACTCAGCCCCTCTAAAGGTGGAATACACTTCCTTGACTTGGAGAGTTAACAACTCTGCCTCGGGTAGCAACAACCTGCCTCTGAACAGTGAAAGACCATGTAGATTTCAACAATCATCTGTGAGTGGATTGCAGTGACCTTCTGCAGCAAACAGACAGCGATCAGTTGAGGGTGTTATTTTCTTCAGCACAAAAGGAGTCAAGAGCGATATTTACTGGGGGACCATCCACTCAAATAAACGTTATACTATGAAGCCTCAAAGTATCATTCATCTGTGTCTCCAGTGTTATCGAGTCGTAGGGAAGTCCCAATCAGTTACTCAAGACTTGCTGGCTATTTGGATGTTTGTGCCTTCACCCAGTGACTGAGTGGTGCACTGTCTCTCCTGCTGTGCTTGTATCATTGAAACCATTACTGTTTCTTCTAAAATGTGGAATGAGACACCTCATGGAAGTAACCAGTGGGCATGCTAATATGACTTATGCTGGGACCTGGGCTTCTCTTTATTGATGTGCTTCTCAATGCTATAGGGATGCTGGGATTCATTTTTAGTGTTTAAGACAATTAGGCCCCCAACGGTGTTGTCGGACGGACAACACCGTTTCTGTGAGGGAACCGCCCGACCATAGGTCGGCGGCTCCGCACACCAAATTAGGATGCGACCGCACATTGTGCAGTCACAAGCTTCCGTTTTTCAATGAGAGCTTGTGCAGCGGGCCGAAACTGACTGCAGCACAAGCTCACATTAACAAATTTAAGTTTTTGCACATCCCTGCAATGTGTGTCAGGCACCTCATGGTGCCGACCACATGGTGCAGGGATGTGAAGGGGGCCACCATAGGTGCTCCCCAGGGCCACAACAGGAGGGTCAGGGAGGAAGGTGGCCTGCTAGAGGCCACCAAAGACACTTTCCAACAGCCGTTCCATGTCGGTAAGGCCGACATTGAACTGCTGCTATCACAATCCCAACGGCAGAAACACGGTCTGTTAGGGATTATGAGGCCCTTCCAACTGGCCAGCGCACTCCTTGAGCCTGTCAGAACAGATTAACCGGCTGCTTTAAATTCCGACCGCCATCTCTGTAACACGGCCGTCAGAGTTTAAAGCTTAGATGTCAGTCGGAAAACCTCCGACCTGCGGTCTGAGGCTTTCCAACCTGCATCCAAATCAGGACCTATGTTGTTACCTATGTTGTTGACAATTTTTTCTCATAATTAGAAATTCAAGGCGCAAGGAAGATTTTCACGCCGAGAATGAACAGCGAGCCAGGACTTTGTAGATTTTTTGTCTTGATTTTACCCTAACTCCCAAGCTAAAAGCTTGTTGAAAAATGCATGTGAAACACTTGTGTTTGTGATTTGTTTTGCAAATTTTGTGTTTTTAATACCAATAAGGTTCTCATTAACTATCAAAGTATACCCTGAACGGCAGAGTCCATGCATGTATTTCTATCAGGGCATTCATTAACCAAGAAGAAAACTTTTATACAAATGAAGTCTATAGAAGTAATAGAGCTATTCATACAATTCATAATTTGTATGTTTGTTAATTGAAGTAGCCATCCCTCTGGAATAGCTAAACTTATATTGTCTCTATATAAAACGTCATTTGTAGATGGTAGAAGAAATGGACATAATTATCTTAGTCTTGCACATCACCAGATGATTTTGGTGCAATGCTATTGTTTATTGTTTAGAAAGACTGAGTCAAAATAACGTGTCCATCATTGGATGCTATGAAACTCAGAAGTTACATTTTATTGGTAAGCCCATTTCAGTGCTACCCGGAATATCCTTCATCAGCACGTATAATGGTCATTCACAATTGCCACAAAAGTCATATATGTTGTATTAAATGCACTTCAGTGTGCAATAATGTTTGATACGGGACTTCACTCGGATTTATTTTAAAACTGAGGAGCTTGTAGTTTCAGTTTTTGTGTTAATGTGCAATACCAAAAAGAGACAGAAAAAGGTGTTCAATTTATTTTTATGTTCTTGTTGTTTTACCTCCTGCCAGTCTCCTGTCATGCTACGGATAGAGCAAGGTTTTATATTACAAAGAAAGAAGCATATAAAGCTATTTGCAGATGTATTTCTAATGACATAACTTGAATGGTTGCTGCAGCCTCACCCCCCCCCCCCCCCCAAGCATCCATTATATAATAATACTGCACGTTTTTCACAGCACTCAATCTTGGTTAAAGATTTCTGTACTACAAATAGTTTTCTGTCTTTCCTTTGAAATTACTTGACAGGACTCGTTTCTTGAAAAGCAGAGTCAATGACAGCAAATAAAATAGACAAATATGATCATTTGCATGTATAGATATTTACAGATGGGTAGAAGTGTGTGTGTGTGTGAGAGAGAGAGTGTGCCGTGTGTGCGCTTTTGTGTGCGCATGTGGCCCCTTAAAATATGTTAGTAAATGTAGGGGCTCCCTCTGTTACTTGGGATAGTGATAAAACTCAAGTCCAATCCCTGTGTAGAAAGTATGTTAACCACTCACCCAAGAGCGGGGGAATCAGGAATATAAATAGACGATGTGGAGGAAAGAACCATGTGACAATATGCACCCATCCATAGCCTCTAACACAAGAAGGTCGGACCCTGTGGGCAGATGGGCGGACACACACTTGGAGCCATAGGATGCTGTGCATCAAACAAAGGTTCCCCCCAGGGCGACCTAGATGCACATAGGCAGTACATTCAAACAAACACTGTCAGCAGCCAACGTAATGCCATTCTTGGATGCAATGCGAAGGTGGTAGCAAGCCTTCGTGTTGGAAAGTTGGAAGTTCCATCGAGATAGGTTTTGATCAGGAAAGAGAAAGAATGAGCCAGCTCTACCATATCGGTGTATATGTTCAATGAGCGGTGTGTTACGATATGGCCATAATGAAAACCGTGAAACTCAAAAGAAAAGAGGAAGGTGGTGGGGAGTGCTTCCGGTCATGGACTGGGAACTACAGATGCCTTCTCTCTTTTCTCCATGTAAGCTTAGATCATACCATCGTGGTTTCTACAGGCTACGACGGGAAGGACAGAGAGTCTTTCCATCCAAGGAATGGGAGAAGCAACTTCATTTGCTCTTGTCTCCAGGAAAAGGAGACAGGCGTGGTAGAGGAATATCGTTCTAAGGTCTGTAATTCCTGAACACTTTTAGCTAGGTTTTTCTGCAAAATGAATAAGTAACTCCACAGTCGTTGACTGATGATGAGCTTGGAGCACATAATTACTGGTGATGAGAGTATGGAGTATATAATATATTTTTCTTTGGAGAGAGTCTTCACAAGGAGACCTAAAGGATAAGAGGCCAGTGACTCTATAGACACCGAGCTTATAGGAAAGACAACTGAGAAAATTGTAGGAAAATGTAACTAGCGATTTTATTTTCTGTACTAAATTTGTTTTTTTCTTTTGCACATGCATCCAAATAAAATCACAGTGAAACTGAATACCCACATTCTTTGTCACCTCTTAACTTAAGCTTCACCACAGTAATACTTGCATTAATGAGCATAGATTCACAAATATATTACATTTAAAGATACTACAGTATTACTGAACCCCAAAATAACCAATGTGAGAAATACATAATTTCTGCTACTTTGATTCTATGTTGCAATACTTTAAATAAGAGTACAACTTGGTGGATATTGATGCATTCAAGGCTGCACATTTTTTTGTCACCATATTTTTAAACTTCTTGCAAACACTAGGATTACAACAGCTGTAGATCTTCAGGTACAATTCGGGAGTTTTACATCCATTTTAACACGTTTCTATCAAAAAATGATAGGCAACATCCATCCAATTTCAAAGTGGCAAGGAACACGGTTTTGAATTTAACCTGTGAGAAAAAGGCCCATCCATTTCAGCTATATCTAGCAAACCAGATGAAGTATTGCCACTATGAAAGGACAAACTATACAAGTTCCTAAAAAAAAGAAAAGCAAGAAATTCACTGGACAACGGGTAGCCCTTATAATTGGAGACTGTGCAAGGTAGCTGTGACCTGACAATCCATCTTACATAGTTAAAGCCTTAAGGGCTTATTACGAGTTTGGTGGTCTGACTGCTGACGGACTTCTTCTGCCCCCGCTAGAAGCCCACAGCACTGCCAGTACAAGGACTTCCATATTACGAGTTGAGAACAGTGCCGGCAGTGTGGAGGCGGGAACTCGCTGGCCTGCTGGCTGTCTCGGTGGTCTAGCAGGAGTCTTCTCAAAGTCGTTCTGCCCATCTCATAATACAACGGTCGGACCGCCAAGCTCACAGCGCTCGGACTGCCACTGACAATACGACAGTCCACGAGACCGCCTCACTCATAAGGCCCTTAGACTCAATGTTATTACAAATTGCAGCACCTACCCTTTATGCTTTATAGTTCTTTTGTCTCAACTCTCATAGAAGGTGCTTGGATCTTCTGGTTTTCTTTGTTGTTCATATTTGTATCTGTCTGACAAAGAGTATATGTAAATAAAGACTTTTTCCTATTTTGAAGCATTCGCTCTGTCCGGAATGACTTTATTTCCAAAGCTGAAAATTAGGTTATACAGTAAAAAATAAGTAGGATTACAATATAAATACTTGTCTACAAAGAGCTAGAGTGTGGCAGCTTTTGCAGGAGAAAGTCTGCATTATGCTTGTAGACATAGGACTGTATAAACTGTCTATCAATCTAGAAGTAAAATCTATGACTATCATATGTAATCATTAGCTTAGCAAAGAAAACTAATACATTTATTGCACAATTTAAATTCCAGAAACTTTGCTGACATGGTAAAATACTACAAAAAACACATTTTGTAAACAGTACATGCAGTGGAACATAGTCCACCAACATGACAGATTACAATATTAAAATCATTTATGTATTTATCTTTTTATTTGTAATATTATATATAGGGTGAACAAGGCCTTAAAGTTATCTGAGAGATTAGCATAAATACAGTTACTACAGCATACAAGCAGTTTACAAAAGAACAGTTACATCAGTTAAAACAAGCGTCTGAAACAAGAAAACTGAGGGCCTTATTATGATGGCGGCCGTTCAGACCGCCGGCCGCCATCTTTTTGGGTAGGAACTGTCCAACAATGAGTCAGAGGTCCTGCCCGCCCTATCATGATACGACCGCCATACAGGCAGTCGTAAAAAGCCTTTTTTACTGCGACTTGTGCTGTGGCACAGGAAAAGGGCCACAGCACAAGCCGCAGTAGAAAAAGGCACCTTGTAAACATCCAACCAACCTTTGGTGTAACACTACAATCAACACAGAGGGGAGTGTAAATTGTTGACTGTATGTACCATGATGCAAAGCAGCAAACTTTTCTTGGATGTGATGTAGTGTCTGGTCACACCCTTTCCCCTGCCCAAACTGATTTTCATGACCTCCTCTATCATTTATCTCACGTTCCTAATGTTCCTTTTTGTAAAAATTGCTTTCTGGCCCATTGTTTACACTTCTTCTGGCCTGAGTCAGAGAGTACGGCTTAAGCTGGGGAGTACAGCTTGAGCTGGAGATTCTGGCCCAACTGCGGATGTAAAGATACGACTCAGTCAGTCAAATCACTTTATTCGATGCTTAAAATTTAGGATCATAAAAGTACAGAAGTAAACATTATAAAATAGACTTTAAAAAGAAGAAAAAAGAAAAAAAAATACACCTTTTATAATACAAAAGTTAAAGAAAAAAAATTACAATCAGATTAAAAATGCACAATTCATTAAGTAGGATTAGACAATCGTCTAGTCTTCCATGAGAGGACTAAAAATTAAGCCACAAAATAAGACACTTATTGGTTAGGCAATGATTGTAAAAGATACATCCCAGGACAACATTGGCTAAAACAGTATTTACGCATGAGCGTCCGGATAAATCTAATGTGATGACCCTTGTAAAATGTACAAAAGAAAAAGATATGTAAATTTGATTGGAGTGACATTCCATCGCACGGGCAAGGGGGGAGGTCAGATATAGAATATATTCCGGCTGGAAAAGAAAACATGCAGGGGATTACATTCACTCTGAACCACTAAAATAAATCGATGGTGTGGATTGGTGATAAAGGAAGAATAAGGGGCTATGCCTTTCTGGTCTATTGGGCCTTCCAGGTATAGTTTTATAGACACCTTTGCACTGTTCATCTTAAGATGCTCAGCAGCTCTTTGATTGGAATATAATGTCTTAATATTTTTTTTTGATGGTGATGTCAACAAATGCCCTAAGCCAAGGGAGAAGAGGCTATCTTAGCTCACATTTTCTTAGTAAAATAATTTTGAGCAATAATACTCTTTTTGAATGCTAAACCCCTATTGGTGATCATGTGAGACCAGGTTAAATGTCTGTCGAAAGTTATCCCAAGGTAGGAAAAGGTGTCTGTGTGTGCTATTCTTCGTACTGCTATATAAACATGTGGGGCCCTCTTTTATTTACTTCCAGATATTAGGACGAAGGTCTTCGCCTCATTGGTCTTCAGATCTAGGCTACTCATGTATTTGACCTAGGTTTCCAGTAGCTGCTGTAGGGCTTGACCAGTGCAGGCGATTAACACTGCATGATCTTCATAAAGCAGAATTGGGGTGCGCGTTTTATTAATCATCGGAACATTCTGTGTGGAGTTCAACAGGGGTGATTCCACCCCATTCGTATAGATTGAAAAGAGGAATGGTGCGAGAACACATCCCTGTCGCACTCCCCTATTAATTGGTAATGTCCTAGAGCACTCACCCTGTTTCCTATAGCAGACACTTGCCGAGGCTGAAGAGTAAAGCTGTCTGATGAAATTAATTATTACCTCCTCAATACCCATTTCTGCCATTATATTCCACCGATGGTGATGGGTGATGCAGTTGAATGCTGCTAACAGAGCCATGAATGCCAGGTATAACCTCCTCTGCTTTACTTGTGTATACTTAGTAAACTTAAATTAAGGCATTGGTCCTGAGTTCCACTCCCCTTTTTAAACCCGTATTGCACTGGGATCAAAACATTATTGTTGGTGGCCCATTCCTCTAACATATTTAATAGGACACGGACCATCAGCTTGGCAGTGCTGTCCTTTAGGGATATGGGCCTGCAGTTTTTGGGCTCCTATTTGTTTCCTTTCTTGTGGATTGGAATAATAATCAACCTCTTCCACGAGTCCGGAGGCCCCACAGTTGTGATTGTATTAAAAACATTAGTCAGAACTGGACCCCAATTATCTGACTGCTCCATAAAAAAATCAATTGGTGCACCGTCCGGGCCAGGAGCTCTGTTAGTCGAACACTGGGAGAAGGTCTCTCTGATTTTATGTAGGTTGAAAAGTTGGGGAGACTTGGTTAGGAGGACACTAGATGCCTGCTGACTAACCAATCCCTCCACAGGTGGATTAAAAATAGGAAACAAGTGTGTAATCCAAGCTTCCTCACCTACGTGGCAATCTGTGCTTGGGGGTGTAAGAAAAGGGGCATTAATGACTCTTCCTGGCATTGAGTCACGCGCACCGCGACCTAAAATGGCCGCCTAGCGAGGGAGCTCCGTGCCGCACTGGGCATCGCGGCTGACTAATTTGCGGTTCCAGCCTCCATTTTGGCCAATGTCGGCAGATTCTTGCAGCGGAACTCCTCCTCCATTGAAGGCGACCCCTGTCATATCTTAATTCTATGGATTTACAGTAATTCTGTGCAGGTGATTTTTTCTTCTGCTTGCGGCTGCCATTTTTTTTTTCTCCTCCTCACTCATATTTCTCCTTACCTTCACTTCATATGGCATGCTGCACTGCTCCTTTTGGCCCTTTTGATAACAATTGCTCTTTCATTTTATTGGAGTGCGCTTCTACATTAAGAGGTCTATTGTTACCATGAACCTTTTTGCTATTTATGAGGTAATTTTTCCTCATGTCTCTAGTGCTAATTGGAATAGCTTTTCTTGGTCTTTTTTCTTTTATGATGCTTCATGGGTAGGAGCAAGCATCTACTACATTCTGTCAAAAGACAGAAGTCCAACGCTCCTGTATCTTGCTCTGCCCACTCCACAGCTTCTAATTTCTCCTCATCCTCCTCCGTGAATTTGGTGCAAAAGGCTAATTTTAGGCTCAAGACTACACTGAACATGGCATACAAAGCACAATTGCCTGTATCTACTGTTAAAAGACTTAAGCATGACCCTCCCTCGCCTCCTAAACCTCTCTCTCCGATCTCTTCGGATATAGTTCTGGAGGGAATTCGTGCTCTCAGACCATTTATCGAGGAAACTAACTCTCGCTTGCAGGCTATGGATAATACATGGTCCTCTATGGAATCTCGCCTAGACATGTTGGAACAACAGCTTGATGTTGTACAGGACTCATCTTCCAGAATGTAATCTTTGGAGAAATAGGTTTTACTGCTAAGGAAGATGACCAAAGACCTTGAAAATAGAAATGGTCGCAAAAACTTGCGCATTTATGGTCTTCCCAAGGGACTTGAGGGGGATGATCGTGTTGCGTTCTTCACTACTTCTCTCCCACAACTCTTGGGTCTCCCTCCTGTGACCAAATTAAACATTCAAAGAGCTCATAGATTGGGTCCACATTTGTCTTAATCTTCTGCTACATCCAATCCTCGTGGTATGATTTTACTTTTTTTGCAGTTCAGAGACCTCCTACAAGTTTTCAATGCTGCTAAATCTATGAAGCAGTTGTCCTGGCATGGTACAAAAGTGTTCGTTTCACAGGATGATTCATCGGCTACTGCAAAGTGACGAAAGGAATTCCTGGATCTTCATCCTGCTCTTCGTTCCTTGGGTGCCCAATATGGTTTATTTCACCCGTGCCTCTTTAAGGTTACTTTTTTTAGCAAAACTGCTACATTTGAAGATCCAGCAGATCTCAGACAATTTATTCAATCTCATTCTACTACTTTGATGGAGACTGCTGTCCCTCCTCCGATCAATTGACTTTAGCGTTCCTTTGGTTATGCTCATACAATTGTTCACCCTTTAATGTTATTCACTCTTTTGCTCAAAATGTATTCGGGTTAATATAATTTTTTTGTGTCCCATTGCAGGTCTTTTGGAATCCATTGTGCTCATACTTAAAACTCATGTTTCCGCTTTTGTATATGTCTCAATGGCATCCTGGTGTGGTGCGCTGCCCCCCTGCTTGGTGTGCTGTTTTTGTATGTCCGTTGCCGCCTCTCATCCTTCCCTTTGTTTCCCTGTAAAGGTACATAACACAGTCGTCATTTTGGCCATTTACTGCCTCTTTTTCTTCTTCTCACTTCTCTTTCCTCTTTCCTTTTCCCTCTTTATTGTTCTCTTCCCTTTCTTTCTTCTGGTGTTGTTCCTCTTTTCCGCTTTTATATTTTTCCTTTCACAGCATTTCTTGTCACCTATCTTGTATGTATCTCTTCCCTATTACCCAACACCAACGCAGTTTTTTCATCCTCTGCCCCCTTTTCTTTAATTTCTCTTACTTCAATAATTCAATGTTGAACACAATGCTCTTGATATTTTTTATTCAGAGTAATTTCTTGGAATGTGAAAGGTTTTATTAATCCAATCAAAAGGCAGAGAATCTTGTCACATCTTGCCTCCTATGATTTGGTATTTCTTCAAAAAACTCATCTTACTGAACCGGAGGCGGTAAAATTGAAAAAAGGTTGGGTTGGTTCTGTTTTGGTCTCTCCCACCTCAGTCAAAAAAAATGGTGTTATAATTTTATGTCATAAAAGATTGAATTGCAAGGTTATCTTGCAGAAGACAGATGGGAGATGTTTGTTAGCTAAATTGTTATTAATAATATTTCTTTGACTGTATTTAATGTTTATGGTCCTACTCAACCTGATTACTCTTTTTGGCCTATGGTTACACAAAAATGTATTCAATTTTGAGATGATCTCTTCATTCTAGGAGGTGATTGCAATCAAATCGTTGATCCTTTTATTGACTGCCAATCCCAGGTATGCTTCATTCCTCATAAATCTCATAAACAATTTCTTGATTCTATTTCCCAAATACATCTTATAGATGCTTGGAGACTCTCTCACCCTGATACTCTTGACTTTTTATTTTTGTCTTATCCCCATATATCTCTTTCTTGTTTAGACTATATCTTTCTCTCTCAATCTTTGTCTCAATCTCTATTTCTTCTTCTATTGAACCTATCGTTATTTCTGATCACGCTCCGATTGTGACTAACTTTAATCTGCTCCCTCCTCATCCTAAATCCTCCCGTTGGCGTCTTAATAATTCTTTACTGCTTGATCCTCTTCTCTCATCTTCATTTACTTCCTTCGCTGAAGAATTCTTTGCACTGAACAGTGTCCATAATACTCCTTCTCATATCTTATGGGATTCCTTTAAAGCCACTTCTAGGGGTTTTATTATAGACTTTGTCTAAAAAAAAAGAGAAACGTTTCCTTCAACAACAAAAAGATACACTTGCACCCATTAAGGCCCTTGAACACAAATTTTACACCTCATCGTCAAATTCTGTTATACAAGATCTCATTCACACTAAATTGAACTTTAATAATATTTCCACGGATAATGCCTCTTCTATTCTTCTCCACAGCAGTGTTAGATATTATGGCGGATGTAATAAATCTGGTAAACATTTGGCTAATTTTCTTAAATCCCTGAAGGATCGTACTCTATTGACTCTATCTATTCCTCAAAGATCAGGACTTTCTTAATGAATTTAAGTTATTTTACAAGGATCTGTATACCCCAGAATCCTCCCCTTCTAATCCTCGTATCCACTCTTATCTCAACAATATTCCTGCCCCCTCTAATGACCATCTTAATTTTTCTACACTTGAAACAGATTTATCCCTTAAAGAAATCTCTGTTGCCCTCGCAGTTCTAAAGAAAGGCAAAATCCCCGGACCAGATGGCTTTTCTGTCAAATTGCATTTACATTTTTCTAATGTATTGCTCGCTAAACTCTTACATCTTTTTCACTCATTTTTACTTTCTGGTAAGACCTATGGTACTTTTCAAGAAGCTACAATTTGTTTGATGCATAAAGAGGACCGAGACCCCTTGTTTCGTAAAAATTATCGTCCGATATCCTTGGTCAATGTAGACTACAAAATATTTGCTAAACTACTTGCTTTACGTTTAAAACCTATTATGCCTTATTTGGTTGGCAAGGAGCAATGTGGATTTGTCAAGGGTAGATTGACTTTGGCTAACTCTCGTCTATTTCTAAATGTCTTAAATAAGATTCCTTCTCTATCCAACTCCCTAGCGGAAATTTCCGTTGATGCTGAAAAAGCCTTTGATAGGGTAGATTGGTCCTTTTTATTTGAATCTCTGAAATGGCAGATCATTTCTTTGATTTCATTATTATATTCTGCCCTCAGAGCCTTAGTGTTAGTTAATGGTTTTGTTTCTTACTACTTACCACTACAACGTGGTGTGCATCAAGGTTGTCCACTTTCCCCTCTTTTATTTATCCTAACCTTCAAACCCATTTTATCTTCAATCCGTAATAATGACTCTATCTCCGTTTTTTCTTATGGTAATCACCATTTAAAAGTTTCTGCATATGAAGATGACATTTTACTTTTTATATCCAACCCGGATGTATCCATTCCCCCCTTGATGCATGAATTCTCTTCATTTTCCCTAGTCTCTGGTTACAAGATTAATGCGGATGAAACAGTAATTCTCCCTCTTACGAAACTATGCACTCAACACTCCTTTTCTTCCACTTGTTTTTCTTGGAACAGATCTAAAATTAAGTACTTGGGAATATGGTTCTCTAATTCCATTTCTTCTTCAGTTAATTTGAATATGATTGCGACCCTATCTCGTATTGATAAATTATTCTCATCCTGGAACCCCCTCTTTTTCTCATGGTGGGGTCGGTTAGACTCAATTAAAATGATGATCACTCCCATTTTACTTTATACTCTATCTATGCTTCCTATTTCTATTCCAACTTCTTATTTTAAGAAGATTGATTCTCATCTTTCCACATTTCTTTGGAAAAATAAAAAAGCTAGAATATCTTTATCTCTTCTTCGTATGACAAAATCCAAAGGGTGTTAATTTTCTGGATTTTCGTACTCATCACAAATCCTTCTGTCTATGTCAAGCCTCTATATGGCTTCTTTCTTTCTCCCCTTTTACACGTTTATGGTTTACTATTGAACGTTCTTTGCTATTACCTTATTCTATGAAGGAAGTCCTGGCCTTTTTCGGCTAAATCTCCTCAATCTTCCATCCCCTTATTTATACACACTTGCTCTTTATTGAAACCTTTGACTCATCCAAAGATTATCTCCAGAGAATCTTTTGTTATGTTCTCCAATATGGCATAATTCCCTTATTACTATTAATAACAGATCCATTTTTTGGAGTTCCTGGAGACAAAAGGGAATAACGTGGGTTAATGACCTATTTGATGGTTTGACTCCCTGTTCTTTTCCTTACTTCCAGTCCAAATGTGATTGTCCTTGTTCTTTCCTGCAGAAATGTTCTACTTTAATGGCAGTAATTCTTGACACTTTCTATTCCCTTCCCTCAATTTCTCCTTCCATTGAACAAAATCCGCTTCTTAAGATTCTGATGACCCTTCCTAAAGCCTCCCTCATTTATAAACATATCCTATCTCCTAACCCGGATCGTCCTAAGAGTAAGGTAAAACTCGCTTGGAATGGGATCTGGGATGTGAATGGAGCATCAAATTCTGGGACCAATTCTGGTACAGTTCTTTAAACATTTCTCGATCTGCCTCTGTCACTCAATCTATATTTTTCCTCTATCATAGGCTATATTTCACCCCCATTTCTATTGCTACCTTCTCACACTCTACGGACACAAATTGTTGGACTTGTGCTTCCCCCAATGCTGACCTCATGCACCTACTCTTTCTCTGCCCCTCTGTGCTTTGTTTTTGGTGAAAAAGTTGGTCCCATATTGCTCATATTTTCCACATCCATACTCCTTTTTTCTACTCTCATTCTTTTCTTTGGGAGTTTACTTGATGAATTTCTCTTCTCATGTACCCGGTCTTTTTGACCTTATGTTAGCCTTAGCTTTCCAAAAACTTTCCCTCAATTGGAAACATTTGAAAAAACTATCCGTTCAACACTGGGGGAAACATTTATGTAATTTTCATCAACTTGATATTGCTTTTGCCTCCTCTTGTAAACCAATGGTTACTAGAGATCAATTTTGGATGCCACTTACATCATATCTAGATAAAAATGTACTGGCAAAAAAATCTCATTTACATTCTGAAAGTTTTAAACCCCCGTGATTGCCCCTTTTCTCTGTTCTTTCTTTTCTCTGGTCACGTGGTGGAATTTTGTACTTTCTAGTTTCCAATAAGATTACCTTTTACGTTCATTTATAGTTCTACATTGTATATATTTTTAAGTTGTAAAAATATTGTCCTCTCCCTCCCTTTCTTCCCTCCCCTTCTTACCTTCCTCTTATTACCCCCATAAAATATAAACAGCTTTCTTTTTTCCCTTTATTACTAGCTTTCCTCTGTATTCCATGTATTATATCTTGTGTTTGTATTTGCTGGTATTATGTATCTCCCTATATTACTTAATAAAGCCTTTTCAACATAAAAAAGAAATCCCTGCCATTGTTCGAAAGGGCTGCTGGGTGCAACCGCTCCCATGCCTCTCATTGATTTGATTCTCAGCTTCCTTGCCTTTGAATAGCGTTAACGCAATGTACTAATTTCATGTCTCTAGGAGTGGATTTAAGAGCTTGATGTAGGGTGGAGAGAGACTTAGTACATGACTGGTCGAACCATTTGGGATCTGATTTATTTGGGGTTAGGCTAACCCTGGTTAAGGCTTGTTTAGCCTCTAGGAGTATCCTATCAAAGGCCGCAATTATCAGTCTTGAATCGAGATTCTCTGCCAGGCAGGTCATGATGTCGTTATATCTTTTGCCAACCACATCAGTAGTAATCCTTGTTTTGTCAGCCGTTGCCCATTTTAAGATGATCCTGTTCTTGCTTGCTATCTTTTTTAGAGGTTGGTTAAGGGTATTTAGGAAAATAGTGATATCCCATTCCAATGTATCTACAACCTGTTTCATATTACTGTTAAAATTATTATTATCAAAATTAATTAATACAAATGTTTCTCCATTTGGGGCCTTTAGGAAAAGGAAATGATTGTAAGAGGAGCCACTAAAAAACAATAAATGATAGTTTTAGAATGTTTTTTAGCAGAGTTAGGATCCCCCCTCTAACACGGCCCCTGACAGATGGACGGGCAGGAGTGTTAAAAGAGCAGTAGCCATCTAGATCGATTGGTCCCATATCCCATGTTTCCTGGAAACATACCAGATCATAGTTATTAATAATTGCTAGCTAGTCTGGATTAGACACTTCAGATATTAGGCCGGTGATGTTCCAGGTGATACATTTTACGTAATCGTTCTGATTCGATATTTGAATGTGACCAACCGTGGGAGGTACAGAGAATTTAGGGCCCCCTTTACTTAGAGTTTGGACAGAATTAAAAAAAGGACTGTTCCCCCACTGTCAATCACAGGCATCCAGATCAGTTATGGCACTAAAATGGTTGTTAACAGGGAAAGGGGTGAAAGGTCGAGCCAACAAAAGATGGGAGAGCTTGTAATAGTTGAAACTGGGCTCGCACGAAGGACTTCAAACCTCATAGAGGGGTTATGCGGTTTGTAAAAATAGCAAAGTGGCAGTGCAAACATTTGGGAATGCTTTGAAGTGCAGTCAGGTAGGGGGCCAAATAATGACTGAACCAAATGGTGCAAATTAAGGCTAACTGCCACACAATCCCCCTGAATAGATTTTTGGAGTTTCCACCCAGGCCACCCTTCTTGCTATTAAAGTACAGGATAATAGCTCCCCCCGTCCCCTTCTGTGTTGGCTGATCCAGTGGCATACCTTTGTGGTGAACTGCTCCATGGTGTCTTTCTCGGTTGGGTCCAGTTTGGGAACGGTCACCAAAGCTATCACGTAGGGGCATGCAGCTGGGGGGAGGTCTAGCCTTCGATCACAAGTTTCTTGAGCCCCATTTCTGGTTCATTACCAAAGCCTCTGGTGGGTGGCATAATAGATCTTATATATAAGCTGAGGGTTCTCTGTGGGTTTGGTATGTTGCTACAAGGTTGAGTGAGGGATTGGAGATCTTGCAAGGGTGAAGATTTGGAGTGGCTGTTCAACCCTCCGGGTAGCGAACTAGCTTGTTGGGAACCTCTTAGTTTATGGCGAAGATTAGTAGAAGTACACTGATGTGTCGCAGGCAAATCAGGTTTCAAGGGTTGCAAGAAGGGCTCCTCTGCCCTCGCCCCTGCCTGGTTAAAATTAATCGTGTCAGTCCAAGTGGGGTTTAGAGATTCTAGGCAAGTCTCGATTCTGGATAGTCTGTCTAAAATGGGTTTAATCATGCGAGTGAATGACTGTTCAATTTTCAAAAGTATATAGACTGGTAGGGATGAATGAACTGTCTCGGCACCTAGAGAAGCGGCAGCGAGTGCCTTGACAATTGATCTTCCACCCCTTTTTTTCCTCTTTAAGGACAGATCAGCATGGGCCGGTGGCGAGTCAGCTGTGGTGTTAGCGCGCGTAATTGTGCGTTTTGAGCGAGATGGAACTGCCTTAAGTGGTTGAGAGGGAGCATCCTCCTGTGCACTCAGGGGCTCAGTAGTTACAAACTCCTTTGGTCAATCAGAGTGCATTTGCTCACCCATGGATAGTCTATGTTCTGCAATCTGGATTTCTTTATTCAATATATCGGAGGCCCTAATGAGGAAAGCACTAAGGTGTTTGGTTCCCCACCTCCGTTTGTGGTGGACTTCCTTTTCCCCATCTGCTGGTCCGAGTCCGGATCTAGTCAAGGCTACAAAGATGAGAGTTCAAGATGTTAGATTGGCCCAGGCACGCCTGCACTTGTCCCGTACTGCGGGAGACCTGGTCGATTTGTGTGCACCTCCTGGCGCAGCAGAAATGGCGGTGGTGATGAGCAAGCGGCTCAGGAGCCTGGGGCTTGGAGTTCCTGCCCCCCGCGGACCACAAGCAGCACCACACTGACTCATAAATGACCTCTGTGAATAGCAAAAGTCGTAGAGTTAGACTCTTGTCTCAGATTGCTTTTGTGAATCGGGCCCAGTATCTTTCATAGATTCAAATTATAATCTTAACAAAGTGCAGCATTTCAGGCAAGGGTCCCCCCTCTTGTGTGGGGAGTGGAGTGGCGTGGTGTGGAGTAGAGTGGCAGCATTGTGTGGCATGGAGTGGTATTGTGTGGTGTAGAGTGCCATTGTGTAATGTGTAGTGAAGTGGCATGGAGTGGAATTGTATGCCACAGAATTGTGTGGTGTGGAGTGGAATTGTGTGGCATGGAGTGGATTGCAATTGTGTGACATGGAGTGTAGTGGAATTGTGTGGTATGTAGTGGAGTAGAATTGTGCAGGGTTGATTGGAATTGTGTGGAGTGGAGTGAAGTAGAATTGAAAAGAGTGGAGTGGAGTGGAGTGGAATGGAGTAGAATGGAGTGGATTGGATAGGCATTGTGTGGTATGGGACAGGGGTTGATTTTCCATTAGGGCTCTTGGGCTGCGCCCCCTGAAATTCCTTCACATTCCTATACAATTATAAAATAGATCAATTTGTTTAGAGATATGATTGTATCTCTAAACAAATTGATGTATTTTAGTCTGGGCTCTCCATCCTAGGCTGTCTGCCCCACCTCGCTCTGAAGCAGGAGATGAAAGCCAGGCAGTAATCAACTTTCTGAATTGTGACGCACGACCCAGTGCTTACCATTCTAAAGCCCTTCATAATGAATCAATGCCATTTTAGTCTATGACAGTATCCACTAGTATAGGCCAGTGATGCTGTCAGCGGCATGCTTTGGGGTGTTGGAGTCTCCCTCCCTGTGTGAGAGCAGCCGTCTGTCATTCCCAGCCATAGATTTCACCCTTTCCCATTCGTCACACATAGGAGTGGATGGAAGCACTGCGAAGCACGTGTGTTTTGCTGCCTTGTCCTTGGTAATGATAAGTGTTAGAATTCTAATCTTCAGTTATGTATATTGTTCTTAGACCCCTCACCACCCTAACCTCCCCCACTGTGACACCCCAGGCCGTGGCTGCACTTTGCTGGCCCCGTTTGAAGTGGAGCTGCTGCATTTGTTCCACCCTGAAATGGATCCCAAAGATGAGCTGGCCAGTCTGAGTTTAGAAAACATAATAGGTCAGCCTGCAACTTGACACAGAGCTGCAAATCTCCTTTTCTGTCCTCCCTGAAAGCGTCTAGCCTAGAGAATCACTCTTTCAAATCAAACAAGCAGTGCAAACCCAGCAAAATATGTCTGTCTGATTCCATAATAATGTTTACTCATGTGGTAGAAGGGACCCATGTTTAAAGGGACCTCCCAGTGAATTATATCTCCATACATTTCAAAATCCAAGATGATATCATAAAAAAGAGCAACATTCTGTAGTGACTATTGTTGGTGAATACTACCCATGCTGGGCTGGTAAACAGCACTGTGTGGGTTATTTCTGTACACTGCACGCCCCTTCTCGAGTACATGCAAATAGCTTACAAAGGGCCCAATATATTGAAAATGTATTTAGTTTTCCACCCTCCCAAATCCTGCTTTGCGCAAAGCTCCAGGCTTTGAAGGAATGGAAAAGCAAAATGCAGGGTTTAAAAGTAGCATCGCCAGTGGGGCATTTCATTGCAACACACAGTCTCCACATTACAATTTTGTGTGGGCTGCAAGAAAAAGGGGCAGCAAATGGGTTTCCCCTTTTTCTTCAAAGATCAAAGGAAATGTGTCAATGGTCTGCAGTTGCTCCTGTAGTCGGAAAGGACTAATCATTTACTGACTAGCCTAATCAGTTAGTTAGCAAGGGTTCTTCTTCCCTTGTGAAGTTGATCCAAATACCTGAGATAAGCGCAAAGTGAGAGATATGTGCTTACTGTAAAGCGTATTCTGCTGTATGACATTAAAACTGACTATACATTCATGACAAAAAAATGGATTTATTTACGCACAATGCGTGTTAAAAAAACTTAAGGCAATGCATGTCACCAATTTAGTTTCTCTCTTATTTCACGTTTTACTTAATCTTGCCTTCCTCAAGAGTAAGCTATTTAATCATGTGTTTCTGTCTGTATTTTTTTCCGCGCATACTTTGAGCCATGCTAGTTTTTTCTGATGGACTTTGATTGAGATCTCTGACGTTAAAGCCAAAGTAAAGTGCCTTTCAGTGGGTTGGCCTCTCTGCAGAGCACTCAGAACAATGGTCATGTATTCCAGTTGTAATTGTAATTTTGTGAAAATGTGTGTGAAGGTGGTGCACAGATGACAAAATATTTACAAGGCAAAAGCAAAAGTAATTAAATTGGGGAAATGTGAGTGATTGTAGTGTATGTTTGGAAGTGGTGAAGTGAAGGAGATGCAAGAAAGTGCATTTGGGGAAGAGAGAAAAAGAGGGTACTGAGAGGTGGTTGAAGATGTGCAGATGGGCAAAATGTGCAGAGAATAATGACATAAATATCTAACAGAAAGCGCACATAACTGAAGGTCACTATTCCTTCCGCAGGCCTCAAAACTATTAAAATATCAGAATTGAAACATTTTGAAGATTAATTATGTTTAACAAATCCTTGTTGTTACTCATTTATGTTAAACAGCTAACGACCATTGACAAAGCCAATCCTACTGACAGGTTTTCGGTGTAGGTCAGTTGTGTTATATATGTGGATGCAATTACATCTCAGAGAAAAACCAAAATACTGGACAGGTAGCATACTATGAAATTCACAGAAAATTATTTTACATGTTCCCTTTTAGAGAGTCCCCACATTTTCCACCCCACTTAAAGACCTGCCTTCACATATCTCTATATGACTTATTGCAATCAGCAGCAGTGAGTCCTTCCTGAAGCCTGGCTAGAGCATTTTCTTCTAAAGTTGATGCCACATGCAGTGCAAGACTCTAAGCAAGCACACCTTTAAAAGGCTGAAGTTGTTGTGTTGTACAATTTGCACGTTACAGTAACAGTTGAACATATTGATGCAGTAAGATATTGAGCCGTTTTTATGTGTTTAATATTTCAAAACTATACGTTCCCACTGCTTTATAATCCTTGCTTTATCCTTAAATTAATTTGTTTTAAAATGCACCATTTGCCAATCTTTTTTCAATTTTATTTCTCTGGAGGAGGATCCAGCCTGGACCCCACATTTGCCCATTAAGCTTGACTGCATTGCTCACTACATAAAAGTCATACCAAACTTTTACGCCCTACCATTTTCAAATGCCACCAGCCTCCACTGGTATGGGTAGTTGCC
This sequence comes from Triturus cristatus, assembly GCF_964204655.1. NCBI lineage: Eukaryota > Metazoa > Chordata > Amphibia > Caudata > Salamandridae > Triturus > Triturus cristatus. The sequence goes on along the minus strand of NC_140582.1, from coordinate 295,333,384 downwards.
TGGGGTGCAACTGAATGTCTCTATGTTTCAAACCTTCTGCTATATAAATGCAATTATCATAAAAAGTTTTAACAATTATCTTGACATGCGATCCATGAAAATAGCTTACGCCTTTGATCTTATGCAAGAGCTTGGTAATAAATACGTTTTAGAACAGATGGGGCTTGTGGGTAAGGGTGCATCATGTATTGTACCAGTTAGGGATAAAGGAGAGTGCTGTGGAGCTAAAAATGTAAAATACCTTTTCCCAGCAGGAGTAGCAGACGTACTTATGATAGAGAATGATAGCGAGTAACAATCACCTTATGAGAAGAGGCAAACAGAACAGACTGTCAGAGGAAAACCAAACACTTTCGGGGAGCTTGTTGATGATTCTCGCAGACGTTGGGGTGGGAGGTGGTTGGGGAAGAAGTAACACTGTTAAGGAGGGTAGTACCTTAATCGCAGCTCAGGTAGCAGACAGACATTAATTAAGTTGAATAAATCTGTGCTAGGTCCATGCTCCATGGAAAGAAAAGGAAGTGATGCTCGGCATGTGCTGACCAGTTAGGAGGCAGCAAAGAAGAGTGACAATAATTCCAACAACTGATAAGTAATGGTTGGGCTCCAATGCCTTTACAGTAAACAGTACCCCTTACAGCAAAAATAGCGCATGTGCTGTCGGAAGATGAGACATAAAAATGTATCTTGCGCACCTCAAGGTATATTCATTGGCACACTCAGAAAACTGCTGCTTCAAAGGCTGACTGTGTTTCCAGATTATGTGACCTGTTTGAAGCACAAGGGTGACCAAATAATAGCCCCAGAATAAACCCGATATTGTATCAGTCAATTAGTGACAATAGAGTTTTCAGGAAACTGTTTTAAGTTTTTGTCTGGCTTATTTCTTCCAACAAACATGGAGATGGCTGTTTATTTTCTCTAACTGCAAAACGGGATGATTCTGTAAAGGGAACTAGTCGGCAGTCTTGCTGGGTTACATTAGATGTCATTCTTTCTAACACATAATGCAATTTAAATACCAGTAAATGAACTGTACAAATGTTTCTGATTGTATGAGCACTTCTGAAAGCACAAATAAAGCTCATTTTTGTCTGAAATACAATTTCTACACATTATCATTTGTGTGCTTTTTTATCAGTAAAATCTATGCCTGAACACATGTAGTGGACCTTTCAATGGAAAATGTGCTGTTTGTGAATTAAATTGTGCTGCCATGCTTCAGTAATATACAAAGGTTTCCAAACTCACCACCAGCTACATCTTACACCTGTCCTTCTGAATACATTTGCTAAACTTGTTCTTTGTTTGACACTTTAAATGTTCACAATCCCTATGACTTCAGTGATGTTTCATTGATGGCAGCATCCCGACTCTGAAAATTGTTATAGTACCACTGATTCAGCCTTCAGTAGGCAAAACGAAAAAGCTGATCTAAATTTTAAATGACATTTGACAGAGTTCGAAGTCAACGTTTTATAGACAAATAAAGCAAGGTTCTTTAAATGTTCTTTATACAGTGTAGCCGCTACTGTCCAATTGAAATCTGGGACCCCAATTATGAGTTGACTCTGGAGGCATCCCATGGGGAGGGTATCAGGGGCTGAAGAACCTCTCCAGCCTGTTATGAGTGGCTAGATGTTTCTACACACAAAATTACCAGTAAAACCACTGCGGGTTCGCTGACATCATTGGCATTTTCCACCAGCTCCAAGCCGGTTTAAAATGTTTGTAGTAATGTCCCTGGAACTGGAAATCCACATGCGAAATAGGAATCAGTGTACCCAGGTATAAACGTTATTCCTCATTTTGGTTGCTTTATGTTAGAAATGGGATTTCTGGTTGGCTAAGGCTTGCGCCAAAGCCAGGCAGAAAACACCACTCTAGTCAGGGCAAGGGAGTTACACACTGATGATAATAACCCCTGCTCACCCCCTTGGTAGCTTGGCACAAGCAGTCAGGCTTATCCCAGAGGCAATGTGTAAAGCGTTTGCGCAAAACACACACACAGCAGCAAAACACTAGGCACACTACAAAAGAAACCACACAAGATTATATCAAAAATAGCCTTTGTATTATCATAAACACATTAGAAACATAATCACACAATATACACTGTGCCAACTGGCACTGGCAATATTCACAGGGGAATTATATACAGGATCAGGCCAATCGGGCCGCGGTCTGAACCATCAGAACAGGTAAAGAAATTAAAAACACGACTAGTAACTACTGATACTATAATGACCTAAGCATTATCACATTCGCATTAGACACCATACTAAAATATCATAGCATGACATTAGGCCTATTCAGGGACCAGGGACTACTTCTCCCTCTACTCCAAATGCAGATGTCCCATTCAGCCTAGTGCTGACTCACCCTCTCCTCCGGGAGCCACACACACCTCACCAGCCCCTGTCACTCAAAAGCCAGACATGCAATTCACATGAGGCAGGCAGACACATAGCACACAGAAATGCCAACTTCTAAAAGTGGCATTTCTAAAATAGGTATAATAAATCTGCTCACACCATTGCGCAGCATTTATTATCACTATTCCAAACATACCAAACTTGACCACGCTGTGCCTCACATATCAGAAATTACCACTGAAACACTTATCAGGCAGCCCCACAGCAGTGAGAAATCAAAATGGCTGTTTGTCACTACCAGGACATGTCACACACTTAAGGTATATGTCCTACCTTTTACCTACAATGCACCCTGCCCATAGGGCTAGCTAGGGCCTTCCTTAGGGCTGACCAACATGTAGTAAAAGGGGGGGTCACAGACATCGCACACACTTTAGGTGGCACATCACAGTGGCAGTAACACTGCGCACACAGACCCTGCAATGGCAGAGGCCTGAGATAGGTTTGCAAGGCTACTTTGGTGGGTGGCGCAATCAGCACTGCAAGCCCACCAGTAGCATTTAATTCACCAGCCCTGGGTATATGAGATACCACTTTACAAGGGACTGACAGGTAAATTAAATAGGCCAAACAGGTGTAGACCAATGTTACCATATTTATCACAGAGAGCCCACGCACTTTACACTGGACAGCAGTGCTAAAGTGCCCAGAGGCCTAAAACCACCAACACATGTCAGAAAAAAGGCTAGGAGAAATGCAAAAAGTTTAGGGATGACCCTGCAAAAAGGGTCAAGTCCAACACTTTAACTTACAAGGCCAAGATTCAGGGTGCAGGATATTAGTTTCTGCATCACTGGATTTCATAGGACTTGTAGTGGTAGCCGAAATAGTTACTATTTTTTTGGTCATTTGTTTACATATCAATGGACAAACTTGCTTCTAGGGCGAGAAAGAAGAAAAATGTAGCAACAGGCTGCTTTCTTCTTCGCTTTGAAGTGGGAGTACCGAATACAAAACTTCGAAGCAACTCTCTCTCAAAATGATAGAAGTAAACAATCAGGGATCCGTGCCTCCATTGCACAACAGATGAACACATATAAATAAGCAATGAGAAAGTTAGTGTTGCCTGTTTAGGCAGAAAATGTCTGATTTTTAAGTATTTAAAAATGTCATCTTTGCGCAGGTCCAAATTCAGGGGCATATCATCAAGGGCAATATCGCCACTTTAGCTGCACTTTTTGCCGCTAAAGCAGCAATATTTTTATCGCCCTATCAGCAAGCTGTCGCTAACAGCTGTTAGCGACAGTTTACTGGCATTAGCGCATTGCTAATGAGATGCAAAGGAGGCGTGCCTGACAAGACTCCCTTGGGAAAATATCGCTAACCCAGCTTCGTCATATTGACAACGAGGGTTAGAGATATTTAAAATCATGTTAAGTATGCCTTAACGCAGGAATTTAACGTCTATTAAATTCCTGACTAAGGCATACCTAACATGGGGGGTGGATTGTGTGGCTAAGACCACAGGCCCTATCATCTAGGATATCGCCGTTTTCCACCATGAAAAACGGAGATATCCTCACTATCTCTGGAATTTTAATCGCCTCGGCGATGCGCGTTGTTGATAACGCGATAAATTCCAGAGATAGCCAGCAATAAATATGTAAGCGCTAAGGGCGCTTTGCAAAATTTATCGCCGGACCTTGATAATATGCCCCAGAGTTTGTAATTAATACAAATATTTCAAAGTATGACTCTGGAGCAGATGTATTAATTCAGAATGGTCCTAATACACACATTAAAAAAAATTATTTATCTCTGAAAATAGACAGTAGTGTTGGTGCATATTAATAAAATTAAGGGATATGTATAAATCGGCTGATGTCTGCCCATCTTTCCTAACTTCTGAAATCTAAATGCATCACTAAAGCTGTTTAATATATTTTTGCTGTTGCCATTGGGTAAAATATTGATCCAACATCGTGGGGATTGCCAGATTAGAGGAATCATAACCGCTTCATCATGGTAGCCCATAAAATGAATGCATAGTCAGTAATGATTTGAGGAATCTGTGAGGGAACCCATTCTGTCACCTAAAGAATGAGATCAGAGCATCACTGTAGTAGTTTCCCCTGGTCGAACTGCTCTAGTCAGTGGCTTGTGTGGTGCCTCGCCCCGAGGTACCACAGGGTTGTTGTTGATTAAACTCAAATCTTCAGTGAACATGCTCCAGTCCTCGTGATTTCTTCACAACAACCATGTTGCTTAAAATAGGCAATGGGTTCTTAGAGTGGGCATGCTCGGAACAGAAAGAAAAATTACCGTAATATTAATCATTTTAATCAGGTTAACTAATGAAATAGGTAGGTGTTTCCATTTTCCTAACTGTTGCTTGATATGACAGAAAAGAGTGGAGTAGCTGCTCTGATCTTAAGGTGCCATCAGCCATGGGACCCATCATTGTTTAGGGGTGGGAGTGCTCCCCATGTGAGGCCGGAGTGGAGGAGAAGAACACAAGGGGTGCCTTGTCCTATGGGCTTCCCCCTCCCACTAGAGTGAGTGGGAGGAATTGTTGAACTGTCCCACCAGGGATCTTGAGAGAGCTCAGGAAGAGTACATGGTTGGGGCAGATCCGGCCCAGTAAAGTAAGCTGGCTACGAAAGCCTGTGGAGTGGCGCCCTCACCCTGCCTCTGAGGTGCAGTTTTGGGGTGCCTTAGAGTGTTGTGTCTAATTGGGCCTGAGGTGTGCTAAGTGGAACGCTGATCACACGTGCCCTGGACGGGCCTCTTTCTATGTGGGGAATGCCATGGTCCGGGATAAGGGATATAGTACCTCCCAGGCCAACGAAAGGGACAAATATGCAATTAAAAAGTGGGACACACAGTGAAGCCTTCGGCCAACACACCAAGGGGGGCTACTGATGGGGAATTCTCGATTAGGGAACTGCTAGCCACTATAAAAGGACTAGGGGACTAATTTAAAGTTTGGTGGATGGGTTACTCCTTCATAAACAAAACAGATATCCAATTTGTCTTATTACGAGGGCACTGTTTCCTATGGCATTTGTAATTAAGTGGACGGAATAGCTGTCAATTTTGTGATAAAGCAACCTGTCCGACAAACTAAAAATAAGGCCCTAAGTCGACCCCAGAAATGAAAAGAGACACTTAGGTGGACATTAACCTCTTGCGGACGGATCTCCACAAGATAGCAGCTTGAGCTCAGATGGAGGAGGGGGTTCTCATAGACCACACAGACGCAATTAAAACCCTGAAAATGGAGTATGCCAACTCAAGGATGCACCTCATCATCTACACCGCAGCAGGGCGATACTGAGGGAAGGTTGTGCCACAACAATGTTCACTTGGTAGTATTCCAGGAGTGGGTGGAAGATGGAAACGTGGAACGTTTCATTGAGAACTTTGTCATAAACACCCTCATACTAAGTAAGGTCTCTGCAAAGTTCATAGTGTAAAAGGGCATCCAGGTAACTGGACCCTCACCAAAACCATAAAAGAAAATCATAGCTTGAATCATGAACTTCAGAGCTAGAAACTATATCCTACACGCAGTGAGGCAGCAGTGCCTACAGACATATGAAAACCACAACATAATGGTATACCCGGACTTCACTCAGGAGGTTGAGAGAAATTGATACTCTTTCAGCAAGGTGAAAGTGGAACTGCGCAAATGAGGAATACAATATGCAATGATTTTCCCCACCAAGCTGCGAATCTTGATGGAGGAAAAGTCATAGTTCTTTATAAATGCAGATGATGCCGAGGGCTGGATGGATGACTGGCGGGCTGTGGAGTCACCCTGCCACAGGGGCCCCCAGACGCCATACTCTGAGAATCAACAGAATACGGTCTCATAAACTGATGAAGAGAGGACAGAGTGCTTATTGTAACAGGCTGCCTGAGCTGTATAACTTGGTAATGTCAACACCGGGTGATACGGTGTTAACGGTGTGAAGTGTATGGAGATGTAGCATATACTAACAAGTTTATGTTATGTTGGGGTGGGTGCAGTCACCTCAAGTGTTGGGGTGTTTGGTTGTTGTGAACTTACAGAGTGGGGCAGTTGTCCACGAGGTTGCTCTTGTTGGGGGGAAACGTTTGTAGACACCGACCAACCTAAATTTATGAAACAGGACCTGATGTGATGAACTGCAATGATCATTACTTGACGGATTTAAATAGCCAGGTTCTCTAATTCTTCTCTTGAAATCTGAATGGATTGGGTAATAGATTGAAAAAGGTGGTGGTGTTTTAATTCATTTTACAATACAAACCTGACTTGACTCCCGCAGGAAACTCACTTAGGGATAACTGGTGTATTTTTTTGTGTAAGGGGAAAGTACAGAGTCCTGGTTCTTTTTAGCTTTTCCTCAAGCCCCTGGGGAGTGAGAATCCTGCCCCGAAGTCTCTCCCCCAATGTTACCAAGACATGGACAGCTCAGAAGGGGTGCTTTGCAGCAATTCTGGGCAAATGAAATTAGCACAAATTGATGGTAGCGTCTAGTTACTTCCCACCGGGCCATTCAGACTATTTTGCAGGGTGAGTTGGGAGAACGAATGGGGAATGTTCCAGACACCCTACTGGTTGTCAGGGGGGATCAATTTAACCATTAATAGAGCCATGAGTAGAGTGACCAGAGGTAAAGAAGGAGGGAGGGAGGACAAACAATTACTTATCTTTAGAGGGGCATTGGGCCCGGTGGACCTCTCGAGGGAGGAACGCCTGATAACCAGGCACTATTTGTTCGTATCTAATGGTAAGAAGGGGATGTCAAGACTGCACTATACTTGGTCCCCCAAGTGCATGGGAACTACTTTAGAAATGCATTATTTGGCATGGGGATTTCAGACCACTAACTGATGAGTATGCGTAGGAATTGCCAGTTCCCAGGGCTGCACGGGTGGAGATTAGACCAGTGGGAACTCCGATTGGGAAACACGACAGCTCTTGCTGGAATCCACAGGGCAAATTCTAAGGAAAATATGGGATCTGTGGACTCGCAATTACCTTGTGGGAAGCCTACAAAACTGTGATCAGGGAGATCCTGAGTTTCCATGTTACAAGGAAGAAACATGAATGATTCAGCGAGGGTGCTGAGATAGAAGACTCCCTAATACAAATGAAGTCGGATTACATCTAATCCTCAGATCCCGAGCTATCATGTCAAATTGCTTTCCCTACAGAAGAACATAGACAACTAGTCGAGAAGGAGGCAAGGGCAAATTACAGTAGCAAGCAACATTAATTGTACAAGGTCGGCAATAAAACATGGAAATTGCTTGCCTGGCAGGCAAGAAGGGTTGATGGACAAGGATGGGTCCACACAATCATCCTACTGGATGGGGAGGTGGTAGGCTTGGCAGGCAATATTGCACAGTTTTTGAGGGACACCCTCAGTGCTCTGTATCGAATATGGCTAGAAGAGGTGAGAGACACCCCAAGGGTGTTTGTGGATGTAGTTCCTATCCCGGTGTTGGAAGGAAGTTATAGGACACGTTTTAGGCTTCCTTGCACGTGGCAGAAGTGATGGAGGCAATCCAATGACTGGGAGCTGGAAGACCCCGCGCCAAACAAACTGCCAACTGAACTATTTCAGTGTACAGGGCTAAGATAGGGGAACCTTTGAGAGTTATGTTACTTGAAACACAAAGGGCAGACTGTCTACTTCAAGATCTTCGTATGACAACCAAAGTGGTCATCCAGAAAAAGGGCAAACCTCCCGCAGATTGCAGATCTTATAGGCTAAGTTGTTAACATCTCAACTGGGCCAAGTAATAGATAAACAAATTTTTCCAACCAGTCAGGCTTTATGCTTTATATGCCTCACAGGGCTATCTTTCATTATCTCAGGTGCCTAGCAAGTCATCACTCTATATGCGGTTGTCACTAGATTCCAAAAAAGCCTCTGGCTCTTTTGAGTGGCCATATCTAATGGCAATCTTGGAGAAGATGGGATTCGGGCCGGGATTTAGACCCTGGGTGCAAGTACTGTACACTATTTGTTAGAATACCTCAAAGCGGGAGTGATCCCTCAGGGATTAAGAGTAAAGAACATACCAGGGCTATTTCTCCAGATTAAACAATTCCTTGAAAGGTAGTCATTAAGCGCTAATGGCTGTTCTTGCGATCTCATGATGTTGATCGTGGAGACAGTCAAAGAGGTAATACAACAACTAGCCCTAGAAATTTCAGAACTTGAAAGCAAAATCAAAGGCACTTTAGCTGTGGAAGATGCCAAAATGAAACTAGAGGGTAGAGACAGAGACCTTCATCCCTATACAGAATATCTCATAAAAAGAAAAATGGACAAGCTAAAAAAGGATATACTTTTTTTAGTAAGGAAAACACCTACCCAAATTTGAGTGACAACTACTATGTTCAATCTGAATTGACTACTACTGAACAACCTGCACGTAGACAATACAATTGAAAAGTCACTACTTTTTCTGACACTTCGGATTCCGATAATGAGAACCCCAACTATCAATTTGATCAATGTGGTAATCACTACAATTCACGACCCCAACAAGCACCTCAACCTTTTTTAGGGAGACGCTTTACCAGGAGGGGCAATTGCCGGCCGCAATACCAGCGGCGATACTCGGGAAATCAACAGATTGACCACAACCAGTATCATGTGACATGAAATGCACAGTACTGGAGAGAATAAATAGAATACCTATTTTCAACCTTAGTAGATCTTAGCTTTCACCAGCCACACATTCTCTACTTGCCAAATGTCTTTCTTATGTTCCCCACTCAGGTCTGAATAAATTTGAACTGTTCACTGACCTGATGGCCTTTCTACGGAAAGTCCGCCTCAAAGTCTTTTTTTCCAAAGGGGACAATACAGTGACACATGATAACATGTCGGGCCTAGCTCCCGCATCGTCTTTTACTCCAGCTTTGGATCAACTACCCCCGGAAATAGCTGTCTTCGAACAAGTGGTATATGAAAAAATGGTCTCTGCCACTAAACCCTTACCTAAAACCCCATACAATTTAAACAAGGATAAATACCAAGCCATGATTGAATTAAAAACTACTCCTTCCATCACTATCAAAAACTGTGATAAGGGGAGAGGTATAGTAATCCTCGATACCTCCACTTCTGTTCTCAACATGGAAAAGATGTTGGCTAATACCACGTTTTACCAACAAATCACACGTGACCCCACCAAAGCTACCAGTAAAAAGATACAACAACTTACACATTTGGCCTTCAAAGATAATCACATATGTGAAAAAGAGTTGACATACCTAAATGTACATAGTCCCAAAATGGCCAGTATTTACGGTGTACCTAAGATACACAAAAATGAAATCGACCCACCATACAGACCGATTGTGACTACTATTGGTTCTGTCACGGAACTAATATCGAAATACATCGATGCCATTCTTCGTTCACATGTCCCAACTACACCTTTGTATGTCCAAGATACTAGAGACATCATTAACTGCATAGAAAATACCATCTTATACCCTAGTCACCTTGGACATAGAAGCGCTCTATAGCAACATCCCCATACAAGGAGCATTAGAAGCGGTAAATTTCTTCATGTTAGATAGAAACATCCAATGCTCTAGGATTTTTATCCTCGAGTGGGCCCGATTCACATAACTAACTTAAGACAAAATCCTAAACCTACTACCATTTACTCATTGTGGTATTCACAGAAGGCACTTACTCATTGATGAGTAAGTGCCTTCTGTGAATACCAAAATTAGTAAGTGCATTTACTCATTTTGGTATTCACAGAAGGCACTTACTCATCAATGAGTAAGTGCCTTCTGTGAATACCAAAATGAGTAAGTGCCTTCTGTGAATACCAAAATGGTAGTAAGTTTAGGATTTTGTCTTAGGTTAGTTGTGTGAATCGGTCCCCATGAGTACACATCTCACTGAGCATAGATCTGCAGTTAGGACTAAGAAAATCACAGCCCCTATAGTGCAGCATTCGATAGACAACAACCACACTCCAGAAGAAATACGCTGGTTCATACTAGAAAAAATACGTAGTAAACCTGGTATTAATAATAAGGCTATAAGAAAGCGCAGAGAAGTCTATTGCATTTCTTTGCTAGGTACTGCAAAACAGGGACTCAACATGGAGATCCCGTGGCAGCAAGCTGTACAATTCAATTATTAAACACTCAATTCCCATGCTTACACATCGTACATCATATCTCATGTTATATTTGGGCTCTGTACTTTAGCCCTTTCTATAGCCATAAATCTTGATGTATTTCTCCCACGCCCATGTTATCCCACCTTCATGGGTATCAATATACAAAACATTGCTGCTTAACATATAGTAACCTTCGTTGTGACTCCACTCATCAGTTGTAAGTATTGACCCACTTACCTCATGTCCATTCTCTATAAAGGTATAATCATTTATATTAGGACAATTGAATATTCAGAAAAGTTCCCTATACACATATGTTAATTTTTAACAAGCACCATGTCCACATCGCATGGAATATGATTAACACTTCCATGAGTTGCGGTGAAAGTAGCTGGCAGTTTTGATGTATTTACTTTCAGTCCTTGTCAATTTATTTTGACAGGCATCAACGTATAAAGTATTGGTATACGTATCACATATAATATGATTAACACTTCCATGAGTTGCGGTGAAAGTAGCTGGCAGTTTTGATGTATTTACTTTCAGTCGTTGTCAATTCTTTTTGACAGGCATCAACGTATAAAGTATTGCCGCTTAGCATAAAGAAACCTTTCTACTCTAGTTGTAAGCTCTGATTTATCTATCTGATGTCCTTGCCATACCATCTCCATGGACACCGAAATATAAAGCATGGACGTTATGTTTTTTCGTTGTTGGGTGTTTCACTCTTACACGCCGCATCACATCTTAGATTTATACCACATCCAATATGGCCTCCCTAACAGACTTTCACGCACAGTTACGGAATTTCCTGTGCGATGGTTGAGTGTTTCCGCATTAGTTTACGTCCACTGTCTTCCGGTATTTTACATCCGTGTACGGGTGACATCTCCTTTCGGTATCATGGCCGGGATGCTGCATGAATTCCGGACACGCACAAGCGGGTAGTTTCATACACACATACATCTGTATACGCGTTTTCATAGTTAACAGTATTCAGTTAGCCTTTACATAGTCAATCGAGAGTTATCTAAATTTCGATATAAATGTAAATTTACGAGATTCCAATCCAGCTTAGGTCACATACTTCTCTGTAATCAGTTCTACCTGATTCCAACAATCGCTTCACAGTATAGTTAACTGCATGACCATCTAATATGCCCTATCTTTGGTAACATCACACTCACTGAGCACCCTTCGTGGACAATTTTTAAACATTTAACCTTACGGTGCCCTACAACATTGTGCTTATATAGTGGTGTTTGCTATCTGGACCGGTTCGGCCATATATGTACACTGTTGTGTCCTGCTGGACACAGTCTAGTGTTTCTGCCAGCCACTCCCCCGAGGGCTGGCCCACACACACCCCCTCACCCATCCAACACGGGTGTCACCAGTCAGGTGACCCCGCTAATAAAAGGGCCCGGGTGCACGTGCTCGCGGCTAGTCATTAGTACCACAGATCCAGGTGTCCGTGTGGTCACTCACCCATTATGTGGGCCTAGGGCCCAGACCATAACACTGGCGACGAGCGGGACTTGCCCGCCTGTGCAGCCGCTGTTGTGCACCCCCTGCTGATGTTAAAGATATCGTCGGAAGACCCGCGAGGCATGCGAAGAGCATCGGGGTGAAGAAGTTAAACGGGAGCCCCCCCCCCCGCATCTGATGTGCCGGTATGTGCCTGGCGATACCGCAAGCCGTACGAACCGCGTGGTACAGGAAATTGGTGAAGCGGCAGGAGCCCACCCCGCAGGTGAACTGCACGCAACTATCCGGCGGACGCCAAGTGAGCTTCATGCGATAGGAGGGAGAGGGGAGTAGCTGCTCACCCCTCTCCTTTATGAGGAAGAGAAACTGTGCCCGCAATCAGGCCAGCCGTCGGCGGCGCTCGCTCAAGCCCAAGCGCAGCGATTGAAATGCAAGAGGCTGCCGGTGAGCCATCCGGCGTGAAGTGCCTCCCCTCTCCACCCGCGTATGCAGGGAAGGAAGATGAGCGCGGCCGGACTGTTAAGTTTGCCGGCCACCGCTGCAGGTAGTGCCTCGAGGTGGAGGCAGGCCCGTGCACCGTAACGGAGAAGACACGGGGGTCAGCAGGTGTGCCTCACACCTCCCAGCACCAACTAAAAATGAAGTCACTTACCGGGTGCGGGGAGGCAACGTGGCCGTTCGGCCAGAAGGATTTCCTGAGGAGTGTGCGATCCCCGTGTAGCCAAGTTTTGGTTTTGTGCCAGAGAAGGGAGCCCTGCCAGCTAATGCCAAATTGCTGTAACCGATCATGGCAAATCCCACGCAGCTTCACTGAAGCACACAGAAAGTCCGCAGCTCAAGGGTATTTGGTTTTGCAAAGAAAACAGCACCCAGTACGAGTTGCCTGCCCCAATGACGCCCAGGTGGACAGGAACAACGGCAGCACTACGGAACCATCCAGGTTCCAGAAAGCAAAGAAAACGGGCATGAAGTGCGATGTGAAGCCCTGCAGCGCCACCTAGTGGTCAGAAGTAATACCGCACCTAAAGGACGAACTCGTTTTTCAATACCAATAGGCCCAAGGAAACGGACACTGGCATAGTCTTTCCTACAGCCTCACAATTATCTAGCATGAAGCGACCCCAGAAGGGTTCTCATCTTTAAAGGAGACGCGCTGCCCAGCATATAAAAAAAAAAAAAAGAACAAAAAAAAAGCTGGTCACACCAAGCAAACAGTAAAAGCACACCGAGATGTCACACGAAGTGCTACACCCTCACTCCAGAATTGATGAGACAAATAGAATAAGTGCATTCAAGGCAGTGCCGCCAAAGGGAGCCAAAACAACTAAGCATAAGGAATGGCAGCTCCGAAAAGAAAACAGGACTGACCCGGAGAGCATGCTGCACCATTCGCCCTCACCAGCTCCGGGTACCCTGAAACAACAAAACATAATTTCACAGTAGCACAGAGAGCACAATGCAAACAGAGAGGGTGAGGAGAGCATCGCGCACGCTCCCTATCCATGGTCTGTCAACTACTCAAGGACGTTGCCGAGGGTCCCATCCTCAAGAGCAACCACATCGTAAATCCCGAGGAGAGCCAATGCACAACTGCACCAGAGTGAGAAAACCCAGACTGTTTTCTAAAAGAGGCAGTGCAGATGAGCTCATGTGGATTCTCCATAGAGACTGCTAACTCTCACGCCTGACTGCTAGGCCCAACGATGGCAGCCAAGGAAGCTATCCTAGCAGTGAAGAGGAAAATTACAGACTTTTCTCCTACACAAGTGGAAGACCACTTCATGGTCCTGATAGCAGGACGTCATCACGGCAACAAAGAACAAACTGAGCAAAAGTGTATATAGACAAGAGATGCATCAAAGGGCCAAACAAGGTCCAGTGAAGGTGACCGGACTGGGAAACAATAAAGCTCATGAAGACACAGCGCGCAGAAGAGACCCCCCAGGCTGGTGGAAAGAAGAAGGGACCCCCCAGGCTGGTGGAAAGAAGAAGAGACCCCCCCAGGCTGGTGGAGAGAGAAGAGACCCCCGGCTGGTGGAGAGAGAAGAAGAGACCCCAGGCTGGTGGAGAGAGAGCCCCGACCAGGAGAGAGAGACACTCTGCTGCTATGCACCCGGAGCCACACAGATGCCACTACCAATGTTTTCAGTCAGAGAACTACCAACCCTAGAAAGCTGAAAGTGTAGTGAACCGTGAGAAGAAGCCACGCAACAGTGACATGCTCTAAGGAAAATGCGAGCATCTGCACGCCAACTTGCGGTGAATGGTCCCATCGCGGTAAAGAGAACCTGGCTGATATTTCTCAGAAAAGTAAGAGACAAGCATATACACTAGGTGTGGCAAGTGACCACCACAGAAAGGAAAAGCAAGTAGACAGCACCACTGCTGCCAGAGCAGAGGCAAGGAAAAGAGGAGACGGAAGGGCGATTACCCGCCATCTGCAAAGCACCAAGGAAATTCCCAGAAGGGAGAGGGGCCCTGTGTGGTCCGAAAGCAGGAGGAAGAGAGTTTGTAATCACCCAACCTGCATCAAAATCGCCCAGCAGGGAGCTAGTGATTATTCAGGGAGTGCCCCCGCTATTGCCTTAAAGACTGTGGTGTGCAACGGTCTATTTGCAGGCAGGAGGAGAATCCAGCACTCCGAGTGGCGCGTCACCACTACTGACGCAAGAACAGGGAGATAATTACCTCCCACAGCAACCCTAAATCACAGCCGGACTATACGGATCCCTCAAAGCACGCCTACTTCCACTACCATCCCTGAAATTGGCGGGCGCACCTGAGAAGACGCCCTATCCTACCTGACCGGACCGGTGAGAGATCGGTGGCGGGAGCAAATGTATAGCCCAGAGAACACAACGGAGCGAGCAGGAGGTCCCTGTGAGATTTCGTGGCCCTATCGCCACATTTCAGAGCAGGTGTAGAAGCGACTTGCATTGCGCGGCTACTGCAACACGATGCCACTGCAACACTGCCATTGCAGCACGATGCCACTGCAACATGATGCCATTGCAGCACGATGTCACTGCAACACGATGCCATTGCAGCATGATGCCACTGCAACACAATGCCATTGCAGCACGATGCCACTGCAACACGATGTCATTGCAGCAAGATGCCACTGCAGCAAAATGCCACTGCAGCAAGAAGCGACCTGCATTACAAGTCTGTCGACACATTTTAGAGAAGATAAGGAGTGGCGAGATATAGGACAGTGAAAGTCCTATTCCAGGAAAACGGACGACAACAAGTGAGCAGTGGGAATCAACGAAAGGGGACTAGAACAAGTACTCGCACGATCACCTGAGTGCACCATCTAAGATATGACAGCCACTGGGGTGGGGTGACATCATTCTTCATAGTGACCGTCATCCACCTGTCGCAGGCTGCTTAAAGGAAAGGGCATCCCTGTTCTACTTACACAAATGCCAAATCAGAAGAACTGCACCAAGTGTCCGACGAGTATCATGACTGCCAAGATTCGCCAGTCATCCCTACTCACTGCTAGTTATCACCAGATGTGGTGCGAGTCGTCTCATGGCATCCACTCCATATCTGTCATGTGCATCACTACCATCCTTGGAGCTTCAAGTACAACACCTGGAGTCCCACACCACTTGCCAGAACAATCGACGATCCGAAAATGCAGTGACCATCCGTTTAACCGGCGCGTGTTCTGATCCTGGTAGCGAGGGCATGTTTCTGACCAAGACACATCCACCCCTGAAGTTTGCACGAGTGACGAGGCAGTGGCTCCAGAGTCAGAGCCCATATGCAGTCCCAGGGCAACTCATCCAAGGGGCCTCCCAGAGCGTGAGAGATGGAATTTACTGTGCCCCACCAATGGATTCCAGGAAGTAGCCAGGCCATCTAACCGAGAATTTCAACAGGTCACAGAATGCCAAGTCTGTCGTCAAAGGGTCAAGCGACGCAATCGTCCGGTGTGGCAGTGGACTCATCTATACGCTCCTGATGCACCCATGTTGAACAATAAACACTAATCGCCTCACAGCAAGAGTATGCTGGACTGATGAACATCTCGTAGGTGGACCATTCCTCAACTGAAGCGAAGCCGAAAGGTCCGGATATCATAAGCACTGTGTTCGTCCCCAGATATACCTGGTTAAAGTATGGACATGTGCCAAGATGTCTTGATACTCACAGCTGCACCGGTCCACCGCTGTCCTGCGAACTACATCTCTGAACTGTGAGGCTTCCATTTCTTTTAGTTTTTTTTTTTTTCTCATTTTCTTTCCATAGGTTGGACACTTTTGTTTGTTGTCTTTTCGTTTTATTAAAATTTGGGAGGAATGTTGTGTCCTGCTGGACACAGTCTAGTGTTTCTGCCAGCCACTCCCCCGAGGGCTGGCCCACACACACCCCCTCACCCATCCAACACGGGTGTCACCAGTCAGGTGACCCCGCTAATAAAAGGGCCCGGGTGCACGTGCTCGCGGCTAGTCATTAGTACCACAGATCCAGGTGTCCGTGTGGTCACTCACCCATTATGTGGGCCTAGGGCCCAGACCATAACATACACATACCTACCCACTGAAGTTTGCGTCAAAGTATATTTACGAACTGTGTTATCAGTTTAAGACACTTATTTCTTCGTTTACCCAATTGCTAGACCTGTATTACGTAACAGCTAACAGTATCACCGCCTAGCATACGTTATCTTCGTTAATTCTACTATCTTCTCTTTAACGTATAGGGCCAATTTTTAAATACATTTCCTTATGGTCCATCAGAACATTGGTCCTATAATCTTGTCCTTGTCAACAACATTGGTTAGGCCACATTTGTGTACATACCAACTTGTTGTAGTTTGCGACAAGGTCCTTATCATGCCCTCATTTCACCTGTGTTCCTCTCTCGCTTTGTGCTCATATTTATCATTTGTCTATGCAGCCACAGTGCCCCCCAGTTTCCTCCAGCCACATCCTTCGTCGTGAGGATCACCACTAGGTTTGGCACCTGAAATCATTCACTTTTAATCTGATAATTTGTACAGATTCCATATACGTTGTAATCACTGTTCCCAATAAGATGCGCACGTGCACGCGCACCTCTCTTCCTGTGACCGCGCACTCCCATGTGTGGAGTGCGCACACACAGGACATCCTGAGATCCAGAGAGAGAATTCGCGCCGCCGCTTTAAAAAGTGAGCAACGAGAAAAGCACTTATTTGACATGCATGGTTTTGCCAGCAGGAGTGCAGGTAACGCTGGTTTAGGGCACTTGCTGAATGTTATGGGCGTGGCGCTGTGCGGGGAAGACTGTGGGCTTTTGTTTAAGTATTCGTGTTAATCACAGCCCATTCACGAGCTGGGATTAACATGAATACTTCAACAAAAGCCCACAGTCTTCCCGCACCACGCTTTACTAACGAAAGAGCAGAGCAAGTTTAAAAACACGCTGTGTTTAGACTTGCTCTACACAACAATATTTTTTTAGGATTAGATTTTCTTAGATATTTCTTTCCTTCTCTTTGTTTCATTGTCTTCTATCTTAGTAGAATATCTGAGCATTATTAATTTACACACTTGTAGGTGTCTACATTTGGTAATAAGTTCTTGGAAATTGGGTCTTTTTTCATACTAGGTGGCTTTGCAGTCGGTACACAACAGGCGGGTACCATTCTTCTTTTCTTCGCCATCCCCTTGCTGGCTCATCTTTTTGAGGCGTATTTTTAAGAAAATATTTCTAGATGCAATGGCAATTGGCAGTTAACAAAGGTTCTGTGGTTGTATTCCTTTCTTGCAGTGGTTACTAAGACGGAATCCTGAAGAAGGCTTCGCTAAAATGTGTGTCGTCCCAACATACCGCCATTTCTTTCTCTATATATTGTATTACATTATTTATAAAAGGATGAATTAGAAGCTTTTTTGATATGATTTCATGTCCAGAATACAAATATCAGAATCAAAACATGTACCTGTAATATGTACTGACGGAATTTTTTTGCAAGTACCAGTTATAATAATTTTCACTCATATTTACAAAGTACCTATAATGTATCTATTATCAACATGTGTCACCTTACGTTTTAGATAGCTCTCCTGAGGCGGAAGCCGGGAGCCACATTGGATATATTTTTTAAATTGCTTATTTGCACTATTGTTGACTTTAACACTTGTCTGCTTACTTGCTCTTGTTCATTGCTGCTCCATGGGTCTTGGGGTTACCTGCACAGCGGTTCCAGCGCTGTTGCAGGGAGGGTCACTACAGCGTCGCCATCACCCTCGAGACGATAGGCCACGCCCCCACAATAAGCCACGCCCCTTTTCGGCACTATAAACATCGCGCTGACTTACGAGCCGGCGTTTAGATAGCTCTCCTGAGGCGGAAGCCGGGAGCCACATTGGATATATTTTTTAAATTGCTTATTTGCACTATTGTTGATTTTAACACTTGTCTGCTTACTTGCTCTTGTTCATTGCTGCTCCTTGGGTCTTGGGGTTACCTGCACAGCGGTTCCAGCGCTGTTGCAGGGAGGGTCACTATAGCGTCGCCATCACCCTCGAGACGATAGGCCACGCCCCCCACAATAAGCCACGGCCCTCCTTCTCTACCAATAAGAATGCCCACTACTCGGAAGCGCAGCGGACGAGCGCAGCGGGCGCGCCGGCAGCGCGCCGAAGGCGCGCCTAAGGCAAGCCCGTCTGCGCCCGTCCGCGACCAGACCGCGGCGAACGCGGCCCACTCTGCCCAACTTACCATAAGTCAAGGAGCTTCCCCCTTACTTTATTCTCGGGACACTCTGCTCAATCTAAGTGAGTATGCGTATGAAGGACATCTCTCTTTCGCTGACACTGCTCTCCCATTGAATGATTTTGCGATCAGGGGTCTGCTAGTGGGCGGACTTCTTAACGTAAGATCATTGCCGAAGCATGCTACTGAAATTCAACTATTAGTAGAAACTTATCAGCTAGATGCTCTTTTTTGTACCGAGACATGGACCCACTCTGATTGTGAAATCGAACTTGAACAGGCATGCCCGCAGGATTATAAAATCCTGCATCTACCCAGACCCAAAGGTCGGGGGGGTGGGTTGGGAATTATCTATAGAGCCTCCTGGCACGTTAACATCCTAGATATGGACCCGGTTGTCGGGACCGAGCTCCTCGGCCTCTCAATTAACAGTCACTTAGGAGCTACTTTTACGGTAATTATCTGTTATCGTCCACCGGGGGCCTTCAGCGCCCAGCATCAACAATCGCTACTTACTTCTCTCTCCAATATGGCGATTTCTCACAATAAGCTAATTATGCTAGGGGACTTTAACTTATGGCCGAACGGTCCTTTAGATGCTGGATTACATAATCTCTTGCTCTCTTGTGAGAGCGTGGGGCTGCAACAATTAGTCAGGGAACCCACTCATAAAGCAGGGCATCAACTTGATCTCATTTTCTCCACCCCTCAGCTAGTACACCTGAATGATATCCTGCCTATGGGCTGGACTGACCACTCCCTCCTTAAATTCTACATCAACTGTAAGGGGGCTAAAATGCCGGCACGCAGCACCTCCTCTGAATTCTTGTACAGAGACTGGAAAGCTCTGGAAAGGCGGAGAACTACTGGTGCCGTGTTTCAAGTGGAGGACAGTTTCTCTCTAAATTGTCCAGTTGAGGATAACTATGAGGCTTTTTGTCTTAGGATATCGACAACCATTGACTCTTTAGTTCCATTAAAGAAATGCAAGCACAAGGGTAGAGTATCTGCCCCTTGGTTTGATGATTCGTTAAAGGCCCTTAAATTGGCCTGTAAGCAGGCTGAAAGAAAATGGAGACAGGGTTATCTCGATGACAATAAGCAACTCTGGAGAACCAAATTCTTGGAATACAAAACTGAGATTATGAAATCTAAATCTGCTTACTTTTGTTCTACAATTTGTGCAGCCGCCAACAGTTCCAAAAGTATTTTCCAGATTCTGAACAGCCTCACTCACCCTGACTGCGCTAAAAAGTCAATCCCTCCTACACAACCCCTTTGCGACAATCTTGCGCTGTTTTTTAAAGAAAAAATTGAGACTATCATTCGAAACCTGAGCACCTCCCCCACATCGGTTGGCTCACCCATCCCTGAGGCCGTCTTCTCTGATTATGGAGTGGCGAGCCCAGGGTGCCAGCCTATGGACTGCTTGTGGGAGTTTCCCTCCATTACTGAGGTGGAACTCGATAAACTGGCTCAAGGGATTTCCTCGGGCTCTCCTCTCGACCCTATTCCCCCTAAAAACTGGAAGACATCCGGAGAGGAACTCTTTCCCACTCTCTGCAGGATTTGTAATCAATCTCTGCGTAGTGGCTTAGTTCCTGCTCCCTGGAAGCAGGCGCTCATTAGGCCATTGTTGAAGAAACCCTCCCTGAACCCTGAGTGTCTACAGAATTATCGACCCATCTCCCTGCTACCATTCCTGGCAAAAATTGCCGAGCGCTGGGTGAGCTCGTGTCTCTCAAAACATCTGGAGCAGAATCATTTTCTGGACGAAATACAATTTGGCTTTCGTCCAGTCCATGGCACCGAAACAGCTCTACGTACTGCCATGGAAGATCTTCGTATGCGTGCAGACAGGGGCCAGGCAGTTGCCTTGATCCTGTTGGACCTGTCTGCCGCATTCGATACGGTCAATCACGTGATTCTATTGAAGAGACTAAGAGAGGCCGGGGTGGGTGGCACTGCCCTGCATTGGTTTCACTCCTTCCTGCGGGATAGGAAGCAGGCTGTGTCCCTCCCCCCGTTTCAATCGGCCTTCTCCCCGGTGATCCATAGAGTGCCTCAAGGCTCGTCCATCAGCCCAATTTTATTTAACGTTTACCTAAAACCACTGATCACGTTAATAAAATCCCACAGGCTAAAAGTAATTAATTACGCCGACGATACTCAGCTCATCCTCTCTTGGGAGGGTGAGGAATCGATTCCTTTGGAATCGTTTCATGTCTGTCTGCGAGACACGGCTGGCTGGCTACATAATAATTCTCTACAGTTCAACGCCTCCAAAACCGAGGTCTTGTTCTGTGCCGGAAGTCGGATTGCCCGCCCGTTCCCGGCGGAGTTTTGGCCCCCTGAAACTTCGAAAAAGCCACAGCCGGTCACCACGGTTCGCAATCTGGGTGTTATGATGGATAATAAACTCAGCATGGAAGCCCAGGTTGCGAAAACAGTGTCCACTTGCTCGGCCCTTATTCGATCGGTTCGCAAGATCTTGCCACTCCTTCCCTCACAGGCCCGGGCCTTAATAGTCAGGTGTACCATTCTTAGTCGCCTTGACTATTGCAATGCGTTGTTGCTCGAGGCCCCGTCCGTGTTGCTAGACAGACTCCAAAGAGTTCAAACAGTCGCGGCTAAACTGGCCCTGGGTTGGCCTAGGAGAGCTTCGGCTACTGCGGCAATGGCCGAGCTTCACTGGCTCCCTATGAAACAGCGAATTGCTTTCAAATCTCTCTGTCTTGTCTTTAAAGCTTTACATGGAGTCGGGCCCGGCACCCTACAAGCTATGTTTGACTGGTACATTCCAACCAGAGCCCTACGTTCTGCTGCGGCCTATCTTGTCAAAGTACCAAGATTTAAAAAGGTCAGGACAGGAGGAAGATCTTTTAAGGTTGCAGCAGCTAAACTTTGGAACAGTTTGCCTTTGGATGTCCGTCAAACAAGTGAACTTCTCCCTTTCAGGAAATGGGTCAAAACTTGGCTGTTTCCTGAAAGTTAATTGTTCACTATCCTACTGTTAGCTCCCAATGCATCTATTTTAGGAGTTATCTTCGGCGCCAGGATACCTGTAAGGTGATAGCTGCGCTATATAAATGTTTTAAATAAATAAATTATGGGAACTTTATGTATGTATTTTTTTTAAAGATAACAAAAAGCATAAAATGTATTTTTCTATATAATTCAATAGATACAAACTTGACTGTACTTGCATATGTGTGTTTATAGAACCTTTGTTAACCCCTGCCTTTTGCCTTTTTACCACTAAGTTTCCATCGCCTTGCCTAGGCTTTGTTTTTATAACTACTGTACACAAATCCAGTGGCACGAGTCAGGGTCAATGGGACACTCTCTGAACAGTTTACAACGGGAGGGGAACTAGACAGGGATGCCAGGGATGCCCGCTGTTCCCCCTCCTGTTTTATTGGTAGTGGAAACCCTGACATGCAGGGTGAGAAGAGACACGCAGTAGCTGGACATCCAGTGGGATTTATATTGGGAAGAGAGGAGCTCCATTTATGCTGATGTTTTATTACTGTATCCAGTGATTCCACAACTGCTAAAGATTTTAGGGGTCTTTAGTAACTTCTCAGGCATGCACATCAACTGGCATCAGTCAGTATTGTTCCCAGTCACTCCATGAATGCCCCCAGTGGGTAGGGATCTCCCCTTGAAATGGTTACCTGAGGGATTTACCTATTTTGAACTTTGCATTATGATGAACCTGGTGGTTTTGCACAGTGCCAATTTAGGGAGGATCCCCTGGAGATGGCTTCCAATTTCACTAATTGGAAGAGCTTCCCTATTCAAAATAATCCAGAATATACCTTTTGTGGTGAACTACGGGTTCTTACAAGCAGTGGATCAACTCCTGTGTGATGGGGTCCACCAAGGATAGCCCTGGAGGCGCTGATATGGGGCCCCTGTGAAGGGGGCATTGCCTTGCCCAACTTGAAACTTTACTATTGGCCGACTCATTTACTTTTGGTGAACCAATGGATGTTCTCTATCGAACAGTAACCGGCACTACTCTCTGCAGACACGCAATGACAGAGTCCTTCTGACCTCTTCTGAATCATGGATTAAGATGTAGAAGAGAGCCACCAAAAAGTAGTGATGGGGAGGCAAACCAACGTTTAAGATGCTCTTCTGGGACTCAGCTGTTTAGGGGAACCTGAGCAAACTCTAAGGCCACAAACAATGGGACCTACGGAGTATTTCAAAACTGGGTGATGTATGGGAGGTGGGCAGCATGATACCCTTTGCCACACTCCACATGATATAGACCTAGCGGATAGCCAAAGGTTACAGTACACACAAATCAGACACAGCATTTCCAAATATAAAACACAGTTACAAGAAGCTGAGGATAAATCTCCTCTTGAGTGCTGGCAGCCCCCTTTATCAACCATGCCATTTCCCAAAATATACTGGACATGAGTGGCCAATGGTGCAGGCTGCCATAGCATGCTGCTGGAGCAAGGGGATGGAGATCTGGGGCTCTTGGACAAAGTAGACTGGGAAAAAGTAGTAGGTATTCTAGAGTGGTGGCTATTATGGTGAGAGTTTGCTTGGGACAACTTCAGATCTTTCATAAAGTGTACTACACTGGGGCTAGGCTGCTCACCCTGGCAAGAGACAGGACCTTCTCCTTAATATTGATATCTTAAAAGAAGGTAATTCTATCAGTCCAAGGTGTACCAGATGGTAACCAGTGTGTTCTAGCTCTCCATTTCCTAGGTTGAGTGGTCTTGGTCTTTATAAAGGACACGGCGACTAAAATGGTCTATTATCCATGGCATCATTTTGGAGTTTGAGCCCCATCTGCACCCTCAGGAACTTCTAGGAATCATATATTGTACATCAAGACCTATTTTCTAAGTCTTTATGTGTAAGAAGTGTAACTTGAATCTCAATACTGGGCTTGGGTTGGTGTTATTTCAATATGTTTCCAACTGGGCTGTTCTAATTTTAGTCTCAGTGCTTGAAAGAAAGATAGCCATTAATCAATAGCATGAACCTTTTCTTTTAAAACATTGACTCTTGATGTGTTTACAACTGGATTCTTTATAAATCATCTAACTTTTCTTAGGATTGTTTTGAACATGATCTTTATAGAAGTGGCACTGATGACCATGTGCTTTGACCTTCTGAGCCTTGGTATGCAAAAACAGTTGAGCCTGCAAATGTTTGTTGAGAGGTGAAGGAGAATTAAACAAGGGGGTTCTGTTGTTATCTAGGAGGTTCCTGATGGGATCGAAAAGTAGAAATCAAATGAAGTGGAAGCCTGGTTGCTGTTTGAAAGCACCTTGTAGTACATATGAGGCACAATGTGTTTGAGGAGCCAGGTTGAGTTGAGCTTCGGCTATCATCAGAGCAACTAGTGGCTCTTGCTGTTTAGCTTTCAGAAAAAGTAACCGATGCTCTCAGAATATTCAATGTTTCCATCTACATTAATCTTCTTGAACAAACTGAGTCAAAGTGCTAGCCAGAGAGAATGAATGTGGTATTCTTTGCCAGGGAAGTAGCTTGCTCTTCTCTCCATTTCTTATTTAGTGAGTCATTGAGGTCTGTAGATGAGGGCTGCTTATTTCACGTTCTTCACTCCGTGTGACTAGGGGAGGTTTGCCACTATAGTACAGGGTTATACATCTTGGCATGAATTGCTGATGAATCGCACATGGCAAAGCAAGCTTAGAAATATGCAGCTGATGGTTAGAGAAGGAGATTGTAACGTCTACTTCATGGCTAGCTGTGATTCTTCAAAAACTGTGGTTATCTTTGGTATCATTCATACCCTTGGCATACAATGAAGAGTGAAATCAATGTAGGCAATTACTACTTAAAAGCCACAATATAAACAACCACCACAATTGTTCTTTAGTAATATTATTCTTTATCAAAATCAATAAAACATCATTGCTGCCAAACAAACAAAAGAGTGTACACTGTGTCCCAAGTGAAAAGAGAACCACAACAAGGCGACATTAACAAACAAACAAAAACTGAACAAGGTTTTTATGTGTTTGTAACAAACAACATCCATATTTCCAATGGTAATTTGATTCTCAATAGCGTATCATTTGTTTGTTACTTTATGCTGTTGACGACGTTTAGACCCTTCTAATGATACAAGGGTATCATCAAGACTCTAGGGATGTAGGGATATCTTGAAAGACCACTCTCCTGGGTAAAATTAATTTGGCTGCTCCTATTTGTTCTCCAGTGGTACTAGCAAGGTGATAACCAAAGTGAAAAATATGAATGTATTTACTCAGGGGTATAAGTAGTACCACTGAGTCTCTATCCACTAGTAAGGATTGTTCTACAGGGTGGTGCGCTGCCTCCAGTCCATCATTGCACAAGGTATCAGTTAAACCCACACGTTTGACATTGTGGACCCACTGATTTGACAACTCTTATCTTCAAAGTGGTAGTGTGCACCGTGGTCTGCTGCTAATGGTCTACCGCTGCACAAAAGCAATAATTACATCTGGATTTTTGGACTCAATCAATACCCCTCCATCAAGTTTACAGTTCTGTAATGGTGACTATTACTGTCTTTAGTGGATAGTGAGGGTGCCTTGTGCAATGGTTATATACTTATTCACCTGCTATTTGTGTTCATTCCCTGAACCACGCCCTCTATATTCCTTCTACCCATTCACGCTCTCCATTTTGATTCAACCTATCACTCTCCATGTTGCTTCTCCAACACGCACCTTCCCTGTTACTTCTCCCACATCGCCCTTCATATTGCTTGTGCCCCTCGCCATCCTTGTTGCTTCCCCCAACCACTTAAAATAAAAGCTTTTGGGCTACATTTTTTAACTATCCCAGTTCCACACAGACCGTCAAATAAAAAGAACAAGCATTTTCAATGCAATCGGTCTCCCCTTTGGGACCCTATATGTATTCAGCTATGCAGCACATTAGCCTGGGTGCTGAAACATCTACTGTTCTTTAATATGGAGGGAAAGTAAGCACCAAAATGCATGACATGCCA
Organism: Triturus cristatus; assembly: GCF_964204655.1. Taxonomy (NCBI): domain Eukaryota; kingdom Metazoa; phylum Chordata; class Amphibia; order Caudata; family Salamandridae; genus Triturus; species Triturus cristatus. Next base: position 295,307,653 of record NC_140582.1, on the reverse strand, counting down.
GGTATGGTAACCCATGGAGAGAAATATTGCCTTTCAGCGGGAAATGGTATAGTCCAAAGCTCTGTTTTTACTATAAAATCAGGGCCTTCGGTGGTCATATCACTGAAAATACAAGATTTGAAAAAAAATATTATTGTCTACGGGTGCTCTTGGAAGACAATTTTTATGGACTGGAATCTAGAGAATGCTAAAGTGGTTCTGGTATTTTACTGACCTCTGCTGGTCGGTTTGTATCAAAAAAAGTTAAATAGAGGCAGTTGCGACAAAAAAAGAAAGTCCCTCTCATAAAGCAATTCTGATATTTTACTGACCTCTACTGGTTGTTTTCTATCAAGACAGTTAAAAAGAGGCAGTTGAACCGAAAAAAAGTCCATAAGCGGAAGCAGACAAGTCCTAGGGCTGATCTCCAGAGCCCACAAACTACATACACATATAAGTATATACTAAAGTATATAAAAGAGGTCTTGAATGCTCGACCTAAAAAAAGATGCTTGCATTATTATAAAGATGCACACATGCAAGGGCACATTTGTAGAAAGTGATGTAGCCATCTGTGTCACAGGTTTTTTAATCGCCTTTTAAGCCTTGGTGTGCAAAATTGGGGATGCGAGACAGCATTGGATGCAGTGCAGCACAACTAAACATATTGGAAAAACCAATAGTCCCAAAGGCGAGACCTGCAGGCTTTGCCAATGCTTGCATGATATATTGATGTGTATGTATAAGTAGTTTGAATGTTTTACAATATTGCACTTATACATATGGCAATCCTGCTTGATCATAATCTTCTTGTTGGCAATAGACCTGTGTCTCTGGTTCAGGCCTACAGCTGTCTGGGAACAACCAGGAAAGCTCTCAACAGTGGGCACCAATGCTAAAATGTTTTTCTCTTAAACCAGCCAAGTACTGACTCTTTCTTCGACATCTAGCATAACCTCCCAAAATATCTTTGTAAATATAAGTTACTTCTCAGGGACCGATTCCGATGTCAGACGGACCGGAGTCTGTCCGACATCGGTCAGGAACCATAACCGACTGACCTACTGTCTCCGGTTAAGGACCTGCAAGTACGATACGACCGAGCCCATGCATTCCGAATGGAAATGCATGCTCGCATAGTGAAATGCAGGAGTGCAGTTCATCCCTGCACCCTGTGGCAGGCACCCCACGGTGCCTGCCGCAGGGTGCAGGGATCAACAGGGGGGCACCATAGGTGCCCTCCAGGCTGCACCCGGCTGTTTCCGGTCCAGGGAGGACCTGGCTTGGCAGTTCGGGCTGAACTGTTCCCATGAGGCACAGGGTCAAGACTGATTCACATATGGCCAGTTCTAACCATGGGTGGCATGATAAGCAAACGAATGATGAATTCAACCCAGATCTCTTGACTGGGGTGAATGTTTTGATTTGTTCTGCTTTCCATCCATCAACTGTGTTTCTTTTGCTTTCTCGCCCTAGGTGCGCCGGGTATGCCCAGACGTGGGGCCCGGCTCACTGTGCCACTGGATTCAAGCTATCCTGGCTGATGAGGGTTGAAACCCCGAAAACCAGTCCTAGGATGCTTGTTTCCAGTCCAGGGAGGACCTGGCTTGACAGTTCGGGCTGAACTGTTCCCATGAGGCACAGGGTCAAGACTGATTTGCATATGGCCATGTCTAAACTGGGGTGGCATGGTGAGCAAAAGAATAATGGATTTAACCCAGATCTCTTGACTGGGTTGAATGTTTTGATTTGTTCTGCATTCCATCCATCAACTGTGTGTCTTTTGCAGTAAGTGACTGGTAGCTTTTGCCGTTTCTCCATTCAGCTGTACAATGCAGCTGGGTTGGAGAAATCAAAGTGTGCCTAAGACGGACAGCCAAACCATCACCCATACTTTGAGTGCCCAACAACTCCTCCTCACCCTGTTGGTGTCACTCAGGACCGCCCCGCCCTTGACTAAGTAGCATCAGCTGTCAGAGAAAAATAAAACGATAATAAAATTCTTTTATTACCGTTTTATGTTTTTTTCTGTAGTGAGTTGGGCGATGCCCCCCCCCCATTGTGGAAGAGCTGCAGCTGCCGCAGCTGCTGCAGCACTGTGGCCAACACCCATGTGGCGACAAATCAAAATAATCCACTTATTTCAGGGTAAAGTGTACTTTGGGCAAAAGAATAAAAAGTGAGCCTCTGTTTGCCTAGCTGACTGAGAGGAAGGGACAATTCCCCTGCATCACCTTTGTTCCCTTCCCATTTTGCAGTCGGTGTTTTAAGAGGAAGGTAATCGATGCTGAAATGAAAATACTAAGTTTTGGCTGTGTGCTGGGTAAACCTATCCATAAAAGTTTCATATTGTGGTGTGTATTTATGGGCTAAGTACTTATCTGTCATAGCCTCCGGATGTGATTGGAGCCAAGCTTCAGATAGAATATAATCCCAATATAAACTCTTCATCTGAATGCCCACATTTGTACTCAGATTTTCTGGGTTTTTTGCACACATCAGGAAGATGTACACTAAGTCAGAGCTCTTGGACCACCTTAAGCCAGGGTGTAGAACAGTTCTTCTCAAGAGCAATCAGCTACTTTAGGGCCATTCCATCTGAAGCCAACTTAGTAGTAGACCATAATCGTATCCAATACTTTAGGATCCTGAGAAGGGCAATGCATTCAATCCTCTGTATATTCAGGTCCCATCTTAATAGTAACATAAGGGTAATGCCTGGTAAATTGAGGAATGACTTTAACAATCTATTTTCCATTCTTGTTAGCGTACGAATATCACTATAACCCTAGAGTTCACCCCCATGCAGTGCCCCACCCAGAGCAACTGGTCTACAGACCTCAAGGACTGGTGAAAACGCCTGCTGGAAGTATGTCTATACTTTATAAGATGGCTGCGGAATGGTGTTGCAGCATGGATTTATTCTTTTCAAGTTGGGGCTTCCTGCAGAGTTTATCGGAAAGTTTCACACCTAAATAATCTAAATTTCTCAGCTGCTCAATCAGTATCTTATATACGTTCATCATGTTTTTAAAAGAAGAATGGGGATTTAAGGCCATAAACTTTGTTTTCCCGTGTTAACTTTGAGGCCTCTGTTTTCACATAACTTTTTAAATTCCCCCAAACAAAATTTGTAGGCCCATAGGGGAGCATGATAAAAGTAATTTATCATTAGCAAATATCAACACAGGAGTGCTGATGTTTGATAATTGTGGGGCATCATGTTGACAAATATTCATCCACCCCACCAAGCCATTAATGTACAAACAGAAGAGGGTGGGGGCTAATACACACCCCTGTCTAAACCCACAGTTGATGGGAATCCTATCAGTAAGGGCCCCATGGCTATACTTCTCAGTAAAAATGTATTCAAGCAATGTTTTTAGCTGATACATAAACCACAGAGTAAAAATAAATGTCATTGACACTAATGGGATTTTCTATAATCGTCCACACCGAGGCAACTCTCTCAAACTGTGGAAGGCACTAAAACTATGTAGGCATAATTCATCACTACACTGGCATGATTTAGACCCCCTTGTAAGGCAGTCACTCCAGTGTCAATTTCTTTTTTTTTAGTGACTGAGATAGATCATTATCTTGCTCACACTTCAGTTTATGCAAAACATTAACTGCACCTCCTTAAGTCAAAATGTCACTGAGTGTGTTAAGTTGTATTGCGATATTTTACCAGTTCTCTGGTACTCTGAATCTATTGGACTTTTTCACAAGCATCGTCCTAAGGATAACTGTTAACTAAAGTTCTGCCTTAAGCAACAATTAAAAAAAATTCTCTGCATAATAGTTTGTTTTGAAAAGGTACATTCAGAGCATTGATCCTCATATCTAGAGCCAAACGTCTGGTGGCAAATGTACATTATAAAATATAGATCTTGGGAAGATATGGTCCTTCTTTGCAGCCATATAACAGTGAGGCAATATTAAGCCTAAGACGTTGTCAGATACCAGAGTTTCAACATATGTTACACAGCTATCAGAATCCTGACAACTTGGTAAATATTGATATTTCCCTAGGAAATATGTTTCCGATGTAATATTTTCTGGCTTGTGTTATGCTGATGAAAATACGAGCAATAAAAAAACCATACAAATGTATGAGAATTGTTTTAATCTTTAACGAAAGTGTTTATCGTGTTTAAGGACTGTAAAAAAAAGGTCCTTGCCCTTCCAATGACTTTCCTATAGTGTTCTCCAAAGAGCATCATACTTTTATAAGCTTTTGAATAAAGTTTGATGTAACAAACCTTAAGAGGGCTCCAGCACAGTTTCACAATATAAATGATATTGCAGAGAGTCATTTAATCCTCGACATATGTTAAGAATAATGCAATATGTTTAAATAAAAAATCAGCAGGTATATGCAGCATTCTAGGGTATTGTTCACATTTATTGATGTTAACAGTTTTCTTTAAAATAGTTACATTAAATATATTCAACCAATCAAAATATAATGATGATTATACGCAAACGTCATGTAGGGGTAATCAGAGTGGTAAATAAAAACGTCTGTCCATTTTCATTGGAGCAAAATAACAATGGAGCACTCAAAACATTTGAGGGTCATAAGAAATCCACAGGGAAAGATGGAAAGAAATAGATTCGGCAACAATTATTATCGGTTTGTAGCAAACTTGAGCAGCCACTCAAAAGTCCTTCGCTCAAAATGGCCCTTTGACATAATATCAGCAATTGCTTTTTTATACATATAGTGAAGAAAATATATCCTACTTGGTTTTATACCTTCCATAATGTCTTCCCATCTAATAATGATCCCTCATTTCTAAATGTCCCCTATAATTTTAGGTTTTTAGAATATTATCGATTCCAGTTTATTCAGAAAGGATACAGGGTAATGTTCCCCATTCTCCATTACCGAATGGAAGTTCAAAACTGTCATCAATGGCGAGTTTAGCTGTATTTTGACAAGCTCTGTTGCATACTGTACACTTTTGAGTCATTAAACTTTCAAAGTAAAGTTCACAATTGTTTTTATAAAGCTCGGTTTTTTCTCGGGATAATTGTTAATAGTGCCTGTTGGAAATACCCCACTCCCACACCGGAAAGGGTTGGTGGTAACGGGGTCTTTCCAGGACATACAGTGGTAGCTTGGCTCGAGTGGTCAGGAATCAGGCACCGTGCTAAGCATACGACATACCCATACAATAACCATGCGTGCGTCCGTTCCAAAAACGACTCTACACCGTAAAAATTATGAAAATATCTCTGTTTATCTTCTTTTTCTCTTAGTTGCTGATTAGATAAATAATAACACAATCACAATATACAAGGCTTTTTAAATAGTGCAGGTCAAATAAATACTGGCTTAATGATTCAATAAATAGGGGTGATCATAAATAATTAAGGCATAAATATAAGTGCAATACATACAGGCAATTAAATATTCTGAGGCAATAAATACTGCAAACCAATAAATATTGTGCAACAATAAATACTGTGGAACAATAAATACAGTGAAGCAATAAATAGGTTAAATACAATAAATACAGTGCCCTCAATATATAATTAAAAGCTGACAGTGACACTCATATAATCAGATCACATTTGAGATTACTATGGGCTGATTTGGCCCAGGCACAGCTTGTGGTGATGTGGAAGGCTTGAGGGTGTCTACTCCCTGGCTTGGACAAGGCTGAGGCCTAAACTGAGGTAGATCAAGGGGGAAATACTAGAGACCTGGCTCTCTCACTCTACACAACCCCTCTGGATTAGTCTCAGCTCACCCCTGGTGCAGTCCAGCTGGTTCCAGCACCTCTCTAACCCCTAGAGTAGTCTCTTAGGATTCCACAGGGCCTTAGGCGCCCTCTATTCCACTTACTGCCCTTTTTCTGAAGCTCCGACGCCGCTGGAGTCGTGTCGACGCCGTGAGGCGGTTCCGGTTCGATGTCGGCGGCCTCGGCGCAATGTCAGTTCTTGACGACGCCGGTAGGCGGTTCCGGATCGATGTCGGCGGCCTCGGCTCGATCTCGACCTCCGATTCGATGGCGTCGGGCAGTCTTGGCTCGATGTCGACTTCGGGCGGCTCCGGTCCGATGGCGACCTCAGTTTCGATGTCGTCGGCCGGCCTTGGCTCGATGTCGACTTCCGGCGGCTCCGGAGTGCGATCCTCACTCCCGACCTCCGGTGCTCCTCTCCTCGGGTTCCGGCGACTCCGGAGTGCGACCTCACTCCCGACCTCCGGTGCTCCTCTCCTCAGGTTCCGGCGACTCCGGAGTGCGATCTCCACTCCCGACCTCCGGCACGCTTCACCTCGGTCTCCGGCGACTCCGGAGGGCGGACTTCACTCCCCCGTCGATGCCGCTCACTCGACCTCGGGTGACTTCCTCCTCGACCTCTGGTACTCTCCGACCTCCGTCGACGCCCTCTCTCGACCTCTGGCGGCTCCGGGTACGACGTCTGCTTTTCCAGTCAGCGCCGCTTCTCCATCTCGGGCTCCGGGTCTCAGGCTTCTTGACGTCGGACTCCAGGGAAACCAGTATCCAGGTCAGGATCTTGCTGTTCTTGGATTCTAAGGCCTGTTCCTGCTGTCCAGGTCCTTAAGATGGTTTTTCTTGCTTCTTCCCACACAGGGCTCCAGGCTGGGCTCAGTCAGTAGGGACTAGTATCAAGGGTGGGTTTATGGACCCCACTCCAGGCACAAGTTTCCACCCCTGCTGCCTCACTCCTTCCTCCTTCAGGTTTCTGCTGCTCTCTCTTCACCAGTCAGGTGCCAACTGCCAGCTCCAACTGCCAACTCTCTGTCTTAGCTTCCCAACATTCTAAACCGCCTCCAACTGTCACAGGGCTCCAGAATGTTGCAGAAGGTTCTAGTAGGTTCCAGTGGGTGCTGGTGATGTCACAGGTGGCCACCATTTTGTGCTCCAGGCCCTCAGACAGAAGTTCCAGGGGTAGATAAAATGGCTCCCCGAATCTGCAGCAACACTAAAAAGTCTGGTGGTTCCCAAAAAGGAAAAATTCTAACAGGGTTTGACGCAAAAGGGGGACAAAATAAATAATCATGAGGAGGGACCACCCAAAGGGCCGACAGGTCTAACACGCGTCCCCCCAGCTGAAAGTGGGGGGAGCTACCCAACCCCTTGGGAGTTCTCATCACTAAGGCGGAAATACCTTGAGAGACCGTCTGCATTGGCGTGGTCCACTCCAGGCCGATGTTCCACCTGAAAGTCCATTCCCTGTAGGGAGATAGACCACCTCAACAACTTGGGATTCTCCCCCTTCATCTGCATCAGCCAACGAAGGGGTCTGTGGTCGGTCTGAACTAGGAAGTGCGAGCCAAACAGGTATGGCCGCAACTTCTTCAGAGCCCATACCACTGCAAAGGCTTCACGCTCTATTGCACTCCACTTCTGTTCCCTGGGAAGTAGTCTCCGGGATAGGAAGACCACGGGTTGATCCAGACCCTCTTCATTGAGTTGCGATAACACTGCCCCAATGCCATGTTCTGATGCATCCGTCTGGACAATGAACTCCTTGGAAAAGTCTGGGGCCCTTAAGACCGGGGCCTCGCACATGGCTTTCTTCAATCTCACAAAGGCCTGCTGACAAGCCTCCGTCCAGACTACCCGTCGAGGTTGTTTCTTGGACGTGAGCTCCGTGAGGGGGGCTACGATGGTACCGTACCCCTTCACGAAGCGGCGGTAGTATCCCGTGAGGCCCAGAAAAGCTCGGACCTCAGTCTGTGTCTTGGGGGGTTCCCAGGCCATGATGGCCTCGATCTTCGCCTGGAGGGGTTGCACCGCTCCCCTACCCACCAAGTGTCCAAGGTACACTACCGACCCCTGCCCGATCTGGCACTTGCTGGCCTTGATCGTCAATCCAGCTTGTCTCAGGGCCTGGAGAACAGCTTGCAGGTGACGCAAGTGATCCTCCCAGCTGTTACTGAAGACGGCTATGTCATCCAGATAAGCAGCAGAGAAACTCTCCATTCCGGTGAGGATCTGGTTTACCAGGCGCTGAAACGTGGCAGGTGCGTTCTTGAGCCCAAAGGGCATCACACAGAACTGGTAGTGGCCATTGGGCGTGGAGAAGGCTGACCTTTCCCTTGCTCCCTCAGTCAAAGAGATCTGCCAGTACCCAGAAGTAAGGTCAAAGGTAATTAGATATTGGGCAGCTCCCAGCCGGTCAATCAATTCATCTGCCCTAGGGATCGGATGAGCATCAGTTTTGGTCACTGAATTCAGTCCCCGATAGTCCACACAGAACCTCAGTTCCGGTTGGGCACCCGGTGGTGCAGCCTTTGGTACTAGTACCACCGGACTGGACCAGGGGCTGCTAGAAGGTTCGATCACTCCTAGCTCCAGCATCTTAGTGACTTCACTGTTAATGCTGGCCTTCACCTTGTCTGACATCCGGTAGATCTTGGACTTCACAGGTGGGCTGTCTCCTGTGTCCACGTCATGGACGCACAGGTGAGTCCTACCCGGGACAAGGGAGAACAACGAAGAGTACTGTCCCAGGACCTGGCGGCAGTCCTCCTGCTGTTCAGCAGTTAGAGATGGGGAGAGAATCACTCCCTCCACCGACCCATCCTTCTCTTGAGACGCAAACAAATCAGGGAGAGGCTCGCTTTCCGCGTCCTCTGCTCCGTCAGTCACCATCATCAAGATGACTTCGGGCCTCTCGTGGTGGGGTTTGAGGCGGTTGGCGTGCAGCACGCGTAGGGGCTGACGAGGGGTCTTAAGATCCACCAAGTAGGTAGCCTTACCCTTCTTCTCCAACACCTCAAAGGGTCCTGACCAGCGATCCTGGAGGGCGCTAAGCTCTCCCGGTTCGATCACCCACACCTTCTGGCCAGGCTCCAACTCCACCGGGTGAGCATTGTGGTCATACCACGCCTTCATCACTGCTTGGCTGGCTTCCAAGTTGTCAGAAGCTTGCTTCCACAACTTAGCCATTTGGCTCCGGAAGGCCAGCATGTAGCTCACCACATCCGGGGGAAGCTTTCTGGGAGTTCTTTCCCATCCGTCTCTCACCAGGTTGATAGGTCCACGTACAGGGTGCCCATACAAAAGCTCGAAGGGGCTGAAGCCCACTCCCTTCTGTGGCACTTCCCTGTAAGAAAAGAGTAGACAGGGTAGGAGGACGTCTCATTTCCTCCGCAGGCTTTCAGGCAGACTTCTGATCATGCCCTTCAAGGTTTTGTTAAACCTCTCCACCAGACCATTGGTCTGGGGGTGGTAAGGAGTGGTGAACCGATATGTCACTCCACACTCCTTCCACATGGCCCGCATGTACGCTGACATGAAGTTGGTCCCCCTGTCGGACACAACTTCCTTGGGAAAACCCACTCGGGTAAAGATTCCCATCAGGGCCCTAGCCACAACAGGTGCTGTTATGGTCCTCAGAGGTATTGCCTCTGGGTACCGTGTGGCATGATCCACCAGGACCAGGATAAACCAGTGACCAGCTGACGTTGGCGGATCTAACGGACCCACAATGTCGATGCCTCCCTTTCAAAGGGGGTGCTAACGACAGGAAGTGGTTCCAGGGGAGCTTTCAGCTTCACCCCTGTTTTCCCACTGGCTTGGCAAGACACACATGTCCGGCAGTAGGTATCGGACGACACTTTCATTTGAGGCCAATAAAAGTGTGGGACAAGACGGGCGAAGGTCTTGTCTTGCCCCAGGTGTCCTGCCAATGGGATCTCATGAGCCAACTCCAGAAGGAAGGCTCGATAACGTTGAGGGACTACCAAGGCTCGTGACGATCCGTGTAGGGGTGCCTTGGGTTCACTGTAGAGGAGGCCATCCTCCCAGTAAACACTGTAGTTCCCTTCAACGTTCCCTGCTGCCTGGGCTTGGGCCTGATGCCTTAGCCCCTCAAGGGTAGGGCACTCCCTCTGGCCCTGGCAGAATTCCTCCCTGGACGGGCCTCCCTCCACGTGCCACTCGGCCGGGATGGGTAGGTCCTCCAGTTTGGTAACGTCCCCCACCGCAGACTCCTGGTCCACCACCTCCGGTGGCCTATCCGTCCTACGGGGGGCGGACGCCGAGGCAGGCTCCTTCTGTCCTCGGTTCTTCCCTTGACTGGCAGCTGGCTGGGCCTTTGTTCCAGGCTCCAGCCGAAATGAACTCCCTCTCCGGGTAGTCGCGGACCCTGTGCTCACACAGGCCCAGTCAGGTGTACCCAGCATCTCTGTATGAGTCCGGTATTCCACCTCCTTCCAAGCATTGTGCTCCATGTCATTCCCCAGCAGACAATCGACTGGCACGGCAGGGCTTACGGCAACTCGAAGTGAACCTGCAACCCCCCCCATTCAAAGGGAACCTCGGCCACTGGATAGTGGCCTGTTCTGCCGTCAGCCATCGCGGCTGGGTGGAGTACATCGGGAATTACCTGCTCTGGAGACACCAGTTGACTACGTACCATAGTCATACTGGCTCCTGTGTCTCTCAGAGCCTCCCCTCTTTGGCCGTTGATGGTGACCCACTGCCCATACTTTACGGTATTTGCGGGCACCTGGATCTTAGGAACCATCTCCCGTTCTCCCAGGGACACTAAAGTGACACCCGCCCACTCCCTTCCCTTAGTTAAGGGCATCTCCTCCCCGAGCACTACACTAGCTACTCCGGGGGTCTTTCCTCCAATGGGAGGGGGTGGTCGTTTCAGGCACTTCGGATCTCCTTTATAGTGTCCAACGCCACCGCACTCGTAGCAATGGACAACCCTTGGCTGCTGACTCTGGCCAGGATTAGGGTTTCTGGGTGGGTTAGCCCTAGGGGTGAATCCTGTTCCCTTCCCTTGGAAGTTATTTTGGGGGCCTTTGGAGAACTCCTTTTTCTTTTCCCCTCCCTCTTTCTTCTGGGGGGCGCCCTGTCCGGCCTTTTGAGTATCCCCTCCAGTCCCCCTTGTGGACACCCGGGTACTAGCCCAAATGTCCGCCTCCTCAGCAAGCTTCCGGGGACTGGTCAGCTTGCTATCCACCAGGTGTTGACGCAGTTCAGGGAAACATTTCTCGAGCAGGTGTTCCTTCAGTACTAGATCAAACAACCCCTCGTAGTTCCTCACTTCACTGCCCTGAATCCAACCCTCTAGTGCCTTCTTTGCATAGTCCAGGAAGTCCACCCAATTCTGTGTGCCCAGTTTGTGACTACCCCTGAACTTCTGTCTGTACTTTTCGGGTGTTAGTCCAAACTTTCTTATGAGCGCCAGTTTCATGGTGGGGTAGTGGGTCTGCTCATCCTCCTCGAGGGCCAATAATGCATCCCTACCAGCTGGAGGCATGTACTTGTACAATCCCCCTCCCCAGTACTTCTCTGGAACCCCATGGGCCCTCAACGAGACCTCATAGGCCGCTAGCCACTTGGGGATATCGTCACCCACCCCATAGCTAGCTACTATGTCCTTTGGCAGGTAGGGTTTGGGTTCCCTGGTGTACTCTCGTTCTTCGCTGACACCGTTAGGTACAGGGTGTGCCCCGATTCTCAGGATCTGAAGATCTATCTCTTTCAGCCTTATCTCATGAGCCATCCTCTGTTCCTCCTTCTCTTTCTCCAGCCTTGCTAAGTCTCATGTGAGCTGTCTTTTCTCCCTCCGGTCTGTTAACTCCACTTCAGACAAGCCACCGCTAGAGGCACTGCTGCCCTACCTGGAAAGTGTCCTGGGCCCCGCTAACAGGTTCCCCACCTCAGGTTGGTACAAACCAGCTCCCTCACTGTCGGGCTCTCTATCCCTGTCCTCCTCCTCAGCCTTGCTTTCTCGTCGTGCCTCCCCCCAAGCCCTTAAGCTGGTTTGGAGTGCACCCTTCTTTGCTCCTGGGGGACAATACACCCCCTCCCGCTGACAAAACTCCCTGAGTTGGGCCACAGTGTACGTTTCTAAATTCTCCAGAACAAACTCCATCTTGCCCACTCTGGTCAGAGTACAGTTATTTGCAGTAACTATGCAGGGGGGTACCTTATATAATACCTCCTCCCACCACCAGAGTAAATTTGGAAAAACAAAAACTCACAATTAGGAAGGCCGCTTTGAGAAAACTCCCGGTGTAGGCCTATGGACTACCCACAGTTATTGTTGAGTATACGTAGGCACAGCTCTATCCCACCACTGAACACCACTTAATGTTGGAAATACCCCACTCCCACACCGGAAAGGGTTGGTGGTAACGGGGTCTTTCCAGGACATACAGTGGTAGCTTGGCTCGAGTGGTCAGGAATCAGGCACCGTGCTAAGCATACGACATACCCATACAATAACCATGCGTGCGTCCGTTCCAAAAACGACTCTACACCGTAAAAATTATGAAAATATCTCTGTTTATCTTCTTTTTCTCTTAGTTGCTGATTAGATAAATAATAACACAATCACAATATACAAGGCTTTTTAAATAGTGCAGGTCAAATAAATACTGGCTTAATGATTCAATAAATAGGGGTGATCATAAATAATTAAGGCATAAATATAAGTGCAATACATACAGGCAATTAAATATTCTGAGGCAATAAATACTGCAAACCAATAAATATTGTGCAACAATAAATACTGTGGAACAATAAATACAGTGAAGCAATAAATAGGTTAAATACAATAAATACAGTGCCCTCAATAAATAATTAAAAGCTGACAGTGACACTCATATAATCAGATCACATTTGAGATTACTATGGGCTGATTTGGCCCAGGCACAGCTTGTGGTGATGTGGAAGGCTTGAGGGTGTCTACTCCCTGGCTTGGACAAGGCTGAGGCCTAAACTGAGGTAGATCAAGGGGGAAATACTAGAGACCTGGCTCTCTCACTCTACACAACCCCTCTGGATTAGTCTCAGCTCACCCCTGGTACAGTCCAGCTGGTTCCAGCACCTCTCTAACCCCTAGAGTAGTCTCTTAGGATTCCACAGGGCCTTAGGCGCCCTCTATTCCACTTACTGCCCTTTTTCTGAAGCTCCGACGCCGCTGGAGTCGTGTCGACGCCGTGAGGCGGTTCCAGTTCGATGTCGGCGGCCTCGGCGCAATGTCAGTTCTTGACGACGCCGGTAGGCGGTTCCGGATCGATGTCGGCGGCCTCGGCTCGATCTCGACCTCCGATTCGATGGCGTCGGGCAGTCTTGGCTCGATGTCGACTTCGGGCGGCTCCGGTCCGATGGCGACCTCAGTTTCGATGTCGTCGGCCGGCCTTGGCTCGATGTCGACTTCCGGCGGCTCCGGAGTGCGATCCTCACTCCCGACCTCCGGTGCTCCTCTCCTCGGGTTCCGGCGACTCCGGAGTGCGACCCCACTCCCGACCTCCGGCACGCTTCACCTCGGTCTCCGGCGACTCCGGAGGGCGGACTTCACTCCCCCGTCGACGCCGCTCACTTGACCTCGGGTGACTTCCTCCTCGACCTCTGGTACTCTCCGACCTCCGTCGGCGCCCTCTCTCGACCTCTGGCGGCTCCGGGTACGACGTCTGCTTTTCCAGTCAGCGCCGCTTCTCCACCTCGGGCTCCGGGTCTCAGGCTTCTCGACGTCGGACTCCAGGGAAACCAGTATCCAGGTCAGGATCTTGCTGTTCTTGGATTCTAAGGCCTGTTCCTGCTGTCCAGGTCCTTAAGATGGTTTTTCTTGCTTCTTCCCACACAGGGCTCCAGGCTGGGCTCAGTCAGTAGGGACTAGTATCAAGGGTGGGTTTATGGACCCCACTCCAGGCACAAGTTTCCACCCCTGCTGCCTCACTCCTTCCTCCTTCAGGTTTCTGCTGCTCTCTCTTCACCAGTCAGGTGCCAACTGCCAGCTCCAACTGCCAACTCTCTGTCTTAGCTTCCCAACATTCTAAACCGCCTCCAACTGTCACAGGGCTCCAGAATGTTGCAGAAGGTTCTAGTAGGTTCCAGTGGGTGCTGGTGATGTCACAGGTGGCCACCATTTTGTGCTCCAGGCCCTCAGACAGAAGTTCCAGGGGTAGATAAAATGGCTCCCCGAATCTGCAGCAACACTAAAAAGTCTGGTGGTTCCCAAAAAGGAAAAATTCTAACAGGGTTTGAGGCAAAAGGGGGACAAAATAAATAATGATGAGGAGGGACCACCCAAAGGGCCGACAGGTCTAACAGTGCCTAAGCTGGTCTTTCATGATTGTCTTTTAGCAGAGCTAACTCAAGTAGCTAGGCAAACACATTCTAATTTGTTAATGCCAAATACTGCAGCATCTTCATTTGTCTAAACTAAATTTACATCAAACAAGGGTTAATATATTGAAATAATCACTGATGTGTCTTTTTCTTCTTAGTACATAGCATGGAGTATTGCGAAGTTGTCTTGGAAGCATAATCATTCCTATCAACTGAGTTATCAGAATCAAAGTAAATCTAGCTCTCTTGTCTCCGAGCAAGGCAGGAGTTTTTGATAGTAACCACTCATGATTAATTATTTCTGTAATTTCCATATCTGATTCAATGTGTACTCGCTGATACCGAACCCTTTTATGCAGCGCTTTGAGCATATTCTCTTAATTTCAAGTAACAGTTCCATTAATTTCATAAACCACATTCTAAGATTTGAGGGATTAGAAAGTGATCAGCAAACTATGAAATTGTAATTTCCCATTTCCCAATCATGGCTTTAAAAATCGATTTAGTTTTTGTTTTGCTACATGGTTGGAGGTATGTGTTCTTCTTTTCATGAGTTTGGAGGCATTTATATTCAGTCAACAACTATGGGAGTGTGACATTTGCATAATTTGCTTTCATGTAATTTTATGAAATTTCAGGAACATTTTTCAAAGTTAAGTGTCATGATGTGAAATGCAAATCCATCTTTTAAAGCTATATTGTATCTTGAAATCTGTCATTGCATCAAACATGGACACAAGGACTCATTTCCTACTAAACAAAAGTAAAAAAAAAACACCATTGTCGCAAACAACAGTTGGTCATGCTCTATTTGTTTTTTTTGTTCCAGTGCGCAGGTGCTATAATTTTGCCACAAACTGCACTGTAATTATGTAACGTGGCATAATATCTTAATTCAAGAATTTCTCACATCGTGAAATTGGCACAATTATGCAAGTTATACCAGCATTATTGAAATTTTGCCAACCTTAATTAGAAGCAAGTCTTGCTTGATTCTGTTAATTTGAAGATAGTTAAATGAGTAAATCTGTAGTAACAGTAAGGGAGTTAGATGACTCCGCTCATCCAGTAGAATAGTTTGTAATAATTTAATACCTTTGTGCCTGCGTGTCTCACCATGTAGGATGATAAACCCACAAAACAACCATTACCTTCAAACCACCTCAAGGTTTAGCATAAAGACTGCCTCTCTTCAATAGTTATAATGTGTGCTTATACTATATCTTTAACACCTATAACATAGGCAGTCACAAGTACATGAATACACATCTTGATAAGCACTGAACCAGGTAAACAGAAAGCGAAACTCATGTGGGAATTCATCACACACTGTTTTAATACTTGGGCCCGATTACAATGCAGTTAGGAAATCTTCCCTATCGAGTCCGGTTGGAAATGGTTTACGACAGACTCAGGTTAGGAGAGTCCGACCGACCGAGTTTGATGCATATGGATGCTTCCAGATAAGATTTGGTGGGACTTCCATTGACTTCTATGGGAGCCTATGTTCCTAACCGCATTGTAATCTGGCCCTTGGTCAGGAAGACATATTCCCGACCCGATTCAGATGGAGGGAATGCCGTTAGGAAGCCTTCCGAACTACAGCGTTATCGAGCTCTAGGTGGGAATGCTTCCCTAACCGCATCGTAATCGGGCCCTAGATGTCTCAGAGCTGGTTGTGTTTTAACTTTTCCAAGCCTTTGGTCTTGCTTCTAGGTAATGGTGACCTAGCTGCACTGCATTGATCTGTTACCCTCTTTGCACCTTCTGCCACCCAAAAAGTGCACAATCTGGGGGCCCGATTCACAGAACAAACTTAAGACAAAATCCTAAACTTAGTACCATTTAGGTATTCACAGAATGCACTTACTACTTCTGGTATTCACAGAATGAACTTACTACTTTTGCGATTCACAGAATAAACTTACTACTTTTGCTATTCACAGAATGGATTTAAGACTACTAACTTTACGTCCGCACTCGGGCCGGAAATTCCGGCCCGGAGGCGGAGCTTCCGTCCCGGAGGCGGGGCTTCCGGGCCAGAGGCGGAGCTTCCAGCCCAAAGGTGGAGATTTTAAATCTCCGCCACTGGCCGGAATCCCCACAGTCTCGGGACTGACCGACTTCCAATTGGCAGTTCCGAAACCACCATTACAATGCGACCGCATATGGTGCGGTTGCATTCGCCCATTTCTGTATGGGATCTTGTGCTACCGCCGTAAATCGACGGTAGCACAAGCTCCCATGGAGAAATGGGAGATTTTGTTAATCCCTGCACCGAGTAGTAGGCACCTTATTGTGACTGCCACACAATGCAGGGATTAACAGGGGGGCAGGCCACCTCGGCCCCCAACCAGAGGCAGTGGAGGAATGATAGCCCTACTATGGGCCCGCAAAGTTGATTTCCGACAGGCTTTCCATTTCAGAAAGCCAGGCATGGAAATGCCGCCCTCAGGGATTATGTTGGTCGGATACTTTTCGACCAACATCATAATCGCCCCCTATATGTCCTTGAAGAAGATTTGATTTTCCCACACTGACCTCATGTAGCATACCTCTCCTTCTTTTGAAAGTTCTTTGAAGAAGCCAGCTACACATATCTTTGCTATTTGAATATGTGACATGATTGATGATTCCCTTAGAAAAGGGTTCAGTTCCCGGGACATATTCTTGGCCTTCACAGAATGAAGTTCAGTGTGCCGCCTGCAAGAAATTAAAACATATGCACAAAGCTGCTTATGAACATGTACAGAGATACTCGCTTGACAAGAGTTTGGCTGTTCCAAATTTTTGAGCTCTCACAGACAGAATGGGAGTGTGTTTTGACAGGCCACAGAGTAGGGCTAGGGTCTGCTGGAGTGTTCCCAACACCTGATAAAAGATAGTCAGTAGGGCAACAGGATGAAAAGAGAAAGTGAGTCCCTGAGGAGTGGCAAATACTGACAGCAAACATAAAAAAAGCACATCTAAGAGGAAGGGGGTAATTATACTATACAGAGGATGAGACCATACAACCCCATATACATTCCATGACAATCAGTTATTCAAATCGAAGAGAGGGGAGAACATACATTAAAGAGACCCTATACGTAGGAGGGGAGGATAAATCAAGAGTGGCTCCAAGAAACTTTACCCAATTTAGGCATCATTTTCCTGCAGTCAGCAAGAAGCTGCAGAGAATGTTGTGAGAGTATTCTCAAAGAACATTACTGTTTCATAGGCATGAGGGGGGGTTATCTCATGAAGACCATTGCAGTGCCTTTGGACCAGTGGAATCAGAGAGAATTGGCAGCAATGGCTTTAGAAGCAACAGCCACTAACATAGGCAGAACACTGTTCAAGACTATCAAGCACTGCATCAACCGCCTGCCTGGCCAATCTATTCTTCACTCCACAGAAAAGTGCAATGCCATCACCCTCTTCTTCTTGGAACAAATACAGAAGATCTGACAGCACTTGACAATTTCAAACCTACTTCAATTCTTACATCCACTCTTTTCAGTAGTATCCTGCAATTATCAACCTTCAGGCTCTATCGCTCCCAGATATAACTCACATATCAGCTCCTTCAAAACCACTTCTGAAGAAGATAACATCATGACATCATCCTTCATCAACGCTCTCTCTAGAGATGCTCTCATACCCTTACTTAGCATTAGCAATGTCTCTCTCTCTCAAGGCATCTTACTAGAAGGTCTAAAGACAGGCTAGATTCTCCCACTCCTAAAAAAAAACCTATTGAAGACCCTGATGACCTCACCAACTACAGGCCCATCACTCACCCATCATTCATCGGCAGGATCATTGAAAAATAAGTCTATGTTCAGCTTAAGACCACATCAATGCTAATCAGTTCCAGCACAGCTACTAGTATGGTTTCAGATAATGCTGAAGCACGGTAACTGTTACCTTACATATTGTAGACAATACACTTTTAACCACAGAAGAAGATTACCCTTGCTTTCTGACACTGCTGGCCCACTCCACTACCCTCAACAAAGTCAGTCAAGAACCTGGTGTCTTGAATGGGGTTTACCAGCAATGTTCTTCACTGACTCCTCTCCTACCTTTCCAACCAATTCCAGTTTGCTCACATGGACATATCCACGTCACAAAAATCATCATCACCTTTGAAGTTCCTCAGGGCTTCATACTGTCTCCTGTCATCTTCAACCTATACGTGGAGCCACTTGGTGCTCTACTCACAGATAACAGCATCAATTAAACTGACCCTCCTATGACTTTGCCCTTTCATCATTCTAAAAATTTGGACAAGACTATGTAGGTTTACAAGAAATTGGACTGTGTGCTTGGAAAAAGGAAACTACAAAGCACATGTACAAAAAGACTGCACCTTATAACCCTATACCCTGAACATAAGGCAGTGTTCAGGGAACTGTATACTGTTGGTACTGAGTAAAAACTGCACTATGTTGAAATTGGACACTTGTTCTTTTGTCCTTGTTTAATCAAAAACCCTGACAGGATACATTATAATAAATGCATCTATAAAATGTACATTCTGACCCCGCAGAACCTTCGAGTTTGTATTCTCCTGGCTAAGGCAATCGATATGGGCTTGCTGCCATTTATCAATAAAGGGACATTTTAATTTCAGGTTATCACATGTGGGTTGATTTCTATCCCTTTTTTCACCAATGTAGTTACTCAGTGGCTATCTCAGTAAGTTTCCAGCACTTCTGTTAAATATATGTCATTCCTACTACATCTGTGTAAAAAAAGATTCTTTGAAAATATCAAACAGACAGTGGTGTAGAAGTGGTGATTTTCTCACTACCAATCATCTTTGGGTATTTATTGAAATCACTAGGTCATGGAGGATCACTTTCAGTAAAGAGCATCTCTTCTACTAGGAGGAAGAAGGATCTTTATTTTATGTGGTAGTGTCTGGCAAGGATGTCTTGTGTGGTTCCCAGGCTTGACCTCCCTCGTTACATGTTTGACTGACTTATTTATGTTATTATTATTATTATTATTATTGTTATTGTAATTGTTATTATTATTATTATTATTATTGCTATTATTATTATCATCATGTTATTTCCTTACAATATTAATTATAATTGTAATAATATTAATAATAATAACTGCAACATGTTTATATTTAATGCTTCATACCACACCCCTGCCATTTCTAAACAAATACAGTAAAGAACAGTTGTTGTTAAGAGACAATTTATATTACAAATGTTATATTAAATGTTTTCACGTAACGGAACATATTCTTGCTCACGCAAAGCAAAAACTTATTGAACACTACTGTTTACAATCTGTGCTAGGCCTTAATAAAATATGCATAGCTATAGCTTTTGATGCTGTTTAAGTAAAATACCTTCTTCATACTATTATCAAAGTACCAGACTTCATAGTTAGGCAGGCTTGTTGCGGTGGTAATATGTTTATTTGCAGAATGTATATGTTTTTAAAATTAGTTGTATTGTCACACACATATACACAGGACTCACTGGGTCCTTGATGGTGGGATACAGACATTTGCCATCTGACTGGTTGGAACCAAGTTGGCATAGACATAGCTTGAATCCTAGCTCCACACAATGCTAATAAAATAGACTATTTGTTCAACTTGCCAGCAACTTTCCGTGCATTGAGCACTCGCCGTTATACCTAGCCTCCATAGTGTTGGCAGCTGAATGGCAAACCATATGGTCATATTGACTTGCTTGAAGACAATAACAATTTATTTTAGGAGTCTAGATTCCACTATGACACATTCGACCTTACAAGCAGCAAATATTAACAGCACGATTAACTTAATTCTTAATATAAATATATTAAAATGACTAAAAAGTATTTTCCTGGAGTTTGAATAAAAATTTCATTTTCAGCAAAAGTAAAAAAAATGACTTATTACTGGTCAGTAATACTTTTTAAAAGTGGTGAATGGCGTTAATTAAAGTAATTTAAATATGTTTAATAAAAAATGTTACATTAATTTAAAAATATCATTAAAATACTTATAAATAAATGTTTTTTCTAGATTTTTTAACATAACATTATACATATATGTTTAACTCTTTTGCATGTTTATTTTAACATTACTTTCATTGGGGTTTTAATTTAAGTTCCTACCTCTACTTTTTCAATGGGAGGGTGTAATAGCACCAGCTGTTCACCCTATGTAATGCTGGAGTTACTGGCATCCATTTTGGCTTAGTAACTTTAGAATTGTAGTTTGTGAATGGCAATGGGCTTAATCTTGTGTGGGTGAGAGCATGGCACTCCCTAAAATCCCCCCTAACCATTCTAAACCAATCCTTACTACTTCCTAAACCCCTCCAATTTTGAAGGAAGCATGCCCCTTTTTTCAGCCACTCCACCAGTGTCACATTTGCTAACATGTGTGACGTTCTCCCATTAGAAAGGATAAGAGAGCTTCAGTTGGAGATTTACAAACATATAAACAGCATTTGTGTGGTACTTTGAAAGTACTATTGTAGTACTATTAAACATACGAGAAAATGTAGTTTGTGACTAGCCCCTTTGAATCTTGCCCTGATAAAATCACAGCAGCAGGTTGTCCAATGGCAGACTAGATATTATCTAGATATTTATCTGATCCACGCTTCCTTGAGAGGCTGGAAGAAATGGGCCCCTGTTCACCATGGGAGGTTCTTTCACTTTCTCATTCTCTCTGGGGTTTATTCCAGCAGATGCAGAAAGGGCATAAGTAGCGAGAGAACAGAAGGGATGCGACAAAAGAGATCAGAGAGAGAGAGGAGATGGACAGAGACTGAATGGAGAGTGTGAGAGAGAGGGGAGGAAGCGAGTGGGGAGGTTTGATCATGTTTGTCCGTGCTGCTTTGGTGCCCTATCCGGCCCTGAGGTTGGAAAAACCACAAGCACAGAGACACATTGGTGATTAAGTCAAAAATAATTTTGTAATAATATTCCACATTTGTAAAGTGCGAACAATCACCCGTAAGGGTCTCTAGGCACTGGGGGCCGTCGGGAAGATTAAGCAAGCTATTGCCCAGAGTCACATGGTGCTGGGCTAATCTGCCGCTGGGGATCGAACCGTGATCCCCAGATTCCGAGACAGTTGCCCTGGCCACGGCGCCACATCTTTTCCTCATTGTGCATGTAAATCTGATTTACATGTGCAATTGAATCAATTTATGATTAAAAGGTATTCATAATAGGATACCTTGGAATCATAAAGCCTTTTATTCAATTGCAATATCCTCCCACATCATGTACTACTATGTATAACTAAATTCCACTTGAGAGGTGTGAAGTGGACACTCCTTGGTATCCCTTTAAGACGTGACAATAAGTACAAGTTTCAAAGTGTGTGGGTACTGTCAAGATCTTCTCTGACCCCTTCCAACCCCGGAAATGGTAAGTGATTTACTCTTGCTAAGACCATGAATAATCCTCTTTCCAGATTGGGAAGAAAGGAAGACCTCCAATACACAGGCTAAACAGAGAATTCATAAACATGTTCCTAAACCATCCTAGAAGCCTGCAGCTGGCACAGCTTTCCAGTCTCTAGTAAAGTTTTGTGTGTTGCCTAAAGACATAACTCATTCAAAAAACATGGGTTAAGCCCTAATGACCCCAGCACATCTGGGCAGACACAATCTGAAGCAATAAAAGGGGGTGATGTCTGGGGATGGATACACAATAGTTATTTCAACTAAGGAAAAAATCTATTATTCCCTTGTGTGGGGCCCTAGTCCCCAAGTGTAACTTCAAAAAGTTAACCCACTCACGGAGTCTCACTAAATTCTTTCACATGTCTTTTTAATCTATTTTTTGTTATAAACATGTATAAATATTTTTGTCGCACAAACAATACATTGTACATACAAAACTCAAAAGTCCAAAATCGATTGCTAGAATTCTCCGTACCTATCCATTTTAACCCGGTTGCTATAAAACCCGTATATATATATATATATATATATATATATATATATATATATATATATATATATCACGATCACGAAAAACATGACATGCAAAACGGAATTTGCAATCTATGTGTTGGAGTGCTCTTGTGGGCTGCAATACGTGGGATCCACCAAGATTCAGGTCCACAAGAGAATTCTCCAGCATCTACGTGCAATCACCAACATACACACATCTTATCCGGTGGCCCGACATTTTAGGGATTGTCATGAAAGCAACATACAATTTCTCAAATATTTTACAATTGATTGTATTCCGGCTCTTAGAAGAGGCGGGGATCGTGAGGCTCTCCTCAGAAAATTGGAGACCAAATACATACTAGAATAGGACAGCAAAAGCCCACATGGGCTAAACACCACGGAAGATTTGTACACGTGGCTTTAGGAAGTCTATAATAAATTAAGCAAATCAATATCCCTTAATAAGCAACATAAGACATAGACTTCTTTTCCCAAGGCTCTCCAATATCAGCAAATGTAATTTTTAAAACAATATATATTTATATTTATATATATGTTGGTATTTTCCTTTTCGTTTCCTCTCTCCCTCTTCCCCTTGTCTCCTTTTTTCTTGATTTTCATTCCATCCTTATAAACTAGGATTTATATATAGATGGATCTGTAAATTAACCTATTTGGTTGTAAATGTGATTTTGTACAGGTGATACTATTACACAGGTTCGCACATTTTTGCACTTTATGTGCCGTTTTGTCAGAATTAACCATGCTGCTAGTGATTGCTCAATATTTACCAACAATATGGTTTTAACATGTTTTTACCAATTATATTGCTCTGATTTTATATGTGCAGTCCATTTATGTATTTATACAAACACAAGTGCACCTTATAATATGTGAGCCAATAGCTCAATATTTATGAATCATGAGTCATGGGACAAAATCATGTGATGTATTTTACAGTTACATCAATTTAGTTTGGTACGAATTTGCGTGTGTAAAACATTTAAGTCATGGTAATATTTTGTCTATGTCTATGGCAAGCAACAGCGCACTGTCACTTTAAAAATGGAACAAATGCAAGGGGCACGTCATGTGATCAAGGGCTGCTGAGCCCGAAACGCGTCATGGCAGCATAGCGCACGAACAAAAAATAAATGAATTGGGTACAACTAAGTTGAGTCCGTCCCCTTCTTGATCCATGGTATAGAGGATCGCTCGAAGAAAGGTTTACTGCCATATATATATATATATATATATTCACTGAAAAAACCATAGGTTTCACACACGTTATAGTTAGGAAATAGCATTTAAAAAACCTTACAAATTCACTGAAAAAACCATAGGTTTCACACATGTTATAGTTAGCTGGACATTTTACTCGTAAAAAACCAATGAAATTTCCCCGTTATAGTTAGTTCAGCTAACTATAACTCGCGCGCCCGCAATCCACTGCTAATGACGTCACATATTACATCACTCACGACATGGTCAGTGACATCACTCATGACATCACTGATGACATCTCAAATGACATCACTGATGACATCACTTATGACATCATCCATTTAGTATCTGTTTCTTAACAGTTTTAATATGTTTAATATATATAGGGAAAGGCCTGTTGAAGAATGAGTGGGTGTACAAGTGTGTAAATGGATGATTTTCTGTGGTGCATACCATGATTCTATAAGTGAGTCATTAAATGTATCTTACTGCAGACTAGTGACTAAACTGTGTAAATGTGTGTATGTGTCTGTATGTTGGTGTATAAGTGGCTGCATGGTTTTGAGAACAGCTATATGAGTGTCTATATGGGTAATTGATTGGTTGTCTGAGTATCTGTATGGGTTCGTGAGTGTTTGTGTGGGTAGGGTGTGTGTCACTCTATGCATAGATGTGTGAGTGGGTGATTCTATGGGTGCATGGTTTTAAGAGTGCATCTGTGATGGACTGTATGGTTGAGTGAGTGTATGTATGGGTGTGTTAGGGATTGAATGTATACTTCAGTAGTACATTTGTGACTAACTACATATGTGAAAGGCAGTATATGTGCGTGTAGGAGTATATAAGTGAGTAGATATGAGAGTGTGTGATTGTGAAAGTGACTGTATGGATGAGTGTGTGCTTGTATCAATGATTCTATAAGAGTGTAAGAATGTGATACTATTTTTATGAGTAAGTGAACTTGAGTGTGTTTTACTGCATAGGTGAGAAAATGGGAGTGTGATTATTTGCATGACTGAGTAGGTGTAAGAGTAGCTCTATGGATACTTGTTAGTGTGTGAGTGTCTATATAAGTGTTTAAATGTATATGATAGTTTTGTACGGAGTGACTGTAAGTATGAGTGACTGTACAGGTGAGCGAGTGGAGGTATATGAAGACCTAAGAGTTAATAAGTGAGTATGTAGTCATTGGTATTTCACTATATATGGTTTTGAGAATGGAACTGTTAAATTTTTAGTTGGTGTATCAAAGGTTATATTAGGGTGTGAGAAGATGCGGTAATGTTTTACATGGATGATGTCATCAGTGATGTCATTTGAGATGTCATCAGTGATGTCATGCGTGATGTCACTGACCATGTCATGAGTGATGTAATATGTGACGTCATCAGCAGTGGATTGCGGGCGCGTGAGTTATAGTTAGCTGAACTAACTATAACGGGGAAATTTCATTGTTTTTTTACGAGTAAAATGTCCAGCTAACTATAACATGTGTGAAACCTATGGTTTTTTCAGTGAATTTGCAAGGTTTTTTAAATGCTAATTCCTAACTATAACGTGTGTGAAACCTATGGTTTTTTCAGTGAATTTCAAAGGTTTTTTAAATGCTAATTTTAAAAAATTTTAATATATTTTTTATATATTTCTTTTACAAAAATTTCCCTATGTATACATAATAAAAATTATCTTTATCCTTTAATTTGGTGTCGCTCATTTATTTTTTACTTTGAATTTGGATAAAGTTAAACAGCATAGTTAATATCTTCTATTAACTTATGTCCACTTTATTTCTTTTTTTTTTTCTATAAATTTTTAGGGTGCGCGGACTGAGCGCGAACCTAGTACGTTTGCGTACGTTTTTCATGTATGCATGTGTACGTTATCTACGTACGCATACATACGTTTTAGTGCGCGCTCGCAGCGCGCACCTAGTACGCATGTGTACGTTTTATGTGTACGCATGCGTACGTTATATACGTACGCATACATACGTTTTAGTACGCGCCCGCAGCGCGCACCCAGTACGCATGCGTACGTACGCATACGTGCGTCGTACGTGCTCCGTGCGCTACACTCGCGTATACGCATAGAGTACACGCGCTGACGTTCACGCATGCGCGCGTGCTGCGTGTGCGTGTTACGTAAGCGCATAATACTTATGCGCATGCGCGCGTACGCGTTTGCGCATGCGTAATTGCACCGTGCGCGCTCTGAGCTTGTTCCGTGCACGCACCTCGGGTTATGTGATTAATAAAACAACACTTTTTATTGGTTTTCATTACTTTCAGTTTCAGATTGTTTCAACACCACACCCAATCCCCTCATGGCAAGTCATGTGATCAAGAAACATCACTTTTCATTGGTTCAAAGTACTTTCAGTTCCAGATTCATCCAAAACTACACCCACTCCCCTCATTGTTAGTTCTGATTCCCTTGGAGAAGGAGCTACTCTGTTTTTGTGAGACAATGGCAGAGCACCAGCCACCTTCTCAGAGTGAGCAGGACACTCTTGAGAGACAGAGGCAGAGGAAGCAGAAAGACTCCTTTATATGGCAGTTTTTCACTTTTCCTGAGGGACAAAAGAAGGTGAATGCACCAAAGGTCACCTGCACACTGTGTCACCGCACCTTGTCACGTGGGAATGCTAATAAGAAGTACTCTTTTAGTATTCACACTATGATGAGGCACATTGAGGCAATGCATCCTGTGACTTTTCATCAAGCTTCTGGAGCAAACCCTCCACCTACTGAGCCGATGACATCTGCAGCAGCTCAGCCGAGCACATCTTCGGCAGCTCAGCCGAGCACTTCTTCTGCGGTGGTGCCTTCACCTTCTCACACACCTCTGGATATTCGTCCTTGTTTTGGGAGGATGAGTACACGGTGCATGGATTGTGCTACTCTTATTACTATGGGTGAGACCAGTATTGATCTCATTCAGAGAAAATTTGAGGAGCACCCTTGCACTAGGCCATAGTTTTGTTATTTTTTTTTTTTGTTTTTCTCTTCCTTTGTCCCTACATTAACTCAAGGGCTCTTTTTAGAGCCACCTAAAATCAAAACACAAAAACTTGTTTTTTGAATCTATTTGTCAATTTTTTTTTTGGGGTGCGCGCACCCTGCGCGCACCCAATAACGTTTTTAAAAAAAATCATTTTTTTCTACTTTAGTCAACCTTCAGGGACTCCCTGACAAAGAGAGGGGAGTGGCAAAGTAATTTTAATTTTTATTTCTATTTTTTAAAATGTTTTTTCGGGCACCTCGCGATGTTTTTAAAAAAAAATGTAATCTTTTTTTTTGCCCTTCGTGTTCCTACTGTGACCCCCTGACAATGGCTAGGGGGTCAAGAACTCCCTACTCTGCCCCCTATTCACGTTCTCCACCTTTCCTTTTCAGTGCGACAGACAAAATGGCTGCCGACACTTCCTGATTTCGACTGATTCGAATGTTTACTGACATCTAACAACCAATCAGAATTACGCTCGCGCACGGCAGGGTGCGCGCACAGGGCTTGCACAGTGCGCGCACCCTGCACGCGTATAGATATTGATATGCTTTTAAATGCTATTTTCTCAGGAAATACTGAACAGATTTACACCAGACCTGCAAAAGGCACTTCCTTGACCTTATGGCTACCTCTCTGCCAAATTTCAAGTAATTCTGTTCAGCCGTTCGGGCTGTAGCTGTGTCTAAAGGTCCTATGGAAAAATGCATGGGGAAAACGCGTTTTGGGACCCCCCTTTTTTCTCGGCCCCCACTTGATGAATCACCCCGAGACTTTCAGGGTAGGAGCTGAACGGAGCGCCCCGTTAGTTTTGAAAATTTCGCGAGGATTCGTCAACTGGCGCCAAAGTTATTCAAAATAGAATTTTGAGATTTCCTATGGAAACACGGTCCTAACTATAACTATCTACTGGCGACCGCCAGTAGATAATATATATATATATATTCACTGAAAAAACCATAGGTTTCACACACGTTATAGTTAGGAATTAGCATTTAAAAAACCTTGCAAATTCACTGAAAAAACCATAGGTTTCACACATGTTATAGTTAGCGGAAATTTTACTGATAAAAAACCAATGAAATTGCCCCGTTATAGTTAGTGCTGGCAACTATAACTCACGCGACCGCAATCCTCTGCTGATGCTAATACTGTATTTAGACACTTATTTGCCCATGTCTTCTTCCATACATTTTTAGCTATACATATATTACAAATATTTTTTTTTATAAAGACACATATGTCATCAGCAGAAGATTGCGGTCGCGTGAGTTATAGTTGCCAGCACTAACTATAACGGGGCAATTTCATTGGTTTTTTATCAGTAAAATTTCCGCTAACTATAACATGTGTGAAACCTATGGTTTTTTCAGTGAATTTGCAAGGTTTTTTAAATGCTAATTCCTAACTATAACGTGTGTGAAACCTATGGTTTTTTCAGTGAATTTGTACGGTTTTTTAAATGCTAAGTTACTTTACGCCATTCGAGGCGTGCGCGCCCACTTAACGCAGTTCGTTCCGTGCACGGTTTTTATCAACTTTAATAAGCCCTGTACATTTGGTGGCCTTCGGCCACCAAAAGCACAGGGGGAGGGGTCAATGTGGATAGTGTTTTTTTTATTTCGATTTTATAATTTCATGTTTTTTTTGATAAAGTAATAAGCCCTGTACATTTGGTGGCCTTCGGCCACCAAAAGCACAGGGGGTGGAGTAAGTGTTGATAGTGTTTTCGGCATCGATAAGCACAGTACATTAGGTGGCCTGCGGCCACAAAAAGCACAGGGGGTGTGGTAAGTGTGGATAGTGTTTTTTTTATTTCTATTTCATTACCGTACGCTTACGGTAAGCGTACGGTAAGCGTACTTGGCGAAAATGCCTAAAAAAAAATATAACCGTTTTTGCTCTTGGGGGATGTTTGGGGACTCCCTCAACATGACTGTGTGGGAGGGAGTTGTCAAAACAGCCCCGTAACATGTTTTTGGCCATCATGTTTGATAAATAACACTCAGTGCGAGAGACAAAATGGCGGACGCCGCTTCCTGGTTTCGACCGATTCGAATGTTTACTAAGATCTAAGAGCCAATCAGAATCGCGCTCGCGCACGCCACCGTACGCGTACGGTAAGCGTACGGTAAGCGTACCGTAAGCGGGCTCAGATATATATATTGATTTAAAGGCTATTTTCTCAGAATCTACTGAACAGATTTACACCAAACCTACAAAAGGCACTTCCTTGACCTAGGGACTACCTCTCTGCCAAATTTCTAGTAATTCTGTTCAGCCGTTCGGGCTGTAGCTCTGTCTAAAGGTCCTATGGAAAAATGCATGGGAAAAACGCGTTTTGGGACCCCCCTTTTATCTCAGCCCCCGCTTGACGAATCCCCCCGAGACTTTCAGGGTAGGAGCGGAGCGTAGCGCCCCACCTATTTTGAGAAATTCGCGAGGATTCATCGACCGGCGCCAAAGTTATTCAAAATAGAATGTTGCGGATTTCCTATGGAAAAGGGGTCCTAACTATAACTACCTACTGGCGACCGCCAGTAGGTAATATAGATATATATATCACCTACTGGCGGTCGCCAGTAGGTAGTTATAGTTAGGACCTATTATCCATAGGAAATCCGCAACATTCTATTTGGAATCACTTTGGCGCCAGTTGACGAATCGTCGCAAAATGTTCAATACTGGTGGGGCGCTCCGGTCTGCTCCTATCCTAAAAGTCTTGGGGTGATTCGTCAAGCGGGGGCTGAGACAAAAGGGGGGTCCCAAAACGTGTTTTCCCCGTGCAATTTTCCATAGGAACCCTTAATCACAGCTACAGCCGGAACTGATGAACGGAATTACACCAAATTTGGCAAAGAGGTAGCCCTTGGTTCACACTCGTGCCTTTTGGTTAAATAGTGTAAATCTGTTCAGTAGTTCCTGAGAAAATCAAAAGTAAAATCACATATATATCTGGGCGGAGACTAACCACACATCTCATCGTGAGATCTGATTGGCTGTCAGCACTTCATCCAATAAGTGTTGGCAGCCATCTTGGGACCAATATACATGATAGCACCTCATTAAAAAGCATTGCAGTTAATAGAAGATTTTAAGACTTTAGTTACATTATAAATCATTTGTTGATGGTACCATACTAATTTTAGGAATTGTGGTGCGTTCTAAGGTGATTTTACAAAGTGAAAAAGCCTTCTGCTGGGATATCATGAATCATGTTTGAGAGAAAACGATTTTCTCATGCTTTTCCCACAGAGGTTTGGAAGGTGATCTATAAGCAAAACTGAGAGCATATTTTCTGTAAATTCACATTATCTTTCTCAGTCATGTGATAATGAAGTCTGACATTCTCAGTAAAACATGTACATCCAACAAGGGCAGAGACTGTCAGTTGATTCCTTTGTGTTCTACTGCAGCTTCCCAGAGTGTTCTAAAGAACAACTAGAGCTCTAACAGTCCTACTTATGACAAACGTATAGCTAGCACACCTGAAGCCATCTTGATTGGAATAAAGTTGTAACTCTTAAAACATTTAATTTAAAAAGGAACAAAATGAGGGGGTTCATTTTGCCATAGAAAGTATGATTAGTGCTGCAGAAAGAAAAATTAGGGCACATTTTGAGTGACTTCTCAAATCCTCTTCTATTTCATTAAAAAAATCTGACATGCAGACTGAAACATGCACTTTCAATACCAGCAGCAGACTTCCCTGGTGAGCAGTAGCTTTACTACAGTGATCTAGTGAGCAACTAGAGTGCTAACATTCTGAATTTATGGCAAATGTGTGACACATCTGAATGCCTTCTTGATGGAATCAAAGTAAAAAACTGAAAGTATTTCCTACTGAGGAGACTGTAGTAAATGAGGAAATTAGAAACTTCATAACAAATAAGTCTCCCAAGATGGCCACCAGAGACAAAAGAGCCCATATGTAGCACAAATATCACCCAGATGTAGCCCAAGTATAGCCCAATGACAGAATGTCCCAGAGTGTTCTAAAGAACAACTAGAGCGCTAACAGTCTTACTTATGACAAAAGTATGGCACACCTGAAGCCATCTTGATTGGAATAAAGTGGTAACACTTAAAACATTTAATTTGAAAAGGAACAAAATGAGGGGGTTCATTTTGCCATAGAAATTATGATTAGTGCTGCAGAAAGAAAAATTAGGGCACATTTTGACTTCTCAAATCCTCTTCTATTTCATTAAAAAATTCTGACATGCGGATTGAAACATGCACTTTGAATACCAGCAGCAGACTTCTCTGGTGAGCAGTAGCTTTACTACAGTGATCTAATGAGCAACTAGAGTGCTAACATTTAGAATTTATGGCAAATGTGTGACACATCTGAATACCTTCTTGATGGAGTCAACGTAAAAAACTGAAAGCATTTCCTACTGAGGAGACTGCAGTAAATGAGGAAATTAGGAAACTTCAGAACAAATAAATCTCCCAAGATGGCCACCAGAGACAAAAGAGCCCAAATGCAGCACAAATATCACCCAGATGTAGCCCACATGTAGCCCAATGACAGAAGTGTGCAGAACAGTCCCCAAACAAATTACGGGCAAATTAGGAGTCGCGCACCCAGCGCGGCGCTCAGCGCGGCCCCCTGGTGTGCACACGCTGGGTGCGCGACTCCTAACGCGTCAAACACGTATATGACGTCACGCGCAAGCGCGCGAGCATCGCGTAAAGTAATACGTATGTGTCACGTATGCACCTGGAGTCGTATACCGGTTGCATAGCAACTGCGAAGAAAAATATGCACCCATCGCACATCCTACGTGGATCCTACACAACAATCCTAAAATGGCAGCTAGGTTCCGCGCAGTGATCGAGAAAGGTACGCTTTGGGTGCGCGACTCCCAAAAAAAATTTGAAAAAAAAACCAATAAAGAAAATTTATATTGAGATGTCATCAGTGATGTCATCAGTGATGTCACTGACCATGTCATGAGTGATGTAATATGTGACGTCATCAGCAGTGCATTGCAGGGGCGCGAGTTATAGTTAGCTGAACTAACTATAACGGGGGAATTTCACGGGTTTTGTACGAGTGCAATGTCCAACGAGCTATAACTTTCCCTAAAACCTATGGTTTTTTCAATGAATGTCTAAGGTTTTTTAAATGCTAATTTCTAACTATAACGTGCCTGAAACCTATGGTTTTTTCAGTGAATATATAAATATATATATATATATATATATATATGCAATCCGGGGAGAGATAATCCTTTTCACACACAGAAACTGAGGAAAACTCCTCCACTGTTTCGTCCGTATATTGTGTGTGTTGCCAGGTGTTTATACACACATTTTATTTCAGTGGACTCCTCCTCTTCTTGTGGTTGATGAGTTTCAGCCCACTTAGTCGGGCCTCATCAGGACATGGGTAACATAACACAACCAAACACGCCTACAAAATAATTATGCCATCATTAAAGCCATGTAGCCTCTGCCTTTGAAACAGTCAATGCCAAGTTCATTGCCATGTATGTCCTAAAAACACCCAAATTATACTAGTGACCCCCTTAGTGAACCGTCAGGTAGACAACTTGTCCAGTGTGTGCCACCTTATCAAGTGAGTGCCAACATGCTTTCTCATGCTAGGTGTAACAGGGATCCAGACCCAGCTCTGTGGAACAATCTCATGTTGTGTGTAACTAACCATGCATTCAATCCCTTCGTTCCTAGTGTTGGCATTG
Source organism: Triturus cristatus (assembly GCF_964204655.1). Lineage (NCBI taxonomy): Eukaryota > Metazoa > Chordata > Amphibia > Caudata > Salamandridae > Triturus > Triturus cristatus. The sequence continues at coordinate 295,275,742 of NC_140582.1, read as the reverse complement.
TATGAGTACCCCAGTGCTCATGTTATATACTGTGTGATCTTCATTTGGGATACACCTTATTCCCTGATCCCAAACACCAAGCAACCTACTCATGAGTAAGAATGTCGCGACTCTTTTCTACTCTCTACTCGTCTGCACCTGGAGGGGTCAAAAACCACACCTTGTCATAAATTGCTGCACTCTGCCATGTACATCTAAAACACCAGGTGCCCCATTGGTGATAGTGCTCTAGAATACCTTCAATCGATTCCCTGTAGCCTGTTTCCGCATCCACACACCGTTGTGTGGGCTGAAAAACACTTTGCGATGTATCCAAAGTGTACTTTCTTCTTTCTGCTGGTGAAAACATACAAACAAACTTATATAACCAGTCTCGGCACTCACATGAGACCCGTGGCAGGGTCTCAGTCATAATAATCATTGGGCGAACTGCCCAACTGCACATGCGGCGGTGCCTTCCTCACACAGCTGGCCTCGCTTTTTTAGTGTATCACCAGGGCATTCTACTTCCCTTCGGCTGCGACTTGGCTGCAGGTGCATACAGAGTGTATCTCATGGCTGCTCGAGGGTGGGACATCTCTGTTTTTTCAAAAAGGAAAACGCAGATGTCCGTTTCATGTGCCTGACGTACCGATGATGCGTCGGACGCCGCAAGCCCTAATCCAGGGGGTACCTAGAAACTCCGCCTTGGAGCACATGTCCAGGGACCATCACCTTAGAATATTAGCGAAATTAAAAAAACGTTATCAATTATTGGCATGACAACTCCTTCCACCTTGTGCTCACTCCTAGTAAAGCTCAATAAAGAAGGTGATTATGAGAACAACTGCTGATGCCTTGGCTTGCTTCTCATCAGGCCTGTTCATACATGCTGCCCCTTGTCTCCGTGGACTTTATGGTTCTCTTTTTATCCTCACACACACTCTGGGAAGACTATTGTGAGTGTTGTCAATCTGACGGTTCAAAAAAATGGGAATGAAAATAAAATAATATTACTACAAGGGAAGTGACAGTCCAGAAAAACAGTTCTATATTACACATACAAATTCTGCATCACTATACACACAGATTCTGGATTAACATTCAGTGATTAGGTGCATCGTACCAGCCTGGAAAAAATTGAGTGAGACTCCGTGAGTGGGTTAACTTTTTGAAGTTATACTTGGGGACTAGGGCCCCACACAAGGGAATAACAGATTATTTCCTTAGTTGAAATGACTATTGTATATCAATCCCCAGACATCACCCCCCTTTTTTTGCTTCTGCTAAAGACATAACTCAGCACAATCCAAGAGTATAACTCTGGGGAAGACAAATGAGAGGTGGAGGGGGAAAAATACTGATTGTGACCCTATTTTAACACTTTTAACAAGTAAATACCCTAGAATAGAGGGGTAGCACACAAAAGTAGCAGAGTTGGTAGTTCGACAAATGAATCTAATATTTAGTATAAATACATATTTTTAAATCTGTGAATTGAGTGAATACTGAGGGCTTCTTACACTAGATACCTCACAGGCATGTTAATATTTTGTGGGTATTAATTTGCCACATCCCATCTCTGTCATCTCCTGTATGATGTGTGGCAGACCTAACCCTGCAGGCGGCTCCTCATTGCTTTTCCTAAATAGAAGGAAATGCATCACCTATACTGGCACCACAGAACTCATGCTGTTGCTAGAGGTCAGAGTCCACATCAAATACACATGCTGGTCGATAGTTATTAGGAGTTATTTTAATCAAAAAGCCACTCAATCTTAATCTTGCATGCATAATTTATTAGCTCCATCTGTGGTTCAAATTAAATGTAAGCATTGGCAAAGCTAATAGGCCTGGCTATTCCATTAGTGAAAGTGCTTCTTTATACATGAGTGTAGCTGTATTGATCGGTGAGTGAGTTAATGTGAAAATAAAGCAAAACAGGTATGTAGAACTGAGTAGATGGATGAATTCGTAGGTGACAGAGTAAAAGGATAAGTAATGGATGAATTGGTTAATGCATGGATGAATGGTTGGCTAAGTGAGTGGGTGGATGGATGAATTGATGATTACGTTTATTGCAGGGTGCATACAGACTATACCAACCTAACAGAATAAGGCTTCAGACAGCAGCAGTGATAATCTTAAAGCATGCCAAAAGTTACCAATTTTGGTATTGAAGGCTGAAAAGATGCAACCAGTGGGCTCCGCAAGAGGTGGTAGGAAGTATGATCTCTGCCACCAGAACATGGTGGGAGAAGAGAGAGAGGACAGTGGAAAGAGGAAGCTCAAGTCTTGAGATGGAGTTATTATGAATCCCCAAGAAACAGACATCCTCAGAAAAGGTGAGTGACTGGTGGCATGGCTAATCCCTAAGCAGCTGCATTACCAGCCCAGTGTTCTCTATCCCACAATGCTTCTAGGAACAGAGGAACTCCATAACAGTAAGCCAACGAATGTGCACAGCCACATGGTCAGAAAAAAACACATAGATACAAACTTAAACATAGTCATCTCTTACATATGATACATATTTAGTCATGTTATGCAAATTCCAAACCATTAATTCCAAACATTATGACATCAACATGGGACACAGTCTTTGGAAGAAGAAAGAGAGACTTTAGAAAAACTTCACAAAACAGAGCCATCGCTGTGTGAGGACCGCCATTTCCAAAAATCACTCCAATTACCTCTCCAGGATGAAGAATATTTGTTCCTAAGCTGCCATAATTTTGCAATCTCTATGTGAAAACATATTTTGCTATGCTATGTTATGTTCAATATATTCATGAAGAGAAATGTGTTGCAGCGTAAAGCGGTGCGTGAAATTCAATTATTGTACGCTTACTCTCCTTACTCCTCTAACCATACTGAGTCCTTTACGATTAGACAGTCTAAGGCGCTTCTATTTACCATAGAAGCAATGATTTCTCCACCGATAGGAGGGGTGGAAATAAGGGTGACAAACTCCACGTTAGCTGTGCAATGAGGCCCATTAATTGACAGTCAATTTACAGGTTTGAAATCAGATTTAGATAGACCACTCTCAAGGCCATGATGTGAAAATAAAGGATAGCGACTGGACGACAAACCTCCTAAATAAGTTAAGTCGAGTGAAAATTATGCAAGCCAAGAGCTCAGCAATTGCAATGCAAAACAAGAGAAATAAAACCTGATGTTCTGATAGTGCTCGCTGATTCTCTCTACAACGCATTTAAACACTAATCATAATCAACATGAAAAAATCAACACAATTCAAAAATAGACTCAGACAAATTTAGATTCATTTGGTTATTGTATTAAGGAATCAAAATTAATCAGAATGAGCAGTTTCTTATGGACTTCAGTCAAGAATATAACAGCTTGCATTAAAGCACCTAGCATTTAGGCAAATCGTTAGAGGATGGTTATTAAATTCAGAGTACAAAGTTCCTCTAACAGCTCAGGCCATATAGGACAAAGGGAAAGGTTTAGATTTAAAGTTCATTAGGAGTGAGTCCATTAACGTAAATTTTAAAAGTAAAATAGGAGTTTGAAAAAATACAAATGGTTAGGCAAAGAAGGTCTCAGTCCATCAGCTATTGATTGTAGCATTGACAAAAAGTCCAAAAGTAAAGATTGATCAACATAGCATCAATATCCCAAGTAGGAAAAATCTGAATGGCTGTTGAGTGGTGCAGCATCACACCACCATCAAAAGACTATCATATGACCCAGTTCACATCATGCCACCTAATATGATTGAAACATCAAGCTGGTTTCCCAAGCTAGTCATGAGAAAATAAAATTTGCAAGTCCTCAGAGGCCTCACATTGGAAGAGAAGTTGCGACTTATAGCCATAGCTGAAATTCCACATGAATATTTCACTGTGAAAATTGTAAAAGCATTGAAAAATGTCAGAGTGTAGATGTTTACAGGACAAAATATGTAACATTTTACTTGCAAAGAACAATCCATTGTATTAAATCAGGGGGACGGTCAGCATCAGAAAAACATTTTTTGAAGGCCTTTATGTTTAAATGAAATGAGCTCTGACTTTATTTCAAACATAAGGAAATTAAATCAATACAAATGAAGAATGTATACATTTCACACAATATTATTACAATAATATTACATAAAAATAACTAAGGTGAGAAATACCCTACCACCACAAAATCTTATAATATTCATATAAACGCAAGTTTTAAAATTTTCATTCTACTAAAGTTGTTTTTCATATTTCATAAACTACTTGGGGGCATATTATCAAGACAGACGATAAAATTATCGCCGCTTTAGCGGCAGAAAACTGCAGCTAAAGCGGCGATAATGGGCTTGATAATATGCTCTATGGAATTCTAATTGAAGCCCATGTTAGATGTGAAGGACATCTAACCTGAGCTTCAATTGAAATTCCATAGAGCATATTATCAAGCCCATTATCGCCGTTTTAGCGGCAGATTTCTGCCACTAAAGCGGCAATAATTTTATCGCCTGTCTTGATAATATGCCCCATAGTCTCTAGTAGCAATTGCAAAATCTCAAGCCTGTACTTCATTGCTATACATTTTTGCATCGACTTTCCTAATTGATGATTTCTCAACAAAAAGCATAAAAATCACTAGGCCACTTCACATAGTATCAAAATTCTCATCAATATAGGTTTATAAGCAAAATATGCATTAGAATGTATTATTTCCACTCATTTATGTGTATTAATGTTATCTTATGAATGTGTTTTCTTCATCTCAGGCTTTAAAGCATGCTTGTCCAGTGCCTCTTACTGCACTTATCTCTGTCTAATGTGTCACTATGTCTATCGCGTGCAACATGTACTTTCAGGCTTTGATGTCTTCTGTGTATAAATGTATCGTGTAATATGATTTTTAATATCTTGCAGGATCACATGTATTAATTGTGTGCAAGTTAGAAAGAAATTGCTCCCTTCTGATTTAAAGCTTTACACAGGATTGTATTTGCTGATAAGTTGTCTAGACCATAGCATGCCCAGGAATCATGGTGCTTCATGTTGTACATTGTGCATTTTAGCAAGCCTAACATTGTTTAAGACCTGAAAAAGGAAGCAGGGTTTTTTGACAAGAATAACGTTTATCTTTGTGTATATGATGCTATCTTCTCTTCAAGGCTGTCCAGTGCTTCCGTGGGGAAAAAGTTCCAGACACCTGAATGTTTTTGCCTAAAGGATTAACAATTGCATATGACCCCCTCACATTGACTTGTTTTAGGGGAAAGTGGATATATACTAAAATAAAATGTGCATGTCTTAAGCACTCTTCTCTAATTAACCATTTTGTAGTGTGATGGCTGGTTAGTTGAAATTACAGTTGTCATTTGTTATTTTAGCTTTGCTGTGCTCTTTTTTGCATTAAACACTTGTCTTCGACTTGGGCTTCCCTACATGTTGCGTTTTAGTTTTAACACTCTCAAAAGGGCATACGAATATAAATCAATCGCTGAGAAGCCTAATAGTCTGATTCGTTGACACCCTACTGGAGAATGTCTCCACATTGGTGGATCATTTTCCTGCTCCTTTTATCAAGAATCTGTCATCTTTTGTGTGAAAGACATTTCTGACTTACTCTGTTAGATTTATAATATCAAACAGGAAATAAAACTACTTGATGATAGGTCTAGATATCAGTTTCCTATTTTCCTGCATAAAACATCAGGATGGAATAATGCATGCTGTATTTCCTAAGCACACAAGCCTTCATGTACACATTGCATACAAAAATGTTTATTGTAATTATCTCATTCTTCTTGGAAAAGAAAATGTTTCCGTTCAAAGGTGAACTGGAAATGTTGACATGAAGAACTCTCATGGTGGTTTCATTACCTGCAGCTTTGCCAATTTGTTCTTGAGCTGGTCGGAGGAGTAGATACTATAGTCAGACAATGTCATTTAATAAACTAGACATGTAATTTTATGACTGCGTAATGTTAATTATATTGTTATCATGTGAGTAGGTAATTGGATTATTATTTGGGGTGGGTGACTGCCGTCTTCAGAGAATAGTCACAACCCTTGTCAGGGTGAACCTTCCAAGTCACTAAATTTAGCCAAGCTCCATCCCCTGGGTGCTATGGCACAGAGCAGTCAGTCTTAAATTAGGACAATGTGCAAAGTATTTATGCAGTGCCAAAACAGCAATACAGTCAAAATGTCAAGTAATAAATTCCCACACCAGTTTAGAAAAAATAGAGCAAAATATAATGAACAATATGACAACGTAAATAAGATATGAATTTAAAAAAATGTCAAGGGGCAATAGCGTCAAGAAGAAGTAAAGTGCCAATGATAGTCAATGGTCGTCGTAGACCGGGACCAGGTGCAATTTTTATACTGACTATGATGGAGCCCAGGTCAAATAACAGCAAATGAAATGGTCCAGGTAAAAGTCTAGAAATCAGAAACTTTGAAAAGGTTTCTACGTCCCATTGATCTGTAGGAAAAGGTTGCAAAAGCAGATAGCAGGCGTGGCCAGCACAGGTAAGAGTGGTGAGGCTGTGGGGCGGGGTGGGGCTCACCTTGGGCTCGCTGCATCACACTTGGCGAGGCGGCGACAACAAGGGTAGGGGTTTTTATTATTTTTTTATTTAATTTTGCCTATCTTGTCATCTGGCCATGTGAGGCAATACTATGTTGGCAGTACCACTTTTTCCCTATCAGTAGTATTCCTAACATCTCCGGGCTATATGAAACACTGATTTCTCACATTCAAGCTGCCTAACATATTGCTCAGTTCCGTGAACAGAAAGTATGACAGGACGACAGAGCTGAGAAAACTTGAAACTTGATTTATTGTACACTTGGAAAGCAAAGCATTCAAGTCTTGAATATCGAGGAGAAGATGTGAAGGTACAATTAAATAAAAACATGAAAACACTGCAATATAGTGATACATATAGATAGGCCTAGATATTGTTATATAAGATTTTTTATTCAGGAGGGTGGAAGTGTGATAGAACAAGGAAAAGATCCATTGAGGTTAAAATACATAAATATGGTGGTGATATTAGAAATATGCAATCATTTGTCGATAATACCAGTCTTAATAATGATGTTTGAGGCAACATGATAAGTGATTGTTATATGTTACAAGGATAATTATATACCCTTGGGATGGTTAGTCAATATGGATTTCTAACTAACTATACAGTGACCCCTTCAGGTACATCCACTAAGGTTTGATTGAATTAGCAGATAGTAAGTGAGGAAATGAAATATGGGAAATTAAAATGACAGATACCTCCTTTAGGTTAAATTAACATATGTCTTATTATTTCTGCCTGCATGGAAAGGGTTTGATATACAATGAAATTAATTATAGTCAATTTTGTAATATATCCACCCAATCATACCATGAGTAGTGCTAGAAAATACACAAACAAGTTCACCAGGTTGGACAAGAATTACCAATGTAGGCTGATCAATTTCTACCTAGTTATACAATGAGCACTTTGGGTATGGCCACTTGGGTTCAAGTGACCACCTAGAACTGTGTTAACTATACTTGGTCTACCAGATCTACAAGTGTAATTAATATAGAAGAAATATATTGTGTAAAATGATGATTTCTCACTTGGGTGTCACTGACTGTGAGCATAAACCCATCATTCAAATCTCAATGGGAGTTAATGCCAGCATGAATTTTGCAACAGTGATAACTAACAATTGTGATGATAAGGAAACACGTCGACTGGAGGATGTCATTTTTCACAGATTGAATACATTGATATTTGACTTATTATTGCCCTCTGATGGATTATATTATTTTTGTTACTTGTTGTGTTTATTAAATGAATATCATTATTTTTTAGTAAAATGTATTGTTACATTATGTTTTAATTCAAAATTTAGTACTAAATGTTTTATTATTAAATGATAAATGTGTACTATCTCTATATAGTTTTTACATATTTATTTATATTTATTTTCATGTTGAACTATTTTAAATCATTTTACTTGAACTTAACAATATTATCCATGGGTTTTATTTTAAATCCCTACCTTCATTATTTTCAATTAGATGGTGTTGCAGTACTAGTGAGTGGCAATGTGTAGTTATGCCTTACTCACAAAAAACTTCTGTTTGAGTAAGTGTGACTTACTCTTGTCGTCATCTTGGCTTATATATGAATTTCAGGAGTACTATTGGCTTACTCCTAACTTTCACTAGGAATTCAATATCATCACAAGTGTAATTTGCAGCAAAATCGACTTGAATAAGGCCCAAAGTCCTTTCAAAGAAGAACTTGGCTCCTCCATTCCTGTCCTTTCCCCTTGTGCCATTTTGGCAGCCCAGTGCCAATGCAAGCACCCTTGGACCATGGTGCAAGGGTGCCTCCCTTGCATGCAGGATTGTTTTTTTCTGCATAAAAACAATCCAGAGAGACGCTTTCCTCTTTCTATGTGTGCTGCAGAATGCAGCACACAGAAAGAGGAAAAAACATGGAGATACTTCTCCTTGTTATGCCTCACCTTCGGAGGCGTAAGAATTTGGCATATTCCCAGGTTTACAAGTCCTTGCAAATTTGGAAATGCATAAAAAAATACACACACCGAAAATAATTTTCTGAGGTAATTGACAGGGCTTCCGCGAACCTCCCCTCTGTTGTCCTTGTATATGGATCTGGGGGTGAGACCTACCACACAAGAAATTGTAAGGCGTCCGCTACTGTATTGGCGACGTCTGTGGGCAACAAACGAGCTGGCGGAGTACAGAGCCGAATTGCAAGAGGTACTTAGCCTACCTGGGGCAGGGAAGCTTTCTTGGCTTATGCATATCAAGAAAAGCTTAAATGAGATAGTCTGTCCCGAGCTATGGGCAAGTCCTCTAATTGCCCACACCAGGGTCACGCGAACATATTTATCCACCATGTACTGGAAGGCGAAATTTGATAACATCTCAGAGGACCCCAAGATTGGCTCTGTAACTCGCCAGTTCCTGGATATAAAAGCCATTTACCAACTAGAGCTGTGCTTGGACTTTATACGTCCAACCATTGCCAGGAAACTCTATTTGCAGTTTCGTCATGGTTGTCTCCCCCTGCATTCATTTGTTAATAGATGGTCTAAGGATGTTCCCATGGCCTGCCCTGCCTGTGGTCTAGCTGAGGAAATAGAACTGCATGTTTTTTTTGTTTGCCAAGGCTACTCTAAGATCAGAAGAAGAGAACTACAGCAATTATGTAAGAATCTAGGTGCTATCCATTGCATAGATGTGTTTAGGCTTTTAAAACATGACACCAGCATGCATATAGTATTTGCTAACTCACGATTTCTTGCTGCAATGTGGTGGGCTCGTCTGCAATTTTTAAAACCTTAATGAAATGTATTTTTTTATCTGTGGTCATTGACAAATTGCGAAAGATCTTTTTCTTCTATCAATGTATTTTATTCTTTTAAATATTCCTGCCAAAATCTTTTTTTAATCGTTGACATGAAATGCTGTCTTTTATGGTTTCATAACTGAAATAAAGATTTTAAGAAAATAAAAAAATATGGGAGTTGCATGGGAACACTCACTGCAATGTCCATGGAATGCCTCCCTTGTGCAGAGTAAGGCAACGCAGAGATTTGCTCTGCGTTGCCTGACTTCAGATTTATAAAGCCATTCAAAACCACGCAAAGTGGCTCCACTTTTTCGAGGCTTTTGGCAGCAATTCCAGTGTTTCTGGGTGATGCAGTTTTTTAACAAGTGCAAAACAGATGTAGTATACAGTGAAAAGTTTCTATTGGGAAATAAATTGCAAAACTGAGAACATGTTGTATGCTACTCCTTTTTTGAACACGTTAACTTTAATCATATTAATATTTTTTACTTGGCAGCTCCTATAACATTGCTGCCGTTCCCAAGCGCTGTAAACGGCAAGTGGTTATCAATGTATTGAATCTCAAACTAATAGTATGAATTAGACAACTATAGCAGCACAAATATTGTGGAAGATAATGTGCTACATATAAAATTAAAAATTACTGTAAATCCTTTTGTGTACCCAATGCAGTGAAGATCTCAAAGAATCTGCTTGGAAATCACAAATCCCTATTCATTATTGTCTCCCCCCACCCCCCCGGCTAGAATTAACTTCGGGGATCTCGTTTTGTACTTTTTGCCAGAAATTTAATTTTGTTGTGCCAGCTCAGACTCAATTCGCATGCTACCTTTTTCTTTTGAGCCATCGCACTTTTTTTCAAAACGAGCAGTTTTCGCGCATTAAGATGAATGGAATTGGTATGATAATTCGCTTACAATCATAGAGCAAATGTAGAGAGTTCAATCCATTTGAATTAAAAAAAAACACAAAAAGCTGTTATTTAGAGTCTAGCAAGGAAATGAATGTGGTGGAGCACCTGAGCTGTTTAATTAATAATTTAATACAGGTATGCCCAACAGTACACTACATTGCTATTTAGTTTCAGAAGTAATTAAATCGCTCTGCTGAATTTTGTTATGTACAAAGAGCACAACTTCGAATGACCACGAGCGAGCTCCTGTTTTTGTCAGTATGTGCACATGCTCCATATTTAACATTGTTTATCATTTCAAATCCGGTTTTTTATTCCATTGGTGTCAAGGCTATAAAAGCAATTATAACATTGGAACATTGAGAGCTCAGTTGAAGACAATGGAGCAGCAGCAGAGATATAAACTGGTATAGGCCCACTGCTCTCAAAATTATAATTTCCAAATACACAGCCTCTACCTCTCTCTTTCTCCTGCATCTCCAAAATATATGAATTGGTCAGGGGATAGTGAAAAGCAGAGCCTGTACAGCAAGGCACGCAAACGCCTGCCCCCCACCTCCTCCTGTAGCTCCCATTGTCACTAAAGCCTCAGAAGGAGGATGGGGGTAATGCTGCTTAGCTCCTGGGTCTCTCTGGCTCGGCTGAAAGAAGAAAAGAAGTTTGGCTAGCCCAGGGACAACCAGAGGGGACGCCCAGCCAGCATCGCCTAGCAGTTGGTACCAGAGAGTGAGGGGACCACATGCCCCAGAATCCCAAGCAGCCAGCAAGCCGCCTCCGACGCTGCTCCTGCGCACCCTGAGGTGCTTGAAAAACACAGAGAGGCCACCTGCAGCGCAGGACGCCTAGCCAACATCGCCCAGCAGTTGGGACCAGAGCGTGAGGGGAATCATTCATCGTTTTCCACCCTAAGGAACAATGTACTGTTTATTGCTGCCCTACAGTGGCATTCTGTTTTTGTTACAACATCCTTTTGGGACATTGCATCTGAACTATCCTTGTGTGGCCTTAAATAGTCCCAGAATGGTAATGCGAAAGGCTAAGGAGGAGGTCACGCAAGCTACAAAGCCAAAGGTTGCGAAGAAGAGTAAAAAGGCCATGATTACTACTGAAGGACATAAAGATGGGGGCGAGGGGGTACTTGACCGCATTGACAGTCTTTTATCGGAATGTGAAGGTATCCCCGAATCTAACACCCCTTGTGTCCCAGAACAAAGCACATAGCCCACATACAGTATTTTCAATGGCTGCAATAAGCGACACTCTAATAGCGAGAATGATGGGAATAGTCAGACAGCTGCTCATAGTTCTACCTTGAATGCAGTTGGAAATACAGCCACAGAAGGGGTAGTACCAGTAGATGACCTCTCAATCTTTCAATGTAGTAACAGCTATGCCCCACTCAGATATGGCTGTTTTTGTGGACGGGTCTAATGAAATCAGAAGTGAGTCAATTAAAGAGAGGCCTATGATTGAAAGATTATTAAAAACGAAGGTACACTTAATGACCATCCCTGACCCCTATAGTTGGGGGAACACGGACCCTTGTAGAGAAATAACAGTTACTCAGTTAAAACCTACAAGTAGCGACCCCCCTGTGCCGAACTCACTAGTAGCTCAGTTACTGAATCTGACTAAAGAAATAAAAGCACTTAAGGTCACTGTGGGCCAGCTTTCCGAATAATTTACCAGGGTGCATAACGTAGTTTAAACACTAGAAGACAAATCAGGATGTCAACCACTTTCTAAAGTACATGACTTGGGAGGGCAGCACCATACACAACCACCGATAGTGGGTCACTCCTGCATCACTAATGTTGACGGTGGTGATAGCGCCAGCAAGATAAACACTGGAAGGGCTAAAATAGCCCTTGATGCTTTGAATGGGTGGGTGAGGACAAAATAAATAGGATCGTGCACCTAAATCCTTTAGCTTCAAAACCAGTGACGGCTCTATCAACAAACACCCCATTTGTGCATGTCAATAGGTATCCCTCACCGCACAGCAGAGGCATTATCCCAGTGCAGAAACGGACAATATATATGATCAATGTACCCAAGACCACACCTAGATTAACTACATAGGATGAGGTTTCCCTTATTAACCAAACCACTCATTGGATTCGGCAAGTGTGGGGATGCCGTGCCATAATAAGGGATGATATTGTTGGGGCTAAACGATATTCCACCCCGGGGGTTGAAAGGGATGTCATTGCCTTAACTCTATCACACCAAGATTTGGCTGAGAATCTGGTTGCTTATGATTTACAGTCACAACACCTTTTTGTAACAGCCATTCGTTTTAAACTTAGCTCCCCTGAAGGAAACACCAAACCTACCCCCAAAAGCCCTGCAGCCCCTTATCAATCTGCGTCTCTGCTTAGCGAGATTGATTGACGGCTTCCCCCTGCCAATGGATACTATACATTGGCAGCTCCGATAGAATGTACCAGCAACTCATCTACTACACTTCCGATAGGGAATCCCACAATTCGGTCAGACCAACCCGATTGGGTCATGAGACAGTCTAACAACAGTTCTGGCCTTGTACCCTCCAATGTCCCGCTGATTAGAAATACACATCAAATGTCGCGCACCATCTCTATATTATCATGGAACATTGTGGGGCTGAGAAATAGGGGTGATGTTCCTGACTGAAATACATTTATAGAAAAACATGATATATGTGCCTTTCAGGAAACTTGGGCAACTGACCCGCTCTTTCATCTGGGTTATTTAAATTATTGCATTCTTGCTACCCGGGGTGTTAGGGCCCGCCCATCAGGGGGCCTCACAATTTGGGTCAAGCAAGATATAGTTCTTAAGATCTGGGTCCTACCCTTTGATTCCAATGACATTCTTGCACTTATGGTGTCGCCTGGGCCTCATGATACTTGTGCCATAATGAATGTATATGCCAGGGGCCTGAGTGGGGGACGAAGAACAGAAACCATTAATGCCCTGGGTGGACTGTTAGATACCCTCCCTGGGAATCTGGTGTTGTAGTTCTTGGTGATCTAAATACCACTTTTGAACCACTTGATAATGAAGACAATCATCTAGCAAGAGAAGAGGATGAATACTGGGGAGTCTCAGCATTGGAATGAAACCCGATTAAACAATGGACCGAGGCCGCAACTCAACTAAAAGCTCTGTGTTTGGAGCATGGCCTTAGGGCAGCAAATGTTCGATCTATCTCGGACAGGCAAGGCTCAGATACCTTTAATAACAACTACCACTCCAGCCTTATTGACCTTCTCCTAGTCAGCTTGAATTTATGGTACACATTTGAGGCTATGACCATACACGCACGCATAGAGATCGATCATGATCTGCTCATGACTTAAGGATCTTAGTGTACCGGTGGCACCGGTTACTTTACCTACAGCGAGTGATCTCTTAGTCTCTAACAATATGCGCCGAGTTAAATGGCCTAAAATCCTAGCATGTCCAGAAACACTAATCTCTATAAGCAGTGAGCTTGAACGTACAACTAAATTGATGGAGACTTGCCATCTTATCCCTGAATTGGCCAAAGAATTCACAGAGCTGCACACTCATTGTTTTCAAAGATTTGCTGTCACTTAAAAAAACAGAGCAAGTCCAGGATGAAATATACCCAGCCTAAATATCAATGGTACAACCATGAGTGCAGAAGTGCATGAAAAATCTTGGTGAGGCAATCAAGTTGGGGTGTGGGGACAGGATGAGAACTGCTAGGTCAATATATAAGAAAGTCATTCATAGCGCCAAACAATCCTGGGATGAGGACAGATGGCAGGAATTAAAATCCGCCGGTGATAGTAAAAACTCCAAATGGTTTGGGAATGTGGTTAAATGGGGCAGGGGAGGAGTAGCACTGCCACCGGATAACCACATTGACACCGATGTGTGAGTTAATTTTTTTGCCTCTCAATATGCCGAGGAAGAAGTTGATGATGGGGTACCATCCTTGATCCACCACTTCCCCTCTGCTCTGGTTTTTGACGTGGTAGATGTCAGTCGCGCACTCAGGGCCCTAACTGGTGGCAGGGCACCGGGCCTAGATTGCATTCCTTCAGACATTTTCTTGCATGACAAGCCTAAATGGTCTACTTACATACTTTTATTTGTTAATGCCATAGCCTAAGGAGCACCAATTCCGCATACTTGGCGGGGGACGGAGATAATACCTATTTATAAAAAGGGAGACAAATCCTTGCCTGGTAACTATAGGCCAATAAGCCTTATAGATTGCATACAGAAAGTGGTGGCTAGGCTTGTTCTGACCAAGGTCCAGGACTGGATTGATGTTAATGCTGCTCTCTCCCCTCTACAGGCAGGCTCCAGGGCCCACATTAGCACCATAGATCAGGTGTTCCACTTTGTTCTTATTTACTGGTGTATAGTCACCCTCTGCAAGGGCAGCATGTACGCTGCTTTTGTCGATCTTAAATCCACCTTTGACACGGTATCTAGGAACAAATTGTGGGGGGTCCTTAAGGATATGGGGTTGCCTCTAGATCTACTCTCCCTAATTGCCCGCCTCCATGATGACAACTGTGCACAAATACGGTGAGGGGTGGCAGGAAATAAGACTGATCCTTTTCCTGTGTTCACAGGTGTTCATCAGGGATGTGTGCTAGCACCCACTCTGTTCTCTCTTTTTATAAATGGTGTTGCAAACTTACTTTATGCCATTCATACTGATGCCCCCGCTTTAGCTGGAAGGAAAATTCCCATTCTCATGTTTGCGGATGACACACTGATAATCTCCAAAACACTGAGTGGATTGCAGTGTGCCCTTAACCGCTATGAAGAGTTTTGTCTTTTGAGAGGCCTTAAAATCAATGCCGCAAAGATAAAACCTATGCCAATTAACCAGCACAGATCTTTCAGGGGAAAATAAAGATGGATGGGCTCCCCCTGGAGCAGATTGATGCTTTTGTCTATCTGGACATCAAACTTCACAAGAACATGAGGTGGAAGCCTCATATTGAAGTTATGGCATTAAAGCATCAACAGCTACCTGGCACCCTTAGAAAGGAAGATAAAACCTCTTTGACAAAGCCCATTAGCCCAGCTCTTTAAATTTATGATAGTAAAGTGGTGAGCTCAGTCCTTTACGGGGCTGAGCTGTGGGGCTTAGAAAACATGAATCAGCTCACACTAGCAGAGAACGTGTTTTTACGTGCAATTACTAGCCTCCCACAGAGCACACCTACCCTTCTCCTAAGGAATGATCTGGGTAGGAAAGATCTGAAGGACCATGCTAGGCTTCGCCCAATTCTATACTGGTGAAGACTATAAGCTACGCAGGAATTGTCAGTATATACAGAGGGCTTAAGGGATGTTATTATTAATTCTGATCAATTTAATAAAATCAGCTGGTTGCGAGTTCTGAGAGACACGTTTTATAAAATGGGCCTATCACACCCCTCTACCTTCCCCTCAAAAAATATTCTTAAAGAAATTTATTGGGAAATGGTTGCATCAAGAAGATTTCAGATCCCATGACCCCTCGTCACTCACAGGGCTCTTCCTTCAAATCAAACCATGCCCGAGCCAAGAGCCATACTGGGATAAAATTTCAAAGCCTTTGGATCGGAAACTTTACTTCCAATTTAGATCTGGCACCTTGCCGTTGAAGTCTTTCTCATCCAAATGGTCTCCCACCGGGGATAGTAAATGCCCTGCCTGCGCTAAACAAGTAGAATCATATTCCCATGTGCTCTTTGCCTGTCCTGTCCAAGGACTTTTGGCTGGCCCAGCTCTGTAAGAATCTGTGCACACGATCACATAACATAGCCTTGCAAATTCTTTGCTCCGATTCATCTCCCAGGTATGCGATCCCTGTGGCAAATTTTTTTAGTTGGATGTGGCAGATTCGCTCTAAAGGAACTAGGGCTAGCAATTGTCCTCAATGAAACCACCTACTATCGAATATGAATACGGGGGCAAACTAGGCTAAGTGGGCCTCACCTAAAGTCTAATTTGGCGCATGCGATTGATTACAATCAATGTGTTATTTTTTAACCGTGTTTTAATATGTAACTCTTGAAAAGATGGCACTGTTTGCTTTTTTGCACAAATGTACTAATTTAGATTTTAACTCAGATCTTAACTCTTGTATTGTCAAGTTTTTTTTTAACCCATTTGTTTTTATCTGTATGTGCTTTTATACCTTGTTTAGTCAAATAAAACGTTCCCGATGATGAGAATCAGAGGCTGATTTCAGCCTCCTTTCACAGTTATTGCTGTGAATGCTCACCATCTAACAGCTTGCAGCCCTGCTGTTAACACAGCATCAGCTGTGAAACAAATGCTTCAGAACCATGGGGACTTCAATCCCCTCAGGCTCCAAGATGCCTTTTGTTTAATTAAGACATTCTGCCATAATGGGGCAGAATGTTCTTTTTTTTAAGTTAAAAAAAGTTACATTTATTGAGAAAAAATGCACTGACATTGGAAAGGAATACAAAAGATATTCATTGTGCATAGAAGGATAAATATTTAAATACAAAAAAGAAAAGAAAGCGAGAGAGCGAGAGAAAACAACACTCATATACCATCTTAAAAAAAGCTAATAGTTATAGAACATTAATGCAAAGACCTATGAATTAACAAAGGCAAAAACAATTAATGGCAATAACAATGATAAAAAGAAAATTCATGGAGGTTTAGGGACCGCTTCAATCCGAGGGTTAGGAAAATATGATTTACGAGCAGAACAATTAAAAAAAAATGTGTAATGGGTACCATAGGCCATCTCTGTTAAATAGCAAGAGTAAATTGGGTGAACATATGCTCTGTCTAGTCTGTGATTATTACGACTCCATACCGGCATGCCTGAAAAGATACTTTCAAAGCATCTTTCCATGCTTTTGTAATCTGCTGAAAGGCAACTACAACAAGTAAATTAATAATGTTGACAACTTTAGACTAAGTTTCCCCACCTTCTGAAACGCTTCCGAAAAAAATTAATAAAAGTTCAAAGAATGTGTGAGTGAAAAATAGTATTGATCTTTTGCCAAATTTGTAACCAGAATTGATAAATATGTGGACATAGCATATGTTTAAGATCTGCTGGAGTAACAGAACATGACCAACATGAAAATGGGATAGCAGGGTCTATTTTATGCACTGTAGCAGGATGATCAAGAGCCTGTTATAGATTAAAAAATAAGGTTTGAGTAGTGTTAGCTGCTCTAGAAGATTTGCTTATTTTATTCCAAAGTTTGTTGGGGGATCGAAATTGAAAATGCAATTTGTAAGTCAGTTTCTCACAAAGCTGCACCTCTGTTTAATCCTAGTATCTGGAGGAGCTCTCAAATGTTTATATAATTGAGATGCAGAAGGGGATGTATACAAAAGTTTATTTATACTGGATATTGGGGAGAAGGATTAGAAATATGAAGATTATTATATGAGGATTGAATTACAGAAATTAAGGATATGTATTTGGCTTGATATTAAAGTGGAAAGGAAAAACGAGATTGAACTACCGAATAAGGAATACAAACATCGTTCTGAAAAAAATGATAAAGCCTTTTGAGGTCTTTAGCATACCAATCTTTCCCAAAAATGGTTTTATTTTGTAACTTAACAATAATAGTATACCAAATTGATGACTTTAGAAACTTTTCTTTAGGATTTCTATAGGAGATAAATGTAGGTTGAAATACTTTGCATGACAAAATTTCCATAAGTGAGAAAGGAATAAAGAAGGTTTTTTCAAGATCAGTCCATAAGGGAGATTGTAAAGAGTCTTCATCCTGTAATAGTAAAGAAGTTTGTTTAAGGAAAAGAGCTAAATGGTATGTATGGTAATCTGGAAAATCCCCCCCCCCCCCCCCAAAAAAAAAGTTTAGGTCTTTCGAGTTTTTGGACAGACATCCAATGTTTTTTGTTCTACCATGAGAATTTAGATAGGATGGAGTATATTTTTAATAGTGGAAATGAGGAATATTTACCAGCATATTCAAGAGATAAAATATTATTATGGGAACTGGCATCATTTTTATAACGTCCAAGTGATCCCACCGAGATATAAAAAAGAATTCCAATGAGAGGAACATGGAAAATGAATTTAATACACTAAGTAATGTTTTAAAATTTAAGGATTTAATATCTTTAATGGAATCAGTGAACCACAATCCGAGATCTATGATTTTATCCAAATTCCAGTGAATAGAAGAAGCAGAATCCGCATGAAAACACAGTCTATTTAAGGGACGAATTTTGCATTTGTCAGCATTTAACTCATAACCTGAAACAGATGCAAAATTAATCAGCATAAACAGCAAGTTTTAGCTCTTTATCACCATAAACAAAACCTGTGATGTCTGGTTTGGAAATACTTTTTTATTAAAAAAGGCTCCAAGGCATGAATAAATAATAGAGGAGAAAGAGGAAAACCTTGTTGAACACCTCTATCAAGGGGGAAAGATTGACACATAAGACGATTTGCTAAATTAGAAATTGTAGGGGAAGAATACAACAAAGAGACATAACTAATACATTTAGAACCAGAACCAAAACCAGGAAAGTGTGGAAAAAATAAAAGGCCATCTGTCTCAATCAAATGCCTCTTCTGCATCCAATGGCACCTATGCTAAACAAAATGTATATGATATAGACTTACTAAGAACAGTCAAAAATAATCTAGTATTGTCAGAAATATGTCGACCTTTAATGAAACCACATTGTTCTTTCCCAATCAGTTGAGATAAGAAAGCATCTAAGGGGAGAGCAAGAATGTTTGCAAATATTTTATAATCTAAATTAATTAAGAAAATCGGGAGACAATTTTTACATAATGTATGATCCTTGTTATCTTTGGGAAGGAGACATATTCAAGCTTCTTGGAATGAACAACCAGATCATTGATTAGAAATAAAATAGGGAAAAAAGTGGGTGTAATTTTGGTATGAGAAGTTTGGAAAACAGGAATAAAACTCTATAGAGAAACCATTAGGTGCTGGAGCTTTGCCACGTTTCATAAGACAAATAGCATTACAAATATTTTGAATTTGAATATCAGCATCGAATGAGGAAAAATGTACGTTAGGACTGGAAGGAGGAGAGATAGACAATAAATATTTTAGATATTCTTGGTGAGTAGATTAAGATTCCAAGGTATAGGAGGTCTGAAAGAAATTGAGTAAATTCTGAAAGTATATCCTCGGTTTTATGAATAATACTATTGGTAGAGATTAAAGAGAATCAATTTTAGTACGTTCTTTTCTAATCTTAAAATAATTAGCAAGAAGCTTTCCTGCTTTATTCTGACTGCCAAATTATTTGGTACTAGATTTAATGAAATATGAATTAGCAATTTCTGTTAAAAGCTTATGAAATGCAAATTTAGCATTGACTAATTCATCAAGATCAGTTTTAGATTTGGAATTATAAAATACAAAAGGTGAGTGTTTTTAAATAAATGGAAGATAAATTCCGTTTCCAGCCACAAGAGAAATACTAAAATCTATAGAAACAGCTTAAAAAGCATCCCAAATAATTTGGGGGGAAATGCCAGGAGTTTTATTCTCCAGAAAACATATATTGGTAAATTGTTCAAAAGCTTGCATACACATGGGATCTAAAATAAAGGTGCTATTAAATCTCCATCTTCTAGTAGCAGGAGTGAGTGAAAGGAGATCTAAATCCATAGTGACTTGGGCATGATCCAAAATTAATATGGACATATAACTGAGTGTATGAGCTGTTGAGCAAGTGCTTTAGATATAAACAAATAGTCTAATCGAGATTGAGAAAAATGATCAGGGGAAAAGAATTATACTCCGGAAGAGTCGGGTTACATAACCTCCATGTATCAACAAGAGATCTTCGAAATATGGTAGATTCAAACTGAGAATGGACATGTGAAGGAATAAAGTGAGTTTTAGAGCGTCTGTCTATTTACTAATAAATATTCATCATCATAAGTCATTAATTTAGACAACACTTGGGGCCAAAAGGACCTATCTGGATTAGTGGATGCATATAGGTTAACAATGGTTAAGGGGATTTTATCAACAAGTAAGGAAACTGAAACCCATCTACTCTCATCATCCGAATTTAGGGAGATGACTTGTATATCGAGGCGTTTATGACATAAGACAGCAACTCCATTATGTTTTCCTGAACTTGAAGATGCAAAATTATGACCAACCTATTGTCTTTTGAACTCAGTTACTTCTTCATCTGAGATATGACTTTCTTGCAACAAAACAAATATGTACGAAAACCCTTTGACGTTTTATAGGGGTGCCTAAACCCTTAACGTTCCATGAAATGAATCTTAAAGCCATCAACAATACATCATCATCATCATCATTAAACTTAATTTTGGCATGCATGCCTTAAAGGTTTTCACATATACAAGCTCTTAAAAAAAGACAAATGATCATCATAATAGTGCATTTTCATAATTAAGTAATGAGAATTCATAGCTTTGATTTTACAATTATACTAAAAAGTATTAACAATCATCGGAGTTTGGCTATGTCGGTGATGGAGCGTCGTCCCAAATCTAGCATTAGAGGATGAAGTGGAGTGCTCTGGGGCAACATCACTAGACGTCTTAAAAATGTGTGCTCTGATCTAGTGAGCTCCTCTGTCTTGTCGAAGTCCCACAGCTCTGACCTGTACAAGGCAGAACTAACTGCTTTTAAGTCATAGACTTGCAGGGCGGTGGCAACTGGTCTACTGGAGGAGGAGTGATGTTCTTTCCCCAAGACCCCTGTTATTTGCTTGTGTTTCAGGGCCATCTTCATTACATCGGGTTTCCAGGAAATTTTCTCGGATAGCTTTACACCTACGTAGGCAAGGGTGCTTACTTTTTCCAGGGGAGACCCTCCCAAGGTTGGCCTACCCCTGTAGGGTTTGTGGGGGTTAAAGATCATGAATTTAGTTATTGATGTATTTATTTCAAGGTCCGAGTATCACAGAAAAGTTTGAATCGATTCAGCGATAACGGTGCCAGAACGCATCCCAGGCAAATTCCCCTACTGCCTGGAATTCAGTCTTTAAGTAGCCCATGCGAGCTCCACCTTACCAGTGCAACATTATTTTCGTGGAGTCGAACAACCAGATTGAGCATTGCAGTTGGGGTTCCCCATGTCTTTAAGGACTTGCCACAACTTCTCTCTAGGCAGTAGATCGAAAGCTGTCTTTAGATTGATGAAGGCTAATGACAAACTGCCCTAGCCGATGACTACAACTTTCCAGTATAGGAGCAGGATGCGAAAGACCTGATCTATCGTCCCTTTTTTTTCTCTGAAGCCTGCTTGATATGGTGACAAAATAGCATTTTCTTCGGCCCATGTCAGCGTCTTTTGTAAGAGAGCTTGGCTAAATACTTTTTGTAACACATCTCTTATGCTGATAGGCCTGTAGTTACAGGGTTGACCTCTGTCCCCTTTTTTGTATATTAGAACCAACTCTGCCCCCTGCCAGGACCCTGGGACCACAGCACTCCTAGCTATAGCCTTTGAAAGTAGTAGTGTCTAACGAGACCAGCTAGAGATGTCAGATAAAAAAAAATCTCCCGGATTGCCATCAGTCCCTGGAGCTTTTGCCTGGACTATTCGGCCAATTGAGCCCTCGAAATCACCTAGGAACAATAAATCGCTACCCTAAAACTGGGATGAGCAGAGGACATCCCCCGCGGAATGCGTAAAATCAACATCTGGGTAGAGCTTTTTAAAATGATTATACCAAGCTTGAGCTAAGATATGGTTTGGAGGTGGGGGGGCCTGTTATAAGGGGGTTGGCTTTAGGGAGGCTTTTGTTTGTGCGCCCACCGGTCACAGTCATTAGTAGTGGGGTAAGATCTAATTTGGGCAGAGGGAACTCTTCTACGCTTAAGGGGAAACAATGAGGTGAAAGGTGAGTCTGTAGGTTGGCTGGTTGCTCTAAGTGAAGCTTCACTATGAGGGCAGGATCTTTGACTGCTCTCCAGTTATTGCTTCAGTAACCCTGCAAGGCCAGCTATCGTGGACCTCAGAACCCCAACTTCTGCTCTAGGTCACTGATGAGCCAGTAGATGCTCAGGTCGCAATGATGGGGATCTAGTGCTATTTCACGTGTCTCCTTTGATATTGTTGGAATATTATCATCCTTAGAAGCATTATTCAAAACAAGAAGGGGATTAAATATGTTACTACAGTGAATCACTGGGTCGGACTGACTCTGTGGGCATATATCAAATGATGGTAAAGGGACTCTCTCAGTGTGAATTTCAACTTCGTGGTCACATGGGGTACGATTCTTGCCACTGACTCTTCTAAACATTTTAGGGAAGTGTTGCTAGAACTAGTGCTGTTAGAAGTTGTCTGCCTACCCAGGGCGCGTGGGGAAGTCCAAAATACCTTCACATTTGACTAGCAAACTGTCAAAACTGTGTAGCGCACAGTTGCTTCTAGCATGTTTGGCCATTTTTGTAGCTTTTTTCCCCTTCCCTGCTACCCCGCCTCCCACACCCTCTGCTGCTTTTCTTTTCCCCCTTAAAAGAAAGAATTTGCACAGGCTCTGCTGGGTATAATGAGTCAATATGACTGGGAAGACTAGTCCTGTCTACCGATTCTCAATATAGAGTTCTGTGAAAAATAAAACTGTACCTTGCGGTTCTGTGTTGAAGATCTTAGGGAGGAGGCACAGCCCAGTCTCTATCGGACTCTGGCGGACTCAGACGGGCCAGTCCGTGGCCAGGGCTTTGCCCGGGTGCTTCGTGCACCCCGCAATGCGGGAGCGCTCAGATTTCTTTACGGTGTATCGGGAGGGCAGCCCCGCCCCTGTTTACTTGGTAGCATGCTTTGCAAGCTGGGGGACCAAGTCCCACTCCAGCAAAGCAGCAACAGGCAGCAGCGGGAGAAACAACAGGTCAGTGGGGCGTCCAGGGGCCAAAGGAAGTGCCCCACGTTGCAGGATTGCTCAGGTGCCTTTACGGCGTATCAGGAGGGCGGCCCTATCTCCTTTGCTTGGTAGCATGCTCAACGTGCTGAGGGACCGTGTCCTACCCCAGTAAATCAGCAACAGGCAGCAATGGGACAAACAACAGGTCAGTGCGGCCTCCGTTGGCCAAAGGAAGTGTCTACAATACCTTAATAGATTCAACATGGTAAAACAGGTGAGAATAACTATTAACATGTAAAGACAACATAAGAATAATAAGATGTAACTATAAAACTGTAATAGCATAAAAACATAGATAGCATACGAGAGAGAAAATAGAAGTGCAGAAAAAGTGGAAGAGAAAATAAAATTAATAGGAGAAAAGAATGGACGAAAAAGGATGGAGAAAAGATGTAAATTAAATGAAAAAATAAATACATTTGATGAGAGGTCTGGGAAAAAATAAAACAAGAAAAAAAAGGTGAGAATACAAAAAAGACTAAGGAAGAAAAAGACAAAAAACATATACAAAAAAGAAGTAGAAAAGTTGACACACCAAAAAACACAAAAGTCGAGGGTGGTGAGGCCTCATAAGGGATTGACACAACCAACCGGAGACTGCAGGGCAGAAACGGGAGGGAGGAAGCACACCATCCAGACGGACGAGGAGTCGCATTTAATTATGGAAAACAGCACCTGACAAAAAAAATAGATAGCATATGAGAAAGAAAATGGAAGTGCAGAAAAAGAAGAAGAGAAAAGAAAATTAATAGGAGAAAAGAATGGACAAAAAAGGATAGAGAAAGGATGTAAATTAAATGAAAAAATAAATACATTTGATATGAGAGGACTGGGAAAAAATAAAACAAGAAAAAAAAGTTGAGAATACAAAAAAGACTAAGGAAGAAAAAGACAAAAACCATATACAAAAAAGAAGTAGAAAAGTTGACACACCAAAAAACACAAAAGTCGGGGGTGGTGAGGCCACATAAGGGATTGACACAATGAACTGGAGACTGCAGGACAGAAACGGGAGGGAGGAAGCACACCATCCAGACGGACGAGGAGTCACACTGAATTATGAAAAACAGCACCTGACAAAAGGAACCACATGTTACTTAAAATGCAACACAACACAGCACAGTACACATTACAAACAACAAGAAATTAACTTAAAACTGTCCACAAAATGTTGGAGAAGAGTAGGGTCCTCATAAGTTGTAGTTTTATTTTTATAAGTAAGCTTGAAAAGGCAAGGATATATAAGACCAAATCTGGCATTAATACTATGAAGCACAGGTCTCATGTCCAAAAACTTCTTCCTTCTATCTGCCTTTGCTTTAGAGTAATTCTGGGAAAAGAAAACAGTGGAACGTTGTAAAGAAATTCTTCCTTTGCATTTGAATGCCTGCAATACTTTCAACAAATCTGTGTATTAAAAAAAATGCATGATAACACCTCATGGCATATTAGATGAAGACACAGTTTGTGGACTATGACCTAAACAGTGAGCTCTTTGAATATTTAATGCTGGAGTATCAGGAAGACCAAGATTCTTTAGACAAAAAGATTCTTTAGAAGAAGAAAGGTGATAGGATTAGAGCCTTCGAGTGCCTCTGCCATCCATAAATATGAAGGTTATTGCACCTGTTGCACTTTTCAAGATTCTCAATCTGCTTCTGAAGCTGTGAGATTTGCAGTTGCATAGAGGAAGCTTGAATCACAACTTATTGAAAAAAGTCCACTATCATCACTATTTCAACTACTTCACTCTCCACAGTAAACCATTTATCATCCAAATTTTAGAAGTATATTGGTTTCCTCCATGTATGGTTTAAGCGCTTGTATTTCCTCAATAATTAGTTCCATGGATATTGGTGGAGGAGATACAGCTGGTGAAGGAGGGTCTTTTTTAACCCGTTTTCCTTATAAAAGTATTAAATTAACAAGTAATTTAGTTGTTATTTTAGTAGTAGGAAGTTGAATACTTATGAAAGTTGTGTTTATTGGAAGAGGCACCACAACTTGCTCTGACTTTGCCATAGTCTCTGGAAGAACAGTCAAAGGATTATATTCCAACACAGACGGAGGAGTAGAAGAGATATTAAGAGCACGACGGACAGGTTTTGTCCTCCCCATACAGAAAATAGCCAAAGAAATAGCAAGTTCCATATACTGGAGAGATGTGCCTTGAAAAATGATAACATAGAGAAAATAATATACCTTCGCCTCTTCAATAAAATTATGTTTAGAGGAAAATGATTGGAAGCAACACAGATGCGGTAAAAATTAAGGCAGTAGGACAGGAACAGAAGTCATACCAGGAATACCTTTGAGGAGAAAACTAAATGCAAGAATCCACTAAATGAAAATTTCTGTCAGTCATACCTAATGACAGGCTTCCAGCATGAAGAAAACATAGAGAACACTGTTGCGAGCAAAGACGCTGACAAAATGTGTGAAAAAACACCTCTACCGCTTAGTAGAGGGAAATCATTGCCGCAGTGAAAAACAAAATGACGAGTGCGAGCCCTGTGAGAGAAAGCGCTGGCCAGATAAAAAAGAAAATACTGTTATCCGCTGGTGAAGAGACAGATTTCAGCGGCCGCAAACAGAAGTGGATGACTTCATGGCCGCAACAGAATACTGGAGGTAGGAAGTTATATAATGACATAGACTGGTGGTGTAACCTCATGAGACCTTTTCCGTTTTTTTTAAGCTATTTGAGTAAAACATAGGGGGGGTACAATAGAAGTGGTGGAGTGAGGTGTTAGCCGTCATGGCTTAACGCCTGACTCCACCACTTCTGAAACACAAGGTTACACCATATTAACAAAGATATTGTGCAGCCTACACTTAGCAGTGTAGCGCCAACCCAGGCACAGTTGCGCCATAGTGCCAGGGTGTCTGTGTGCAGGGGAGGATTGTTTATGTGTAGGAAGGTGTCCCTTCCTGCACAGAAACAATCGGAAATGCCATTTTGTCACTTTCATGTGTGCTGCTTAATGTAGCACACATGAAAGTCACAAAATGGCATTTTGTTTTTAAGATGGTTTACAATCTTGCTTTGAGACACCTAATCCTTTAGTTCCACGGTGTCTAGGTGCAACACTGGGCAGCACATTGGTCCGAAGCCCCAGCTAATAAGTTGCCAGAAGAAAAATAGCAAAATATGTTGACTCAGAAGCCCTCCTATAGGAACTACCTTTAACGAATGAAGCAGGAAATAGCGTTGATGTATACCGACGACATTGCTCAAGTGGTAAGTGCATTGGGTAGAATAATGAAGCATCAACCTTCCACTCCCACCTTCTTTCCCTATTTTATGACGTTCTCATCTACATGCATGAACCATTCTGGATTCCATTCTCAACATTCCATTTATTTGCCACTTTCACAAAACCGCACACCTTCCTCCCTTACAGTACACATGCACAAACATGGATGCAAACTATATTGAAAACTACAAAAGCTACTGGCCTAAAACAAAATCATCAAATATTGTAGGTACCTTATGTATGATTTTTAGACCTTAGGGTGGTCTTCCCCAAACATTTTGCCTTCACCCCTCCTGTGTTTTGCTTATCTTGTTTTTGCTGGTCTTAGGACTTTACCAATGCTAACCAGTGCTAAAGTGTTTGTGCTCTCTCACTAAAATGTGGTTGAATTGGCTTCTACACAATTGTCACATTTAATTTGCTTGTAAGTCCTTAGTAAATTGGAACTGAATGTATCCAGGGCCTGTAAATTAAATGCTACTAGTGGACCAGCGCAAAAAGAACAATTGATGGACAGAATGTTGAACAATTTCAAACATTCACCCCAGTGCAGAGATCTTGGTCTACATTCATTGTTTTTTTGCTCCCCATGCCATTCCAGTTTAAACCTAGCCATATGCAAATCAGTCTTGACCCTGTTCCTAATGGAAACAGTCCAGCCTGAATGGCCAGGCCAGATCCTTCCTGGACTGGAAACAAGCATCCTAGGACAAATTTCAGGGTTTCACCCCTCATAAGCCAGGCTAGCTTGACTCCAGTGGCATGGAGAGCAAGGGACCCACGTCTGGGCATACCCGTTCCACTCGGGAACAAAAATGCAAAAAGAACTATTGATGGAAGCAAAGTTGAACAATGTCAAACATTCACCCCAGTACAGAGATCTGAGTCTAAATCCATTTTTTCCCCCTATGCCATTCCAGTTTAAACCCAGCCACATACAAATCAGTCTTGACCCTGTTCACAGTGGGAAAAGTCCCACCCGATTTGCCAAGCATTACCCCTCATCAGCCAGACTAGCTTGAATCCAGTGATGCAGCGAGCACGAGACCCACGTCTGGGCATACCCTTTCCACTTAGGGCGACAAGAACAAAAGGAAAAAATGATGGATGGATGGAATGCTGAACAAATCAAACATTTTGCTCACCACGCAACCACAGTTTTGATCCAGCCATATGCAAATCAGTCCCGACCCTGTGCCTCATGGGAACAGTCCAACCCAAACTGCCAAGCCAGGTCCTCCCTGGCTGGACCAGGTGAAATCCCTAAACCGTTCCTAGGATGCTTGTTTCCAGTCCAGGAAGGACCTGGCTTGGCAGTTCGGGCTGAACTGTTCCCCTGAGGAACAGGATCAAGACTGATTTGCATATGGCTGGATCCAAACTGAGGTGGCATGGTGAGCGAAATAACGATATATTAAACCCAGATCTTTGTGACTGGGGGTGAATGTTTCCATTGTTCAGCATTCCGTACATCATTTGTTCCTTTTACTAGTGGACCAGCAGCACTTATTGTGCCAGCCACTTAGGTAGCTCTTTAAACAAGTCTCAAACCTGCCATTGCAGCCTGTGTGTGCAGTTTTAAACTGTCATTTCACCCTGGAAAAATACACCTCTGCCATGCCCAAACCTTCCTTTTTAATATATATAAGTCAGCCTGAAGGTATGCCCTGAACAGCCCAGTGCAGCATTCCCAGCCTCAGCACGAAACTCGTGAGCTTGTGATCCAGGTTGAGCTCCCCCTTTTTTTACCCTTTCTTTTTCCCAAGTTAGCATATTCACTTTCTGGTGTAGGTTTGCTGTGCATTTTTTTCCTGGTGGCAGAGTGGGAACCATTGTCCTTATCAAGCAGTTGACAAAACTGTCTACAAAATAACTGCTTGTTAAAATCAACCAGACTGGGCCGGAATCCTAGTAATTGTGGCAGGCGCACCTGTTAATACTTATTACAACTAAATTGCTTTTGGCCAATACGGACACTCAATAACTGGGAGCAGCTGAAGGTATTCTTGTCAATTGCTGCCACATGGAATAACTGTCAGAGTTAATTGCTCAGCTCATATGGAACGTTCTATGACCCTAGCAGGTGCACCTATCAATCAAAACTCACATAGAGTAATTGCTAGAATTAACAAGTGCGGGGCATTATTATCCTTCCAACAATTTTGATTGTTTCCCCCCCCCATGTGCACTAAAACCACATGGCCAGCTTCTATTTATAGGCCGCTCTTAGCCTGGTTTCCCGCTTGGTCTCTTTGCTCGTCGCTTACTTGTATCCCGCAACCGGCCCCTTCTTCAGTTCCTGTTCACATCCAAATGTTGTTCCGGCTCTTCCAGCTCTCCGCCGTGGACTGCAGCTGTTCCCTGACCTTGACCTAGCCAGACAACCCCTCCAGCTTCGAATTCTCTGAAAAAAAGAAAGAAATGACTAAAGAAAAAAGCTGACTTCAGGTATTTGCTAAACTTTACTTTTGACTTCAACGCTCCTAACTCAGTTGCAATTAAATGCCAAGAAATAAAACAGTTCTTTGATTTTAAAAAGTGCTCTACAGATTTCATATCCGGCAGGGCTCTGTCAGAAATAAATTGTTTTCTCTAGAAAATTATTGCGCTTTTAAGAGGACAAATTGGCCTGACCCAAGAACTACAATGAGGAAATTTGTTCACCTCACTGTGTAACAAGCCAGCAGGTGACAAGAGATCCTTGTGCTACATTAGAAGCACTGCATGACCATTGTGATGGCTCTGTCCATGCGAGTCATCAAGAATCTGGTCTCTAGCCCCGAGTGACTCAAGTCCTCTGAATCGGGAAGACAGAGCCCTGTAGATGTCTCTCTAGGGTATGAATCACAGCATACAAATAAGCATTGATAATGTTGTGATAATGTATTGTGAATTAAAACACTGACCTTGTACTTCACATATACTCCTCTGACTGAGCCATCATACGAGATCAGTGACTGGCCCTTTTGAGTAGCTGTCACTGAGGAGCGCCAAAGCATCTTGTTGTCTTTCTCAATCCCAACCCCCTTTCCTTGTGTGGCCTGTTGCCAGTGCAGTGTCTTATTCTGCACATGAGCATAGACCCTAGGAGGACCATGCGTCGACTCATGGGAAACTCCTGGGATTCAGGTGAATGGTTTCTAACACCCAGAGAGTAGGGTGCAGTGTATTTAAAAAGCAGGATGTATTTTTAAGTTTTAAATGTCCTGGTAGTGAAAAACTCTTACATTCATTTTTCACTACTGCAAGGCCTACCTCTCCCATAGGATAACACCGGAGTTACCTTATTACATTTAATAAGCTGTAACTTCCAAATGGGAACAGGTAACCAGTTCATGTTTGGTGTCTATGGAATTGAAATGAAAAATCCTCTCTTATGGCAAAGTTAGATTTTGGTTCCAATTTTGAAAATGCCACTTAAGTTGACATTTTCCAGCCTTAGCCACTCAGTGCCTGCAGCATGTCTCTGGGTAGCATGACCGGGTATAGTTGACAGTTGGGCTTTGTGTATTTCTCCTGGACTGCCACACACAATAGAGGGTCTAGGTGTGCCTGGGGAGGAAATCAGTAGCAGGAGGGGTAGGCAGAGCTGGGCACTGCCCTACTTACACTTCAATAGTCTGTGTCCTGCCTTCACACAAAGGGATGCATACCCCCTGTAGTTAGTCTGGAGCCAGGACAAGGAATGTAGGAAATGTGTGTACTTCAAAGAGAAATGTCTAGAATCTACTCCCATTTCAAAGGAGGCACTTGGTATAAATACTGGAACTCAGACACCAACTCTTCAGAACCCTTCTGGACCTGTGAAGACTTTGCCAGGAAGAAGAACTGTTGTTCTGCTTAATGGACTGCCAATCTGCTGGACTGCTGCCCTGCTCGACCACTGCCTTGTTGGATTGTTGCCTTGCTGATCTGCTACCCTGCTGCCCTTCTGCTGAGTCAGAAGGATCTGGACCTGAACCCAGGACTACCGGAGTGACTCCAAAGGCTACTCTGTGTTTCTTCTGTTCATAGCCACAGGGACATAGCATGCTCCCAAATACCTGAGCCAGCACCCGGATCCAGCTGGAGCAAGCTCCTGACCCCCAGCTGGTGCCCTTCATGTCCTGGACCCTTGGTGAGGCCTCAGTGATGCTGAATTGAAGTTTTTGGGCTCTTCGTGACCACGAGCAGGCCTGTTGGTGCCAAAACCTTATAGCTCGCACTGCCCACCAACTCGAAGTTCTGCTAACACGACCCTTCGTGCTATAGCATCTACCACTTACAGGAAGCGCCACCATAAAGCTCCGTTCCGACTGCTCACAACGATAACAGGATCTCCACTGTACAGCGATGACCGCCTGCAATACTTCCCTGCTCCTCACAACACCCTCAACCGCAAACAGGACTCTTTGCACTGTACTGAGAAGATATCTGGTCCCTGTGTCCAACCCACGCACACCTCTCCACACCTCTCCACCCACACAGGTGGAGAGGTGTGGCTCACTGGTTAGAGGTGGCAGATCCGTATGCAGAGAATCGGCCAGGGACCAGGGTTCGATTCCCGACGCGGCAGGGTTGTGGACCAGGGTCAAAACGGACTCGATAATTCTCGCCTCGGTACCTACTCTAACCAGGAACACACTCGGCAACTCTGGGCATTAAGCTTGCCTCATCTCTACAACGGCCCCCCACAGACGCCAGGGATGCCTGGTTTCACCTTGGAGATACCCAGAAAGGGACCATCTCACAGGGATAGCCAGGATGGGTTCCCCAGCGGTCTATAGCGCCGGGACACTTCTAAGTAGCTGTGCGCTGTATAAATGAAAATAACATAACATAACAATAACATTTGTGGAGCACACATTCACCTGGGAGGTTATGCTGGTGCTGAGCAGGTGTGAGTCTAGCCACACCCAGAGCCTAGTGGGACCACTCGAAAACTCAGGTCTTCAGCTTCTTGAAGAAGTGAAGAGGAGGTCCTTATGTGTAGCAGCAGGTCATTCCACGCCTTAGGAGCAATTTAGAAGAAGGTTTGACCACCAGATCTGTTTTTCTTATGTGTGAGATTTGTGCACTTAGGAGTGCAAATGAGCAAAAATGTCTGCAAGGTTTGTGAAAGCAGATGCGATTGTTAAGGTATGCTGGGCCAGTGTTATTTATTTCCTTGAAAGTCTGGTCGAGGAGCTTGAATTGAGCTTTTTTGTGAATGAGGAGCCAGTATAGCTCCTTCAGGTGTGGTGTGAGGTGAGTGCTGCATGGTAGGTTGAGAGTAATTCTGGCTGCCGAGCTCTGAATTCTCTGCAGCCTTCTATTGAGTTTATTTTGTTAATCCTGGCCAAGAGGGTATTCCTGAAGTCTAGCTTGCTTGTGACCAAGGCGTGCATACTAGTTTTCTGTGTGCTGGTTGAGTCATTTAAAAATCTTCCTCAGCATCGTCAGGGTGTGGAAGCAAGTGATGGTGATGGCATTGACTTGGATGGTCATGTCGGGTTTGCTGTCAATAATGATCCCAAGGTTCTTAGTGTGGGTAGTGGGGGTTGGTGTCGGTTCTAGCTCTATTTAACACCAGGTGCAATCCCACGATGATGTGCTCTTCCCAAAGATCACAATTTTAGTCTTGTCAATGTTTAGCTTCAGACATTTGGGGGCATATTTATCATTCTTTCACACAGTGCAACACAACGCAGCAAGCTACCTTGCAGCACTGAAGTCCATGAAAGGGAAAGTGCAGGAATGCACCATATTTACCATTACATGGCTAATTTTTGTCCTTTCCTAGTGCTCATGCACTTTTGGCTGCCTAGCACCAATGCAGGCCCCCTTACGTAATGGTGCATGGGTTCTTGCATTGTAGGCAGGTTTGTTGTTGTGCAAGCAGGGACACCTTTGTGTACAAAGGCATTTTCCTCTTTATAGAGAGAAAAGAAAGAGAGGAGAAATAAAGATATAAAGGTCTTCAGCTTCTTGAAGAAGTGAAGAGGAGGTCCTTATGTGTAGCAGCAGGTCATTCCACGCCTTAGGAGCAATTTAGAAGAAGGTTTGACCACCAGATCTGTTTTTCTTATGTGTGAGATTTGTGCACTTAGGAGTGCAAATGAGCAAAAATGTCTGCAAGGTTTGTGAAAGCAGATGCGATTGTTAAGGTATGCTGGGCCAGTGTTATTTATTTCCTTGAAAGTCTGGTCGAGGAGCTTGAATTGAGCTTTTTTGTGAATGAGGAGCCAGTATAGCTCCTTCAGGTGTGGTGTGAGGTGAGTGCTGCATGGTAGGTTGAGAGTAATTCTGGCTGCCGAGCTCTGAATTCTCTGCAGCCTTCTATTGAGTTTATTTTGTTAATCCTGGCCAAGAGGGTATTCCTGAAGTCTAGCTTGCTTGTGACCAAGGCGTGCATACTAGTTTTCTGTGTGCTGGTTGAGTCATTTAAAAATCTTCCTCAGCATCGTCAGGGTGTGGAAGCAAGTGATGGTGATGGCATTGACTTGGATGGTCATGTCGGGTTTGCTGTCAATAATGATCCCAAGGTTCTTAGTGTGGGTAGTGGGGGTTGGTGTCGGTTCTAGCTCTATTTAACACCAGGTGCAATCCCACGATGATGTGCTCTTCCCAAAGATCACAATTTTAGTCTTGTCAATGTTTAGCTTCAGACATTTGGGGGCATATTTATCATTCTTTCACACAGTGCAACACAACGCAGCAAGCTACCTTGCAGCACTGAAGTCCATGAAAGGGAAAGTGCAGGAATGCACCATATTTACCATTACATGGCTAATTTTTGTTCTTTCCTAGTGCTCATGCACTTTTGGCTGCCTAGCACCAATGCAGGCCCCCTTACGTAATGGTGCATGGGTTCTTGCATTGTAGGCAGGTTTGTTGTTGTGCAAGCAGGGACACCTTTGTGTACAAAGGCATTTTCCTCTTTATAGAGAGAAAAGAAAGAGAGGAGAAATAAAGATATTTCTCCTTGTTACACCCCACCTGTGGAAGTGGAACATCTTGACACATTCCAGGTCTACCACTAATTGTAAATCTGTGCCCAAATCCATGGGTGGATGCCAGGGAACACTTCCCTGCCGCATCCTGGCTACAGAGTAAGGAAAGGCAGTGATTTGTGCTGCCTTGCATTATTCTAGATTTATCAAGCCATGCAGAGCCATGCAAGGTGGCTTTGCTTGGACTTCACAAATCTCATGTAGCCTTTGCGTTGCCCTTGTGTGGCGCAAGGGCAATGCAAAACATTGGTGAATCTGTCTCGGTCGTCATCCAGTGGGCAATTTCAGTCATACAGTCATCAAGCTCGATCTTGGTACTGGCAGCTTGTCTATGAGGGAGAGAATGAGTTGTGTGTCATCTGCATAGAAGAGGACGTTGATGTGAGAGCTGATGATACTGGCATCATGTGTGCATTGAGGAGTGCACATCCTTCATCTCATAGGGAACCTAAAGTCTGAGCATTCCTCAAATGATCCACCAGACAAGTCAGAGATGCAAATGACCCATCTGTTCATTCACCCTGGCTCTCTGTCTGATCACCCCACAGCACTGTTGGTGATAACACCTGCTCAACTTGATCCATACTTACTCTTCCATTATTGCACACAAAAACACCTCTGTCCTCTAATTTCACTCTATGATCTATCACATCTCCTTCCTTTTTATAAAAATCACATCAAACAGCTATTCTGCAAAAAGAAATCACACCTTTGACACTGGCTTACACAACTGCAGCAATTCATGAGGCATCCTACCTGTTAAAGAATTAGGAGTCATTCTATATTTTGACAAAGTAGCCTGCAAATATTTCCTCCAACAGAACCCAGATTAATTGTCCATTGGATTGATTTCTTTACTACTTTGATGAAACCCTCCACTTGGCCATTTGTCTCTTGGTGATGCAATGCCACCCCTGAATATTTCACACAACATTTCCTCTAAAACTCCTACATATTTCCTCACTGCAAAACAAGTCTTCCAAAAAAACAATTTCAATTATCAGTGGTCATACTGGAAATCATGCACAAATGCAGCCATTTAGATTAATAACCAATAAGAACAATGGTATATGACGGTCTTTGAAGAAGCATGCCCGGCAGCTAGAGCCGCCACATTAAAATTCTTTGCAGATTTGTCATTCCTGCAACACATACCACAACTGTGTACCCATCAGTCAATACACTATCCATACCTGGGCATTAAAAGCAGTCCCTGGCCTTTCTGTTTGAGCTGGAAATGTAATTTTAATGGTGGAACAATCTTGTCACCTCGCATGGGATGATAATCTATTTACATAACATTATATCACCCATGACCTTCCAGCAAATAGCACAATTGCCCTAAACATCCTTTCCCTTAGGCCATCCTCTACATAAATCCTCCTTAAGTTTTTTTTAAGAACGCAACCTTGCGATTTCTGCCTTTCACTTTTTTTATAAGATCACCTCATCATTAAGCTCTCCAGCACTGTCCAAATCATAATTTTATGTGAAGGCAACGGCACACTCTCCATCTTCATCCTATTCCTCTCCAACCACTGGTAACGTGGACAATCCATCAGCCAAAATATTCTGTTTCACTGAGATGTACTGGACTTCACAATGGAGTGCCTATAATTTCAAAGTCGATCTAGCCAAACTCATATTTATCTTTGTATCTTTTCCTGGAGCCAACATATTTACAAGGGGTTTGTAAACAGTTTGTGATGTGAATGTAGTTCTAGCACACAAAATATGGGATGAATAGGACACTAACCATTCTTTACTGACTTGCATCTGTACCAACACAGGTCACAACGGTTCACTGACAGAATATCAATGTAAAAAATACAGAAGTAAAAAATATTGATGAAAAAATATAGAATGCAAAAATATCTACTCCCTATACTTAAACATGTAAGTACAAAAATATGGTAAAAAATATTGATGTAACAAATATAGATGTACAAAATATTGATTTAAATATATATATATATATATATATATATATATATATATATATATATATATATATATATATATATATACACACACACATATATATAAAAAATAAAATAATAAATATGTATATGTTAAATGTTAAAATTATTTTTTTTAAAGTAGATTTACTATAAATTAAAAAAAAATTAACAAATAAACTTAATAAAAAAAGTTAAACACATACATAATAATTAATATATATTTACTTTCAAACAATTAATAAACTGTTAATTTTAATTTATTTTTATAATTTTAAAATTATATACCAATTTACAAAAATATATGTATGTACTAATAATATAAAATCTAATTTAAAAAAACATTCTATTATAAATAAAAACATTAAACTATTTAATAATCTTCAAACTTAGATTTCCCACTCCAGTGAGTGCAACAGTAGGGAAAGTGTTGGATAGCGAAGGGTTAAGAATTACTATTCCCTCTCCAGTGAGTGCAACAGTAGGGAAAGTGTTGGATAGTGGAGAGGGAAAAATTACCATTCCCACTCCAGTGAGTGCAACAGTAGGGAAAGTGTTGGATAGCAAAGGGGTAAAAATGACTATTCCCAAACCAGTCAGTGCAACAGTAGGGAAAGTGTTGGATAGCAGAGGGGTAAAATTTACTATCCCCACTCCAGTGAGTGTAACAGTAGGAAAAGTGTTGGATAGTGGCGGGATTAAATGTACTACTCCCACTCCAATCAGTATAACAGTAAGGAAAGTGTTGGATAGCGGAGCGGTAAAAATGACTATTCCCACTCCAGTAAGTGCTGAGGGGTAAAAATTAATATTACCACTCCAATGAGAGCAACAGTAAGGAAAGTGTTGGATGATGGAGGGGCAAACATTAGTATTCCCACTCCAGTGAGTGTGACAGTAGGGATAGTGTTGGATAGCTGAGGGGTAAACATTACTATTCCCACTTTAAAAATGGTAACAGTTGGGAAAGTGTTGGATAGCGGAGGGGTAAAATTTACTATTCCCACTCCAGTGAGAGCAACAGTAAAGAAAGTGTTGGATAGTGGAGAGGTAAAAATTACTATTCCCACTCCAGTGAGTGTAACAGTAGGGAAAGTGTTGGATAGTGGAGGGGTAAAAATTACTATTCCTACTCCAGTGAGTGGAACAGTAGGGAAAGAGTTGAATAGCGGAGGGGTAAAAATTACTTTCCCACTCCAGTGAGTGCAAAAGTAGGGAATGTGTTGGAAAGAGGAGAGGTAAAAAAAATTACTATTCCCAGTCCAGTGAGTGTAACAGTAGGGAAAGTGTTGGATAGTGGAGGGGTAAAAATTACTATTCTCACTCCAGTGAGTCCAACTGTAGTGAAATTATTGGATAGCAAAGGGGTAAAAATTACTATTCCCACACCAGTCAGTGCAACAGTAGGGAAATTGTTGGACAGTGGAGAGGTAAAAATACTAAGCATGGGCAAAGCACTACGCTACGCTCGCTTAGTTTGCGAAGTTTGCGCTACTTCGCACTACGCGAATTACACGTAGCACAGTGCAAACACACGTAGCTTAGTGCAGCGGTCATTTTTTGCTTGTTCGCGGTCCTCAACCTCAAGTTGGCGACCGCGAGCAAGCAAAATGACATCCTGGCGAGACTTTTTCCTCGTTCGCGATCAGCAACATCAAGGGGCCGATTCCGATCCTGTATTTTTTTTTCCCGTACGAGTCGTATCTGTATTTTTTTCCATACGAATCGTACAAGTCACGTCCGACCCGTGAAGTACGATTTGTACGGGGAAAAGTACATACGGATCGGCCCGTGAAGTACGAATCGTAGCGGGAAAAGTTGTACGAGACGTACCCGGACACTTTTCCGTACGAATCATAAAACTACAGTCCGAGCGTACAAGTACGATCCGGACCGGCTTTCCGATTTACGAATCGTACGGAAAACGTCCCGTACACTGGGAATGACTTTACCCGCTACGAAGCGAAGTTTGTACGACTCGTATCCCGGGAAAAGTAGTTCCCGGGGTGCGAGTCGTACAGGCATACACCCCCGTGCGTGATGTATGTATGGTGTGTACCCCCAGCGCATATGTACACACCGTACCCCCAGCGCGTATGTACGCACCATACCCCCGGGCTGGGGGTACGATGCGTACATACACGCTGGGGGTACGGTGTGTACATAGGCGCTGGGGGTACGGTGCGTACATACGCGCTGGGGGTACGGTGCATACATATGCGCTGGGGGTACGCACCGTACATACATAATGCACGGGGGTGTATGCATGTATGACTCATACCCCCGTGGACTCAGCTTTTACGCCTGCTATTGGCTTCCGTAAAAAAAGAGCCGCACGGAGTGACATAGGGACGATTCGTACTTGCTGGGCCGTAAAAAGCTGCTTGCATACGTACGGAAGTCGCGTACATGCTGTTCTGGATCAGATTCGTAGGTATTTTTTACCCGTACGGTCTTTTGTACGATTCGTACGGAAATAGGCTTTCTGTACGAATCGTACTTCCTAGGTTGTACGGACAGTTTACCAGGTACGAGTCATACGGAGAAAACGCTCCGTACGACGATTCGTACGGCCCTTTTCCAGGATTGGAATCGGCCCCCAAGTTGGCAATCGCGAGGGAGGTCAGGTTTCTCATTGCGAGTGGTCGCATATGCTCGCGACCGCTCGCGATGAGAAACTACCAGTCCTCGTTGAGAAAGCTGCAGTTCGAGTAAAAATCTACTCGAGCATCAGAAAACTACAGCTCGCACTGTGCAAGATGCCGTTTTCAATGATTGCACAGTGCCGGATGCTTGTCCGCACTGTGCAATCATTGAAAACGGCATCTTGTACAGTGGGAACAGGGTACTACGCTGTTCCTGAAGTGCTACGCATAGCTCGCATAGTGCGAAGTGCACCTTGCGTAGCTAAGCGTAGCGCTACTTCGCGAACTACGCCCAGAGTTAAAAAATACTATTCCCACTCCAGTGAGTGTAACAGTAGGGAAAGAGTTGGATAGTGGAGGGGTAAAAATTACTATTCCCACTCCAGTGAGTGGAACAGTAGGGAAAGAGTTGAATAGTGGAGGGGTAAAAATTACTATTCCCACTCCAGTGAGTACAACAGTAGGGAAAATGTTGGATAGCGGCGGGGTAAAAATTACTATTCCCACATCAGTCAGAGCAACAGTAGGGCACATGTTGAATAGCGGAGGGGTAAAAATTACTATTCCCACTCCAATAATTGTAACAGTAGGGAAAGTGTTGGATAGCGGAGGGGTAAAACTCTTTCCCTACTGTTCCACTCACTGGAGTGGGAATAGTAATTTTTACCCCTCTACTATCCAACTCTTTCCCTACTGTTACACTCACTGGAGTGGGAATAGTATTTTTTAACCCTGGGCGTAGTTCGCGAAGTAGCGCTACGCTTAGCTACGCAAGGTGCACTTCGCACTACGCGAGCTACGTGCAAGATGCCGTTTTCAATGATTGCACAGTGCGGACAAGCATCCAGCACTGTGCAATCATTGAAAACGTCATCTTGCACAGTGCAAGCTGTAGGTTTCTGCTGCTCGAGTAGATTTTTACATGAGCGGCAGCATTCTCAACGCGGACTGGTAGTTTCTCATCGTGAGCGGTCGCGAGCATACGCGACCACTCGCAATGAGAAACCTGACCTCCCCTCGTTGAGAATCTCGCCGGGAAGTTTATTTTCCACACTTGCGATCGCCACCTTGATGTTGCTGATCGCGAACGAGGAAAAAGTCTGCCGGTATGTCATTTTGCTTGCTCGCGGTCGCCAACTTCCCGTTGAGGACCTCGAGCAAGCAAAAAATGACCGCTGCACTACGCTACGCGTGTTTGCACTGTGCTACGTGCAATTTGCGTAGTAGTGCAAACTTCGCAAACTACACGAGCGTAGCGTAGTGCTTTGCCCAGGCTTAATCCTCAAGGACATGCAACATGAGCCGGTCGCCCACCATGCCCGCATAGAGGCCAAGTGGGATGACATCACTGCGGTGCATCGGGACATACTACAATGCCTCGGCCAGATCAACACCAACCTGTCCACACCCCCCTGTGTGCCCACAACATCAGTTGCAACACCATCTGCCAGTGCCACAGGGAGGGAGGAGGACTCTGGCGGAGAGACCCCTGCACCGCAGAGGCCTGCACATAAGGATCCCCCCCCCCGGAAGAAGAGGAGTCGTCCAAAGAAGAACATGTGAGAGGCAGATGTTCCAGCACATCCCCCAGGGCCTCCAAACCTGTTATGGACAATGTTCTTTGTGCGCAACCCGTACACCTTGTCCAATCGCACACAACTCGCCCACATGACATGGAGGGTTCATGTTGGGCCTATGTATCAGATGACTGTGGACTTTACTCTGGACATTTCATCTACCAGCACTTTCAACTCCAATGTGCACTTTGTATTCCCAAACCACTGTTCAGCACCCACCATCCTGTGCACTTCCCTCACACATGTTTGTAAATAAACTCACCAGTACACCATACTTGCCTCTGTTGTGATTCCAACTTGTCATGTTCAGGGAGATGTCGATCTGCTACACAACACAGTGCATGCCAAATACTGCAACAATGTGACCAACATTTGGCATACACAGACACAACACCAAGCCCAGTCAGTGGTAACAAGTCCACAGGTGAGGTAATCAGATGTCACTCAGATGTGGGAAGACAGACAACGCACATAACAATGCGTAGCACAGGTTCATTACACATCAGCAATACGTTTATTCCAAACTAGTTGCACGGTAATTCTACGTAACAGTGGACACACGCTCACAATGTGTTGGAGAATGGAAGTCCAGGGATGTGGGGTACATCAGTTGATGGGAATTGTCAACTTCCACACTGGTGTTGGCTTCTGGGTGTTGGGGGTCAGTGTTGACCACACAACAGGCAAAGTACCCAGGGAAGGACAGACAAGATACAGTCAAAAGCACAGAAGAACAGGAGAGAAATGCAATACACATGCACAAAACATGTTGCAAAATACCAACACAAACACTAGTTAGCAGTACTACCCTATTGTGGAGTACACACCAGTTGAATGGACACATCACAGCACACATCTAGTCAAGTGGCACACAGACAAACTCAGACAGCAACAGAGCTGGCTCAACACATTCCAGGCTACCTCCACACATTCACATAACAACCCTTGAAACTCACATTCAGATGAAGAAGTTGTTGATGAACTGGGAGCGGACGTCACCATCATCTTCATCATCACTGGCATTTTGGCCCAGGCCGGGATCCTCCACAGGTGCTGGAGGTTGGTCGTCGTCATTGTCATCCTGGATGAGAGGCACCTCTTTCCGCACCGCCATGTTGTGTAGCATGCATCAGACCAGTATTATTTTGCACACCATTGCAGGCTCATATGGGAGGGTCCCTCCCGTCTTGTCCAGGCAGCGAAAGCGACTTTTCAGGAGGCTGAATGTCCACTCAATCACCCTCCTGCTCCGACCATGTGCCTCATTGTAGCGCAGCTCAGCTGGTGTCACAGGGTTCCTGAGGGGTGCCAGCAACCACGGAATGTTGGGGTATCCGGAGTCACCTACACACACAAAAAAGAACAAGTAGCTGAGTTTTGTAGGAGTGCGGAATACAACAGTGACAAACACACACAATGAGAAACAGTCAGTACACACCGACAAGCCAGGCACGCTGAGCTGGCGTCTGTGACATCAGTGTTGCAATGCGACTACTCCTCATAATGTAGGCATCGTGCGCCGAACCAGGGAACCGTGCACACACATGTGTGATCGACATGTCAGCAAGACAGACCACCAGAGCATTGATCGAATGGTAGTGCTTCCTGTTCCGGTATGCCTGCTCATGTGCCTGTGGTGGTATCAGGGCATCATGTGTCCAATCAATAGATCCATTGACGATCGACATCCTCCCCAGTGTATAAAAGGCATCCTTAATTTCAGGGAGTTCATCTGGGCTCGGGAACTTGATATACAGGTCGAGGAATTGCAACATCCCCTCCAAGACATCGCGTAGCACCCGACTAAACATCATTTGCAACATACCACCAGCAGTAGCCACAGTGTACTGGAAGGTACCGATAGCAAAGAAGTGCAG
The DNA here is from genome assembly GCF_964204655.1 of Triturus cristatus. Lineage (NCBI taxonomy): Eukaryota > Metazoa > Chordata > Amphibia > Caudata > Salamandridae > Triturus > Triturus cristatus. Next base: position 295,234,328 of record NC_140582.1, on the reverse strand, counting down.
GGCTGCCATCACCTTCACCTCTGGGGTCAGTGCTGTAGGGTATGTTCTGCCAGGTAGCAGATGTGGCGCCAACTGCTCCGCCAACTCCGCAATCAGTGGCCTGGTGAAGCGGTACCGTCTGATTCAGTCGCGTTCCTGCATGGTTGCAAGGTCTGGGAACGGACGATGGACAGCTGGTGCCCTGCAGTACAGAGATGCACAAAGGAAGATTGTCAGTACATCCACCCAGGTGGCCATGACCACGATCACTATCACATGCTAGTTCATGACATTACACAATGTACTGAGGTGTGTGCTGTTGGGCATGGACACATATGTCACCTACAAGACTACCACCTCACATCTCAATTCCACATGTCCACATGAGTGCCATGTAGTGCAATGGGCCAATCATCTGGCTGTGTCACCCAACCTATGTGCTGCTGCAACGTTAAAAAACACACCCCAGTGACAATTGAGGCCTCATGTCTCCCAGGCATCACAGATCTTTGCCATGCAGAAACCCAGGCTCCCTGTATTGCCACATCAACACAGCAATGGACATGGCGTAGCATGTACACACCACAAGGCAAGCATAAGTCCCACAGGTAGTGGCCACTGTTGTTCCTGCCGGCCCTACATGTATGTCTCTTAGACACACACCCCATCAAGGTTGATGCATATACCACATGGATGTGGAGACTGTCACCCATTGGTAACATGTGATCAGACACATCTGAGACACAACATGCACACAGACTGTGGGTGCACATCAGTATTGGGGCTACAGGTCTCACTGTGATGTACATGCCATCACCCCCAGGACTCAGGGTGTATGTGACATGTCTTAAACATATCCAACCTGACACTGTGGCCTTGACTCATGCCCATTACGGTCCAATTGCACATCACAGTGGTAATGTGCACAACACACAAAGGATTCTGCCCCCATGTGCACGTGCACAGCCTGGGAGTGGCTGCACAAAGTGCCAGCCAAAAAAACAGCTGTGCCCCCCCCCCAAACAACCAGGGAATGCAGCCTTACATGCCATGGGACACTGTGTGGCCAATGCTATAGTGTGGCAGGTGTGCGCAGGTGTCCATGGCCAGTATATGTGTGTTGCATCCGTATAATAGTCACACTAATGAGGTCCGACGCGTGTGACAATGCGTACGCATTGCACGGTTCATGACTGAGCCGTGCGTACTCTTTTTCATTGAATGCAATGAGGTCCGACGCGGGTGACAATGCGTACGCATTGCACGGTTCACGACCAAGCCGTGCGTACGCTTTGTCATTGAATGCAATGAGGTCCGACGCGGGTGACATTGCATATGCATTGCACGGTTCATGACCGAGCCGTGCCTACGCTTTGTCATTGAATGCAATCAGGTCCGACGCGAGTGACAATGTGTACGCATTGCACGGTTCACGACCGAGTCGTGCGTATGCTTTGTCATTGAATGCAATCAGGTCCGACGCGGGTGACAATGCGTACGCATTGCACGTTTCACGACCGAGCCGTGCGTACGCTTTGTCATTGAATGCAATGAGGTCTGACGCGGGTGACTATCATGCATACTCGTTGGACAGGCATGGTCCGAGACAGGCGCACGCCTTGGCCATTGAATCGTATGGAGACGGGTGCATGTGTATATTAAAAATACGCGTTGTACAGTCAGTTGAATGAGCCGGGCGCACCCATTGGCTCAGGACTGTCATGGAGACGGATGCAGATTCAAAACTTGTACAAGTTGTGCACTGGAAATTCAGTTGGATGCCTACAACAATGTTGCAATTTCAAGTGTTCCATGAAGGTGAAGATTTGAACGATGCGGAAGGCGTGTACGAGTCGTACTTTTGAATGGATTGGCCAGATTCATAGAATGCAACCGTGTTGGACCTATCACTTGGGACACATGGCACAGAGTCTGCCTCTGCAGCACAGATATAAAACTGGCTGGCCCAAAGGGAGCTCACTTGCCTGCACTACATGCTACTGGACCACATCCCTGCTACCACTGCTGCTGTCTATGCATCCTCTGGCTCCTGCTGTGGCACGTACTCTGGAGAGGGCCCCAGCCTTCACTGAGGAGGAGAACCAGGCCCTGCTGGACGGGCTCCTTCCAGAGTACAGAAAGCTCTATGGGACACCAGGGGAGCAGGTGAGTGTGCTGTCCACTGCCTTCCTAATTATGCATGTTGTCTGACTAGCAGTACTAGCAGTGTGTACACTAGTGGCAAGCATTCTCACTGACTACTTTCATCCCCCAAAGTATGTAGGTACATGTAATGAATAGTTTTCCTGCTGCTAAAGTGCATTATTGCAAGCTTAAACTATCCAGGCATTGTTAACATGTCAGACATGCATGTGAGTTTTCATTCCCCATGGTTGCACTACCTGTGTCATTTATTTCCCTTTGTGATGATGACATGTATATCCAAATGTGTGCTGCACAAATCTGGGGCATGTGTGTTAATGTACTTTTCACTTTGTCCTCCTCACAGGTTGATGCCTACCAGAAGCAGGAGATCTGGCTGACCATCGCCCGGGCTGTTTGTTCTGTGGGGGTCTACAAGCGCCGTATCCGCAACTGCCAGAAGAGGTGGCAGGACCTTCGGGCTGGACCTGGAGGATAGCTGGAGTCCAGCTGAAGCTGTCACCTCCACGCAGGAGGGGTGGACACCGGACCTTGACACCCCACATGCTCCATATCCTGGCGGTGGTCTTCCCGGACCTGGATAGGCAGTTGAAGGCCAGACAGCAGCAGGAAGGAGGTGAGTCCATGTCTGATCTGTGTACTATGTCTGACATGCAAATAGCAGTCTTTTGTCCTGGTCACACTTCCACATTACGTAGGTCTTGTAGTCCCAAACTCAGGTCCCTCATTTGTGTGATGCACCCTCCTCATCTGTTCCACAGGTGTGGCCCCTCCAGTCTGTTGCTTGTGTCACTAGGGCACTGTGTCCCTGCAGTCAGCTATGCTTCAGGGACCGGTCAGCATCAGTACCCGTGAATCTGTTGTGTGTTTCATGGGTGGGTCAATTGTTTACACAATGCCTAAGATATGACATGTGATCTGTGTGTGCCCTTGAGATGTGTACCAATTGCTGGTCTGACTCGCAACATGTGGCTGAGGTATTCCAAACAAACCCATGCAGCAGGGGACTCCAATGTTTGGGCATCAGGAGTATGTATATCAAGTATGTCACACTTGCTTAGCCACCTGACTACTGTCCGTGGCAAAACACTGTTTCACTTAGTCCTGGCCAGTCATGCCCCCTCAAGGGCATTCAGAAACACTCTGTAATCCCACTCCTGTGCATAAAATTGCAGGTTGTGCTTAGTGACATGTGCCCTCAGGTGTCTGCCTCTGTGTCATTAGGGTGTGGCTTGTTGCTACGTACAACTGGGGTGTCCATGATTCAGAGGGTCAGCATGACATCTGCGATGTGACTGTGAGAGACAAGACCTGTGTGACATATAGGTGTATGATCATCTGACAGCGCACAATGATGTATGCAACTGTGTCCTTCATGCATCTGGGTTACATGCATGGCAGACTGTGATGTGTTAATGTACAGGGATTTGTGTTTGCTGAGACTCATATGAATGATTTGCATGATGTGGGGTCTTCTGGGTCCTGGATATGTTGTTTGCATGGGATGGGCAAGTGCGCCGGTCATGTGCAGAGTTAGCTTCACCCCTGAGCTAGGATTGTGAGTCAGTGCATATTGTTGTCGTCTGGATGCCCTGCCCCTGTGACAGGAGACATTGTTGACTGACTTTCAGGGCATCCCAGTGCCATGGCATTTAACTTGCTATGAGTGAGCCTGCGTTGTGTTCAAGTGTGCACCATGCACCCCATTGTGGCCTTACCCACCAGGACATGAGCACATCATAGTGTGTGTTGCTGGCATGCATCCCAAGCAAGTTAAATGAGTCTCTGCCCATCCCTTCATCCGGACACCTGTACTGAGTCAGTAACAAGAGATGTGCTGTGTGTATAGTGACATACTCCTACATGTTCACTTGCATGCACAACTAATGTGTGGGTGGTGCATGTTGGCACATTGGTGTGTTAGCATCCAACATGCAACTGATATATGTGTGAAAGTCAAGGAGGGATATGTGTGCCATGGTTGATGTTGAGAATGACAATTGTCTTATCCTAAACAGTGTTGGCACTTTGAGCTGCGTTCAGCTAATGATGCCAGAGCTTGCCCTGTGATGTGATGTACTCACGGTGCTGTGTGCAGTCGGTGCAGGTGACTGATGTAGTTCTGTTACTTCCTATTCCTATCCAGATACATCCACGGCCACAGGAGGGGACAGCTCCACGGACCAGGAGGAGCCACAGAGCCTTACAGGGACTGAAGGAGAGGAGTCAGGTGGACCCAGTGGCACGGAGGGCGAGTGGAGCCACACAGAGGAGTCGTCAGCACCACCACCCCCAGCTGAAGGCCACAGCAGCTCTGAGGATGACTCCCTTGTGGAGGTGGGTGTCAGCAGCCACCAAACCCCAGCTAGTGAGGCTGTCTCCGCCCCGCCACAACCACCACCACCACCACCCCCCTCCCATCGGCTCCCATCCCAGAGGTCCCTGTGGGCTCCCGTGTTCGTGAGCATGTCTCCTTTGTGCCAGGCACCGCACGCCCTGCCCCTGTGTCCCCTGCTGCCCTGAGTGAGGAGTCTGTGGACTTACTTAGACAGATCCATGTAGGGCAAACGTCGATGCTGAAGGTCCTACATGCACACACAGGTCTGTTGACACAACTGGTGCCATTCATGGGGGGCATTTCCTTGGGCATATCTGCCCTACAGAGGACCAATCAGTCCGTGGCCTCCTCCCTGATGGCAGCAGTGGCCCTCCTCCAACAGTCCCGCACCCCTCCTACCCCTGCACCACCCATGATTCCTAGCACCCTACCCGTCCCAAGCACAGAAACCCCCAAACCAAGGGCTAGACATGCACATAAGCAAGCACAGGGGACTGATTCCACACTCACTGTGGCTGGTTTGCTGACACACACACAGTCATCCCCCACCACTCCACAGTCCTCCCAGACCTCTCCCTCCCAGCCACCTTCCCTTGCCTCACCTGCAACCCCATCCCCCAAGAAGCTCTTCCTCTGTGACCTTGGCCTCTTCCCCACCGACCCTGCAGATCCTGATTACAAGGGGAAGAGGAAGTCCCCACACACAGGAGTGCCCCTCACAACCGGACTCCCTCCCTCAGGCACAGTCAGACCGAGACGCCCACCCGCAAGTCCCCCCGGTGGAAGAAGAGCAAGACCCCCCGCCACCACCACGCAGTTCCAAGGCAAAGCCTCTGTCCTCCATCCCCCAGGCCACCACTCCAGAGGTTCCCCCACCACTCCCTGCCCCGGGATCCCCCACACACAGATACACCATCCCCAAAATGCTAAGGCCATCCCCCCCTAGCACTTGCTCCTCCACACCTGGTCAGACAGTTGGTGCCACTGATGTGGGGACCGTTTCTCCCCCCTGCCCTGCCGACCTCACCTGTCCCCCATTCCGCTCCCATGGATGTAGGCACGAGTTGGAGTCCACGACCACCCCGTCTGAGCACTGCAGTGGTGAGCCAATCCACTCCATTTGACCTGCCCACTGGAGTTGTGCCAGCACCCACCCCATCTGACTTGTGCCCCACAGTTGTGACAGCACCCACCACTTCAGTCAGCTCCACTGCAGTTGCAAGTGTCTCGCATGCATCCACCACCTCTTCACTGCCTCCTTCTGCTGCGCCCTGATCCTGTCCCTGCGGTGCCTGGCCTGCCCCCATGTATGCCCCTCCGAGGGGATGACCCCGGTCCTTAGCAGTGCAGGCAAGCAAGGTGTGACAGTTGTCACTCTAGTTCACTCCTTGGCATTTGGACATGGACTGGCCATTGGCCTTTGGTTTGCACAGACGTTTAGATTTTCATATACTGAATTTGTCACTCTAGTTCACTCCTTGGCATCTGGACATGGACTGGCCATTGGCCTTTTGTTAGAACAGACGTTTCACTTTTAATATGCTGAATAAAGCTTTTTTCTTTGTCCCTGTGAACTTGATTTAGCTGTACATCATGTTGATGTTGTTTTACATGCCCTTGCACCTGTAATGCTTGGTTTACAATGCTGCATACTGATGTGTTGATGTGAGGTACTCCCTGTGGTCCATGAGATATGTATCCTATTCTGGTGGGTATCCATGTCATCCTTTGCAGCTACCTGGGTGTGTCAGGATCAACTATTTGTGTACATCTCTCTGTGAGCATTTCATTGGCATGGTCACATCTGTGGCTTGCACCCCTGCACATATGATGTGCTTCCCATTGTCCAATTTGTCACTGCCACATACTTTGAGCTCATCAAGACTGGACCTACAGGTGTGGGCATCATTGTAATAGGAGCAACTGGGGGCTCTGTGCAACTTGCTAGACATATGTTTTGGGTATGTGCAGATGACTTAGGGGAGACTCACGTACCCAGGCTGTTGTGACCCGAGCCTTCATTGTGTGGTAACTGATGGCTGACTGACCAAGTGTTCTGCAGACATGAGTGGGACTTGCAGTGAATATGTTTGGCACAGCTGGGCTCCCACAGGAGTTGTGTCCCCTCAAGTTAGTGTGTTGTCCAGTGACATGGCCTGGGCCCATGGTGTGTGTTGTATGAGCATGTGTGTGTGTCCACATCCCTGTTCATACACAGACAGTGTTCCCTTGATATGTTCCTGTTGTTGATGCTTGCTGAGTGGTACTTGGTTCATCCCACTACTTTTCCAATGGGCTACCAGATGTGTGGGTGCATGACACACTACTGTTAATTGGTGTATCATCATTGTGATTTGTCAGTTCTGAGTGGTGAAGATGTTGTCAGACACAGATGGGACACAGTCAGGGTTCCTCAAGGCACTTGTTTGTTCGCAATATCATGTAGTTGTCCCTAGGTGGTAGTTTTCAGTGACTGAGACATTTGTATGTGCGTGTGACTGCTCCCACTTGTCGGGTTCACGGCTGCGATGCTGGCAGGTGTCAGCATGGGAGCCTTGTGTTTCTCCTTGGCATCTGCATTGTCCTTGGACTGTGGCAGGGATTCTGAAGGTTACATGAGCTTTGAGGTCATGTCCATGTACCGCATACTGTGCAGTATGTCTGTCATTCCCCAGGGTTGTAAACAGTCCTTGTGTGATGTGTCTGTGCACCTTAGTTCATCCCAACATTCCTGTGTTTGTCATGGGTGCATGTGCAATTTCACCTGTCCATGTGGACTTCACAGATACACATTCTTGCAGTTCAGGTGTGTGGTGTTGAGGGTGGACTGATGTGAAGGTTTGCATGGATGGTCCCCTAGCTCCCGTTTGTCCATGGATGAGGGGCCATGCTGAGTGATTTGTGTTTGTGTATGTGTGATGTACGTTTGTGGCACAGGACACATGTCTGGGTTTCCAAGTTTGTACGACATCTGCCTTTGTCATCACAGTGGAGGTGTCATGCATGCTTGTGTCACCCCACTGTCTGGTCCCTGGGGGTAGTAGTGTTGTGTGTCAGTCTCTTGCTGTGTTAGTTGGTGTTCATTCCAGCTTGTGCCACATGTGTCTGTTGTGCTCTCTCTCATCTCCCAACGCCTGATTGCCCACTGAGGGTCTCCCAATGATGGTTTGCTTTTGTATGGCACTGTGTCCACATCTGTGTCACTGTGGTTCAGCCCCCCTCATGTGTTGTGTAGTTGTCTGGGGATACTGTGACACACACACACACACACACATGTTGTGTCCGGTGTGCAGTGGGAGTTTGCCTGTTTATGTTTGTGCATCTGCACCAGTGCATTGGTATTGCTGTTGTGGGCCTTTGTCTGGATGCTCTTTCTGTGATTTTGCATGCTGTCCCTGTGAGTAATTTCACATCATTGTGCACATTCATCCTGGTTGTTGGGTGCCATTTCTGGCATGGAATGTGAGTTTGTGAGCTGACACCTACAGTCTACACATGTTGTTTTGATTGGTGTGTCTATTTTTGAGATGTGTGCATGCTTGGAGATGGTCACTTCTGCTGTTGTGTCATTGTACGCTGTATGCATTGTCAGCCCCCATGTGTGGTGCTTGTCTGCACATGGCCGAGAGTGTTATGTTTTCACAGCACTGTTAGCCTCACCACATCTCTGTGTGTATGGGAGACAACCACTAGTTTGCCCCAGAAGTGTTTGATGTGTTGGGAGCAGGGATCATACATGCTGTTTGTTATTTGCAGCTTTGACCATGATGACACTTACCTTTTGGTCACTGTGATGAGGGGGGTTTGGTCCCCATCACCACAATGCTCCACATCTGCTGCATTTTGTGAGCCCCCACATAACCTCTGTTCTACACAGTGAGGGGGCGTTCTTTTTACATTGCCACAGTGCTATGGTGATGCTTGCCTTGTGTATGTCACACTCATGTGTTGGTCACACATGTGCTGTTACTTACTTTGTATGCTTGAAGCCATAATCACTGCAGGGGTGATGGGCAACAGGTCCCCTGTGAGTGGGGGTGGCAGGGGTGATGGACAACATAAGCACTATGTGTGGGGGTGGCAGGGGTGATGGGCAACAGGTCCCCTATGGCTGGGGCTGGCAGGGGTGATGGGCAACAGGTCCCCTATGGCTGGTGGTGGCAGGGGTGATGGGCAACAAGTCCCCTATGGCTGGGGGTTGCAGGGGTGATGGGCAACAGGTCCCCTATGGCTACGGTGGCAGGGGTGATGGGCAACAGGTCCCCTGTGAGTGGGGGGTGGCAGGGGTGATAGGCAACATAAGCACTATGGGTGGGGGTGGCAGGGGTGATGGGCAACATAAGCCCTGTGAGTGGGGGTGGCAGGGGTGATGAGCAACATGTCCCCTGTGAGTGGAGGTGGAAGGGGTGATGGGCAACATAAGCACTATGGGTTGGGGTGGCAGGGGTTATGGGCAACATAAGCCCTGTGAGTGGGGGTGGCAGAGGTGACGGGCAACAGGTCCCCTATGGCTGGGGGTGGCAAGGATGATGGGCAACAGGTCCCCTATGGCTGGGGGTGGCAGGGGTGATGGGCAACAGGTCTCCTGTGAGTGGGGGTGGCAGGGGCGATGGGCAACAGGTCCCCTGTGAGTGGGGGTGGCAGGGGTGATGGGCAACAGGTCCCCTGTGAGGTGATGGGCAACAGGTCCCCTATGGCTGGGGGTGGCAGGGGTGATGGGTAACAGGTCCCCTGTGAGTTGGGGTGGCAGCGGTGATGGGCAACAGGTCCCCTGTGAGTGGGGGTGGCAGGGGTGATGGGCAACAGATCCACTATGGGTGGGGGTGTTTGTGGTGCTGGCCATGCAACCCCTATTGTGGGCTGTTGTTAGTGGCCAGGATGTGGATCCCCTGTGTGTGTGTGTGCCATTTTGCGGGTACGTGTCGTTTGTTTGTGTTGTAGGTTTCTTACTTACCGTCAGCACCGTCGGCGTCGGTCCCTGATCCGGTCATAGATGTAGAGTACTGGTATGACCTGCGCGATGGGATTCATGATGTGTTTGCGTCATACAAGCTGTTTGTTGCTCCGTCTCGTACCCGCTGCAAGCTGTTCCGTCTCGTAGCCGTGTATTGATTTGTGGCGCGAATCGTAGCTGATATGCTTGTTTTCCGGATGCTGTGACATCCGGTGCGTGACGACCCATCCGGCGCGTAGGAAGTGCACATCGTACTTGTCATGCCGGAAACTGCTATGGATACTGCTTCCGGGCGACTCGGTTCATCTTTAGGAGTTACGGCTCGGATGGAGAATGCGGCTTGATTCACAGCCTACATGTCGGTCGTGTTTTTGGCGGTTATACGCATCCTACTTACTCTACAGGACGGACCGGCTCCTGGTACGTGTCGGTCGCACGGTAAGGCTACGGACAGCTGTCTGACCGGCCATCGGAATCGGCCCCTATATTTTTGAAAACAATGTTAATGACTTCTATATTTTTGAAAACGATATTTCTTTCCTTAAATTGATATTCTTGACCACGATATTCTTGATGTTGATATTTCTGTGTCACAATATTTCCAACTCAATATTTGTGTAAGTCGACATTTCCAACTCGATATTCTGTCTAAATACCATCCAAAGCCATAATTCCTTGCATCCAAGGTCTCTAAACTCTTGGCCCCCATGACAAGTAGTTTCAGACATGGAGCACATGCAACTTTATTTCTGATTAACTCAAAGGACTCAATTTGATCCTGAGTCTATGCAAATTTATTATTAACGACTTTTTGATTTTGTTTGTATATTTCTTCTAAAACTCATTAAGTCCCAAGAATATCATAATTTGCTCTTTTGATGTTGAATCTGTTGCTTTTTGAATAGCATCTGCATGGTCCCTCTTTTGTGACCTAAATATTTGGCATATTGCTGACCAAATATACTCTTAAAACACTTGGGGCCTGATTTACAAAGGTAATTTTTATGTGCATTTACTAGTTTTTGCTATTCACAAACTACAAGTTTCATTTTGCTGATAGTAATTTTACAACTGCAGAGTTGTCCCCTTGAACAAAAAAATATTCTTGGAAGAATTTCACCCCTTGCAGACCCTGCAACACATTTACCATCACTCTTCGAATACTGCAGAAGCAATAGCTAAACTGAATGGCATTCTTTTATTTTGGAAAGCACTACAGGAGTCATGAATGCATTACAGTCCTCAAAGCCCCCCTCCAATTCAATTTGGTGTTAGGCACTATTGAGGTCTGTTAAAGAAAATATACTTACCAATGGTTGGAAGACAGCAATTGCTGCAAATTGGAAAGAGGAAAAGTATTGACCTAAAAGGCACATTTCGAACACCTTAGGCTCACACATAACCTCAATTCATGTGGACTTTTCAGTAAAACCTCACAATTGGAGAAAACCAATAACAAAACTCCACTGGTTCTAGGATGTCCTTCTCTCACAGAGACTTCAAAATCTCTTTAAATTTTTCTATGTATCTCAACGGAACACTCCAAATATGGTGCCTAATGAGAGTGGTATTCTCTATTAACTTAATGTTATGTTTAAAACTCTGCAGCTTCTACAATACACTTTTTGAATTTCCTTATCTACTTTCTGATATCCATTCATACATTCATCTTCAGTATTGGTCACATATACAGATTAGTCAACTCTTGGATCTCATCTGACTCACAGTTTTTCCTGATGTGGCCAACATAAATTTGTCTCACTCTTCACAGACATATACATTTTATCATATGGTCTCCTCTTCTTGAATTCTAGCTCTGCCCCAAAAATAACCAATGATCTTGATCCTCTGACCCATGTATACATTCCTGGTCCCACCTCTGTATTATGGAAAGTTCTGTCGTCAACCAAAAAGGTACACCAAGGTCAAAAGTTATTCTTCCTTCGTACACACATGCATCCCCAAACAAAATATCATACTATCCTCACTGAAATCATATTCTTCAGTTTAATGCATGAATTTCCTGGCTAATTTTCTTAATCTCACAACCAAAATGTTCTCACAGCTATAAGAACTAATGCTCCCACAACTATAATTATAACTAGAGGCCATAGAGGGGGTAGAGGCACCCTTTCTATGGCCTCTCTCCTTTTATGTTTAGCCTCATCCTTGTACTTAGAAATAGCATTCACTCAACAAGCAGCCCCAAAATTGCTTATATCTCTTCGTCCTTCTTGAATATATTTCTCACATAGTTCAATACTCAGCTTCCAATGCTGCTTTTAATGTAGTTTCATTCCCATACCACAGTCTTTTTTGTATCTTCTTGGACTTGGTACTCTTCATTAGCTGATCACTAAGGGGTGGATTACGATGGCGGGCAGACTAGGTCCACCCGCCATCGTAGTGGTGTTTGGGACCGCCCGCCAGACAAGCGGCAGTCCCACCACTGCAATTTGGATGCGCCCGCCATACTGGCGGGCGCATCAAGGGCTTTTAACATTGCGGGCGGTGTATGCAATGTTAAAAGTGATTGCACTGCATTTAACTGCACCACGTGGCAGGCACCATGCGGTGGCTGCCACTTGGTGCATGGTAATGCAGGGAGGTACCATGGGTACCCCCCAGTGTAGTGGCACCCTCCCCAACAAGGGGCTCATGCAACGGGCCCCCAAACCCAATCCCCGCCAGCCTTTCCATGGCAGCGATGCCGACATGGAAAGGCCTTTCCTATACCCACATCCTCATTTGGTGGACGGTGCCTGCTAGGTACCACCACCATTTTGGGGGCCCTGCACCTTCCGCCAGGCAATCGGTGCGATTGACTTTGGCGCTGAAGCATCGTACAGACTTTGCGTCCGCCGCGGTACCCACCACTAATTTGGCAGTGGGTAATACGCTTGATGATGTCGGAAGGACTGCCACCGCCGCCCGGTGGTGGCGGTCCTTCCGCCATCACAATTACCCCCTAAGAACCTTTTCATAAGTAATATGCTTGAACTTATATGTACCAGCAATAGCTCTGAAAACTGCTATGTAAATTTTGTACCGTTCCAAAACAGTATTCATTTTAGATATATCTCCCCTGCATTTATTTCAAGAAAATTTGGTAAACATCCACATTTCCAGTTTTTTCTAGACCCACAACATATTAAATTCTTTAACTCTACTGCGTATTGAGACAGTTTCAACAGAGCCAACTGTCTTTGAAATGCATTCTTCATCTGCAAGGAATTCCACCTATGACTGGTATAAATCGAACCACATTTCCCACTCTATATGTCATTCCCCAGGCTCAGCTATGAATAGCGGAGGCCTGAATACCTGACATTCCAGCAACAATAACAGAAAAAATATCCACTCCTGCGCAAGAATGTAGATGAGCACACACAAAAAACAAAAATAATAAAGGTGGTCACCGTTATTCAATACAAACTTGTCTTGTGAACTATTCTACATTGGGCCCCTGCACCAGCGCCCCAGTGCCACTGGTGGGACAACTCGAGTGCCCATCTAGAGTTTGGGGAACCTTGGACCTCACCCCCAAAACTCTGACTGGTAAGGTGTGTACTTACCTGAGAAACCGCTAACACTTTTCTCCCATAGGAACCCATGTTAAGAAATTCTTGGGCCTAAAATAGTCTAAGTTTATATGGAGAAAAGAGAACTAAACTGCGAAGTGTAAAAAGTCTTACTTACAGTGTATGTTGAGATCCTATGGTGTGGTACCTAGGCATACTACCCCCAGTACTTAAATAATCCAAAAGTAACTACAAAGTAATCTGAAAGTAATTACTGTGTAATTCAAACTGCATTTTAAAGTGATCCAAACCTGTAACCACTGCAAATCCATCCTCAATTTCATTTCTGTGTAAAGGTTTACCATTGGAAGTATATTTACCTACCTGTACCAAGTCCTGCTTGGTTCTAGAAATAAAATACAAGTATACCTTTTTTATACTCACCCAATTGGTCTGGATTCAGTCTCTGAGTGTGTGTATCAGTCTTGTTACAGTGAATACAATAAATGCTTAATACACCCTCTGGATAAGCCTAACTGCTCGCCCACACTACCACAAAGAGAGCTGTTAGTACTGACCTAATTTAGCCTCGGCAAAAAGAACAATTGATGGACAGAATGCAGAACAATGTCATACATTCACCCCAGTACAGTGGGCTGGGCCTAAATCCATTGTTTTTCTGCTCACCATGCCATTCCAGTTTGGACCCAGCCATATGCAAATCAGTCTTGACCCTGCGCCCAATGGGAACAGTCCAGCCTGAACTGCCAGGCCAGGTCCTTCCTGGACTGGAAACAAGCATCCTATGATCGGTTTCAGGCTTTCAGCCCTCATCACCCACGTCTTGGCATACCTGTCCCACTAAGGGTGACAAATGCAAAAAGAACAATTGATGGACAGAATGCAGAACAATGTCACCCCAGTACAGAGATCTAGGCCAAAAAGCATCCTAGGACCGGTTTTGGGCTTTCAGCCCTCATCAGCCAGGATATCTTGACTCCAGTGGCATGGAGAGCACAGGACCCACGTCTGGGCATACCCGTCCCACTTAGGCACTCAGGGTGACAAATAAAAAAAGCACAATTGATGGACAGAATGCAGAACAATGTCATGCATTCACTCCAGTACAGAGATCTGGGCCTAAATCCATCGTTTTTTTGCTCACCATGCCATTCCAGTTTGGACCCAGCCATATGCAAATCAGTCTTGACCCTGCGCCCAATGGGAACAGTCCAGCCCGAACTGCCAGACCTGGTCCTCCCTGGACTGGAAACAAAGCTTCTAGGACCTGTTTCTGTCTTTTCAGCCCTCATCAGCCAGGATAGCTTGACTCCAGTGGCATGGAGAGCATGGGACCCACGTCTGGACATACCCGTCCCACTCAGGGTGACAAATGCAAAAAGAACAATTGATGGACAGAATGCAGAACAGTGTCATATATTCACCCCAGTACAGAGATCTGGGCCTAAATCCATAGTTTTTTTTGCTCACCATGCCATTCCAGTTTGGACCCAGCCATATGCAAATCAGTCTTGACCCTGCGCTCAATGAGAACAGTCCAGCCCGAACTTCCACGCCAGTTCCTCCCTGGACTGGAAACAAGCATCCTATGATCGGTTTCAGGCTTTCAGCCCTCATCACCCACGTCTTGGCATACCTGTCCCACTAAGGGTGACAAATGCAAAAAGAACAATTGATGGACAGAATGCAGAACAATGTCATACATTCACCCCAGTACAGAGATCTAGGCCAAAATGCATTTTTTGTTGTTGTTAGCCTCTTCTATACCTCTAGGGACTCCCTAGACTCTGTGCACACTATACCTTACTTTGGTATTGTATATACAGAGCCAGCTTAGTACAGTAGGGCTCAGTGAGGATCCCTGGGGCACTCAGCAGCTGATCTCTGTAGGTTATGAGAGGATCAGGGGTAGTCTGACTCGCTGAGTCTGGTCTGTGAGGAAGTAGTAGATCCAGTCCAGTGCCTTGTCGCGGATGCCGGAGTCATGGAGTCTCATGATTAGGGTGCGGTGGGAGACGGTGTTGAAGGCGGCCGAGAGGTCCAGTAGAATGAGGCTGCGGTCTCGCCCTGGTCAAGGAGGGGGCAGATGTCATCAGTGGCGGTAAGGAGTGTGTTCCCTGTGCTGTGGTTACTTTGGAAGCTGGATTGAGAGGTGTCCAGCATGTGGTTTACTTCTAGGAATGCAGAGAATTAGGTGTTGATGGTCTTCTTGATGACCTTGACTGGGAAGGAGAGGAGGGAGATGGGTCTGAAGTTCTTGAGGTCAGTCGAGTAGGAGGACAGCTTCTTCAGCAGGGGGTTGATCCCGCCGTGTTTCGAGTTAGCTGGCGGTTTTGATGGAACAGTTGCTGGTGCGGCAAAGCTGGGGTCATGGCTGCTCTGTGGAAGATGTGGTGCAGGCAAGGTCCAACAGGGATCCAGAGTGGATGCTCTTAATAATCTTCAACATGTCCTCTGTTGCAAGCGGGGTTCAGCGGAGCACGGTCTGTTGGGGTGTGGCGTGGTTGCATGTGGTGTTGGTAGGAGAAATGGCAGGGTCTATGGTTTCAATGCTGTCATAGATCTGCCTGATCTTGTGGTGGAAGAAGGTGCTGAGTTTGTTGCAGAGGTCTTAGGAAGGAGGGACGTCTGTGGTCTTGCTGTTGAGCCTGGCGAACTCTTTGGCGATGGAGAAGAGTTCTTTACTGTTGAATGTGTTGGCGCTGATTCTGTCTTGGAGGGGCATTTTCGATGTGGTTTTGAGGAGGAGGTGGTGTTCATTGATGGTAACGGGTTTCCGGGGTTTCGTTGTTTCTCCTTCTCTTCTCGAGTCGTCTGCATGTACCTCTGGATTTGTGGAGGGTGGGAGTGAACCAGCTGACTTTCTTGGAGTGTTGCTTGCCTGGTCTTTTCTTGAGGGCTGTCATGGTGTCTGTGCAGTTGGAGATCCATTGGAGGAGGTTGCATGCTATGCTGAAGGTGTCAATTGGCAGAGTGTTTGTGCTGAGGGAGTCAATCAGAAGTTATTCGCTGGCCTTGATCCAGCTGTGGTAGGGGGCGGTGACGGCAGGGTGTACGGTGGGTGTCGCACAGGACAGATGTATGCAGTGGTGGTCAGTCCAGGAGAGTTTGGTGGTGTGACTGTAGTTGAGGTTCCAGCTTCTGGAAAAGACGGGGTTGAGCGTGTATCAGCTGTGTGGGTCAAAGCAGTGATTAGCTGCTTGAGTCCGATGTTGGTGAGGTTCTCCAGTAGGGAGGTGGTGTTCTGGTCGCTTGGGTTCTCCATGTGGAAGTTGAGGTCTCCAAGTAGGATGCAGTCGGTGGATGCAAGAGCCTGGGGTGTGATGAGGTCTACAATGGCATTGGAGAAGGGCGGTTGGAGTCTGGGTCACCAGTAGACGAGGGTGCCTTGAAGGATGCTGTTGGGGTTGGTCTGGAACTGGAAGTGGAGGTGTTCCATGGTCTTCGTTGAGCCATCAGAGTGCGTGGTCAGTCGAAGTGTGTTCTTGTAGATGATGGTGATTCCTCCTCCTGGGCGATCAGGGTGGTCCATGCCAATGATTTTGTAGCCGTCAGGGATGGGGATGGCAATATTCGGTCCAGAGCAGGGGTTAGTCTGGGTTTCCATGAAGAAAGCAGTGTCAGGAAAGGTGGAGTCGAGAAGGTTCCAGATCTCTGTGGCATGTTTGTGGAGAGACCACACAATGAGGAGGAAGCAGTTGAGCCAGTCGGGTGTGCTGTTGGTCCGCTGGATGGCGAGAGGAGCTGTTGTGTTGGCGTCAGTGAAGAGGCAGTTGTAGTTCCAACAGGCAAAGGGTCTATGGTTCTTCTTCAGAGATACTAGATGACAGGCAGCATGGCGTCCAGGGTTGAGGGCGGGGAGGGTGCTGGCGTCGCAGTGGAAGAATGTCCAAGAACTGGGGTCTCTGGCAATGGGTGCAGTCCAGGGGCAGGTGTGCGCTGATGGGTTTGTCTTTGGCTTGCTAGCAGTGTGGCCGCACAGTGGCTACAATTAAGTAATACTGCAACAAGGCTGTACAGCTGGGAGGTGGGAAAACACAGGAGCGGGAAGGAAAACAGGAGGGGGCGGGCCACGGGGGATCGCAACGAGGGAGAAAACAGGAGGAAAGGCAAAAGTAAAATCAAAGCCAAAAGGCAGAATTAAAGAGAAAAGCAGAAAGAGAGACAGAAAAAAGAAGAAAGATAGGAAGACACAGGAGGGGGGATCGCAGTGGCAGGGGCAGCAGTGGCGACGAGGGGGAAAGCAGGAGGAAAAGGAAAATGCAAAGCCAAAAGGCAGAATGAAAGAGAAACAGAAATTCAGAATGAGAGACAGAAAAAGCAGAAAGAGACACAGAAGATCAGTCAAGCAGCAGAACAGTGAAGCTCTACCACTGGACCACCAGGGATAAGACACAGGCAGGAGTCTGCGGGTGTAGAAGGACCTCGAACTCCTGGCCCCTGGGTCAGCAGCAGCAGCACACAGGGGATAGCAGCAGTTACCAGATGGCGCTTTGCTTCGAAGAAGCAACTCCACTACAGGATAGCAAAGAGCCTACTTCAAGATTTCACCTTTTGTTATTGAAAGGAGATCAGACTGATGCCAGTCAAGGGTTTAGGACATTAGGGGGACCTCCTAGGGATCAGGAACTCACTCCAGCAGAGGCCAGCAGTGCTCAGGCAGGTCCAGTTGCAGGTTCAGGTAGGTCCAGTTGTAGTAGGTCATTTAGGGCAGACTTTGGAGCTTGTTATGTCCCTAGAGCTCTAACAGGAGGTCAGCCAACTGACCCTTGGATTCACTCAGGTTTACCTGGGAAGAAGCTAAACAGGTGTAGTGTTACCTCTTAAACAGCCAGGCAGTCATCAAGCAGCAGGGCAGCCTCTGGCAGTAGGGCAGCCCTTCTGAACTGTCCACAGCTCCGGGAATGTTTTGATGAGTGGTTCTGGAGGTCCAATATATGTTTCAATTAAGAAACCCCTTCAAAAGGGAAAGGGTTCAAGGGGGACACGGAGCTGGTTTGAGGTGTCCAGACGCCTGTGCTCCTAGTAGCAATTACAAAATTCAATGATAGGGCTGGTGTTCCTTGGTAAAGCTAGAGAGTAAGAGAGGCACGATTTGTCAGACTGTGGAGAGTGCCTGTGCCAGGGTAATGAGAGTGGACAGTCAATGGGACTGTTTATGTTGCTCTCACACATTCCCTTGAGTAAGTCATGATTCATCATTGGACGGTGCTCCTCATTGGACTGACGCTGCAATGCCCAACTGGTCCCTCGAAGGGTCGCTTTAGCGGAGATCTTTTTCGAGGCAATGAGTAATACAAGAGAAAGCCGGGTTGTGAACACTTAATGCACTATGATGTATTGTTCTTTAAAGAAGTGAGTCTTCAACTCTTTCCTAAGTTTGAGTAGCTTTAGGTGATCCGGATGGAAACAGGGATGTTGTTCAAGATCCTGGGTGCATAGACGGAAAAGCTCTTTTGCCATGTTTTTTTCCTTTTTACACTTCTTAATCTGATGGTGTCTTGACTGCGGGTGTGCGGAGAGCCACCAAAGATTGTGAGTTTCTCTGCAAGATAATTGAGGGTGCGGTTTGTGATGGCTTTGTAAATGATGCAGCTAGTTTTGAACATGGTGGGACTAGCGAGGGAAGCCCATGGAGTTCCAGCAGATTGGGGTGATTTGATCATATTTCTTCAGGCCCTGGATGAGACATGCTACAGCACATATAATGAAAAATGAAAGCGTTATCTCCCGCGGGAGTAACGTCTCTTACTCAGCACTCCTGTATTTGTATCCTTTCAAATAATTGTGCAACAACCATACGTTGTGTGTCTCAAACACTTTCTTTGATTTCTTTTATTTGAATGTTTTCATTTTAGTATTCATACTATTTCCATCATAGTATTCCAGAATTGTTTGTTTCAATCATCATAATTCAGCCCAATGCATTTCGGGCGAACCCTTCGTCAGGGGAATTACATTCTGAAAGCATTAAACAACATTACAGTAAAAACAGTGAAATAAATGTATGTACAAAGTATCCAGCAAACATTTACAATGTCAATTTTATAATGCTAGCGTGAACTAGAAAGGTTAGAAGACACAATTTTTTTCGAAGTGTCCACATATTAACGCGTACAATTAACACACTCTTAGTGACAGAAATCTCGCATGATTTTTCCAACAGTCACGATCGTGCACGATTTGAAGGTCACTTCAACAATTTATTCATCAGAACAATTTAGGTTGAGCACCTAACTGTTCACTTGGGGATATAATTCACCGGTGTGTTCATTTAATTTCTAAACACCAACGTTTAACGCAACGCAAGCAACTTGCAGTTTATTTCGTCGCCCGGCGTCCTTTCCTTTAAACCGTCATCACTCATGCTAACTTGGCAGCGACTTTTCACGCTAGCATTATAAAATTGACATTGTAAATGTTTGCTGGATACTTTGTACATACATTTATTTCACTGTTTTTACTGTAATGTTGTTTAATGCTTTCAGAATGTAAAGTCCCCAGACGAAGGGTTCGCCCGAAATGCATTGGGCTGAATTATGATGATTGAAACGAACAATTCTGGAATACTATGATGGAAATAGTATGAATACTAAAATGAAAACATTCAAATAAAAGAAATCAAAGAAAGTGTTTGAGACACACAACGTATGGTTGTTGCACAATTATTTGAAAGGATACAAATACAGGAGTGCTGAGTAAGAGACGTTACTCCCGCGGCAGATAACGCTTTCATTTTTCATATTCGGTTTGCCCTTTTGCCCAGGAGGGCGTTACTTACCAGGCACCCCAAATTAACTCAACCTTGATTACCTATTTACAAGGAGTGCGAGGTTCCACATCCCAATTGGATTTTCAACAGCACATATAATGACCATAAATGTGCCAGTTGGTATTGTTGGAAGCCATTAAGTAGGGCATTACCACCATTCAGATGGGCTTTAACAGCAGTTCTGAAGTCACTTCAGGAAGAACAGGTTTGACTTTCTCGAGAAGAAGGAGCTGATGTCAGTCTTTTCCTTGAGGGTGAGGTCTATGTCCAAAGTGATTCCAAATGACTTGGCATTTGGGGAAAGTTGGGTTTCGAAGATGTCATGGTACATGTAATTGATCCAGGTTTGTACTGTATCTTGGTTGTTGTTCTTCGCAAATAACCCACATGGGAGCATATTTACAATGAAATGGTGCAGGGCTGCGCTGCAAGCAATTTAGCTGCGCAAACTGAGTCATTTCAAAACTGCAGGGATGTGCCGTATTAACAAGAATACAGCACACCCCTGTGTTTTCCCTTGCGCTGGAGCTAAGAAAGCTGCCTAGCAGCAGAAGAAGCACCTTCCTACACAAAATTAACCATTAATGGAATTTGCCTCCTTCTATGTGTGCTGCAGCATGAAGCACACATAGCAAGAGCAATAAACGAGGAGAACTAAAAGTATTTCTCTCCATTGCGCCACTCTACCGCCTCCTTTTGAAAGGCATTATTTTTTGGAGCTGTCTTATATTTACAGATCCTTGTAAATCTGTGGCAGTGTCAAAAAGCAATGAGTGTTGCGTGTGAACACCCATTGTACACCCGTTTGCCGTAGAAATCTGCAGCGAGAAGAGCCATATTTACAAGGCAGCGTTAAGTCACGCAAAGTGACTTTGTGCCTCATTGTAAATATGGAGCAGGGAATTGCGCCGCCAGAGCCTCAGAAAAAGTTGCGCTCTGGTGGAGCAATGCTCTTGTAAATATACCCCATTCTGTCTTTATTCAATTTTTTCTTTTCAGTGGGTTTTATTCAAGTTATTCTGAGGTGTGTCTCTTGAACCTCATAATCCTGGCTCATATTTTTTACTTAAATCTAATCCCCTTTTCAATAATTCTGAAGAGGGTGTTTCACACAAATGAGGCAGGGCAAGAGTGCTCTGGTGTGCACCTTTGATTTGAAAAACTTTTCTTTAATTTTGATGTTTCACAAAAATCTAGGTTTATTCCATATAAATGATTTTTGTAGTTTCACTGTTGTTCACCTGTCAGCTCTGACCCTAGATCTGTGGATTGTGCATGGAAACAGAAAATTGCATTGTAGTGCAAAACGCCTGATTGCTGCAAACTGATCAGTTGAATCAGTTCCCAGAAATCCACATGAAGCACAGCTAATTGTTTCAATGGAATAACCAAGATAATGGTCTGAAACAGTCCAAGCATTGAAACTTAGGGGCTGATTAGGATGGCGGCTGGACTTACGTCCGATCACCATCCCTTCGGAAATGGAACCGCCCGACTAGCTGTTGGTGGTCCCGCAGCCTGGATCATGATGCTACTTCCTTCAAGGCGGTCACAGAGTGTATATTTTGTATTGCAGCGGGTGCTGCAGCTGCAGCCATTATGGCAGCAGACATTATGCACCATGTGCATATCCCTGCTCTATGTGGCTGGCACCATGCGGTGCCTGCCACATGGTGCAGGGATATGTTGGGGGGCACCATAGGTGCCCCTCAGGGGCCATGTCGGAGGTCCAGTGAGAAAGGGGGCCCACTACGGGCCCCCAATGTCCCTGTCCGTCTGCCTTTTCAAGGCGGGTAAACCGAAAGGGACATTGTAATCCCTATGGCGGTGCCTGGCAATCACCGGCATTGTTGTAAGGATACAAGGCCCTCCGACGGACCTATGGGCTCCCTGAGCCCATCGGACACAAGGAGGTCGGTCTCTCCGACCACCAAGGATCTGCCTGCCATCCTAATACATCTACAGCACTTACACAAGGGGGCAGATTTACAAGCCCCGTACTCCACTTTTGCGCAACCGTTGCGTCACTTTTGTGACGCAGCGGCGGCGCAAAGCCAGCGCCATGCTGCAGGGTATTTACAACGTGGCGCATCTAGGGAGATGCGTCACATTGTAAAGCCCTGCGCCACATGAAACCGGCGTCAGATCTCATGTGGGCATTCGGGCGCAGGGTGGGCATTCCGGCGCAGGAAGGCCTCGGAAAAGTGGCTGAGAGAAATCTACAAGATTTCACTCAGTCACTTTTCCGACCCTACTGCATCAAAACCTTGCGCCTGCTTGTAGCAGGCCTAAGGAGTGACGCAGCACAGCTAGTATAGGGCGCCCCCGAGCAGGGCTGTAGTTGCGTCACGCTTGCGTTACAACTCAAGCACTGCGTCACCTTTACGACCTCAGATGCGTGACGCATCTGTCTATTCTTGCGCCATGGTGCGCCGCATTGTAAATGTGGCGCATCCATGGTGGCGCAAGAGGTGTCTGCCTTGACGCAAAGTAACTGGCGCATCCCTGCTAATATGCAGGGATGCACCAGTTATTGTAAATCTGCCCCAACATCGTGATAACTTGCTCTGACAGAGATTACCTGCCCTATAGGTGGTCACTGTCACAGGATACGTGTATTATACCTGGGATCTGGTCTATTTGTGAGTGGACCTATACATTCAGAAAGATATCTGTATACATATACATATAATCTTCTGCTGGCCGTAAGGTTATCTTGTCGGAGCGAAACAATGTTAAGTTATAGGTGCCATTTTGCATCCTGTCATTCAAATCCCTATCAGTAATATTTTCTTTCCTTTTCTGATTTGCTAAATATGTCAAATTAATTATGCAATTTATAGTGTCTGCAAATCTGAAAGAGAACCAAAGCTCATACAAGGGGCATATTTACAATGAAATGATACAGGGCTGCGCTGCAAGCATTTTAGCTGCGCGAACTGCGTCATTTCAAAACTGCAAGGATGTACCATATTAACAAGAACACAGCACACCCCTGTGTTTTCCCTTGCGCCGGAGCTAAAAAAGCTGCCTAGCAGCAGTAGAGGCACCTTCCTACACAAAAATAATCACTAATGGAATTTGCCTCCTTCTATGTGTGCTGCAGCATGAAGCACACATAGCAAGAGCAATAAACGAGGAGAACTAAAAGTATTTCTCTCCATTGCGCCACTCTACCACCTCCTTTTGAAAGGCATTAGTTTTTGGAGCTGCCTTATATTTACCGATCCTTGTAAATCTGTGGCAGTGTCAAACAGCAATGAGTATTGCGTGTGGACGCCCACAACAACACCCATTGCACACCCGTTTGCCGTAGAAAACTGCAGCGAGGAGAGCCATATTTACAAGGCAGCGTTAAGTTACGCAAAGTGGCTTTGCGCCTCATTGTAAATATGAAGCAGGTAATTACGCCGCCAGAGCCTCAGAAAAAGTTATGCTCTGATGGAGCAATGCCCTTGTAAATATGCCCCACTCTGTCTTTATTCAATTTTTTTCTTTTCAGTGGGTTTTATTCAAGTTATTCTGAGGTATGTCTCTTGAACCTCATAATCCTGGCTCATATTTTTTACTTAAATCTAATCCCCTTTTCAATAATTCTGAAGAGGGTTTTTCACACAAATGAGGTAGGGCAACAGTGCTCTGGTGTGCACCTTTGATTTGAAAAACTTTTCTTCAATTTTGATGTTTTACAAAGATCTGGGTTTATTCCATAGAAATGATTTTTGTAGTTTCACTGTTGTTCACCTGTCAGCTCTGACCCTAGATCTGTGGATTGTGCATGGAAACAGAAAATTGCATTGTAGTGCAAAACGCCTGATTGCTGGAAACTGATCAGCTGAATCAGTTCCCAGAAATCCACATGAAGCACAGCTAATTGTTTCAAGGGAATAACCAAGATAACGGTCAGCATTGAAACTTAGGGCCTGATTAGGATGGTGGCTGGACTTACGTCCGACCACCATCCCTTCGGAAATGGAACCGCCCGACTAGCTGTTGGTGGTCCCGCAGCCTGGATCATGATGCTACTTCCTTCAAGGCGGTCGCAGAGTGTATATTTAGTATTGCAGCGGGTGCTGCGGGCTGCAGCCATTATGGCAGTAGACATTATGCACCCCGTGCATATCCCTGCTCTATGTGGCTGGCACCACGTGGTGCCTGCCACATGGTGCAGGGCAGTGACGGCCTGTGTATGGCGTTTTACCGGGGCGATGACGTGGTGCAGAGGAGGGGCAGGGTGGGGGGTTGCAAAATGCGGCATACGGCCGAGTTCAGGTAAGTTACGAAAAAAAATAATAAAACGAATTTCGTTGCGCGCGCTGCATCGCCAAATGCGATGCAGCGCGCGCAACGTAATTTGTTTTATTAATTTTTTTCGTAACTTACCTGAACTCGGCCGTTTGCTGCATTTTGCAACCCCCCACCCTGCCCCTCCTCTGCGCCACGTCACCGCCCCGGTAAAATGCCCTACACGGGCCGTCACTGGTGCAGGGATATGTTGGGGGGCACTATAGGTGCCCCTCAGGGGCCATGTCGGAGAGCCAGTGAGAAAGGGGGCACACTACGGGCCCCCAATGTCCCTTTCCGCCTGCCTTTTCATGGCGGGTAAACCAAAACAGACATTGTAATTCCTATGGTGGTGCCTTGCAAGCACCAGCACTGTTGTAAGGATACATGGCCCTCCGACGGACCTATGGGCTCCCTGAGCCCATCGGATTCATGGAGGTCGGTCTCTACGACCGCCAATGATCTCCCCCCATCCTAATACATCCACAGCACTTACACAAGATCGTGATAACTTACTCTGACAGAGATTACCTGCACTATAGGTGGTCACTGTCACAGGATACATGTATTATACCTAGGATCTGGTCTATTTGTGAGTGGACCTATACATTCAGAAAGAAATCTATATACATATACATATTATCTTCTGCTGGCCATAAGGTTATCTTGTTGGAGCGAAACAATGTTAAGATATAAGTGCCATTTTGCATCCTGTCATTCAAATCCCTATCAGTAATATTTTCTTTCCTTTTCTGATTTGCTAAATATGTCAAATTCATTATGCAATTTATAGTGTCTGCAAATTTGAAAGAAAAGCAAAGCTCATAGAAGTATTCCGGCACTGTTTTATTCAAAAAGTTAATTTCTCTATCATCCATGCTCCAAACAAGGTAACAGTTCCTTGAACTTGCTAAAACGTAATTCCCCACACAATCTTTCCATTACTATTTTAATCCCAATAAGTACAATCTTGCTCTTGAAACAAGTATATGAACTGTGGTGAATATAAATCTATGAAGAGTAATTAAAGTCTTTTTTACATTTTCGGGTTCATTCAATATCAAACTGCAGATGATCAATCCTCCAGTACTGGATCCTGGAGCGTATTTTTAGTGATACTCTGGCTTATACTTTGATAGATTCAGCACCTTTTGAAGAAGGGGATGAGGTGAAAAGAGGTATATCCAAGGTTCCTTGTTTGAACCACTTTGCTCCTCTTGACCTCTCACAAATCCGTTCTATGGTAGAGTTCATCAGCACAGGATCTCTCCTGGACCAAGTACCTTGGAACATTTAAAAGCTGAAAAAACTGAGCTAACACACCCTCTATGGAGGTCTGTAATAGTTCCCTGGCTAAAACTTCTGTGCCACTGGAATGGAAAAAGTTGATTATTGAGCCTCTATTAAAGAAGCCAAATTTGGACCATACAGTACTAGCCAATTTCAGGCCAATATCTCTTCTCCCCTTTGCCGTGAAGATTCTGGAGAAGCATGTGAACAAGCTTGTGACTGGCTTCCTAGAACAAAATCAAAACTTGAAATCAGTGCAAAGCAAAAAAAGCAAACCGGTTAGCCTAGTGCTACTGGATTTGCTGGTCGCTTTCAACAGTGTTGCATTCGATACTTTTGTGATGTAATTCTTACCAAATTGATCAGTGCCCTTCTGTATTTCTTCCATCCCCATCGGTCAGAGTATAGGACGCTACCTCAAGGAACCCCGCCGGGATCGAAATTGAGTTCTACTCTATTTAATATACATATCTAACCTCTGAGGATGATTATAAGACCTTTTGGACTCAGATTTATGAATAATGCCAAGAATGCACAGATAATTATCTCCCTGGATACCTCTCTTTATTCCATTCCTCTGTGCACGAAGGCAATCAATTCTTGGCTGGGTTTCAATGCTTTAAAGTTTGATTGGGACACAATAGAGATACTCTGGATCCATCGCAGTCCTCCCCCTTCATCCTACCCTTCGAACGTTTGGCTTTTGGACTGGTTTTTATTGGATGCAGATCTCTACTTTATCGGACATGCAATTCATTTATCCTCATCCTGTGGTCTGCTGGGAAAGGTTCTTAGGAAAAGGTTGTTCCTTCTCTCTTTGGCTACTTGCAGGATATTAGCCCATGTGTCCATTATGAGTCATCTGGACTGTTACTATTCCTTATTTGTGGACGTATCAGCTGGAGTACTGAAGAAATTACAGGGATAAAAAATGCAGCAGCTAGACTTGCCCCAGCCTACCCCTGGCACTCTTCATCCTCAGCAGCACTGGATGCTCTTCATTGGCTCCCTGTGGAAAAGAGAATTATTTTAAAAGCATTATATCATGTCCATCGGGCCTACTATCAGATAGCCCAGCTTATCTGGAAATCAAGGTCTCACAATATATCCCAGGTTGCACTCAGTGATCATCAGATGCCTTCCTTTTGTAAGTCCTTAGATTCCAATGTGTACAATTGGGAAGCAAAGCCTTTTCAGTTGGGGCTGCCAGTTTATGGAATGCTCTCCCATCATCTTTACGCAAAGTTCAGAATCTGCTGTTGTTTAGGAAAGTATTACAAACACAGCTTTATGGCAAATGAGGTACATTTAGCCTCTCTATCCTGCCTTCTCCAAGTGCTAGGACACCTGTATAGGTAGCAGTGTGCTTAAGAAAAATGGTAATAACATATAACACAACATAACAAGTATAATGTATTAAATATTAAAAATAGAGGGGTGGGTTATTAGGGGATACTGTGGGAAGTTATTTAAATCATAAATACATTATAGATTTTGTGTTATAATTATTTTTTTATGTTTATTAAATATGTAATTGGTGAATAATTTTGCATGAATCAATTATTTGTTATTTAAATTATGTAACTTATGTATTATGTAAGAGGTGTATTTTGTGATTTTAAATGTATATTTTATCTTTGTATGTTAAATTAGTAATTTAAATTTTAATTGCTGGATGTTGGGTTTGTAGGGGAACAATGTGGGAAGTGATTAAAATTATTTAGTATGTTTTAATTTTAATTAATTAAAAGTATTTAATTGGTAATTAATTATGTTAATTTTACGATTGATTCCTACATATTAAAATTTTTATTTTTCATTTATTAGTGGATTAAATAGTATATTTATAATAACATTTGTAAAATGTATTTTTAAATAATATTGGTTTTAATTTCATTTCATTAATATGTTAACATAATTTTTTTTTTATTGAGCAGAACTATTATGAAAAAAACCTTACATCAGCAAAGCAGTTAGTTTTAAATTAAATATAGTTAGTTAAAGCTTTTTATGGCACCTACCCTTTTTGCACAGGCCTCTTCAAACGTTTTGGTCCGAATCATTTTGTTATACCAGTTTAAATAGTCCGGGACTTTAGTTGTCCTCTAATTCTGTAAAATCAGGGACCGTGCAATAAGGGAGGATATTGCTATAAATACTTCCTCACCTTTTAGGATTGGGGAGTTTTGTCTCTGTCTTTCTAACCCAAAAAGTGCTATTTCCGCCTCTGGGTGAAGTTTCCTCTGAAGACCTTCTCTTGGGGCGGAAAAACTTTCTCGCAGAACTGAGCCAATGCAGGACAATTAAAAAAAATGTCACGCCAGTCCCCTTGGTCCAGTTGCTGTCATCTGAAGCATCTATCCTCGATTCCTGGGTTCCTTTTGTGCAGGACTGTAGGAGTATAGTAGGCCATCCAACGTGATAAAAATGATATTCTTTTCAAATTGGCTGCTCTTAATGCCTTGTTACTGTAATGCTAGATTGCATGCCACTCTGCCTCTGAGAATGTGCACTGTGTTTCTTGAGTAATTTTATCTGGAAAACTTGATATTATCGTGCAGCCCTTTTGGCTCTGTAAGAGCCTATACCAATTTCCCACCCCCCTTAGCTGGGTACTAAAAAGTGTAGCGAGTACTGTGGGGGCAACTAGCTGAAAGGCAGTAATTTTTATCAGTTGAATAATTTGAAGATACCCTAACAAATAAAAGCTTACATCGCATTCCACACCTCGCTTGTAGCTCTTGTCAATTTTAAAACCTCCCCCCACTATAAAATGGGCGAGTTCTTTAAAACCCTTACTTTCCTAGAACTTTACCTGACTATTCTGTAAATATAGGCCCAGACATTTGCATTCTGAAAGCTTCAAATATTCATATCCAGCATTGTAGCTTTCCCTGGAGTAAAATGACCGAAGTCTAAGCCCCTATTCCTGTAGTGTCTTGTATCTGGTTTTCTTTGGGAGTTTAGCCATTTTTATAAAAACGGAATCTGTAAACCTGCTTCCTGCACCATTTCCCCCCCTTGTTATCTATCAAACAAGCCATTATGTCCAAACAAGAAGCTTCATAATAAATACAAACTTGGGGGAGTGGCAACCTTCCTTAGCTGATATCTCTTTGAAGCATCAGGAGTTTTATCCTTGAAGCCTTCTTGCTCCAAATAAACTGGCGAAAGATTGCCTCTAATTCTTTTAAATACAACATATTGATTTTGATCTGGACATTTGAAAAAAGAAAAATCAATAATGGTAAAATCGAAATTTTTATAAGAGCAATTCGGCCAAATAATGTAAGCGAGAGAAGGGTCCATCTATCCAGTAAATTTCTAATCTTGTTGAGCATTAACCCAAAATTCAAATTAAAAAGGTCCTCGTACCGATTGGTTACATAAATCCCCAAATATCGAATTGGGCCAAAGGAGCAAGCTTGCCTTTGAAGATTGTATGGAAGAAATCAGCACCCAGAATTGAATAGCAAAATTTCGTTTTTTATCACAATTAATTTTATCGCACCCAATTGACTCAAACTGTGCAAACTCTGCCAACGTCGTCTCAATGTTCTGCTCTCCGGGTCTAAGATAGCGAATGATATTGTCTCAAAACAGTTTTGATTTAGGCATACTCTCTATTGGTGCTTTTATCTCGTGTTTATACTAGATCCTAATCACAAAGGGTTCTATGAAAAAAGTAAATAAGACAAGAGAAAGAGGGCAGCCCTGAAGGGTGCCTCGTATTATGTCAACCATCCCCACTGGACAGGAATTTATAAGAACCTGGGCCCCTTGATTTAAGTTTGATAACATATCAATTATTCAACTTGGAAACCCCATTCTTTTAAGAGTATAAAAAAGTGCATCCCAATTTACAAGATCAAATGCTTTTTCAGCATCGACCCTCATAATTAATGCAGGGGTTTGGTTTGTGTTAAAAAACATCAAGTGCCTGGACCAAAAACCCAGTATTCAATGACATTGATCTTCCCACCAGAAATACTGTCTGATCTTTATGAATCAATTTCTGTGGTATTGTAACCGATGTACCCAGATTTTCATCAAAATTTTATAATCAACATTCAACAAGCTAATAGTTCTATATGCATTAATGTCTTTGGGATTCTTACCCTTCGTAACGAAACTGGCTATCATTGATTCTTTAAAAGTAGATGGAACCACCCTCCCGCTTGTATGAAATTAAGAAGCTCAGTTAGAAATGGAATTAATTAACCAGAGAATGTTTTATAAAACTCAGTAGGGAGGCCATCGTTGCCGCAGGCCTTCGCACCAGCCATTGAGGTAAGGACACGCTGGATTTCTTCAGCTGTTATTTCCGCTGTTATTTCCTTAAACTATGTATTTATTAGTTGAGGGAGCTTGGTCCTATAGAAGTATTGGCTGATCGCCTCATTTGGTACCATATATTTTGTTGCGTACAGCTTATGGTAGTGATCTAAAAAGATTTTAGCAAATTTTCTTTTGGACGACCAAAAGCCCGGTCCCTGGTTCCTTGAGTTCTGATATTACTGCAGCCTCCTGTTTAACAAAGCTTGACCAGGCCAGTCGTTTATCCACCATTTGACTTTCCTCGTAAGCCCGCTGCTGAAATGTTCTTGAACTACTTATCTCCTCAAGGATAACAAATTCCCTTAGCTTCTTCTATGCTTTGGTTAAGTGCTGTTCGGAGACAGAATGTTGCCCCTTGCTACTATTTCTCAGCATTAAAGCTGAATCCACTATCTGTTTCAATTCTGTTTTACCGGCTCTTCTAATTTTAGGATGTGCGGCTGAAAAAGCCAGCATCTGCCCCCTAATTGCAGCCTTAAAGACTTCCAAAACCGAAAACAGTGCTGCTGTACTCTTGTTCTCCTGAAAAAATACTTTTATCCATTTCTTCATATTCTCAACCCATTGCGTGTTTGAGAGGAGGAGGCGGTCCATCTGCCACCTGGACTTTTTCCTCCTCTTTGCCTCTATTTCTATTTCTATTTTGATTAGTAAATGATCTGAAAAAGAATTAGCCCCAATTTCTGCACTTAAACAATTAATATTATGAGAAATGAGAAAAAAATCAATACGCTAGGCTGACTGGAATCAACGAGAGTGGCAGGTGAATTGTAAAATGTCTGGGTGGGCCCTACGCCATGGATCGATTCTTTCAAAATCCTGTTTCATGGAATTTAATACTCTTTTAGACTTAGGTTTTAATTGTTTTTTGTTTTATTAGAAGTATTCCTTTTCAAATTTTGAATAAAATTAAAGTCCCCTCCTAATAATATGGGGCCTACCGCCCCTCTAGCCATCTCATTAATCTTCATAATGGCTTTGGGATCGTCTTCTATTGGGGCAACCACTCAAATTCACCTACCCTAAGGGTCTCTCAGAACTTGTGAGATCTCCCAGTCGATCCATTGCCCCAAATAAATATCCACCCCTCTTATCCCCAGCCCTTCTGAGGCAAAATACGCCTGAAAAAAATATTTGGGGATAAAATGTTATGGTGTATTTGTTTTTAAATTAGTTTCCTGAAAAAAAATATTTGAGGAGAAAAAGAAATTAACCATCTAATCATTGCACCATATTTTTGTTTGTTAGAAACTCCATTAACATTTACCGAGACTATACGCACTTTAAGGGCCATCGTATCTTACAGGTAAAACCACATTTAGAAATTTGAAGCCTCTATATAATAACTCAACATACATTTTATCCTATTTTTCATATTCCGTTCTTCCTATTCGCAATAATTCTGCTCTTTTTTGACTATTGCTCCTAAACCTACCCTCCACGCCAACTCCCCTTGCTCGCCTTGGCAAATGGGGAATTACCCATCAAACCCCAAGCCAACCTCCTCTGATTAGACCTAGGTCTAGGTCTGAGTGCCATGGTATTGCACCCCAAGTGAACTACTTCTCCCCCCTCATCTCATATATTCTGACTCTACTTAGAGAGAAAGGAAAAAGAAACTGTCCCCAATTATCTTTTCTTAACTACTTTTCAGTAGTAATTTCCTGTAACAGCTTCGGAGCATCATCAAGATTCGCAAACATATGGAACTTCCCTTGAACTAAAACGTGTAGCTTGGATTGCTGGGTAATGGCAGCTTGAGCACCGTGTGCTTTGAACAAATACAAGTTTAACAAATTCCTTGTGCCGACATGCAGCTGCTGCTGACATGTCCGAGAAAATAAGGCAACTAGGAACTTCACTGGTTGAAAATTGTCTCTTTTGAATGGCCCTTGTAAGTATCTGTTCTTTCACTCCGAAATCTTCAAAGTTTACTGAGATTGTTCGAGGCAGCTTTGAATTAGAAAACGGCTGCGCGGGTACCCTGTGTGCTCTTGTGATTGTAAGGTCACCTGTAAATTCTGGCAAGATGTTGTAAACGAATATCTCAACCCATTTGAAGACTTAGGAGCCTTCACACCCTTCTGGAATTCCCACTAAGCGCAGGTTGGAATGTCATGAATGATTTTCCAGTTCCTCAAGTTTGTTTTCAAGAACAAATTTCAGTTTTTTATCCAGAGTAACCTGATATTGCATCGCGGTCATTTGGTCTTCAAACTGAGAGATCCGGGATTCG
Source organism: Triturus cristatus (assembly GCF_964204655.1). Taxonomy (NCBI): domain Eukaryota; kingdom Metazoa; phylum Chordata; class Amphibia; order Caudata; family Salamandridae; genus Triturus; species Triturus cristatus. The sequence continues at coordinate 295,202,432 of NC_140582.1, read as the reverse complement.
GCCTCTTGCATTCTAGCCAGATAGCTACTGACTGCCTCTTTAATTTTTGACAAGCGCTGATATAGGGATGCAATCTCACTTTCCTGTGTTGCCTTGAGGTTGTGTATCTCCTTGAGAATGAGATTTAACATGGTTTTGATGTCATATTGGGCAGTATGCTCTGTTTCTTGGAGTGTTTCTTGGACAGTGTCTGGCCCCTTATTTTCTGAGGAGATGTCTGATGCGCGTCATGCTTGATGTTGGTGAACCCCCTCTGGGAATTTACCTAAAATAGAGGTCATGGGCCATGGCTGACAAACCGTAGAGATGGAATTCTGAGGCCCAAAAAGTTGAGGAGATGTCCCTTTTTCTTTTTCCAAGCTACTTTGTGGTAGTGTGATTGATCTTTTAGAGTCAATTCTGATTGAAAATTAATAGTGGGTCCTCGTTCTTGTATTTGCGCATCAGCTGCTGAAGTTGTAACTATTTTAGGCCTCGAGAAAAGAGGATATTCCTTAGATTTTCCTTGATTGGGACTCTCCTCTATATTTTCTGCTATCCAGCCGTCTTTATTGAAAATGACCCCTTTACCAGCTTGGCCATTAGGGGCCGGAGGTTGCCCCACAGAGCCTCCTTCTTCTGAAGGCCTTTCCTGCTGAAAAGTATCCAAGATTCTACTGTCCTCTTTCATGCCAACTTCGTGCTCCCCCATATCTTCTTCTGAGCTCAGGGGGCTAGGTATTGGGACTGACCATCGACGGGATTTTTGAGAGCGCTCAGCTCTTACTGCCGCTGACACGAACTTCATCTGGGCTGCTCGAGATTTGGATTCAGGGCCCGCATTGAACTCAACATGGGTCAACACATTAGTGACCTTTAAATGCTTTCCCATCGTGGCACAGGGCAATGTAAATGATCCTTATGGCAAAGACCTGAACCGTAGTAAGCTCTCCTCATAAGGAGAATGACTGACCCAATAAACTCAAAACAGGGAGGGTTATAACTAAATACTGCGCTGTCTTAACAGGCCTTCAGAATACTTGGCGCTTGCCACCGTGCTAAGGGTCGGAGTTCAATAGGTGAATTTAATTGAAAGCAAATAAAAAAAAGGAAACTGAAAATGTTAGAAATTTTTCCAATTGTCTGGCAATTTAGCTTCTGGCCACCATTGAGCACCGGAGCGCCTGTACCTGAGATTGCCGCCGCTTCTAACGTGACAACAGCAGCTGTGAAAATGCTCTCTGCAATTCTTAGCAAGTCTCCTCCTCATCGAGTGGTGGAGCACTCAACACGGGAATCTGTATTCTCCAAGAGTCGGCAAATCCCTGAAAGTAGTTCACTTTTTTCCTCGGCCATTGATTCTTCGGCGTCTCACTTCCGGGCAGCCATGCGGACACTGAAGCGAACCTGCAGCATTGCGTAGAATGAAGGGAGGATGGAGAGGTCCACTAGCAGCGGCGTATACTCTGTTCATTCCCACGCTGATGTTGACATAATATTTGTATTATGGAGGCCAGCACATTTTTATTTCTTCTATATATAACATCATAGTATTAATAATAGTTTTTTAGGTTTAATTTGATATATTTACAGAGTGCATATTTTTATTTTGAATATACTTTTTAATAGTTGTATGTTGTTAGGTATTTAAATGTTTCTTTAAAAATGGCATAATTAACTCTTCCTAAGTCCAACATGTTTTAGCTTACATTGGAGTAGAAATAGTAAATCTATTCCTTCCGAAGTGCAGCAGTTTCTCCACTATTGCTCATATTGGAGAGGGAATTGCAAATCTAACCCCTCCAAAGTCCACCACATTCCTCACTGTTGTTTAGATTAGAGTGAGAATAGTAAATGTAACCCATACAAAGTCCAACACTTTCACTACTTTTGCTTCGTTTGGAGTAGAAATAATAAACCTAACCCCTCCAAAGTGAAACACGTTGCCTAATGCCTAATGCTGCTAAGATTAGAACTGGAATAGTAAATCTAACTCCTACAACCTCCAGCAATTTCTTTACTATTCGTTAGATTAGGATAGAAATAGTGAATCTAACCCGTCCAAAGTCCAACACTTTACCTGTGGTTGCTTACGTGGGCGCAGGAATAGTAAATCTAACCCTTTCAAAGTCCAACACATTTTCGCTGCTTTTGCTTTAATTGGAGTGGGAATAGTAAATGTACCCCTCCAAAGTTCTACATTTTCCCTTCTTTTGCTTGTGTTAGAGTGGCAATAATAAGTCTAACCCTTTCAAAATCCAACACTTTCCCTGCTTTTGATTACATTGGAGTGGGAATAGTAAATCTAATGCCTCCAAAATCCAATAGTTTTTCCTAAATTGTCCTAATTTGAAGTTAGATTAATTCTCTGTTTCCTTTGAAGTTGAACACTTTTGCTAGTGTTGTTTCTATTTGATTGTTTGTTGGTATTTTTCATTATTGTGTATTCTTTAATGTTTATACTATTAAAAACAATTTTTTACTTTACTTTTAATTAATTTTGATTTATGTTGTTGTTAATAAATGCTTGATAATATTAAATATTCTATTTTTTATTTTTATATTGCTTGAATCTTTTTTATTTTACATATAGATATATATGTGTGTGTGTGTGTGTGTACATGCTTATTTACTTAACAATATAAATGAAAACTATTTTTTACATTGATTTAATTTTTTTAATTTGGTTACATATATGCATTTGTTAGTTCATTTTTAATTTTAGCCTATAGTAACTATATTAACATATATATGTATTTCTATAAATTTATGTACAATACTTGTTAAAATGATTTATTTTAAATATTATTATTTTTTTAAGTTTAATATTTGAAACAAATTTACTTATAAAGCTACATATTATAAATGTGTTATTCTCATGTTTTTTTGACAATATTCTGTTTCACTATATTTTTGACACAATAGTATGGTAGTTTTCATTCAAAGTATGTTAACTCAATATTGTTGTAGATAGTATTTTTGACACAATATTCTGGTATCACAATATTTTTTTTAAAGATATTCCTTCACACAATCCATGGCTGCCCTCCTTGTGCATTCTCTCCGGCTTGCTATTGTGCAGGATGATAGAGGATCTGAATGCCCTTATGCAGCCCTTAGGAGTCAAATTGAAAATATTTTTGGGGGACAGCAAAGTAGTTGCCTGTTTCCGTGGTGAGATGCACCCTTACAGAATAAGGACTGAGACGAGAAAGAACTTGACTTGGTGTAATGAAGATTACCAGTAAGTGCAGTTGTTTGAAAGATCTATTGTTACCTATTCTTTACAATATACATACGGCTCGATTACGAAGTTGGTTGGAGTTGCCTTCGACCGACACCGTTGCTGTCTCGGGACTGACTGACATCTGGTCGGCGGTCCCAACACCTCAATTACAATGTGACCGCAAATGGTGTGGTTGCATATTCCCATTTCTCTATGGGAGCTTGTGCTACAGCCGTAAACTGGCCATAGCACACGCTCCCATAGGGAAATGGGAGATTCTGTTAATCTCTGCACCGTGTGGCAGGCACCTCAAGAAGCATGCCACACGGTGCAGGGATCAACAGGGGGCCACGATAGGTGCCCCCTCAGCCTCCAACTGGAGGCTGCAAGGAGAAGGGGCCCTTGCTAGAGGCCCCCAAACTCGCTTTCCAACAGGCTTTCTATGTTTTAAAGCCTGGCATGGAAAGCTTGTAGGAAACTGAGCATCGTAATCCCAACAGCAGAAACGACGTCCATTGAAATTATGGACCACCTGGTTTCAATTCCGACCGCCTAGATTGTTATTAGGCGGTCGGAATTGAAACTGCAGTCGGTTGGAAAGCCACCGACCTGTGATTGGAGGCATTCCGACAGATATCAAAATAGGCCCCCTAGAGTGGATTTTAGCTCCAATCAAGAGGAGTATTACCCTTTCACCTGATACTATTGACTGTTTTGGGTATCATTCCAAAGCTGAGGGATTGCTTGCATTGCAATGTATAAGGGACTATTTTACCTCTCAAAGTACACTGAATCATGACACATGCAATTCTTTATCAGATTGTTGCATTATGCACAGAGAACAATATTTTTGGTTTCTTTTTCACTCGTGTAGGCTAGTTAAAATATATTAGTCAGGACTCAAAATGCAAGCCAGACTTTCTCACGTTGTTAATGATTGTTTAACTATACTACATATGAGTGCTACAGAATATCACTTTACTAATCACCTCTTTGGTACAAATAAAAAGCATATACCTATTTGAATTCAGAATGTTTTCCTTGATTGAAATTCTAGTTTCTATTATTCTTGAGTATCTGTAGTTATTTTGTCATGACATTAAAGCAGCTAGGACAGTGTATCTAAATTCTGAGTACCACAAAGGATCATGGTAAGTGCACACTTCATACCAAGATTGTCATATTATTTGTACTATAAGATAGATCAGTGCTTTCCAATCTTTTTAGAACCATGACCAATTTTTTGACAGACAAACATTAGTAACCCACTTAGCTTTAATCGACATTAGGCTCATGATTTTGAATGTAACTAAAGCATTGGGTGGTTGTGCACTGTAATTTCCAGACAGCACATTTTCTTTGGAAATGGCCACTCCATTTGCACACACACAAAAACTACAAACAAACAAAAACATCATGCTCAAGTGACCACCGCTTGTATTATGTCAAGGAATGACTAGAGGCTACAAAGCAACAGGCTACAACGAATCCAAATATTTGTCACAATATTAATTTGTAAGATAAAAAGATTTGACTTAGTGAGCAAGGATAGAAAGACCTTACATTGGCTTCCAGTGAACCAGCATATCCAGGTTAAGACACTCTGCCTTATGCATAAGGTCCATTTCAACTTGGTAAAGTCCCTCTCATATCACTTCTCCTCCTATGTTACAGCAAGACAGCAAGACAGCTTCATTCAAATTCAAAAATGTTATTTACTCCTCAAATTTTCAAACTCTCAAAAACTGGACGTGGGCCTTTTCTCATCTTGGTCCATGACTTTGAAACAATCTTCCCCTTTAAATCAAATGTATCTCTTCCCATTTGAAGTTTGGGAAAGCCTTAATAATCCATCTCTCCTGCTAGAATTATTAACCCTGATCATGTGTTTAAAAAAATAAATAAATAAATAAATACAGATCTCCTGAACATCCAGCTTGAAATGTTTAAATCAGTTTAAAAGGTATCCAAAGGGGTTGATTTCAGTCTATGATGACTAAATCAAATTACACCAGTTCTAGTTGTGTGAAACAGGCTCCCAGTCGAATCAGGTAAGATTGTCAAATGTGCCCAGCGAACTTACAACGCAAAGAAGAGAATGGCCTAGAAAACCCCCACTCAAGAAAATATGTCCATGAGTCATCCATTCTAAGACTGTGTTATAAGGATTCAAAACTCATTACAGCCTGGGATTCAATTGGCCCCATCCCTTGATGTATGCTGAAAAGAGAAAAAAAGTACATTCTGGTATACATGTAAGGCCGCCTAATTCACAGAGGCAGCTGTCCTTTCCCATCTGCAACCCGCACCTACTCAAGTTCACATGTTGTAGTTATTGCTTTGCTCAAACAAGGACAGTGCTGTGGGATGTACAATGCAACAGCACTATTTAGTTAAATATGTCTAAGTTTAACTGAGACCTATGCATCTGTAATGTAATGGGGATGGGGGCCATCTGTCAATGCCCATAAATGATTGCTGCTCAGCTGTTAGCTTAATAACAACTTTGTTAGCATCTTTTATGTACAATGTTTCATTAACATTGGGATACCAGTCTCTATTTAATGTGTTCTCATTCTTCGAGGAGCCTAAAACTGTTTGGAAAAATGGCACAGATGTAAGAGGTGAAGAGGATAACCAAGTTCACTACTAGTAAGGGATGAGACGCATGTGCCCTCACTCACGCCGCTCCCGACTCCATGCTACCGCCCCACCAACAGCACAGAATTTCACAACTAGTCGCTGCGGATGCAATCCGAGGACACATTTTGTTAATTGTACTAGCAGTAGCAGGCAACTGGTTTATCTGTGCCCCACACCCAGGTGCAGTAATCTTTAAATCAAACAAAATTTCCACCGATGTTACTGGCATAATGTGCTAACAAATGCACCACCTGCAGACAAATTCCCTAAATAATCTTCGAGCAAATACCTCAACATGCCCCATTAAGTAGTCTTTAAATGATATACGTTTTGGACAGTAAAAGCAGCCATAATGTGCTTACACATGCACTATATGTCATTACATTTGCGCCCAACGCCTCCTGCTAATGCCTGCCAGATGCCCACCTCAAGGTAACTTAATAAAGTATATCACACCCCCGACACCCATCTCCACGACCACCACCACCCTTCTCCTACCATCTTGGATACATTCCTGATTTGTAAAAATGTGCTGTGTTTTAAAGGAGGAGACAACGCCGCACCGTCTTTTTTGCCTCGCGCTCTGCCTCTGCTTTCTGTAAGGGACGTGACCGGAAGAGCGTAACGTAAGTTACGTAACGTCTCCCAGCATCCGAGAATGATCGGATGTTTGGAGTCCTAAGTGGTTGCTGGCTGCGCGCCGGCCGCGGATGGGTCCCCCAGAGCACGGGGCCCCCCCGCACCGCGGGGTCTGCGGGGGCCTTTGATACGCCCCTGCTAAAACACCTTTCCTGAGAATGTTTACTGTGACAGAGATCTGGGATTGCACCACCTATAACCGGTAAAAAACATTTTTTTCACCAACACAATTTGTAAAATTCCTCTTTTTCACTCTTGGCAAAAACTACATTTTTTTTTTTACCACCCCCTCCACAACTTTCTCACCTTTGAAAAGTATATGTTCTATGCTTTGTGCGGTCATTTTTATTGCAAGCGAACCTAACCAAGTTTGAAAAGCATATGCAGAATGTTTATTTGCAATTGAACCTTCAGCAAGTAAAATAGCACACATTTACTGACTTTTTAAATGATGGTTTCTGTTTTTCAGAATTTTTCTATGCACAGTGCACTGTGCTGGGAAATGAAACTGTAGGAAATCGCAATGTTTTTGCCTGATATACCCTCAGAATTTTGCTCTGTCTGTTTTGCTGGCTGCAGAACTCTGTGCACTTAACACCAGCTAACGAATAGTAATGTGCCTGTGCTTCCACTTTTAACATGGTTCAATTGGCATAACCCTATTGATTTATTTAACTTACCTATGAGTCCATAGTATATGATACAATCTCTGCTCAGGGCCTGTAAGTTAAATGCCACTAGTGGACTCCAGCATCTATTATGCCATTCACTACAGTGGGAGTGAAAACATGGTTTCAGGCTTACCATCGAATCCAGAATGGAGTGGTTTAATAACTAAAATTTGACTCCGCGAAATAAACCCTTTTTAACAAGTCTAAACTTCCCTTTTATATATTAATATGTCACCCCTAAGTAAGCCTTGTAGCCCATAAGACAGAGTGTTTGATATTTAAAAGTAGGACATGTAGACAGTCAATGTTATACATGTCCTTACAGTGACTATCACCTAAAACCTATTTTTACTGTAGCAAGGGTAGCTATTCTATAGAGAAACACTGGGATGCACTACTAAATTTAATAATGCTATTTTTGGCTATGAAGCTGCTAGAAACACCCTTCCAAAACTCTTTGTAATATTTATTAAGAGCCCAATTCACTGCTGAAGTCAGAGTTGTAATGAATATTAGAGAAAAGGTAGCTTTAGAAAGTTAACTTTTTCCTACCTAAAGCCTCTAGAGGTTGATGTGCATTAGCCTCCAACTATAGCCCTCTGAGAGCACAAGCCCTGAATGAAAAGTGGACACTGCTCCCAGAGCAAAGACAAAGACCTGGGTGTGGAAATGTGCTTTTGGTATTCTGTCATTGCCCATTTGAGCAGTGCCCATGAACCTAATTTACTTCAAAGGGGCTTCTCCTGTCACAGGCAGATGTGAGGTGATACCTGGAAATGCCCTCTCTTTTGCTCACCCAGTTAAGCAGAGTCCCAGTGGGGAGGGAGCTGCCTTGAGGATTAGTTGGGAGTGACCACATAGGACAGGTTGCTTTTGCACCTCTGGATAGGCACACAGGCTCGGCTCAAGGGGAGAAGGGTTTCGCCATCTTGCATTTAGGCAGATAAGGGCACTTGAGGTTGTTTGCACAAGGGCACGCAGACAATGCTGCAAACGTGGATAAGGTAACCCCCTGGGAACATTTACCCTATTGGTTAGGGAGGAATGAGGAGTCACCCTCACCAACAAGCTGGTGCCAGACATCAAGGTGGCATCTCCAGTATCCTCTTCAGAAAGGAGCCCTGAAGGACTGGACCTGCTCTTGCTTGTACTCAGGACGAAGACGTGGACTACAAAGGTCATAAGTCTGACTTTCTGCTCAAACTACAAGCACACAACAAGTTGCAATAGGCCTTTTCTGAAGATTCCTAGCTGACTAGTTCCTATTGGACTTGCCTTGTTCCTGGCTGGTGACCTCTGCTGGAGTGAGCCCAGGCCCCAAGTGCTGTTCCTGAGGTCCTGGAACTAGTAGCTTTGTCTGGCTAGACTTCTCTAGCCACCACTGAAAACCTTGGACTTAAAAACCTTTGGCTTCAATGACATCCAGTTGATAGAAGCAACCCTGGCAAGCCGATCCAAACATGGAGTGTTGCACCTGGACTGAAGATTCAGATATCCCCACACTCAGGGCTTTTTGGTGACAGCAAATCCTCAGCTGCAGGACCTCGCAGAGACGGTATCTTGCCTCAGAAGCCCTCTTTGGTTACAGTTTGGAGCCTTGCCTGCTGAAGCACCAAAAAAGTGACTTCATGTAAAAAAGAAATCTTGACTCAGCAAACGCACCAAAGGCATCTGTCCAACAAGAGACCTTCTGTGTGTATAAAATTCAAATTTATCCCACCTTGAGCTTACCTTTAAAAACCCAACTGCTTCACTGGATCTGAGTCCAATGCCTATTTGAGCTTCTGGAGACTTCTTTGGCTGCACAGCCTGCTGCCTTTGTCCCGCTAAATAGTTTGGATTTCGATTTTTGAGATTGAGGGCCTTATTTATTTTTGGTGGACGGCCCGATGATCCTCCAGGGTAATGGAGTGAATTACTCTGTGGCCAGTGTGGTGGACCTGCCCCAAATTTATAAATGACTGCCAAGTAGGTGCTTATTTACACAATGCATTGGCAGGAACCGCGGTCACGGGGGTTTGTGTCAATGCATTTCACTGTTTGGTAAAGAGCTGTGTCAGCATGATGCAACACTGCACCAAACAGTTTTCTCTTCTTATTTTAAAATAAATTAAATACTGAAATGGGATTTTCTTTTAAAAAATACAAAGTAATATTCCCATTGCTAAGGGGGAGCACTTTTAGCATTTTCTTGTCCCTTACCATCAAGGTTTGCCTGGCAGCAACATGCCATAAAGAAATGGCTATATGTCCGCCCATCTTCATTGTGTGGGCAGACATATAGCCATTTCTCTGACAGCCCTTACTCTGTCGGGCCATCGGAGAGGTGAGACTAAGGCAGAGCTGGAGTAGTCACCTCTGTAGCCAAACCTATGGTCTGACCGCATCTAAATCGAGCAGGCAGAAAATTATGTTGACAGTAGATATCCTCCATCGCCGTTGAGACAGAGTATACATACCTTCAACAAATAAACCAGCCCCTAAGGTTCATGGTAAATCCTCTGACTGGGTTGAACCTGGTCCGTGTATTACACCTGTGCTCCATCACAGTCAGCCTCAAAATGCCCTTATGTCCCGATCTACAGCAAACATCTAGCTGCACTTGGCACTATTTTTATTTAAAACTTTAACAATTAATATATCCAGTTACCCTTATTGAACTTTTGATGTTTTTGTGTCATTTAATTTATCAAAATGTACTCTATCGTTCTAATTTGGTTTGAGGTTTTTATTGTGTTGTGTTTTGATTTTATAACTGTTTTGGTCCTTTATAAATGAAGGAGTTGAGCTCAGGTCCATTTAGTGACTTTGTGGATCCACCCTGTCAAGGATTCAGATTATTAATCAAAGTGGATAGTCACCTTCTTGACTAAGAAAGCAATTTCTTTCAAAAAGTATGGGTGTTATGTATCTAGGTTTTGAACAGTGACTGGTTTGCGACCTGACCTTCATTTTGCATTGCGATTGATTTAATATACGAAATACAAGGAGTGACAAATACTCATGCTTCATAATATTTATGAGATTGAATTCTTTTGCATTCTGCCTGCAAATGCAGGCAGGGAGGCATATAAGGGACAGAAAACCTCCATCATTGCTTTCGCTTTCTCAGAGTGCCAATTTTTTTTTATAAAGTAGCTGATCCCGTGTAGAGTCTAGGAGAGGGGAGACTTTCAAAAATAAAAATTGGCATGCACAAATTGACACTGGAGATAACATGCCTCTTTCAGGTCATGGTAAATAGGTTTTCGGTCATAAATCACTGAAACAGCTGGGTATGCTTTGCAAAAGGCACTTACAGGTACATGCATCAACCATTTTTGCGGGCGCAACCGGTGCGATTTGCAAAAATTGGCTGTTTGCGCCCGCAAAAAGAGCTTCTGTGATGCATCAACCTGTCAGCCTCTCGCAATTTAAGAAATCCCAAATTATTAAGATTTCCTAAATTGCGATTGCATTTAAGGAATTGCAAATTGCGATTCCTTAAATGCAATGCATGATGGAATCGCAAATTGCGATTTTGCTTTTAGGGGGCACAAATTACCATCAATTTGTACTTGATGGCATTTTGCAAAAACTTTGAAAAATTGACTAAAGTTTTAGGTTACACACACACATGCCCTTGAGGCATGTGTGTGCGCAACATGTGTGCACAGATCAATTTCAGGGGTGCAACAGGGTGCACCCTTGAAATTGCACGCGCAATTTGCGAGTACCTATCATTCCTATGGGCCTGTAGGCCCAAAGGAATAAATGGGAAGTCATTCCTTAAATGCGACCCGCAATTTGAGAGTAGCAATTAAGGAATGTTTGGGAATCACTCATTTTATAGCGATTCCCACATGCATAGGCTTTTGCAATTCCTTAATTGCGATTCCTTAATAATCGCAATTAAGGAATCGCAAAAGCCTACATTGATGCATGTACCTGTATGTGAGCTGAAATGACTTTCCTCCATCAATATGTGACTTTTGTAAATCACTGTTTTACCGTTGTATAGCTTGTTTTTTTTTTAAATCACTAGCTTTTAGACCACAAAATCTTTCCATACATCAGGCCTTGTTTCCTGTGAAGGATTTATTTTGCAGAACAATTTTCTTGCTTTTAAATAGGGATACATTATGTTACAGTATCTGAAATTTTTATAGCGCTCAACTGACAAGCTAAGATCCTGCTTGGCTGCCGCCAAATCCCAAAGCCATCATCTCTCTCACTGTGGTACCCTACTGTCTGGACACTGCAGAAATGGTGACGTCAGCTCCTTTCTGCATTTCTGGGCAGTGGCTCACTGCTGGTGTTCGGGTACGTTGCTCTCCTTTTCACCTGGCTGTGGCTTGAGAGGATCCAAAAACCACCTGCCTTCAACCTCCAACCTGAAACCTCTTCCCACTCTTTCTCCTGTGGTTGGCTGCTTGGTAATCTTGATCTTGCCTACTTTTGGTCCTCTTTTTTGGTCTGTACCATTTGTTTTCTGCCTGAAGTCATCTTCGCTCTTAACATTTGGCACTGTGAGAGCTGATTGTGAGCAGCTCTCTACTTGCTGCTACAGGAGATTCTCCACTCCTTGACCACTGGATCACACGTCTCAGTTGCAAATAGTTCCCATGTGCTCTTCTCTCTGACTAACTGACAACTCATGGCAGTAAGGTCTTCCTGAACAGTTCTGATGCCAAAGAGGGTACCCTTGCCTGCTCCTTTCAATACAGGGTCAGGAAGCTTGAAAATTCTATATTCTCTATTTTCGTTTTTTTTTCCAGCTAACATCGGGTTGTCCTCCAGGACTTTTGTATGGCTGAAACACATTTTAGCTGTCTATAATCTGTGCTTCTTATGGAGTAAAAAACATGTTTTGCTGCTTTCCCCTACAATTTCTAACCACTCTGTTCCTCCACCTCCCTTCCTTTTAACTGGTTCTTCCCAATCCCACACTCACCTATAAACCTTTAGCATACTGACCTATGAGTGTCCTTTCTTTACCTCTCCCTTTTCATTTCTCCCAGGTGTTGCAGTCCTTTGTCTATTTTCAATTTACTCAATAATTATTTTATTGCCTGACTTAGCCAGGGTTGGTTCTTATTACTGGAGAGATAGAGGTCCGAAAGGCAATATCTGCTGCAATAAAAAGTCTGCTTTGGAGATCTTGAACTTAGAAGCTTCCAGACGTATGGGGTCTTTGTACTGAAGCCTACTTTGGCCTTGTGAGATGTAGAGGAGGATCAAAACACATATCCCAGAAGAGGCTTCGTGAATAGCCACCAGGACCAGCTTAATTAACATTAATAGAAGCCGTATCCCCAGATGCTGACAAGATGGCAGAAAGTGTCATAAATTGTGACTGACTGTTTGCAAGAATGTCAAGCATCTGTATAGCACAGGTAGTGATAAGTGGAGTCCTTCACAGCCTCAGCTATGGTTGCACTGGGAAAGGAGTATTATTAAGCATAGATATAGCTGGAGGTACCTAGCATGGTAGCCAGAAAGTCTCTCACTTATCTTCACGGTTACTGAACTTACTTCTGGTTATAAACTGTTTATTCAAGATAAGTAATCTAAGGCTCCTTGTACTTCATGAAGATGAAATTCTCAAGGAAGATGTGTGCTGGTTTGAATAACCTCACAAGTGACACGTCATGTACTCACTTGTATTATTATGTACCCTGATAGTTTTAGGCATCTTTAATCTAAGGCAAACTCTACCGAAGGTATTGTAATTAATGATAAATATTGCTTGACCTAAGGTGATAATCTGGGGGCAGAGATAAATGAAGAAATATCTAGTAATTGTGGGACACGAGGTACTTTGTGTATATAGAAGTATGATGCGTTAGCACAAGACTAACATTTCTCCTGGACTGACAGAATATTCTTTCTTTAGGAATACTGTTGATGTCAAAGAGTGACCAGGTTCATGCATCTTTAGGAACCTTGGAGATTAATGCTAACATGACTCAAACCAAGAGAAGAGTCTGTATACTGGATAAGTCCAAGGGATTTGTGGACATCTAAATGTGCTGCATGCTTCTGAATGAAAGTAAAGGCTACTAAAATGTGTACATAGTTATTCAACTTCAAAATATATAGAATAATAGACTCCCGATTTCTGGTATGATTAGGAATTGCTTTTCCAAAAGGTTATGTAGAACATCCTTTATTAGTATAGAAGCACAACGACAACCCACTATGCTAATTCGGAACCTGGGTAAATATTGCAGATCATGAGAAAGTAGTTCATTTTTGTAGGAAATTGGGTTACTGGCTGAGGCGGGTGAGACACTATTCAAGCAGCAACCACAACCTCTCTCTGTGAAACGCAAGCAAACCCAAATTAAACTGTGCTTAATCCTCTGATAGCTTGGCATAATAGCAGTCAAGATACACAAGACAAGAAAAATCACATACCAATTTAGAAAAATAGAGTCACATTTAACACATTCTTTAAGACCACAACTACAAAAATACAATCAGCAGGAAAGGAGAAATGCAATGTAAGCGTTTGTGATTACAAATAGTGCCTAGAAAATAAAAGCATCAACTGTGGTTATCTGGTCACACTGGGGACAAGTTCAGGCCAACTGCAATGGAGCACAAGCCAGATACAGGGACCCAGTTAGGATGAGGGATTTGTATTGTGAAGGGCTGCATTGAGGATGCTTAACGCAGTGGCGGTTCTGAGGAGGCTGTGGGCTGTGATGCGAAGTCCTGCATCAGGGGTGCATCACTCTGTGGCGGTTGTGAAGCAGAGTTGCGAGTAGATGCATCATGCAGCATCAGTTCTGCCCAAAGGACCACAGCAGGGCTGGCAAAGCACCTTCAAGCCCACCTCCACAGGTCCAAGAAGGCGGTTCTAGACTTTTCTGTCCATGTAGGTCTGATCAGGATGCTACCCAACTATTCCTTGGAGTCATTCTGGTGGTCCAGGGTTCAATTTGAAGGCCCAGTCTTTTTCACTCAGGCAGCAGGGCAACAGGGCAGCAGGGAAACAGAGTAGCAGTCCTTCCGAGTCTTCCACGTCCAAAGGTGTACTGAAGAGCTGGATCTGAGGGTCCATTATTTTACATGGTGACCATTTTAATGTAGGTGAAGGCTTTGAAGTTTTCCACCCCCAATGGTGCTTGGAATTTGCTGTCTCCGTACCCTAGCCCCAGCTTGTCTGGTGTCACAAAAGACAAGTGTCAAACCCTTTGTGAGTGTGCTCAGGCAAAGCCTTTGTGATGTGTAAGTGTGGTAGGTGACAGTTCCTCCCCCTCGTCAAGTCAGAGATGGCTCATCCTGCCGGATGTACGATGGAGCAGTGCACTCAAATTCATTGCATGCCTTAACCATGCATTTTTTACCCAGCATTTTTTTACAACCTGTATGCTTTTACAACGTATGAAATAACCATGCATTGTTTATATATTTAAAAATAATGTATTTGTGGTGGAGGACCCCTCCACATCCCCAACTTACCTTAAATGCATGGTAAAGGCATGTGCTGTAAAAATATGCACATGGTAAAAACATGCGTGCCAATAAAATCAGTTGTAAAGGTACAACGCTGTAAAAACTTCATTGTAAAGGTTGTTTCCCATTGTGTAAACACCTATTCCACCTTTGTCACTGTCTGGGAACAATACACAAAGACAAACTTCCAGCTACACCTAGTCCTGTGACCCAAGAAACAGGCTGCATGCACTAAATGGTTAGGATAAGAATATACCAATTTTCTAAAAGCTGCATTTTTAGAATTGTGACTTAAAATCCACTTTACCACTTAAGAGGGTTTTACATTACAATTCTTTAGACACTGAACTCGACATTCCTACTTGCTGCCAATTGAATGTTAGCACTCATTAAATGTAATATAGTAACACAATGCTATCATGTAGAAGAAGAGATAGGCCTTGCAGTAGTGAAAAACGATTTAAGAGTTTTCCCCTACCAGGATGTGTAAAACTCAAAAGTACATGCCAACTTTTTAAATATACTGCACCCTGCCCTCTGGGCTGTGTGTGTAGGGCCTACCCTAGGGGTGATTTACATGTATTAAAAAGGAAGGTTAGGGCCTGGAAAAATGTTTATTTTGGCAGGTCGAAATGGGAGGTTAACCCCTTCCATGCTCATGACGGAACGGTTCCGTCATGAGCATCGGTTGAGCTGTGCTCATGACGGAACCGTTCCGTCATGGCCCCGCCCGCGCTCGAACCCTTCAGCACCGCGGGGGAATCCGCGCAGCGCTGAAAGGGTTAAATTGCACACACAGGCTGTAATCGCAGATCTGAGACATGTTTAAAAGGCTACTTAAGTGGGTGGCACAATACGTACTGCAGGCCCACTAGTAACATTTAATGTACAGATAGCACCACTCTACTAGGGACTTAAAAGTATTTTTTTAACATATCTTTATTAGCATTTCAATATACATTTATCAACACATATTATTGTTCAAACATTAATCATATTGACTCTCTTACATTCGGGATATTACAGAAGTTGATGTTATTACTTAGCAGTTTTTGTCCCAGATGTGTCCACAGAGAGGGGTACAATAGACACGGTACCTGTCGGTTAATACTACTCATTCCACCCATTGCATGGCCTAGAATTAAAATAACCTCTCCCATGCCCATCTTTCCCTTAATATTTTGTACTTTCCTTACAGTTCGGGATAGCCATGTCTGAGCGAATGGTGTCGCTGCCATCTCAGGATCGTATATAATAGGGTTGTACCAAACAAAGATCTAAGAACAAAACTTCTAACTGCCTGGCTGAACCCAGTGTGGCCTTAACTGCAGATAAAACTTCATTAAGCTTGTCGTATATAGGGGGTGGGGGAAAAAAGAGGGGGGTATTCTCGGGTTTTGTCGCCTCAGGGCCCAGGGGCCATCCAGCTTCATTCCCACCATATTTTCTCTCATCCAGTCAACCTCCATCTCCCCTCCCTTTTAGGCAGGGGGGGTCCAGAGGTCACTTCCACGCAATAGGTCCTGTGGGCTCAGTCAAGCACCCTCAGGTTGGGTCTCCTTATCCCCCTATTTTAGTCTGAGGGGGGTTCACTTTCTCCATCCGTGCTCCTTGGAGGACTCGGGTATTCCCAGGCATGTAATGTGTCCCTCCATTGCTCTGCTATTGGGCGTTGACGCAGCCCCCTCAACTCTTCTTTGGCAGTGCCCTCTCCTCGGCTCCAGCCCAGGTATCCTTCCCTTTCCTAAATGTTCAACTGCGGCCCCACAAATGCTTTCCACATGATTGATATATGCCTCCTGGCTAGTACAAGTGCCAAGTCTATAAACCTGTTTTCCACTTTATGCTTGGGTGGTCTATGAAAGAGCCCTAATAAGCAGACCTCTGCAGTATAGTTGAGCGCACGCCCTAAAGTGTTATTGAATTTAGAGAGTACTTCATGCCAGAAGATTTGTGTTACCCCGCACTCCCAGGTCATATGCAAAAAGTCTGCATCTTCCCGACTGCATCTCGGACATCCCATTGGCTTCCCCCCAAAGGTGACAAAGATCCTATGCGGTGTCAGGTAGGTCATGTGTACATAATTAAATTGAACATATTTCAATCGTGTGTTACGCAATATTTTCTTAGGGGACTCCAGGATTCTGCTCCATTCCTTGTCAGTCAGCTCCCTTTCTAGGTTTCTTTCCCATTTCCCCTGCAATCTCTGCAGGGGGGCCAGAGAGACCTCACGCAAAGACACATAAAACCATTTGATTTGGTGTCTCGCTGTGCCCAGGGTAATCAAAGAATGCGGTAATCAAAGAATGCAACACACCACGTGTCTCCGGCTCCTCTCTATTCTGGCCCCAAAACTTCCCAAATGCCTGCTGCAGTGCCACGCATACGAGGAACTGGCCATTGGGCAAGCCATATCCCTCCAGTTTCGCAAAGGGGAGCACATTTTTCTCATGATAGCAGTCCCCCACATTCTCAAGACCCACTGCCGCCCAGGGTGCCATCTGCTCCACAGAAGTGGTCTGCTATGGTTCAACATGTGGCAACCCTACCATGGGCAACTCTGGGGAATATTTCAGGGTATCAGGTATTTTTTTAATACAATGCCTCCAGCACTGCAGTGCGGTCTGTAGTATCGAGGTATAGGGAACTTTTGTTGTATGGTCAAGAAGCTTTGCCAGTAGCAGTTTGGGGCTCTGGCCAGGTTCCATTAAAAAGGTCCCTTCAGCGTTCACTCCTTCCAGCCATTGGGCCAGCCATTGCAGCTGGGCAGCTAGCTGGTAGAGCTTAAAATCTGGCACCCCCAAGCCTCCCACTTCTATAGGATGTAGAATTTGGAGCGACACTCTGCGCCGACCGTATCCCCAGATTAAGTCTCTCACTAGGGAATCCAGATTACAAAACCATCCCGCGGGCATTAGCACTGGCAGGTTGGCAAAATAATATAACATACAGTGAAGCATGACCATTTTTGCTAGGGAGATTCTAGCCATTATGGGAAGGCTTAATGTACCCCAGAACAGGACGTTAGATAAATCTAAGCGCTTTATCCAAATTGCCCTCTCTTAAAAAGTCCAGCGAGTGAAAGACCTGGACACCTAGGTATTTAAAATTGTCTGATGCCCAGTTAAGATCCGCAGGCAAGGATGGTCCGGCCACCGGGAACAAGTATGTTTTACGCTTATTGACCCGTAGGCCCGACAGCTCCCCAAGTGCCTCCAAATGCTGCCTTTATTGGCAACACAATAATAAACTAATAGATCGTCCTCATAAAAAGAGATGATATACGTTCTTCCCCCTATTGTCAATCCCATTCCTTCCCCCTTGCCGAAATAACTGGTCCAAAGGTTCTGTCGCCAAGGAAAATAGAAGTGACGACAGCGGGCAACCCTGTTGGGTGCCTCGTGCTATGTGATATTGTGATGAGATGTTTTTACCAGTCTTAACCCTGGCCGCAGGACGCATGTATGGCATTCGCACCCATGCCACCTATCCGTCGCCCATACCCAAGCGCCTCATAACCACCAGCAGGTAGTCCCATCCCATGGTGTTGAAGACCTTCTCCAGGTCAATCGACAAAATGGCGACCTGTCGTAGTGTCTGCGCTTATGGATGGTACAGCACTGAATGCAACCATATAAGGTTGCACAAGGTATTGCGGGAGGAGATAAACCCATTTTGGTCAGCATGGATTAGATTCTGCATACGTGGGAGCAGTCAAAGCGCCAATACTTTACTAAGAATTTTAAAATCAGTATTGAGAATAGAGAGTGGCCTAAAATCATTTACCTCAGCGTCCGGGGATGTAGTCTTGGGGAGCGGGATCACCAGTGCATCTCGTGTGGTTTCGGGCAGTAACCCAATTGGTGTGACTCCGCATACAAGGTCACCAGTAGTTTTAAAACTAACTCAGACCTATACTTCTTATAAAATTCACCTGGCAGGCCATCTGGGCCGGGAGTTTTCTCATTGGCCATTGTGGCAATGGCTCCCTGAACCTTCTGCAGGGTCACCGGTGCACCCAATTCCTCACTTGCATCCGCATCCAGGGTGCAGAGGTCCAACGGATCTAGGAAGGCATCAACAGATGCACTAGGGGTCCCGGGGGGCAGTATAGAGGGTCCTATAGTAATTCCTAAATAAATCATTGATCTCTCCTGGATCATGCAGGGTTAGGCCATCTGCTGTCCATACACGCATGATCGAGGACCAATGCATTTCCGGACTAATCAGCCAGGCCAGCAGGCGGCCAGCCCTTCCCTCCTCCCCCTGTATTTTGTCTATGTATGCCTTATAGTCATAAGACCTGACCCGCTCTAGAGTGTCAGTGTATTGTGTACGTTTATCCAGAATACATGTGTGGGCCTTTATGTCCTGTCCCTGCAGATTGTCCAACGCCCGCATTTCTTCCTCCCTAGCCTACAAGTCACAGTGGAGATCCCTACGCACACCCACAGCTTGCCCTGTTGCCCCGCACCACCACTTTAAATGCTTTCCACTCTATCAATGCAGAGGATGCAGGTCGCTCATTCTCAACAAAGTATTCACTGACAAGGGAGTGCAGGGCATCCGCAAACAACACGTCCTCTAAAGATATAGGGTTAAGGTGCCATATGGGTATTGGGGTCTGTCTCCATGTGGCCGGTATGTCAGCAACAGTGGGCTGTGATCGGACAGGGTCCGTCCTGGATACTCCGTATGTGTGACAGAGTCGCTGAGGGTGGGGGAACAACAAAAGGCATCTAGGTATGTATGGAGGAGCTGATGCATGGGAAGGAAAAGGAGTATTCTTGTGTTTGCCCATGTTGAATTCTCCAAATATCTTTCAATCCCCAATGGGACATCCATTCCTGCAGTCCAGCTGCCACTCGGCAGGTCTGAACCCCATGTAGGGGAGGATGGGACCGGTCCAATTCCACATCTGTCACTCCATTAAAATCTCCTCCCATTATTACTCGACCCACCATCATATCTGCTATGTGGTTGGAAAGATCAGTCATAAAGGCCATTTGGTCCTGGTTGGGGACATACACGCAGCCCAGTGGGATTTCCCACCCATACAACCTCCCCCAGATTAACGCCCCATGAGCATATGCCGAGAAAGATGTAGCATAAACCTGTACCCTCCACTGTCTGCGTAGCCTGTCCACTTCAATTTGGAGCAGGTGTGTCTCCTGCAGGAGGGCTATATGCACTTCCTGCCTCCTCAGATAGTTATCTATAATATGGACCCCATTCCTTTATTGTTCCACATGAGGAGCTTTAGCATGTGGTAGTGTGTCAACATTACTAGCAAGGTAGTCCATCCCCTCCACTGCCCCAGATCCCACCACCAACATACCCCCAAAAAGGAAAGGCAATCCGCTCTCTATACCGTAGACAAGCCAGGTCTTATATAAAAAGAAACAGAAAAAGAACAAAAAGGGATCCCAAAATGGACCAACTCCCCAGTCCCAGAGCAGTGTGGCGATGACCACCCGTCCAAACCCTTCATACATCTTCAATAGTCAATTGAAGTCCAAACCAGGTATGGTGGGGTCCTTCAGGGGGCCATTGCTTTGTTCAATGTCTCGCAGCAGTGTGTGAGATATCAGAGACCGTGCCGGGCACCGACCTCCATAATAGTCAAATCTGAACCATTTTACCTCTTTAATCCAGCGTGATTCAGCTGCTTCCATAGGGTTGAGGTACCCAGCCAACCCCACTTCTCATTGCGGCCTCAAAGGTCATTCTACCTTGGCGGGCATAAGATCACTTAATTGGCTCCCTATCCAGCAACAAGTGGACTTTAAGGCCCTCTGTTTAGTGCACCAGGCACTTTATGGAGGTGGTTCGGTGGAGATCCAGAAAGTGTTCCCAGCGCCAAGAAGCCGCTGCATTTGAGCGCTTTAAAAATGACTATCCTATCCTATCCTATGATCTCATCCGCAATTTTCATGTTTACTTGTGGCATACTGAGGCTGTCTGCATTGGAGGAGTCCGAATCCGAGCCCTCCCTGCCCTTCGGTGAGCGTAATCCCATCTCCGACCGTTATTGGTCCTCCTGCATTATCTTGGCCACTGCTTGCAGTGCTGCTGCTCTTTCTCATGCCGTTTGAGAGGGACTTGGCTTCTTCAGGAAGCTCCTCGCTGGTCGGCTCCTAGTTTGTTTTCCTGTCAGTCGGTTCTGCCGGGTCAGCGCCTGTTCTCGTGCCACCCGAGGGGCCCAAGTCTTGTATTCCTCCAACCAGTCCTATGCCGCCGAGGCATTTTTACAAAAGTGTGTCTTACCATCTTTTATTATGCGAAGCCAGGCAGGGAAGATGAGGGAGCATTGAAGGCCCTCTGCTCTCAGCGCCTTTATAACCTCCAGGAAGGAGGTGCGGTTCCGCTGCACCTCAAGGGTATAGTGCGGAAATATGGAGACCTTACTATTATTTACGGGCCATCTGATCGAGCTCTATATAGTAAAATGTTCTTATCCCTGAAGTGAAGGAGTCTGGCCAACACGGGTCTTGGGGGTTGGCCCAGTGCCGGTGATCGCACCAGGACCCGGTGCGCTCTCTCTAGGGTAAAGAACTGCGTTAGTCCTTCCTCTGCAACCACTTCATGGAGCCATGGTCCTAAGTAAGCCATCATGTTGCCATTTTCAATCCCCTCTGGCAGGCCCAGAATGCGAATGTTGTTCCTTCGGCTACACCCTTTACTATCTTCCGCTCTGCGCTCAAATATTTTGACCCTGTCCGTTAACTCTGCCACTTGTTTGATCGTCACCTGGTGGGCTGCGGTCAACTCCTCGAGGTTCGATTTCGCCACTTTCACACGCTCATTGAGTCTCTTGAGTTCCGCAAGTAGGATACCCAACCCCACCAACACTGTGCTTATATCTTGGTGTAATGTCTCTTTTATGTCTGAGATTTCCTCCAAGATCTTAGCCAGTTGTATGGGGTCCTTAAGGAGCTGCACCTCAGAAGTGCCCTAAGCCTGCTCACACTGGTCCTCTTCCTGATCTGGGGCAACCTCTGTCTGCTTTGCTCTGGTTTTACCCATCGTCGCCACTCAGACACAATGGTATCCTAGAATGCTCCTAGTGTCTCCCAGGGTTGGCCCCCTCCGGGGTGTCTGCCACTAGAGCACATATACGTGGCACTACGGTTTCATCGGTCTCATGAAGGGGGACCCCCCTCTCAGACGGTAGCAAGTAGGGTCCCAGTGCAATATGTTGCAGTCTCCACGAAGTTCGCCGTCCCTTCTCTCATGTGTCTCCTGTGTCTCAATTGATGGGCCTCACCCAGGCAGTGGCCAGGCCCGGTAGTGTTGCACTATAGTGGCAGAGGCAGGGGGGAGGGGGCTCCCTTCACTCTATGGCCTTATGGGGATCCCCTAGTGCAGGCAGTCAGTCTTTCACCTGCTCCGCCAATATCACCATGCTGTTGCCTGGGGCCTCACCACTACCCCACTCTGCCTCCGGTCCGTATTGTCAGCGTGGTCTCGGAGGGCTGCACTACGATCAACAGGTGCCACACCAAAGCCCCTCCAGGGCCCCATTCACTGATGGCCACAGGACTCCTCTCCGCAACAGCAGGTCGCAGGAAATGCAGCAGGGCAGGGCCCACTCCAGCGGGGTACACTTCACTGCACCCAGCCCACTCCGCACATCAGGCCGCCTCCGCAGACCTGCACCAGTCAGGCCAACCTGCAGCAGTGGCAGTCGGTAGATGGTGCAGGCAGCACAATTCCCCGGTAAGCCGAGGCAAGGGGAGAGTTGCGCGTGCCAACCCAAGCCCGCCGCTCCTCAGGTCCGTCTGCGACGCGACGGTCCCTCCCAGACCTAGGCCCCAGACGACCTCCGGCTCTGCCCGCAGCCCTGAAATCTGTCCGCAGCACCACCGATCACACCGATCACACCATCTCACGGCAGCCACCTCTAATTCGCAGTAGGTATTTGCTCACCTGCTGGGGGCCGGAATTTGCCCCTGCAGAACATCGACGGGCCTCGCGAGCGGCGCGACCCTGCCCCCAATCCAGCGTTTGTAACAGCGGAGCTTTCACCCGATGTGCCCAGCCTCGCTCCTGCGTAGATTCCAAGGGCTCTGGCAGAACTCGGCCCCTCGACTGCTGCAAGGTCGCTCCAAAGGCAGCAGGTCTCCCGGAAACCGGCGCTCACCTTTGGAAGAGTGCTCGGTTACAGGTTGCAGTGATTTACGCCAGATAAATGCCAGGTCGGTGCGGAGCCACTTGCTCACGCTTCCACCATTGCTCACTGCCCAGCCACGCCCGACTTACAAGCGTTTGATGTCACGGGTAATTTCATATGTAATCATGTGTACATTATTTATTGTGGCCAAAAAAGAATTTCGCAGGCATGTCCTCTATAAATTTAGTTCAGTAGATAAAAAGGCCATTTGAAAGGCAAGAAGGTAACCAATCACCCAAGTCAGAGGTAGCAGGACTGCACACCAGACAATTTTTGACAGTCCCAGCAATTTATTTATCAGGCAAAAATATCCATCCCACAAAGCAATCTAAAGGTAACAGACGAAGTGAAAGTGCTTTAACATGCTTTGATCAATATGTAATGATTATAATTTAATTCTTCTTTATCACCTTAGATTAAGCTGGCACTGATACACATTAAGCTATCAGTATATTATTGTCTAAATATTGTCTGACAAAACTATTGTGTCTTTAATATCGTTTACAAAGCTATGACCCCCACACTATTATAGTGTCATATTACTAATGTATTCCACATAAAAGGGGTCTGTGTAGCGCTATAGTGGCTGTGGCTTTCCCAGTGGTTGAAGTCCATAAAAAAAGTATGGAAACTGTGATGCTACATACAATGGAGATGTGGCATGTGAGTGTGGGGGCATGGTTAAAGGTGTGACTAAAAGAAACCAAATATTCTCTAACTTTTTTCGGTCTCTCACCTTCAGGTAAATACTTATCAAATAAACAACAGCTTAAATGAAAACTAACTGCAAGGTATGATACTCAATGGGAAATGTACTATCATACATTATGAAACCTCTGTTATTGCACTGCATCAGAGAGACACAGCATTGAATACAGGTTGGTGTAGTGGAGAACAGTGACTTGTGTATGTACGGTGGTATAAGGACCCAGTCTGTGACAGGAAGCACTGTGAGTATGTAAGAGAGGCTGCTACAAAATGTGCAAAAAGATTAAAGATAAAAAAGTGCCTCCAAAATATAGATTTCACCAGTAAACAGCCTGTGCTCAGTACAATTGTTTTTATAACTGTCTTTTAAAAGCCCACACTTTACAGCTTAGCTGGTAGCTCCCTTAAAAACCTCTCAAAAATAATAAATGTGTGTCATCAAGAAGCTTCCACTGATTCCTTTAATTAAAGACAATAACAACTCTCAAGCACCCAATTATAGTTTATTCAGAGTTCCCTCAGAGCGGAGCCCTGTCTGTCCAGTCGCTAAGGGTGTTGCAGAGAGAGTCTGACTTCAGCAAGCATAACGATACATTATGTACATTTCAGAATCAATGAAAACACTCCCACCATGGAATTTTCCAGAGAATCGCAGCTGGACAGTAAATTACAAAGAAATATGTTTCGGTTCTGAAGCCGGGCACACATTATCTATCAGTCAAGGCCATTCCGCCTGTGTCCGCCACTAGACAAGCGGGAGAAGGCTTACATCCAAAGGAAAGGTTTGCACTAATAAGAACAGGGCATTTATTAGTGTGGCAGAACTCAGCTCCAAAGAAACATACCCTAGAGAAGGCCTTTTCTCAGAAATGGCAGAGAATTAGTTTTGATCTTGATACAAAATGGCGCCCCTACACAAAATGACGCTGCGAATGTTAACTTATGTAAAACAATACAAAAGCATCATTTTTATTTTAACAGACCCTCCTTTTAGCATGAGTTAAGAAATTGTATATGATAACAAAAGATATAAAATAAACATGGTAAATTGATTTAGGGGCATTCCATATCTTCAGCTTCAGGGGGAGAAACAGTAAAGAGGGAAGAAGTCACAAAAATACCCTCGTCTATCTGCAAAAGATCGGTCACTTCTTTCTGGATCATAATTGTCGCATTGGTATCATGGATCAATATTCTCTTAGGGGCGAGAAGGGTGGTGCAATAAGAGCAACATAAGGTGTGACACTGTACTAGAACGCAGCAAACAATCAGAATCACAATGAAATAGATCACCCTTACAAGGATCCAACCCCATCCACCAAAGAGGGACCAACTCCAATTTCTGCTCTCCATTCCTTTAACATTTTCCAAGATGTCTAAAATATGTTGAGTAATATTCTTTTCCATATTAGTGATCCAGACTACACACTGGGCTCCTACTACTCCGCCCACACCAGCGCTCTTAACTAGGAGGAAGTCAACAGCATATCTGGTTTGCTCAGAATATATTCGCATACTTTCCAATTGGGTGGTGATGTCACGTAAAGCCGCTACTGTGGAATTAGACAGTATCTGCAGCTTACATCCAAAATATTCCCTAGCACTTTCACCCCTAGCCATAGCAGTACCTCCAAAGGTAATAATGGAGGAAAGAATATGCCCAAAGGTGATACCATTGCTATATTTATTGACCTCAAGGTCTGTTACTCCATCTCAAAATTGCTTTGTCAGTGTTCTTTTAACCCTTCTTATATTTGGCTTACTATACTTACAGGGCACACCAAGAGGAAGCACCATTCCTAGAACAATGTCCTCTGTACCATTATAAATGTTTGAGTAAGTCCCATTGGACAGAAAATAAAACCCTGGGTGTTCATAAAGTGGACCTTGATAATCTACAGGAGCATATCTGGTGTTCATTCCCACTGTACTTGGATCCTTCTTTTTCACTAAAGACATTGTATTTTTTTAACAATATTATTCCAGAACAATTTATGTATAGAAAAGCGTCAGTACTGTTTACTATCGGACAACATCCAGGATAATAACCTGCCTTTCAAGTAACTGTCAAATCTTGATAATGCCAACCCACTAAGGTGAAGTTCTGCTCCTCCATATACAAAGTGTTACAGTACATATTAGTGTTGCAACCTGGATATCCCTTCCCTCGTGGCTTCCTATAATACAAACAAGAACCGGGATATCCCATCCCAAACTCACCCTTTACCTCTATAAATTGGGGTGGTCGAACATACGTATAATTAACCAGTGACAATAGGTAAGCAGTCCATAAACTTGTAACAGATTCAGTAGGGTAACAAGCTGTACCTTCACCAAAGAATTTCTTATGTGTATCTAGAATACATTGCTCGGGTCTGTCATTTTTGTACGAACTTGAGAAACAATCATGTGTAGTACATGATGGTGCATTCTGATCACATTCCAAAACCCAAGACACCCCACCCAAAATCAACAACAGCAGTAACACAAGAACAGCACAGAGTATTTTTTCTTTGGAAGACCAAAATTTCCATACACGAACAAGGGAAATTAATGGCTGCTCTTCGCACAGGGGCAAGACTGATTTGCATATGGCTAGGTCTAAACTGGGGTGGCATGGTGAGCAATGATGGATTTAACCTAGATCTCTTGACTGGGGGTGAATGTTTTGATTTGTTCAGCATTCCATCCATCAATTGTGTGTCTTTTGCGTTCTCGCCCCAAGTGCGCCAGGTATGCCCAGACGTGAGTCCTGGGCTCACTGTGCCACTGGAATCAAGCTATCCTGGCTGAAGAGGGGTGAAACCCCGAAACAGGTCCTAGGATGCTTGTTTCCGGTCCAGGGAGGACCTGGCTTGGCAGTTCGGGCTGGACTGTTCCCATGAGGCACAGGGTCAAGACTGATTTGCATATGGCCAGGTCTCAACTGGGGTGGCATGGTGAGCAAAAGAATGATGGATTTAACCCAGATCTCTTGACTGGGGTTGAATGTTTTGATTTGTTCAGCATTCCATCCACCAATTGTGTGTATTTTGCTTTCTCGCCCTAAGGCACAGGGTCAAGACTTATTTGCATATGGCCAGGTCTAAGCTGGGGTGGCATGGTGAGAAAAAGAATGATGGATTTAACCCAGATCTCTTGACTGGGGGTGAATGTTTTGATTTGTTCTGTATTCCATCCATCAATTGTGTGTCTTTTGCTTTCTCGCCCTAAGTGCGCCAGGTATGCCCAGACGTGGGTCCTGGGCTCACTGTGCCACTGGAATCAAGCTATCCTGGCTGAAGAGAGGTGAAACCCCGAAACCGGTCCTTGGATGCTTGTTTCCGGTCCAGGGAGGACCTGGCTTGGCAGTTCGGCTGGACTGTTCCCATGAAGCACAGGGTCAAGACTGATTTGCATATGGCCAGGTCTAAACTGGGGTGGCATGGTGAGCAAAAGAATGATGGATTTAACCCAGATCTCTTGACTGGGGGTAAATGTTTTGATTTGTTCTGCATTCCGTCCATCAATTGTGTGTCTTTTGCTTTCTCGCCATAAGTGCGCCAGGTATGCCCAGACGTGGGTCCTGGGCTCACTGTGCCACTGGAATCAAGCTATCCTGGCTGAAGAGGGGTGAAACCCCGAAACCGATCCTAGGATGCTTGTTTCCGGTCCAGGGAGGACCTGGCTTGGCAGTTCGGGCTGGACTGTTCCCATGAGGCACAGGGTCAAGACTGATTTGCATATGACCAGGTCTAAACTGGGGTGGCATGGTGAGCAAAAGAATGATGGATTTAACCCAGATCTCTTGAATGGGGGTGAATGTTTTCATTTGTTCTGCATTCCGTCCATCAATTGTGTGTCTTTTGCTCTTTGTCAGCAACCATTCTACCAAAGGGGTGCATAGCATATGATAAAGCAAGGGGAAATATTGCCAGCCAGAGAAGTATACAAGTTCCCAGTGTCAGTCAGAGCCTCACTGGTAAAGGCTCCTATTGTTCATCAAACGTCGGCGCTCTTGAGCACTGGTGATGGAGCTTGCTATGTCCTAAGCGCTTGATGTATCTCACGCCGATCAGGATAATGTACCCCCCAAGGGAGTACGTTCGATCAATCCTGTCCAATGTTCAAACAGTGCACAAATCTGACATCACCCTAAACTAATTCTGTTGGTACTATAACAAAGTAGCCTAACTTACACAGTCCATCCCATCTAATCTGACTTCTCTTTTGGTGCACTATTCCTCTGCCGAAGACACAGATTGTACCTGGTGACTTCAGGCACAGAGGGATCAGTGAAAAGGGGTTCCTGATTAGCTCTTCTCTCTGGTGAGACAGCCTTGTTCAAGATGTCGTCATTCTCCTTGTCACTTTGCATCCGTGTGAGGACAGTACCACTGAATGGAATGAAACATGGAATGTGTTCACACTCCTGGTCAGCAACCCCCTCCTTAACCCACTGATCATAGGGTAACGGCAGGGGCACCCTCCTACAATGGGAGGCGTGGATCCATTTCTCATGGCCAGAAACTTTAACAGCGGTGCGGGTCGCCAACAAGACCTGGAGTGGCGCCTTCAAGCACGGCTCCAAACTCTTCTACCGCTGAAAGTTTTGAACCAATATAATAATCACCAGTCTGAATATCGTGTCTGGGCCCCTGTGGTGTAGCTGGTAGGTCCTCCCGAACCTGTTGGTGAATAGAACCCATATTTTCAGTTAACTGGCATAGGTAATCAATCAACAAGAAGGACTCAATATCAGAAAACCGCCATGGGTGCGGGACGCCCCAGTCATTTGCCGGGCTTCCAAACACGACCTCATGCAGTGACAATCCTGTCCTAGAATGTTGTTGACAAAAGTGCTAATGCTGGGCATCTGGCCATTGTAACCCTGTTGTCTCTTGAATCTATGCCATTTTGAGTTTGAGAGTACCATTGTACGTCTCAACCAAACCTGCTGACTGCGGGTGGTTTGCAGCATGAAATTTCTGTTTTATGTGCAAGCCATCACATATTAACTGAATGATCTTGCCATTGAAATGACTTCCGTTATCACTCCAAATCAAACGGGGCAAGCCAAAACGAGGAAACAACTCCTTCAGGAGTACCTTTGCAGTCGTAACAGTTCTATCGTCTTTAGTAGGATAAGCTTCAACCCACTTACTGAAAGCACAAACAACCACTAAAACATACTTCAAATTATTGCACCGCGCCAGTTCTATGAAATCCATCTGAAGGACTTCAAAAGGGAAAGTAGGTGGTGCAAAATTGCAAAGTGGGGTAGGAGTACCTTTTCCTGGACTGTGCATATACTTCACTAAATGTGCAGCAGTCTTCGAAATGTTATCATGCTGACATACAGGATCTAACAACTTGCAAATACCCTTAGCACTAATATGGGCTGGACCATGGGCCATTGTAACTACAGGGAGATCATATGCATCTGGCAACATCCATCTATGCTTCCCTGACTTGTCAATCCAACATCCCTCATCGTTCAATTGTGCTGTACCATCTTGGCACACTGCTAACTCTTCAGTTGTGGCCTTTCTTTGAATCTCCTTCACCTTCTCAAGTGTGTCTTCGAACATAGTTACTTCAGGCACCTACCTGCTACGAATATTCTTTTCATTCTAGTCCAGGCTGTTTCCTTAGCTGTCTGATCTGCAAAAGCGTTTCTCATGCCTACATCATCAGTGACTTTCCGGTGGGCACTACAGTTTACCATAGCCAATTTCTTAGGAAGCGTCAAAGCAGACAGAAGCTGCAATAGAGGGTGCCAATGTTGAATCTTAGTGCCATGTGAAGTAAGAAACACTCTCCCCACCCAGAATTGTGTGTGACTCCAAAGGCGTATTGGCTGTCAGTATAAATATTGACAACCAATCCCTCACTCAGTTCGCAAGCGCGTATCAAAGCAAAAAGCTTCGCAGCTTGAGTCAATTGGTAAGGCACTCATGATGTCTCAACTACCGTACGCAGTGGGGTGATAGCATAAGCCACAGTGCCATCTGGGAATTTAAAACAAGAGCCATCGACATATAGTTCCCCTTGAGGGTCAGATAAGGGAACATCAGTTAGGTCTACCCGTCCTTTCGTCTCTTCTGTACAGAAGATACAATCATGTTTATCAATCTCATCACTCTCAGAAGGGAGGGGCAGTAACGTGGCTGGGTCCAAAGTGGCACATCTTTTGATTGTGATGTGTTTTGCAAACAATGTTAATTTGAAACCTGTCAGACGTGCACTGGTAAGGTGCTGTGTCTTGGTCTTATTCAAAAGTGTATCCACAGCATGGGTTACCTTGAATGTGAGGTCAGTATCAAGTACGAGTCCAGTCGATTGTCTTATCGAGACGGCCACAGCCACGACCGCTCTTAGACAGCTCGGTAGGGCTCGTGCGACAGGGTCAAGGACAGCAGAGAAATAAGCACACGGTTGTTGCTATCTCCAATTTGGTGTTAAAACAGAAAAGTGCGCAACCAGCCATCTCATGGACGTTCAACACACATGGTTTAGTGTAGTCTGGGGTGCCAAGTACTGGAGCCAAACAAAGCTTAGCTTTCAATTGCTCAAAAAACTGCTGACATTCAGGCATCCAAGGCAGGGGCTCATGCACGTCTTTTAATGTTAGAGCAAGCAGGGGTTTGATTAATAGCGAGTAGCTAGGTATCCACTGCTGACAGTAGGAAGTGATACCTATAAAAGCGCGCACATCTTTCTGAGTTTGTGGAACGGGCATTTTAGCAATGGTACTGATGCGCTCCGGGATCAATCTTCTACCCTCCTTCAACAGTAGGTTGCCTAGATAGGTGACCTCCTGTAGACAAAATTGAAATATAGAAAGAGACACCTCATGGCCATGTTGGGCCAAATGCAACAACAGTTTAACTGTACTATTTTTACACCCTTGTTCCGTGTCAGAAGCGATGAGCAAGTCATCAACATACTGGACCAATACATTACCTGCTGGAAGTGAAAGGGAATCCAATTGGCTCTTTAATGCTTGACTATAAATACTAGGACTTTCTGTATAGCCCTGAGGAGCTCAACAGAATCTAAAACTTCTACCAGCTAGGGTAAAACCAAACAAGTACCTGCTATCTGGATGAATAGGAACACTGAAGAACGTATTTTTCAAATCAATGACAGAGAAAAATTTACCGGTATAAGGAATCATTGTCAAAAGAGTAGTAATGTCAAAAACTACTGGAAACTGACGGACCACTATTATATTAACTTCGGGCAAATCAATCACAAAACTATAAACATCTTCATGGTCATCAGGGGAACCTGAGGGCATCCATTTAAGAATTGGACGAATAGGGCAATTGCAAATATTGGCAGTTGTCTTATCAGCCACTCTCTTCCTAATCAAATCCTGTATAATTTGCAATAAAGCTCACTCTCCTGCCTGCGGTATTTTATACTGAGGGATACGGGGAAACACAGCACCATCCTTGACTTGTATAGAAACCGGCGATATCTGCAACAATCCCACATCTGTGTCATCTGTTGCCCACAGAGTGGGTGGCACATCTTTAAACTCAACAGGAAGGGTGCATCTTTGGACAAACACTGCTTAGCACATGCTACATCTGGACCCAATGTCATATGGACACCCACCGGAAAACAATAAATTGTGGCATGCAGTTTTTGGAAAAATCCAAACCCATCAAATATTCAGCACAATTAGATGTCAACAAGAATGGCAAATCCACAGTTAAAGGACCAATAGTCAGGGCAGGAGGTTTGGAAATGGGGCTTACAACTGGTACACCAGAGAAACCAACTGATACATTATTATGGCCAGACAGAGCCGCCCCAGGGACCTTATTTCAAGAAACAGAACGTTTTGTTGCCCCTGTGTCCGCCAAAAACTCCTTAGTAGAATCTTGCAGTTCTGCTGTTACACAAGGTCCACATGGTCTATAGGTAGCGGAACTGGTACCTCACTCTGCCCCTGGCTGTCTTAACTGTAAGACATCCCTGTCACTTCTTCCATGCTATAATCGTCATGATAATACTGTCCATCTCGAGGGTCATCACAATAATTATTATCAGAACGACCCTGTGAGGCTGCAGCACTTTGTGCCCTATGAGACACACTGGCTCCACCACCCTCATCCTCTACGGGCTGCTACCTTCTGCAAAAGCACTGGATACTCGCTACGCCAAGGTCCAATGACCCAAGGGCGTAGTTGTTGGCTGCCTACTAGTGCGTTGAAGCTGTCCGGCAGGACCACCACGTCCTCTCCCATTCCCTCTAAAAGCCTGCTGTAACAACACCTTCATCTTTAAATCCTTATGCCTCTTCTCTGTCCTCTCCATTTCCTCATTATATCTATGCTCATAAAACTGTGCCATATTCAAAATAACAGAGGGGGAAGAGGTGGACCAAGTACTTTCAGAAGCCTGCAAGTGAGTCGCAATTTCGGGAAGCAAATTAGAGACAAATCTATTAACAAACCACCAAACACCTCCCTCAATAGACAAATCCTGCCCACAGTAGTCCAAACATGTACCTTCAAATCGAGTGAATAAATCAGACACACTCTCATCTTTCTTCTGCCGACAGGCTGACAATTTATCACAATCCACCTTTCTTGGCGGAATAAGAGAATGCAAATACGTGATTATGCGGCCTGGCAACGCTAAAATCTCAGTTCGAGGCTTATCTCTGGGCTTCCTTTCCTGATCCCATGCCTTAATTTGATCCCAAGTACCACCCAACTCTGGAACATGATCTTGAGTATGAACCTGCCTCCAAATATTGACCGGAACAAGAAGACCAAGGAACATTTCAATTTCAGCGAGAGTCATCACCGTGGAAGAACAGCTTCAGTCAGTTCTTTATAATAAGCAGTGGGATTTTTTCTAGGGTCAGGCAAATGAGTTTTAAGGGATAAAACCTCACTTCTTTTCCACGGAGTATAAATCCATTGTTCTTGAAACCAGGCTGCCACAGCTGTTGGAGTAACATTACCTCGCCCATCCGTTAACTCTGGTATCTCTGAGTGATATTTAGGATGAACCTCTCTCATGAGAAACTGGCACACCGACCTGGGACTTTTCTAATGCGGTATTCACGTATAGGCTAATATTGTCGTAACATTAGCAAAGACTTGTTCCGGCCACAACTCACTAATATACACTCGATCTCTAATGTCATATAACATTTGTTGCGCCTCCGCTCCAAAATACTGTTGCCAAAGACCAATCAAAGTAGCTGACATGTGTTTAATGGCATGCTGCTGTATAAAAGGCTCAAACTCTCTCATAGTCGCCCAGACATCCATAAATAGGATTACGGGCCCACTGCGCAGCCTGATCGGCTATTACCTGCTTCTGCTCATCCCCCACATCAGACCTCACTAATGGTCCCATGTGTTCCTTATACTTCATCCAATCCCTATCCATAAAATCCACACACTGGCGTCCCCCTACTTACTAATGTTGGAGGATGAAATACCACAGTGGGAGAGGCAACATTAGTAACAGGCACTATCATCGCTGGAGGTTGTGTCACGGGGGAAAGAGTTGGTGAAAGGGATACTGAGACAATAGGTGCAGCAGGAGTACTAACAGTCACAGTTGCCACAGACGGCAAAGAAACAGAAGAGACAGGAGGAGGAGGAGGAGCCGAAGCCGTTGTCATAACAACGGTGGACACAGGAACAGAGACAGTAGATGCAACTGTAACGAGGGGCTGTGAAAGGGCCGGAAAATATGATATATTCTCTGCGGGGCTTGGGCATCCAACAATTCTTCCACAAAAGTATCATCTTCCTCCTGAGCCACATATGATTTGTTAATATGTAATCAAAAGTCTCCTTTTCTGGGCCTCCTTCTCTGCTTTCATTCGTCTCTGCGTAGCTGCTTTTTGCCACGGTCTGAGGGAATCAAACATAGACTGCATACTTCTTTTCTTAAACAACTTTTCTTATAAATACTCTGTCTTTTGTTCATCAAATGTGCCCGTAAACGGCCACTGAACTCGCCATTGTCCCTCATACATTTGTGCCATAATGTACTAAACATAATAGGGCCAAGACCATGCTTCACATACATAGCAAAATTCGGAGTGCCTTCTGGAGGTGCCAGCTGACTTTCTTCAAATCGAGCATCAGTAGAAAAACAACGACAGCACAAGGCAAACAATTTACTGAAACTAGGCATTTTCAAAAGAAAACAAGTTCACTATTTTGTGCCTAGCAAAACAATTGCAATTGCTTTTGTCCCAAAAACGGTCCTGAGACCATATCAAATACAAATCAAAATGGTACTATATGCACAAAGAACCAAAACAAACTCACATTATCTATCAGTCAAGTCCATTCCACCTGTGTCCACCACTAGACAAGTGGGAGAAGGCTTACATCTAAAGGAAAGGTATGCACTAATAAGAACAGAGCATTCATTAGTGTGGCAGAACTCAGCTCTGAAGAAACATAACCTGCATAATGGCAGAGAATTAGTTTCGATCATGATATAAAATTGCGCCTGTACACAAAATGGCACCATGAATGCTAAGTTATGTAAAACAATATAACACACATACCAGTCTGTAGAGGTGGAAGCAGAAGACATGAGAATGATCTCTAAGGAGCAATAAGAGAAGCAGCAAACACTACAATGCAAGAGCCTCAGGCAAAAAGGTAGAGGCTACGTTTAGACACTGATGAGTACTTGGAGCAAGGGCATTTGAGGCAAAAATATGCAAAGGCACCAATTACAAGAATTGTTAAAGCACATGAGAGATGTGCTAATATTTGAGCATAAGCCACAACAGCAAAAAAAAAGAATTTATTGCGGGTACAAATTATATTCCATAGAGTTCAAAGATGTCTCTCCACCAGACCACTTCATCAAGACACCAGTTTCCAAGCTGGAATTAAAGTGGCAAAGAATCCTGTCAGAAATTCAAGCCTTACTACATAAAGGGATAATTATACCAGCATTATACCAGCATCTCCCTTGCAGAGGAAGTTTGGATTTTACTCATTAATATTCTTGGTACCAAAACCAATGGGAAAATTTAAACTGATTCAGGACTTAAAAAAATATAAACAAATATGGCCGCTACTTCGCAGTCAGGATGCTTACTTTGCAATCTATGATTCCTTTGTTGTAAAGAGGAGATTTTATGACAACACTAGACTTGCAGTGAAGGAAGTGACCCGTTTAGGGCCACCCAGGTCACAAATGACCACCTCTCAGCCTTCTGTACTAAATGAAGAGGCGGTCAGACAGTAGAGAATACAAAACAACTGCATATTCATATACACTCAGAGCAGAGCCCCATCTGCCCAGTCGCTGAGAGTGCTGCAGAGGGAACTGAAATCAACAAGCATAAAGATACATTATATATGTTTCGTAACTGGGCGAAAACACACCCACATTGTAATTTTCCAGGCAGGTGCAGTTAAACAGTGTAATACAGAAAGAACGGTTTCAGCGCTCCCATCTTACACAAAGTATCGTAGTCCAAGGTCATTCCATCTGGAGGCCGCCACCAGACATGGGGAAGAAGGCCTCTATCTAGTGAGAAAGCTATGTGCTAACATGAACGGTATGCTTATTACTAAAACAGGACAGAGAGGAACTATCAAAACTTACGGGGGAGCATTTGTCTGAACTGGATCAGTTTCAAACAGCCTAAAATGGCGCCCAAATAGAAAATGGCGCAGCAAATGCAAACTTACATAGAGCACTGCGTAAGCATAAACGATTTCTATTCTAACAGCAGGACGCCCACTTCCATATACTGGTGCATCCATCATGCCTAGAAGCACCTCAAGTTTGTGATAGGGGAAGACCACTGGAAAGCCCTACTAGTCAGCCTGTTGTCGTCTATGAAGACATTTACGAAGGTATTAGCACCAACCATGCGATATCTGTGGTTGCAACGTATTCTAATTTGTCTCACCTATACAATTGGCTTATTTCTTGTTCTTTTTTGAAGATGCAAACCAGTATGGAGCAGGTGTGTGCAACACTTCAGAAGTTAGGTCTCATTATCAATCACCAGAAGTCCAGCTTATAGCCCAGAAGGTGGAACAATTTAATTGGGGCAAATCGGAATACAGAGCAGAAATGGTGTTTCTACCAGAAATTAGATTGCATAACCTATACAGTCTGTTGTACAATCTCTTATCACTTCCTCAAGTGTTGCAAGATCCTGGCTCAGGATTCAGAAACCAATGACTTCTACAACAATGCTAGTTCCTTGTTAGTCCCATGGATCAACACTATCTAAAACCCCCTACTCAGACACTGGTCCCCAGTGACCCAGAACTACAAGAGGTTTATACTAGTCATAAAAGAGATAAATCACAAACTGAAATGGTGGGGTAAGATCCAAACAATCTGAGGAAGGGTATATTCTTTCAATTTCTCAGTCCCATTGTAGTGAACACAGATGCAAGTGCATCGGATATGGGAGAAACCAAAAAACATTTGGAGTTGAGCAGGAGGTGGTTGATATCAGAAACATCCAGCTCCTTAAACTGGAACGAGCTCAAAGCAGTATGGTATGCTCTGCAGTGGTTCTCCAAGAATCGTTATCAGAAGATGATTCTATGAAAATCTGACATTAAGGTGGCAAACAGTTACCTCAATAGGCTTGAGGGTATCAAAAACAAATCTTTGACAGTGCTAGCAGAAAAATGTTATACTTGGGAAGAGACCAATGTATTATCGCTCAAAGCAGTGTTCATCTCCAGCAAGGACAAAATCCAAGTGGACAGTCTGAGCCACAACAGACCAACCTTTGTGTCATTTCTTCTCAGTACAGAGGTATTTGGGGGGAGGGGGTGATGGACTCCATAGTTGGATCTATTTGCATCCCAAACCAATGCACTACTATCTCTTTATTGCTCAGGCAGTTTGGATCACAAAGTATGGGCAGCGGATTCACTCTCGATTCCCTGGCCCACAGGGTTGCTCTATGCATTTTCCCCAATTCAATTTTTACCCTGAGTTCAGCAGAAGGTTCAATTGGAAGATGTGGAAGTAGTTCTTATTGCAACATTGTGACCTCACAGGCCATGATTTCCTCTAGTGAAACACTTAGAAAGAAATCAGTATCATCAACTCCTGCTAGACCCTCCCTTTCTACAATTTTCACTCCTTTCTCACAAATAACTGTAGTATCGAGATTGGAAGGGCAGGTTCGGAAACCCTAGGATGCTCTACTTCAGGCATAAAGGAAAGTATGAACTCTAAAAGCCTACTCTGAACATAGTTCCCACTTTGAAAAATTGTGTACTTCCAAACCTATGCACTTCAAAACATGTAACCCATTCCAAATTTTAGAATTTCTAAGAGATGTGTTTTTCTTTGGTCTAGCACCAGCTACTTTGGCGGCCCAGAGGTCAGAAATGCTAGCATCAGAGAAGTGATATTGGACATCTCAAAAAATATTTCCACTTGATGCAAAGCTTTTAAGATTAGGGAATACAGTAATTCCAGCTCCAATGTCATAATGGGATTTATCATTTGTTCTGAAATGGCTGCAGAAGTCCCCTTTTGAGCTCTTAAAAAAGGCCAGTATTGCAGGGGTCTTATCAAAGGTGTTTTTTGTTATTGTAAAAACTTCAGCTAGAAGTCTAGAGAGCTAGGATCTCTGGTAATTAACTATCCTTACCTGAAGTTCCTTCAGATTGGGTGGTTCTTAGATGGGGTTTTAAGTGGGAACGAAAAAACTAAAAGGGGATAGCTCATGGAATAAAGGGTGTGGCTTTAACGCATAAACTATATTTCTGTGATTCCCATAGTGTGTTAGCCAACCGGTATCTATGAACTCTAGGAACATTCTATTATGCCATCCCGAAATATAAAACAACAATCGGCAGGGCAGGACTATTGGATTTGTCAGAGATTGTTTGCTGTTTAAGATATAGCACTATACAGAGTATATGCTGCATGGAAAAAAATACATAAAACAACATCCTGGAAATAACTAACCCTCTTATGGAATCCAAGAGTAAGTCAAATGGAATATAAATGAGAACTAAATCGCTGACATTGATTATCTTAATGTTTTTAGATTTATTGTTCACAAATCAATACGTGTTTTTGCAATCACAGTTAAAGACATGAATGTAGAGACCAATAGGAATCTGTTTCAATGTCTGTTTTTGATTACTGCCAGGTCTTAGATACAGATGGACCTGGCCCACTTAATCCAAAGTTTAGGTAAAAAGTGCTGAAAAAGTTAAGTTAAGTTTCACTTATCCAATGAGGTAGTCTCCCCAGCAAGTGAGCTAGACTCGCAGAACTCCTTTTCGGCAACACTAGATATCAAGAGTGCATTGCCGATTTCTATCCAGAGAACGTAAGACTTCAGGCAATCCGATTCACGAGAAGCACCTTAACTCATGGCAGGCATTTATCAGTGCTGAGGTGAATTTGATTATTTACAAAATGTCTTATCGAATAACACAAAGTGCAGAATTAATATATGAGAAATGTTTAATACAAACATTAGAATAGGAAAACATATTTAGAACCTATAAGCCTGTAACCTAGCAATAAAGCCAGGATTTCATTTTTAAATTGACAAACGCTAGCGCACCATGGTATGACGTGAAAACCCATTAATACTGAAATGCTTGTTTTCCCCTTTAAATGAACAATTGTGCAAGATGTTTTTCTTTTTTTTCTCCAGACGTTGCAGTAATGGAAGCTGCTCTTTATTAGTTAAGCAATAGACATTTGTTTTATTAGACGACTGATAGTGATGTTCTCACCACAAGAGATGTAGACAACAGGGAGGATGATTCATCCGACGATGTGTTGGAAAACAAGAAAGCATATGCCCGCAACATTCAAGGACACATGGTTAGAAGACGATTGTACTCTGGTGAAAAGAAGGGGAGTAGACCTGTTCACTGGAGCATGCTGAAATCGTATTAATCAACATGACGAAGAAAGAATATTAATGTAACAACCTAGAAAACGTGTGTTTATAT
This sequence comes from Triturus cristatus, assembly GCF_964204655.1. NCBI lineage: Eukaryota > Metazoa > Chordata > Amphibia > Caudata > Salamandridae > Triturus > Triturus cristatus. Next base: position 295,163,996 of record NC_140582.1, on the reverse strand, counting down.
TAGTGCATTTTCTTAGACTAGGAGAGGCAGATTAATTGAGACTTTCATGAATCCTTTCACAGAGCACATTAGATGTGTTCCCTTTTCCTGCCTCTGAAGAGACTCTGTACTGAGTTTTCTGGACATATCTTTATGAGAAGTCTTTGTTTATTTCTTGATCTGCTGTTATTTGAGCTGACAACTCTTTCCAGCTTACACTGCTAGAAGATTTATGTTTATGCTGGATTCTTTCATCAGAACTCTTCTAGAGTTTGTGTGCTGATACTTTTTGTCCTTTCTCGCCTTTACTTTGACATAGCTTAGAATAGGAACGATTCTTAATGGAACGCACTTGTTATTTTTACTTTATTGATGCTTATTAGTGATTCACTGAACTGATCCATCTTATTACTAAATGGTGATTGAATAATTGTTAACCTTTTCTGCTGAATCTTGGAATATAATAATACTTATTGGAATATTGGAACTTTGAAAGCTCCATTGAAAACAGTGGAGTAGCTCCGGTCTTTTAATGGCTGGTAAAGGCCCGGAGCTCCAACATTCCAATGCTTTGTTTATGATTGACCTAGGCTCCTTACATCTCTGTCAACATCAAAGATCCATTGGCATCGACCTACGCAGGGTTCATGGTGACGAGTAAGTGGCAAAGCAACCCCATGTTCTAACACTGGTAAATAATGGAACCATTATGGATGCCACTTAACCCAAACACTTTGACTGAGTGCGTTCTTTAGTAATATGTTTTTTGTGCAAATGAATCAGGCTTCTTAGTTGCATCAGTACAACTTATTTGCTAGTGTGCACTTTTTATCAATATGTAGGAGGCGGAAGGAAAACACGTTTCTTATTTGCATCAGTTTCTTAGCTGAACATCCAAATGCAGATATTCCAGTGTGCACCTGCTGCTGTCCTAGACATGCGTTTGGTATTCCCGAAGGGGCCTTGCGGCACAACGATGATGAGTCATCTCATGAGCAAATCGCAGGATGCGCCATTGGCGCAGGGGTTTCATTTTCTTTAATACGCTCCCAGGTGGGGCAGATGTCCTTGGAGTACTTCCTCAAATGCAGAACATCAAAATGGCCGATATGATTGAGCTGTTGCAAAGAGAGGCGTGAAATCCTACAGCGTACTATGGCTCCGAGGCACACATTTGGCAGCATTTCATAAACGCGAATTATCAGGCTAGGCATCCGCAGCAACTGCGGGTTAAATAGGAAAAAAAAGGCAGTCATTCGAGCTCAGAAGAAATAGCTGCGGCAATCCTCTGTAGGCAGCAAATAATTTGTTTGAGCGCATAATTAATAGATTTGTCAGACGGTACTTAGATTGTGAAATACTGCAAGTACAGTAGACTTCTTTCGGGTGGATTAAGATGAATGGCCTCGCCAGTCGACTATGAAACCTCATTCCTCAGCGGCTGGCGAATTGCTGCCTCTCGATTTGTTTGAATCTGTGCCTCTTCGCTCTCTCTTTTCTCTTTCTTTTCTCGTTGCAGAGGGAAAAAAAAGTAATAGAACGCTTCCAGTTCTAATATTGAATCGTGTCCTTTACCTAAAGGGCACTGAAGCAGAAAAAAACTATCAACGACTCAATGGGAAACTTCAGCTGAACAAAAGCACATCAAGGAAGCGGCGAATACGTTTATACTCACGTAGGATTAGTTAAATTAATCCCTGCGCATATTAGAGAAACGCCAGCTCTACTTTGGGACTAGGGAACCAGGGGTCATATCATGACGGCTCTGGGCAGAGGCGAGCGCATGTTTTTTTCCGCTTGAGGATTCTGAAGGTGAAAAATATAACTCGGAATTTCTCCGAGTTAATGCTAAGCAGAACAAGTCTGAAACAGTGAGCCTAGATTGTCTCTCTTCTTTTCCGACTTGTTCTGTCTAATTCCCGAAATTTATCATTGAACTTTAGACACCTCCAGACAGATTTATAAACCTTTTGCTCTGTGTCCTGACGCAGAATTGCGTAAAATGTGTTTTTGTTGGATTTGATTCCCAGTGCAAAACATGCACTGAAAATGTGGCTGAAAGTAACACAAAGCAGCGCCAAGTGCTCTTTGGTTTACTCTGTGACAAGGTGGTGTTTCATGCCTGGGTGATTGATGGGCGTTCCTATTAACCACGCAAGGATTTTGGCAAATACCCTTCTACAAACAAAAGTAGACAGTTTTGCACCCAAAATGAACACCCCTTTGAAGCAGGCATTGAAAAGGAGAAATGCTTTTATATCTCCTAACTTTTCCCACTTTGCATGTGTGCTGTAAAGTACAATAGACATCTAGGTGGGAAAAGTTTTAATGTTAACCTAAGCATGGTAACTTATACTAGAGTGTACCTTTCCAGTATGAAACCTATGCTACAGTCACTCAGACACCTTTGTACTATGGTGAAAAGGTATGTGCATGGTGCTCGGCAACCTGATTATGTACCACCACTATTGAAGAGCAGGACAGTGCCATATCTCTGTAGATATGGGAGCATATTTACAAGCCCCTTTTACGGCCGGTGCATGACGTTTTTTTGACGCACTGGCAGGGCAGTGTGGTGGTTCATGTTTACAAGAACACGTAAAGCCACCCTGCTTGGTTTTTTGTGGCCTTGTGAATATGGCCCCTTTTCACGCAGCACTGTGTGGAAAGGGGAATTCCATGGGTGTTGCTGTGGGTGTTCCCACGCAACAACCATGGATTCTACAGTATTCCTAGATTTACAGCATTTTGTAAACCTGGGAATGCATCAGAATCCTACACCTCCCGAGGGGAGGGGTAAGGAGGCACAATGAGGAGAAATACTTATATTTCTCCTTGTTTTTTCCTCTTTCTATGTGTGCTGCATTCAGCACACAGAGAGAGCGGAAAACAGCTCACATTAATTTTTTTGTGCAGGATGGCGTCCCTTCCATACAGGTTGTTCATTTAAATAGGCATATAAAAATATTGTTTAAAAGCCTAGGATCTTCTGTGGCAATTGCCCTTTGTGGGTTAAAACCTGCAGCAGTGTGTGAAAGCAGCTTTCAATTTCAGAATGAAAGTGGCAGCTTCGCATGGTTCGCAGGTTCCGCATCAAGAATTATGTAAAGAGCAAGAAGTAATACAAAACATGAAACATGTCTAACTTGGCAGCAGGATGTCTCTAAAGTCACCAAAACTACCTCTGGACTTTCCCCTTTGTGCTGCAAACATCTTGCTTCCCTTTCCTAGAAACTCCATTTCAAGGGGGTGGGGAGTTTGTCCCAGTCCTCATTGAGATTGGCTCCATCTCAAAGAGATCTGGGAGACATGGGCCCATGTTGCTAATTATGTGGAAATTCTCGACAAGGCAACCAATCTAGGTGCTTCAAATAGGAATGGCATTCCTAGAATCGCCCCCAGAATTTTTTACTGTTCCTCCTGCTAGATGATGGCATTTGATTTGAGGTACACTGCAATAACCTCCATACACAAGCCTCCTGATATTACGAAGTGGAGGATCACAGCAGAGTAGATAACCTCAAAAATAAATATCAGAAAGTGTGACTTAGCGCATGAATACTATGAGGTAGATAGTTGTTGCAATTAAAGGTGAGATAAGATGAGGGAATGACAGCAGAGACAAGAGTGCAATTTACTCTCCTATATGTCAAATGGTTCTTCTGTAGAGGTGGTGTGATAGACCTTGGAGAAGTAAGTGATACAGCACAGCGGTGAGGTGAGCGTAGGGTGCATGCACATTGGTAGCACATGTTAAAGGTGAGTGTGCACAGACATGGGAATTAAATGAGGGTTCTAGAATGTCACATATGCTTAATACAGGTACTTTTACCTTCCTGATGAGACTGTGGCCAGGATTTACTGATAAAATTGTATAACATTTTATTGTATTGTATAGCAGCATTTATATAGCCCTTACTACCCGTATGTGGGGCACTGAAGTGCTTGCCTACATAAACAGCAAGCTAAGACATATAGGGTGTGTGGTTGAAAGCGAATTGTCTTTGTTTTTTGATTCAATGTGATAAGCATCTCTATGTCATGTGTAATGACACCAAGGCGTGGTTATCATGTCATGGGACACAGTGCTGATGCGCGTGGTTGATGAAGAGGTGTGAAAGAGAAGTCCATGGTTTTCAGTAGGCTGGCAGCTTGAAGCAGCAGTGCAGGTCCCTTTCTAGTATGTTATGATCATAGTCTGCTAAACTGGCTACTGTATTGGGTTGTTCAACCTGACATTTTGTTTGAAGTTTTTGGCCCTGAGCAAGCATGGTTGGAGAGAGAGTTGGTGAAGGAGAAATGCAGGGATGGGCTTTGCTACTATTATACCATGTTTTTTTTTTTGGTGTATTTTTTATTAGAAACTGTTAGCACACAATAAAATACAGACAAGGGCCTACAACCACCAGGGCCGGCCGCTATAGAGCCCGAGGGCCCGCAGTGCAACGCCACACATTCAAATGAACCAGAGGCAATGCGCCCAGCAGTTTGTGAGCACATATAACAGGCCGCGGCCATAGGCCAGGAGCAATCGGAAACAACAGTTTCATTTTCTATGAAATATAAAACACACTCAAGGCAATGAGAGTCCGAAATAGCAGCGTGCTCTTCCCAGGACGGGGAACAACATGCAGTGTCCAAAACAGTTCTTGTCCGGAAGCGGTAGAGGGGGGCAACGGGAAAACAAAGCATGGAACACACCTCACACCCTCCCGCAGAATGCCCGGCTAGGGGGACAAAGCAATATCGACCTCTAAAGGCAGAGGCGGGGTGCAGATACGTCCACGATATAAATTCCATGGACCCCATACCTTAGTCCATTTCCCTGGCTTGCCTCTCGCCACATACACCGTCTTTTCCCTAAACATACACCAGTCAATATTCTCCTTCCATACCTCGATCGTGGGCGGCCTCGGGGAGCCCCATAGCTGTGCAATGTTACGCTTAGCCACCATGTACCCCAAGGTCACCCACTGCATCTGTGCCGCATTACAATCATTCGGTTCCCAGACATTCAACAAACACCTCCTAGCCTCTGGCAACAGAGCAACGTGCGTGACCTCCTCCATTACGGTGTGGATACCGTTCCAAAATCGCACAACCTCCGAACATTCCCATAAGATATGAAGAAAGGTACCCGGCAGGCCACATCCACGCTTACACAGTCCATCCATCGAGTAACCCATACGCAGCAAACCGGGCCCCGTGACATACACTCTCTGAAGGATCTTCAGCTGTACGAATCGTAAGCGGGCCGGGATCGCCACCTCTTTCGAGGAGGCCACCGCCGATACCCAGTCCTTATCGTCCAGTTCCAAGCCATCGCCCGTCCACACCTACCGCAGACGGAGCAGCAAGTCCGCGCGATCATTAATGAGTTTCTTATAAATCAGAGAAATAGTGCTGTCGGGCACGTAGCCATCCAACACTCTATCCTCCAGTGGGGAATACTCGGGGATCGCAGCAACGTCCGGAAAAACCGAACATAGCGCATGGTAGACTTGAGCATACCGGAAGTACTCTCTATCGTTTAGTTTATATTCAGTTTTAAGCATTTCAAACGTTTTGAAAGACCCCTTCGCCTTACATATACCAATCATATCCCATTTCTCAAAGCCTTTCGATCTCCACAAACAGCCCAACCGCCCAGAGGCATACAACGGCGTTGCCCGAGTCAAGCGATCCCTCCACCCCATCGCAGCATTCGCCGCGTGCCACACACGTACCGCCACCTGCGTGGGTCCTGTCAACCGCGTGTCCGGGGTCACCGCGTACAGCGCCCTATTATAGTCCCCACCCGGGAGCAGAAATGTATCCATCTCGAAGGCCGGATTCAAGGCAGGACCGTATATCCCGTGGTTCACCGCCGCCAACTGAGACGCCCAATAGTATCGTTTAATATCGGGGAGGGCGACCCCCCCATCTTACCAAGGGAGCGTCAACTTGGCGAGAGCAATCCGCGGCCGCCCGTCCCAAAACAGTTGGCGCTGAAGACCCTCCACCTCCCGGAAATAACGGGCTGGCACGGCATCTAGAGTATTTTGCAAAGCGTACAAAAAGCGAGGTAGTGACATCATTTTAAACAATGCCGCCCGTCCGAGCGGCGAGAGCGGAAGTCGTCGCCACCTCGCGACGTCGGCCTTCAATCGCTGGAGGGGAGGGAGAAGGTTTCGCTCATAACGGACCGCGGGATCCAGTGAGATAAAGATTCCCAAATATTTGAACCCCAGGGTAGCAATCTGGATAGGGCAATCCCGTGGCAGGAGGGGGGCCTCACCCGAGAGGACGTAGACGCACGACTTGGCCCAGTTGATGACCAGGCCGGAGTTGCGACCAAAGGAATTCAGTACGTCCACCAATACAATTAGCGACTGTCGGGGAGAGGTGAGATACAGAAGGATGTCGTCCGCGTAAAGGGAGACACGGTCTTCAAACTCCGGCGTCCATCTAATGCCGCGCAACGACGGCTCCCAACGCAACCAGGCGGCGAGAGGCTCCAAAGAAAGTGCAAAGAGAAGGGGTGATAACGGACATCCCTGCCGCGTACCTCTCCCCAGTGCGAAGGGAGCCGACACCCTACCATTCACCACCACCTGAGCCAGTGGGTCAGCATACAGTAATTTTACCCAACCAATAAACTCAGGGCCGAACCCAAATTTCGCCAACACGGCCCAAATATATGGCCACTCCAAAGTGTCGAACGCCATAGTAGCATCTAAAGATGCCAAGATGGCCGGCTCACGCATAAATTCTGCTCTAGCAAGCACGCCGTGCAACCGCCTCAAATTTAGAGCGGTATTCCGATGGGGTATAAAACCGGATTGATCCTGATGAATCAAGTCGCCCACAACCCGAACCAGTCGATTAGCCAATACCTTCGCCAGAATTTTGGGTTCTGCGTTCAACAGCGAAATGGGCCTATAGGAGGCGCAGCGATCTCGCGGCTTCCCCTCTTTGTGTATCACAACTATGTTAGCGAGGCGTTGGTCAGGGGGGAGGAAGCCCGCCGCACGCGCCGCAAAAAACATGTCCCGAAGATACGGCGCTATCTTATCGGGACGCAACTTATATAGTTCGATGGGGAGACCATTAGGACCCATAGCTTTACCCGATGCGATCGAGCGAGTGGCCAGGGCGATCTCATCTGATGACAACTTCGCCTCCATCAATACTGCATCAGCCTCCGATAGGGTTGGCAATGCAATGTCTCTAAGCAACAGATGAGAATCCTCCTCCGAACGCACAGAAACCGGAGAGTATACCCCGCGGAAATGAGCCGCGAAGCAGTCAACGATCTCCACCGGGTCAGTCACACGCACTCCATCCATTCTCTCCACAACGGGCACCACCCTGCTCGCTCTCTCCTTCTTATCCAACCAAGCAATCAATTTTCCGGCCTTATCCCCCACATCATATAGTCGTCCTTGCTGCTCTCTACTCATCCCTTTAGCGGCTTCCGTGACTAGCGCTCTATAATCTGATTGTTTGAGGCTGAGAACATGCAATTTCTCATCAGTAACTCTCCGCTCCAAGTCCTCCTCCATTTCAGCTATTTCAGCCTCCAGGCGAACCACCTCTGCTCTCTCGCACCTTTTGGCATGGGAGATAAGGGACAAGGCCTGCCCCCGATCACCACTTTATAAGCCTCCCATAGGGAGACGGCCGACGACACCGACCCCACATTATCAGTGAAGTAGTGATCAGTGGATTTGACCAGCTCCGCACGGATCTTAGGGTTACGAAGATACCAGGGGCTAATGGGTGCCACTCTCCCCTCTGCCCCAGGGACAACCTTCAGTTGCAACCATATAGGGGAATGGTCAGAAATACCTCGGGCTAAATGACGTACCTCCCCAATCATCCCAGCTTGGATCGCCGGCATAAGCATGTAATCAAGTCTCGAGAGACTCCCATGGGCCCCAGAGTGAAAGGTATATTGCGCCTGTCCCGGGTGCATCAATCTCCAGAAATCTACAAGTCCCAAAGTGTCCAAAAAAAACCCCAACCAGGCCTGAGCCCTAGGGAGATCCCTGGGGGGGGTGACGGTCCTCCAACCCGGAGACAACGGCATTAAAGTCACCCCCCAACACCAGAACCCTCCCAGGGAGTCCCAGGACCAAACGCCCCAAATCAGCAAATGTAGCCGTCTGTAACCCCGGAGGCACATACACAGCCACGAGCGAAATAGTCCTACCCTCCCATCTCCCCACCAGTGCCACATAGCGCCCCCTATCATCGTGAAGCACCTCATCCACTTCCAATGGGAGAGAGGCCCTAACCAAAATGCCCACTCCCCTAGAGCCAGAAGTGAAACCAGAGTGAGCGGCAAGGCGATAGCCCCTCCTATTCAGGGCATGGAAGGAGTTCCCAATCAAATGTGTCTCCTGCAGGAAAACAATGTCGGGCGAAATCCGCTTTAAGAACTGCAACACCACCCCGCGCTTGATCCTGTTCCCCAGTCCATTCACATTCCACGAAAGGATTCTCAATCCCCTACCCCCCATCCCACTCCCGCACTTGATACCCACATCCCGGAAAGCACAACCCGAATAAGTCAGTAGTAAACTTCACATTTCCTTGCGATACAAACAAACAATCCCCCACAACCCCTCTCCCCCACAATCCCGGAACCACAACTCCCCCCTCCCTGCACCCCTGCTTGAGCCCAAACAGCCCCCCCAACTCGCAGTGTGCCTGTCGCCCTAACCTATACCACAAAAAAGGAAAAAAACCCAGAAGGAGGAAAAGATCCCAATAAGCTCCCCACAACCCCCAGGCATTTGGAGGGCATATTGTGCCAAACTAGAGTGCAGTTGAGCCAAGGTACAGAACATCGCCAGTCCAGTCCATCGCCAGGGACCAAGTTCCAGTCCTGCTCCACCACATCCCGTCCGCTCTCCGCCATCCGACTGTCTCGATCCTGTCCCCGAGGCAGGGAATCCAACCAGTCTCCAACCGCCTCCGGCCGGTCGAAAAAGTGGGAACGACCCTGGAACTCAACCCGCAGCCTCGCCGGGAATAACATCGCATATTTCAGCTCCATGTCCCTCAAGCGCCGTTTTACACCCAAAAAACCCAGCCGTTGTTTCTGGACAGCTTGCGTGAAGTCCGGATAAAAGCTGACATTGGAGTTCTCAAACTTCAGCGGCCCGGCCACCCTCGACGCCTGAAGGATAGCATCCCTATCCCGAAAGTTGAAGAGTCGGGCGATTATAGGCCGTGGGGGAGCACCCACCTTGGGCGCACCACCCGGAATCCTGTGAGCCCGCTCCACCGCAAAGAACTTGCTCAGTCCCTTGGGCGTGAGACGATTGGTCACCAGATCCTCCACAAAAAGATCCGCAGCAGATTCCTCCGATCTTTTCGGCACTCCAATGATACGAACGTTGTTCCGTCTAGCCCTGCTTTCGGAGTCCTCAAGTCGACGGTCCGTCAGGTCACTGGCTAGCCGCAACCTACGGACCTCCGTCTGCAGGGCGGCCACGTCCACAGTGAGGCTCGATGCCGCTTGACTCAAGGAGTCGACCCGCTCGTTAGTTTTGGACAGGTCTGCCCTGACCAAATTCACATCGATCAGGACCGCGTCCAGTTTATGAGCCAGGGTATCAAACTGCTGACCCACAGCGGTCTTCATCTCTTCAATGGCGCCCATGACGTCCAGCAGGGTCAATTCTGACGACGGGCCTGAGACCTCCTTAGACCTCTCAGGCGATTTATGCGAGCCACCAGGGGATACCTTCGCCTGCGCATATCGATCCATGTTATTGACCTGGGTATAGGTACCCCTCCGGGTTGACTTGGGTTTCGACTTGTCTCCGTCTAGTCTCGCCGCCATCATCCGGTGGCCACCAAGGCTGGCACCCGCCCGCACCGGGAAAGAGGGGACCAGGTAGCTAATTTGATTGAACACAGTCGTCGCCGACAGTCAGCCCATGGATAGTCCGAGAGTCAGGCCAGACATTTCGCCGTCCGCGCCCCTCTGAAACACCAAAGTCTCTCAGCCGATATCAGAGAACAGACTTGAAAACAAAAGCGAAAGTGCGGGGTCCGTGGCAGGTCAAGCCCAGCCAGCCGTTGTTGTTCACTTCGTACCCAGGCACTTCACCAGCTCGAGATCGGGACCAAGGCAAGAGCAGGCCGCAAACTTCGGGGTGCAACCATTCCGGGTCCCGGCGTCCGATCTGAATTTGGAAAACAGGTGGCACCTCAGCGCAGGTTCATCTGCAAAAGCCCGTCAAATAAACCAGGATTAAGTCAGGATAGACGTGGGAGGTTGCAGGGGCCCTCGAGAGCCGTAAGCCTACGCGGCCATCTTGGTTGCGCGCTAGGCTCCTCCTATTATATTATATTATACCATGTTTTAATGTCATTTTGAGATGTAAAGAAACAGTCATAGAGCATAGCTAATTAGAACCTGAAGTCATGGACTAAATTAGAGTCCACGGGTTGGTGAGCATGCTAGATCTCTTAAGTTATTTCATGCTTGTTCAGTTGGTGATGGTTGATTAATTGGCTGGGACAGTACTGGGTGATGGACAAGACGCCTAGCATATATGTTTTACATGAGTGTAAAATGATTAAACTATGGTTGGCTGCCGACTGCTTAGTGTTATGGTATTAGTATTAGTGTGGGACAGAGGGGATATATATAAATTGGCATTACCATATTATACTTCCTTTTTACTGTATCTGGATATAGAAAGTAATGTACAATTTGGGTAGTTAAGTATATGCGAGCTGGAAACTGTAGATTGAACAAGAAGGTGCAATTATCTTTCTGAGTTCAGTTCAGGGCTGTAGCATGATGAAGTTATCTTGGAAAAACCCATAGTTGCAATTGCCTTCTTAAGTGTATATGTTTTTGGATGCTTTGAATCTTGGCTGGCAGTGAGTCCCAGAGCTTGAAGCCCGTAACTCCTAACTCATTTGTATGGTAAGGTGTCATGATTATTTGTGGTGCAATCATGGAGCACAGTATTCTGTTTAGTTTTTCTTGCTTGAATTTACCTTGTAGATGTAGATGTAGATGTCCTTTTTCAAGCTACAGGTAGCCAGTGAAATTATGAGCTGTCTTCGGTGAAGGCAAAAAAGGAATCATACAACAGCGTTTTGATTTAGTTTTAGTTTGGGTATGATGCATCTGGGTGTGACAAGGTGTGGGTGGTTGGCATAGTCAAGTTTGGAGATTACTAGAGTAAGGATGGCTTGTAGGTTTTATTGGTATGAATTAATGAATTGGCATTTCTAGAGCGCATGGCTACCCGAAGGCATCCCAGCGCTATGAAGCGGTCTAATGATAGGACTATAAAAGGTATGGAAAGATGAGACCCAGTGTGCTCATTGTGTAGAAGGTGCTCTTTGGGATGTTGTTGACGTGATATCAAGGACATCTGAATCCAAAGTTACCCAAAGTTTTTGATTTCTCTTGATGTTTTTTTTTTGTGGAGTTTATATAGCGCGAACTAGACCTGGAGGTATCAGAGCGCTTTACATGAGCACCAGTTACGTTACAGTCGGACACCTTCATTTCTTTGTTAGGCATGGGGAAATTAAGTGATTTGCCCAGAATTACAGAATGTTGAGCGTCCCTGCCGTTGCTCGAACCCAGTTCCCCAGCTCTGAGGAAGACCGCCCTAGCCGTTAGGCCACATTCTCTCCCCATGCTATTGAAAGGACCTTGAGTTACTTGGGCCACATGGTGGTATGTTTGTATTTTTGCCGTTGTCAGCAGTTCCTGGTTTCTGTCTTTGCAGTGTTGACGTTTAGGTGGTAAATCATCATCGATATCTTTAAGGCACAAAAGCAGTTGTAAAGTTTTGTGTTGTAGAGACCTTTCGGCCCATTCATTTTTAGAAGTATTTGTGGGTCATCTGCATAGTTGAAACAGCTGTGGTTGAATGATTTAATAAGGTTTGGAAAGGACATTAGGTAGATGTTGAATAACAGAGGGATATGATGGACCCCTGAGGGTTACCACAGTGTTGGGTGTGAGAAGCTGATGTGAACGGTGATAGGTAAACTACACTTTGTCTATCTCTGAGGCAAGAATATTCTCCAGTATTAAGATATGATGAAGTATTTGTAGGAGGGAGTGGTAGTAGACAGTGTCAAATGCAGCGGATAATTCAAGAAGCAATAGGGCGTCACTCTGATCATGTTCAGTTCAAGTTGAGGCCATCCCATTTTGATATGATGATGGACTCTGTGCCTCGGCCTGGCCTGAACCTATTTGTCTCAAGCAAGGGCAACCTTTACTCACATGGGAACCTGGTTATGCAATACCTTCAGGAAACAGCATTTCTCATTGGTGTAATTGTTTTATAGAATCATCCATTTAAACAGCAACAATAGCTGTAAACAGTAAATGTACTGGACAAAACGATAGGGCCATCATGAGTGTGACATACAGAAAAAAAAGAAAAAAACAAGAGCATTGTGTCTCAAGTGAAAATAGAACCATCCATACCAAAAAAGTGTGTTTCACTAAGAACCACATAAGCTAAACAAGTCCAGAGGTCTCGATACGCCTGAGCCTGTTCCTAAGTTAGACTTTGCTAGGTTTATTTGTATACATCATGTTCTCGACGTTTCAAATCTGCATTAAATAGAACATATGTTATTGGACCTATAATTTTGAGTGATGGCCCTATCATTTGCCCAGTACATTAACTGTTTACAGCTATTGTTGCAGTTTAATGTAATAATTCTATGAAAAATGGTGCCGATGAGAACAGCTGTTATCTGAAGATTTTAATTGGTCTGAAGACAATAAGTCATTTTCTTCTGTAAATTTCAAGATAATGTGGAGGAATTTTCTTTTTCTGATTAAATATTGAAACTATTTAGTGGTTGAAGATTGCCTTAGTCTCTTTCTATCTTGGTTAGTGCATTTGTTGGGGTGGTTGTGTCTGTGTTTTACTTAAAGTAGTTTTCCATCTTTCTAATGTTTTAGATCAGTTCCATGGAGCTTTGCAATTTTGCTGTTTCTGTGTTTCAGCACTTTGAAGTGTGGAATTCTGCTAGAATCTTGTGCAGTTCCTTAGGAGATTCGGCTTCAGTTATGTGTGTGGGGTAGGGTTTCCTTATTTTGGTTCTAGTGGTTCTCCCGTAGGCTCTGTTATAGTGGCATAGAGTGATTATGTCTTGTTCATCTCTTGATTTTATCCTCTTGTGCAGTAGTATGTTGAGGTGTGTTTTCACTCTTTTGATGTTGTCATTAATCCATGTGGTGTTCTTTTTGTGGTTAACACCTGGATGTGGTCTTAATTGGTATCCATTTGTTCAGTGTAGTAGAGATGCAGTTGTAGAAGGTGTGTATGTCTTGAGGTCGCAAGCAAGCATTTACCACCATCCAAGGTGGTAAAATAGTGCTGCTTCTGCTCTTCGAGTATATAAGATACTAGCCAACACAAAACAGTGACAGAGGTCTGTCTTAAAATCAGTGCTAGCCATACATAATATGTCCAGGATGCTCTACCGAAGTACAAATTACACAGGATATTGGTCTTTAGGAGAACAACACAAAATACAGATTTTTTAAAAACAACCCTCCCTAGCATTGCAAACACCTTTTCATAATTACATTCCTTCAAAGCTTCAATTAAAACCGTACATATATAAATGTTATATCAATGCATAATTACCTACATTGGATGTTGCTGTCATGATTTCTCATAAACGTAAACATTTCTTATATTTAATCTAATTATTGATCTCACTTTCATGTCATTTCCGGTAATATATAAAATGTGTTAAATCAAGGTTTCCAAAAGATTCTCTGAAGCAAACTTTCTTTTCTACAGTGTGCCCTATTACATCTGGCCATGAATACTGAATCAGCGGTCCCACACCTGGAATTCTAGCTAACAATACTGTCAGTATTAGTACAAATTTGTTTGTGGGAATACCACCGTATTTAGTGAAGGACTCCAAACTGGTCTTATAAATGGGAAAAAACTGCAGAAGTTGATGTTACAACAGTGACTTCTTTTAGCAAATCCCTCGTGTTTGGCCTGAATATCGACTTCAGGATGTTTTTTGGTCATAAAATATAATGTCAGAAATATAGGAATGTCAAGATTATCATGAGATATAATATTAAACTGAAGTTTACTGTTTATTTTGTTGGATAAAAAAGTTGTTGTTTTACAAATCAGTCAATTAAATATTATTGATTAGAATGTGTTTTTTTCTGTATGTTAAATGTGGGCCCTACAGAGTGAAATATTTCAGTATTGGTTACATTATTGTATTTTTATCTGAAATAATATACTTTGTGTTTTTGGATTGTGGGATAATCAAATGTTATTGATATTCATTATTAATCTAATAATTGTTTCATATTATTTTAATAATTGTGAAAATAGTTATCGCATTAATTATGGATTGAAGGGCTTTAAGGGGGATTGGGAATGTAGGGGTAAAGGGTAGGTAGTGTATTTGTTAATGTAAATTGTTTCGCATAGTCAATGTTTCCATTAGTGAATAGAATTATTGATTATTTAATTTATAAAAAATATCAATAAGAAATACATTTGAATTGTTCTATAGAATTGTAAGAGAATTATGTGGGTAATGTTTTATTTGATATTTTTTAAGACATATACATAAATGAAAAACAGTGAATTCATAATTAAATATTAATTAAAATATATTAAAAATATAAATAGGAAACTCTTTTTTTTAAGGTGACAAAGGTTATAGTGTGTTTTTGTGGGTAGTGTAGTTAATGATAATTTCATTAATAAAATGTATTTATTATTCAATTTATAATGATTATTAGGTCTTCAGAAATTCTTTTTATTTGATAATTCACTGTAATTGTAAAAATGTGTAAAAACAAGTAACATTTAAAACATATATATATATTTGATAAGATTTACTATATTAATTTAATACATTAATCATAATTTAGAACTTAAAATTCAACTACTTAATTTAAAAAATATATATATATTCATACAAAATAATGAATACTCGATGTTTAACAGTCCAGAAGCTGTCTTTAAAAATTAAGTGGTAATGTTTGCACTATAGTCAATAAGGGTTGCTGTAAATATTTCTAAAATTACAGTTTGAGTAAGAATTGAATACATTTGGTCTCCATAAATATCTGCATTTCTCCACATTACATATTTTTACTGTTTAAAGAGTATATTTGATCCCCCTAAATATATGCATTATCCGCAATGAAAGTGCTTTTTGAGTTAGAATACTAATTCAAACCACCAAAATATATGTACTTTCAGCAACAAAAGTGGGTTCAGCATTAGAATAGTTAATCTAACCCCTCCACTCTCAATTATATGCACTTTCCGCAATAAGAGTAGGGTCGGAGTTAGAAGAGCAACTTTGATCCCCACTGTCCCCTAATTATATGCACCTTCCCCCCAAAAATGAGGAATTTCAGGTTGAATACTAAATGTGGGATAAGCAAGATGGTGGGCATTTGAGGATGACTAGCACGACCCTTCACTCTTCTGAGCTAACCACTGAAACACAGCCTTCAAAACACTACTCTCCCTCTGCCTCAGAGCATGGGCTTGCACCCTTTGGCCTGCTTGTGCCACAACTACAGCACATGTTATACACTTTGGTTGGGGGATAGGCTCAGAACCAGGAAACTGCTGGCTGGCATTGTCCAACTGCTCCAAGGAGGGTTTGATCAGCATGGCAAGTCTGCTTCCCCGGTGAACTGCGGTGAGGATCATGAGGCTGAAAACTGTTGGGAATATGATGATCCAGAACAGGAGTGTCTTCGGCACCGGTGCAGGTAAATGGAAGTCCAGTGCGTGAAACCTTGCAGCAGGAGCTCCTGGTAGTGCCAAAGAGTAGGGACGATACACAGATTGCTTGACAGGCTCAGGCACTCCAGGCATTCTGGTACCTGTTGCGAGCATTTTTAAAAAGCCCACACCAATGGCAGGACACGCTACAAAATTACGGAGAACATACTTTAAACCTCTCTACCTCTGCGAGTTAAGTAGGATGTGTCGGATGTATCGGAGAATCATGAGGAAGCCCCGTTGACGGCATCTTTACTAAACTTTTGCATGGAGAGTGGGACAGAAATTCTGTTGGCTGGTATGAGCGAAGAGAGCTCTGAGTCTCCTCGCTACTGGTGCTAACGAGAGTACCCCATCATTCCTCCTGATGGGATCACCAGCACAGAGTCAAGCCATGAAAGAGGTTAGTGACACGAGGGCAGTCTGTCCCCATAGAGGTCAAATGAGCAGGCAGCAGCAGTAAAAAGCCAGTATAACACTGGCATAGACCCTGGTAGTGGCAGCTCTTTCATTGGGGCGTAGGGGCATCGCCCCACTGCTTTCATACAGTGCGAGAAGCAGAAACATATGTTTCTGTTTCGCGCACAGCGAGAAAGCAAAAGTGCCTGGTTGGGGGCGGGCAGGTGGGCGGTCCTTCTCGAGGGCAGGGGGGAGTGGCTTGCCCACTGTTGTGGGCCCTGACTGTTTCAGTCATGCGCACTCTAAATTTTCTCTATGTAGGCTGCATGCAGCCTACATAGAGAAAATGGCGTCCGTACAGGTGCCCAGCCGGGGCGCAGTCCGCTGCACCCCACCAATCACAATGCTGTCATTGCAGCGCTGTGATTGGCTTAGGGGAGGGGAGAGAGGCTGCCTAAAATGCGCCAGGAGCAGCAGGAGCTGAGGCGGTGGCGCATGATGCGGCATGCGGTCGGAGGAAGGTAAGTTTCTCTATTCTAATAAATACCGTCCCGCTTCCCCATACCCCCCACTCGCTTGTTTTGCCAGCCGTGACTGCAAGAATTGTGCGAATGTGTGGCTCTGCTGCTTTCCGTTTCGATGTACCAACTTGGGTGTGAGTAAATGTTTGCTGTCTGGAGTACTTCCTCTTCGTTGGCTTCGCGCTTGTAAGTTTCTAACTCTCACTTGAGATAGAGGTTTTAGACAGCTCTTGACCTCAAAACGATTCTCGGGAAAAATATTTAATCTTTCTCACTAAATGTGGTTCAGTGTCTATTAATCGCTCTGTCAAATTCTTTGAACTGAGGCAGCGGAATCCTGGAAAGGCAGATCGAAAAGAAGAGAGCTGTTATTAGCGAGGCTATATGTCAATGGCCAATGTCATTCTGACGTAGCCAGCATAATATTATTGAACAAAGGCTCCTGTGCTTGTCGGGGGAGATGTCATCGCCACTGCTAACAAGCGAACATGGGCGCAAAAAAACAAATGAATGGCTGGCTGCACAGTAACAGAAGGCCTACCTTTCTGCAGGCATTAGCTTTAGCTGTGTATTGACTCCCCACATGGCAGACGGTGGCACTGCTAACAGCTGTCAGAAGGTACACCTAGTCCACTTTCATCAGTTTATACTGCCTGCTCACCTTCGAGTGGATATAGACTAGAGGCTGTATTACACAAAAGGATCACTGCCCCGTCATCGCTGCAGGGCACCTGCAACTGGGTGCACCATGCTCAGACCAGGACAGTGCACCCTGTTCTAAGTTGCAAAAAGTCACAGTAAAATTTACAACACATGCAGAGTGTTCCCATTGCAAGCACCTGAATTATGTCTGTACTAGCCTGTGTCAGAAAGTTGCTTGAATATGATGTCATTCTAAAACTGCATTACACACATAATAAGCTAGGCTGCTACAAAGTGCACAGAAAGATTTAGGTTTAAGATTAAAAAAAGAGCTTCCAAAATATAGATCTAAGTTGCAGACTGTACCTGGTGCAAACATCTTTCATAACTCTTCATTAAAAGCAGGCACTCCACAGCTCATCTGGTCACCTTTCAATACCTCCCTAAAAATATTCTTCAAGTGACTCCATAGTTTAAAGCCTATACTAGCTCTTAAGCAGCCTTTACATTTGCAGATGAACCAGATAAGCACATTTACATTTCTTAAGGCAGCAGACATGCTGACAATAAGGCGTGTTTCTTGTTCAGCTGTCTATAACTCTGTGGTGATCCAAGGACAGGAGACAGGTAAGATAAGATGTGTTTATTATGCTGGACCATCAGGCAGAGCAGCGACAGCGCAGCTCACAGTTCAACTGTCTTTTCAAACCCCCGGTGCAGAACATTCATACATCAAGGTTCTACACCGAGAGGGTTCCATGCAAGAGTTCACGTGCTGAGCTCGTGAAAAGAGAAGCACGAGCTACTACTTGGGCCTTTCCCAAAAACATAAAGGTAAGAAGAAAACAACCTAAGAAAGAGAAGGAATAAGGTAAAGAAAGAGAACAAAGAAACTATGCAAAATACTACACAATTACAACTCTAACCTGATAAACAACAGTAAAGGAAACTCCTGTAAGAAAAAAGTTAACAATATAACAAGGAGTATTACAATGAAGAAACATGGTGGCAAACCTGTAAAGAAAAAGAACAAATGACAAATAGTATTATGTCCTAAATCTCAACGGAATGTTTTTGTTCCTAGAACTGCAACTCACATCATTTTGTTCAACATTAGAATAACTAGAATTTCCATCAAAACTGGATGCATTAGATAAAGGAAGAACAACATTAGATTTAACTAAAAAACATTTGTTCCACCATTGACCATTCCCAAGTTAGACAGAATCTCCTTTGACTTCAATCACATTGATAGGAGGAGAAAATGTGGGTCTTCCTTTCCACACATGAACAGATTTTTTTACACGCACACAATCACCAACAACCAACTCAAACTCCTTGGTCCTTTTCCTGCTATCAAAATAAGATTTCTGCTTTTCCCGAGAAAAGTACACACGCTTCCTGACAGAAGCATCAGCCCAACTACTTCCCTTGACCCCCCTTCTCATCCAACAGGGAGAAAATACTGTGGTTGCTCTGCATCCACGTGACAAATCAAAAGGTGAAACATCTGTAGAAGAGTGTGGAGTTGTGCGATAAAACAGAGTATGCTCCTGACAGAGTTGACAACAGAGCATTAGTAGCTCGTGCATCTCTTTTCACAAGCTCAGCATGTGAACTCTTGTATAGAACCCTCTCAGTGCAGAACCTTGGTGTATGGATGTTCTGCACCGGGAGTTTGAAAAGACAGTTGAACTGTGAGCTGCGCTGTCGCTTCTCTGCCTGATGGTCCAGCATAATAAACACATCTTATCTTACCTGTCTCCTGCCCTTGGATCACCACATCCTTTTTGGCGACGAGTGCTGGGCCATCACAAGGAACCTACGTGCTGATTGCCAGAAGAGGGTCTGTGAAGAAAATCCTGGTTCATATTGAGGCCTGCGGAAGAAGCTGATTAGTGTTTCTTTGAAGAATTCGGGAGTGCAGGCAGACGACGCGGACCGGAGGCAGACTGGAGCTGAAGTAAGGCAGAGCAGCAGAACAGTGAGTGGACGACAATGACCATTTTCTCTCTAAAACGCAGGAATGATGGTGCGTTTCAAAAAGGGAAATAGTGACGGGAGGCAGGCGTGATGACGTCAAGGAGGTGAGCACTGGATGTTGTCAGTGAGCGCGAATGTTGCGTTCCAAAGGATTCAGGCATGATGACGTTGAGGAAGTGAGCGCTGGATGACATCAGTGGAGCGCGAATGTTGCGTTCCAAAGGATTTATCTGTGTGAAGCAATTCTGGAGCTCAGAAACAGATGGCTTTCATGGAGAGAGCTACTGTGATGTCACAATAGAGACTCTTTTATTCCTCCAGGAGCGGAATCTCAGAAAACGTCATAGTGGATACATTGTTGTTTGTTCCCTGAGTTGGTAAAGAGTTTTTAGATGAAAAAAAATGTTTTATTCGACAAAGACAAGATCTGAAGGAAGTCTATGAAAAAAACAGGAGAAACCAACTATTATTGTAGGAAAATTGTTCCAAATTTTTTGGGAAATGAACTATTATTAAAGGAAAACATTTGCAAATAATCTTATTACATATAAG
Source organism: Triturus cristatus (assembly GCF_964204655.1). Lineage (NCBI taxonomy): Eukaryota > Metazoa > Chordata > Amphibia > Caudata > Salamandridae > Triturus > Triturus cristatus. The sequence goes on along the minus strand of NC_140582.1, from coordinate 295,144,135 downwards.
ACTTATCAACACAAACAGCATGCAGGCTGTTGCACCTCGACCACCATTTTTGGAAACGCCAGGAGAGCCACCAATAAAATGGAAACAGTGGTACAATGGTTTTGAAACCTACCTGGGTACAATCGGAGCAATGCGTTTGTCATTAGAGATTTAACCCCTTCTGTGCCACGCCCTTTCCCCCTCCTGTGCCGGGCGTTGTATTAGTGGGTGGGGTTGATGACGAGATAGTCTCGTCATCGGCACAGCGCGACCGTGCTCCATGGCGAGACTATCTCGTCATGGGCACTGAAGAGGTTAAGTAACATGGTTGTTGTTGTTGTTTACGACGAGGGAGTTAAAGTGGGCAATCCTGAACTCTGTGTAGACCCTTATGTTGAAGTCCAGGTTGGAGATAAAATCTTAAAACGGTTGGTGGATTCGGGTGCTCCAATCTCCTTGATCACACAAGATCTGTTTGACAAAACATGGCCTGATGGACCCTTAATTCCTCCTGATCGGAAAGCAGTTTCATATGAAGGGCGTGAGATTGACCTTTCCGGTTACATTGAGGACATTATGGAGTTTAGAGGAAGGAAAATTTGGGGGAAAGTGTATGTCGCTCACAAAAGGCTCAACAATCTTGGGTGGTTCCACCAGGGGTTGTTTGGAATGGTGCTTAGGCCTGGTACCAGTGAGCAAGTCTGTGTTAAACGAGACAATGAAGATCTAGAGAAGATTTTCAACAAATTTCCTCATGTTTTTTCAGGGGAGCTTGGGAAAATATGTGACTACAAACACCCCGTTATTATCAAAGTTGGTGCAAAACCTGTCAAACACAAACTAAGGAATGTCCCTTTCAGCATCAGTTAAGATTTTGAAAAGGAATTGAGTTCTTTGTGTGTGAAACAGATTATTGAGCCTGTGGACTCATCTTTGTGGTTATCTCCGCTGGTGGTCGCTAGGAAACAGAATGGCGAATTAAGGGTGTGTGTTGATCTTCGCTGCCTAAATAAGGAAATATGGGTAGACTCACATCCTCTTCCAAACATTAATGAACTTCTTGCGGGACTGAAAGATGCTAAAGTGTTTTCTAAACTTGATATAGCATCTGCTTACCATCAAGTAGAGTTAGCTCCTGAGTTCAGGCATCTTACCGCTTTTGTTTCTCCGTTTGGCACATACCAGTATGTCCGTATGCCGTTTGGCCTAGTGTCAGCGGCATCAGTGTTTCAACGTTTGATGAACAACATGCTTAAGGTATTGATGGATAGTCTGTTTTTCAGGTCGATGTTCTGATTTTTGCTCCTGACAGGTCTACCCATGATGCAATCCTGGAAGAGATGTTTAGGTTTCAGTCCAAAGGTGTGGTTCTACGCAGAGACAAGTGCATTTTCCTGACTGAGGAGGTGGAATACTTAGGACATCTTGTTACCAAGCAAGGTGTTCTTCCGAAGTCCAGTCTAGTAGAGTCCATTGTGAAGTCTAAACCACCTTCTGATAAGTCCACTCTCAAGTCATTTTTGGGCCTATGTGAATTTTATTCACGTTTTATACAAAAGTTTGCAACTAAATTGAGGCCGCTCTCTCAGATGCTTATGAAAGGATTTGGGTTTGAGTGGTCTGATGAATGTCAGAGAGTGTTTGACCGGGTAAAAGAACAACTTGTATCACCTAGGGTGTTGAAGCACTATGATCCTGATCTTCCATGCACTTTGACTGTGGATGCTAGTAATGTTGGTGTTGGGGCTGTCTTGACTCAGGCCAAAGGGGATGAAGTAAGGACTATAGGGTTTGCTTCAAGGGTGTTGTCTCAGGCAGAGAAAAAATACTCTGTAATTGAGAAGGAATTGTTGGCTTGCTGGTGGGCTGTGATGAAATTTAGAAATTTCATATGGGGAAGAAGGTTTTGTCTCCAAACTGACCACAAGCCCTTGATTTTTATTTTGAGTCAGAAGAATGTTAGGGGTTTCACTCCTCGCATTGCTCGTGTGTCATCTAAACTGCTTTAGTTAGATTTTTCTCCTGAGTATATTTCTGGCAGTAAGAATAGTTGTGCAGATTATTTGTCCCGCTCTTCAGATATTTTGGAAGATCCTTTAAGTGTGTGCGAGGATGACAAGGAAGAATACATTGTCACTGCTATTGATATCCCTCAATTGTGTGCTATCACGGAGCGTGATTGGCGTGGTGCTTTGGCCAAGGATTAATCTTTGTTGTCTGTCATGAAGTATGTGGAGACAGGTAGGCCCAAGGAGAGAAATCTCAAGTTTGAGCTTAAGACTTATGTACAAGTTGCTGATGAGTTGTCTATTGAGGATGGTTTGCTCATGAGGAGTGATAAACTCATTCCCCCTGTGTGTTTGAGGTCTAGCATCATTGTACGTGCTCATGAGGGACACATGGACACTACCATGACTAAAAGGAGAGTGAGACTTTCTTTCTGGTGGCCCAACATGGATAAGGAGGTTGAAGATGCTGTTCAGTCGTGTTGTTGTTTGCTCAAGTTGTGACAAGTCTGCAAAGTTGTCCACCCCCCCCTTTGTCTCCCATTGCTTTGCCTTCTGCACCTTGGGTCAAAATAGGGATAGATAATATTGGTCCCTTTCATGCTCTTGACTCTTCAAGTAAATTTGCATTGGTTTTAATGGACTATTACCCCAAATGGCCTGAGGTCAGGTTTGTTAGAGAAGTGACTTCTTTATCTGTTATTGAATTTTTTAAAGACATATTTCTGAAGGAAGTTTTCCCTGAATTCTTGGTGACAGATAATGTCCTTCAATTCATTGCTACTGAAGTTGAAGATTTTCTTGTCACTGGTGGAATCAAACATCTCAAAAGTTCGCTTTTCCATCCTCAGACAAATGGTCTTGTGGAGCGAATGAACAGAGTTCTGGGGGAATTTATACAGTGGGCCTTAGCCAACAAATGCTGTGTTGTCAACTCTGTCAGGAGCATGCTCTGGTTTTATCACACAACTCCGCACTCTTCTACAGGTGTTTCAGCTTTTGAGTTGTTGCGTGGACGCAGAGCAACCACAGTATTTTCTCCCTGTTGGATGAGTAAGTGGGTTAAGGGAAGTAGTTGGACTGATGCTTCTGTCAGGAAGCGTGTGTACATTTCTCAGGAAAAGCAGAGATCTTATTTTGATAGCAGGAAAAGGACCAAGGAGTTTGAGTTGGTTGTTGGTGATTGTGTGCGTGTAAAAAAAACTGTTCATGTGTGGAAAGGAGGACCCACATTTTCTCCTCCTATCAATGTGATTGAAGTCAAAGGAGATTCTGTCAAACTTGGGAATGGTCAATGGTGAAACAAATGTTTTTTAGTTAAATCTAATGTTATTCTTCCTTTATCTAATGCATCCAGTTTTGATGGAAATTCTAGTTATTCTAATGTTGAAGAAAATGATGTGAGACGCAGTTCTAGGACCAAAAACATTCCTTTGAGATTTAGGACATCCCATCCTCGTCGTCAAAAAAGATGTGGTGATCCAAGGACAGGAGACAGGTAAGATAAAATGTGTTTATTATGCTGGACCATCAGGCAGATCAGCGACAGCGCAGTTCACAGTTCAACTGTCTTTTCAAACCCCCGGTGCCGAACATTCATTCATCAAGGTTCTGCACCGAGAGGGTTCCATACAAGAGTTCACATGCTGAGCTCGTGAAAAGAGAAACATGAGCTACTGCAAATTCCTTCAGCTTCACAGTACAGGAGAGACTCTGTCGCCCTCTTCTTCAGCTGAGACATCGCAAATGTCGGAGTTAACAATACCGAGCAGTCGACTTTGAGCATAATATGTGGATGTCTTTCCGTACCATGATATGAAGTGGTTGTTGCCATTTTTTTGCTGCTTGTGTTTAAACATGCGTGCTCTAACACTGTGGTATGTTCGGATGTCTTTCCATGTTGTGGTGTGAAGTGGTTGCTGGTGTTTTGGGCTGCCTGTGTTGGTTGAACTCATGTGTCCCAACACTTTGTCGAGTTACCGTACTGTTTATTTTCAACAATATGGTCTTAGTTTGTGAAACGAGAAATTAAAGAGATCGCAGAAATGCGCATCAACCTTCAGGAGAGACTGAGAGATGTGTGTGTTTCACTGCATTGAAGTTCTTTTGGTTCACTGGCAATGTAGTCCTTGTAACCTTTGCTAAATATGTTCCCCATAATGTTTTTATCTTGTAGGTATGTAGGTTTACTGCCAAGTAGTTCCCCATATTTGTTGAAAATACAATACAGAGTAATTATTCAGATCCATAGGTATGCTGTAAAGTAGATATACTTCAACAAGTGATTGAATCACCTTGCCAAGTATTATTGATAGCTTAGCATTTACATGAATACAAGCGTTATGAATATGGATGTCTGGTCTTAGTGTCAGAATTGATTTGCGGCTACGGGAGGTTTCCAGGCCTCGGCAAACTAGCTTGGTGTGATCGTAAAATGGTTTTCTGGTTGATGACACATCGTGAAAATATCACAGACCACTTTTGATAAACTCGTTAATGATGCACTTGTTTGGTGAAACACTAACCACTCTCACTCGCTGTGTTGTATCGTTTCTGTCCATCTACGGGAGACTTTTGTGGTCAGGTGAGGCAGCTCGCGGCGATGTGTAGGAAATTGTAGACCTCTTAAAGGGAATTGGACATGAAGTGCACGTTTTAGGTATATGTAATTTAAAAGTCCTCGTCAGAGTGTGAGCCGGTCTGTGAGACTCCCCCAAGTTCAAGTGATGTGGGCATTAGACAGTGACGTCACTAACGTGACAAGGACCGAACAGCATAAAATGTAAAAGGGCCGACGAGATTATCGCCACTCACTTCATAAACAAAAATGCAAACAATAAATGTGCAACTTCCCCCAAAGCCCGGAGTTTAAAGCCAGCCTAGAGCGTCCCCACTTCCAGTTCCACAGGGTCTGCATTTTGTAGTGACTGTGGGGCTGTGACTCGCCACCAGTGTTATGTGCTGATTGGTTAAGGTCCTGCTGGGTAACCAAAAGTCTGTGAGTCGTTTCCGGTTATTTGGGTGTACAGGTGAGTCTTGAGATCTCCCAGTCGGTAGGCAAGTTGGGTGTGGGGTGCGCTCTCTGGCAAGTTTGGCTATATGTTTCTTCTCACGCCGTCTCCCTGCTTCCCTCTTCCTTTCTGTCTTTCTTGTCTCACTCCTTCTGTTACTCCCCCTCCCTTTCTATCTCTTTCTTTATCGCTGCCGGTCTCTAACTAGATGTCTCAACCTGACTGTGTGCTCGCCCCATCCTTTCTCTTCCTCTCTCTGCTTCCCTTTTCTTTTCTGCTGTCTCTCTCCTTCACTTTCTGCCCTTCTATCTCTTTATCGGTGCCGGGCCATAACTATGTGTCTCACCCTGTCTATCTACTTGCCCTGTTCTTTCTCTGTCTTTCTCTCTCTGCTTGCCCCTCTGTTCCCATTTCTCTCCCCAATCGTTCATGTCTTTCTTAGCATCCATTACTCATTGTGCTCCCTTTCTCCTGTGGCCTTCTCTCTTTTTCTGTTCCTCTGCTTCACTCTACATGTCTAATCTTATCTCCTCTTTCCCTTTGTAACCCTCCCTCTGCAATATTGCTATCAGCTGACGGACAGCCTTGTCGGTAGGCGGCATGAGCCATGCATTTGGAGCTACCCTCAGCAGAAACAAACAATAATGTTTACTCTTTTGTGTCGGAGGGAAGCACCGGGATACTCTCCTGTCAAAAATACTACTTGCTCCTCAAGTGATGAAAGCAAGCATGATGATACCCCCTCGACCCAGGGTGATAAAGGTTCGTGGGTGACAGTTAAGTGATAAAACTAGGAAGCAGACTGGCCTTAAATGGGACTACTCGTACCCTGGCTAGAGGGAAGTATAACAGCATCTCCCATTGGGATAGGCAACACAGTCACACTCGATGCCCTCTGCCAGGAGATCATGTCCCATAGAGAGGAAACAAGAGCAGACAGTCGTCGGTCTCAGCAAGCTACAAGAAAATTGCAAGGTGCCATCCAGAAGTTGGCTAAATCTTGTTCAGAGCTCTAGGAAAGAATGGCCACGATGGAGGACAGGGTGGTAGCACTGGAGGCGGAAATCACAGCCAAGAATTGCTTAGTGGCAGCACATGAATCAAAGTTAACTGACACGTTAGATGTAATAACTTCAGGGTTGTGGGAGAACCTGAAGGTGTGGAAGAGAGTGATATAAAAATCATATTTAATCCAGCTATTCAAGGATGGCTTCCTCGAGTTGGAAGGTTAGAACTGGGAAGTGAAGATGCAAAGAGCCCACAGGTTCCTGTATACACAAAAACAACCCCCACAAGATGCAGGGAGACCCCAGGCTATCCTTTTTGAGAACGATCTCCATAGGCTGTCTGTATTCGAAAAGGCTCACCCACTGGGGCCACACTGCTGGAGGGTGTTTATTCTTTGTGAGGCCAGACGTCTGACGTGTCACAGTGGAAAGGCAGTGGAGGTTGAGGCAGATCATTAAACCTTTTCAAAACAAAGGGGCACAAGCATTCCTGATAAATCCATGATGATTGAAAGTGATAATGCATAACACAACACCTATCTTCTCTTCAGAGGTTAGAGCCAAGGAGCTTTTAGATACTTTGAGCTGTTAGTGTTGTCCTAGGGTTAAATCTCTCTTCCTGTTTCTTCCTCTTTATTGTGTCTTGAAGATTGTAAAGTTGTGTTATAGACAAATGTTTTTTTCTTATGCATTGAAAGCTAATAATGTTTTGATTCAACTAAGTTGGTGAAGGCTTTGATGAAGGGCACACATCCACCAATAGACCTAGGATGTCTAATTGCTTCCTATGGGGGCGGAGGAGGGAGGGGGCTCGGGTCAGGGGGTGGGAAGTGGGTAGGTGGGGCAGTGAGGGGACGTGTTTGACAGAGTAAGTGGAGCTTAAGAAGGTTTTATAGCTGACAAAGTCACAGGGACTTCGTAAAGGGTACATTTTTGTTTTTCTGATTTGGAGCTCATATGTGGCTACTCCCAAGTCTCAACATGATAATCAACTGTAATGATATGATAATTGTGTTTATATTAGCAGTTTTAATTATAGGATGTTAAATAACAAACTGCATATTTGCACCATTAATGTCTGTGGATTAAATGATAAAGCTAAAAGGGGGAGTGTGGCACTAGGACTCAGGTCTATGAGTCCTGATATTATTTTCATTCAGGAGCCACATGTTGTTTGGGGAAAAAGGAATCCGCTCATGGATCTGGGGTATGTGCTCCTCAGCTGTACATCACACGGTGTGATGACTAGAGGGGGGGCAATCATTTCTAATAAAAAGTTTGGTCTGGTATCCTGGCATTCTGCAGACAAACTCAGGAAATGAGTAATTTTTAATTGTCAAGTTGGTAGTGGGAAATAATTCACCCTATGCTCAGTATATAGGTCTAATTTAGGCAAGGCTGCCATTATGGATTATTTGGATTTGGAGCTTTCATTGTAGCCAGTACCTAATATTAATGGACACAGAAAAGACCTTCGGCCTGGTCTCTTGGGCTTACCTATGGGAGGTCTTAAAATGGAAGGGACTCGGTTCTGACATCATCAAGGCCATCAGGGCATTATATCAGGCTCTCAGCACTAGACTGCAGTTAATGGGAATAGACTCAGACAGGATTTTAATAACCGGGGGGACAAGACAGGGGTGACCATGCTCGCCACTCCTTTTTCACTCAGCATCAAACCTTTTATTTCCATATTAGAGACAGATCCTATAATTAGGCCAATCTCTGTAAATAATTCAGACTATAAAGTATAAGCCTACACGGATAACATTGGTGTGGTTACACCACACCCAGTAAGAGCATTAACTGAAGTTGAGAACGAGGCTGAAAGCTTCGATGCACTAGCAGGCTATCATCTTAAAGAGGGTAAGCCCCAGGTAGTATCTGATTTTTTAAAAAAGGTATGGGGGGGTCAATTGTTTTAGTTTGTAATTGACATTAATTATAATTTTGATTGTTTTTTAGCTTTAGTTTTTTCTATTAGGATAGTATTTTTTATATGTAAGAAGAATAGTGTTTTAGGGATCTTAATATTGTAATATTTGTTAATTATTATATTTGTAATTAGGTGTGGCTTGAGTTTCATGTGCTTTAAGTATTTCAATGTTTTAATAGGAAAGTTAGCATTTTTAAAGTGCTGTAAAATCTATATTTTTTTCTTTAAGTTCTTTGAGTGTATTTTATTAACAAGTATGATATAAAATGGAGTAATATACCTTAAGAACTATTTTATTTAAAAAATATTTATTAGATATTAGGCCTGTGACCCTTAGGGTGGTCTTCCTGCAAACATTTTGCCTCCTACCCTCCTGTTTTCTGGAATTTGTGTTGGTTGGCTTTAAGAATATGTGCCCTTTACCACTGCTAACCAGTGCTAAAATACTTGTGCTCACACCTTAAAAGTGGTAAAATTGGTCTACACCTGATTGGCACATTTAATTTACTTGTAAGTCCCTAGTAAAGTGGTACAACATGTACCCAGGTCCTGTAAATTATATGCTACAAGTGGGCCTGCAGCACTTATTGTCCCTTCCACTCAAGTAGCCTTCTAAATCATGTCTCAGGCCTGCTTTTGCCACCTGTGTGCGTTTTGTAACTGCAAATTCAACCTGACACAATAAATCTTGTGCCGGGCCTGAAACTCAATTTTTAATACATATATGTTGCCCCTACTTTAGGCCTTAAATATACCATAGGGCAGGATCTAGTGTATTTGAAAAGTTGGACGTGTACTTTCAAATGTTAGATGTCCTAGTAGTGAAAAACTCCTACATTCGTTTTTCCCTACTGTGAAGCCTACCTGTCCAATTGGATAACATTGAGTTACATTGTTACATTTAATAAGTCATAACTTTTATTTGGGAATAGGTAGAAATATCATGTTTGGCCTCTAAAGAATTATAATTTAAAATCCTCTTTAATTGTAAAGTTGGACTTTAAGTCACAATTCTGAAAATACCACTATTAATAAGTTGGTATTTTCATCTTCTTAGCATTTGGTGCCAGCAACCTATGTCCTGGGCCCCATGCCTATGATTAGAGTGACAGCTGGCCTTTGTGTGTTCCTACCAGACAGGGAGGCAAATGGGGACTCGCGGTCATCTGGCTGTCATGGTCAATTGGATTTTTGTCATTCTAGTATCATTTGATTCAATAAAATGTACTCTACTTTTCTATATTGGTGGAGGATTTTCAGGGGGAAAGGGATTTGGCGATTTTGGGGAGCATCCTCTTGGCCAAGGGGCACTTCCCTTTATAAGGGGCGTGTATTTGAGCCATTTCTGCCCCCCTTGGGCCCAAGGGGGGAAGAAACCACTAGCCACAAGGGATTTGTTTATTTGGGCATGTTGGGGAGGGGCCCTTGGGGAAGGTTCTTTCCCCTTTATTATAGCATGCATTTTGGCCAATCCATAATTTGAGGCCTGGGGCTCAAAACCATTAGACACCAGGGAAGGTTTCTGTGTGTGTGTTATCTTGAGTTCAGCTTATGCTCTGCGTGTACTTGGTGTGTAGGGTCTGGCACTTGGCTGCCAGTGTGTGCGGACTGGTGCGTGGCTGGCAGTGTGCATGAAGTGGTGCTTGGATGGCAGTGTGCATGGACTTGTGCTTAGTTGGTGATGTGCATCAAGTGATTCTTCATTGCCACGGGATCACCCTGATTGTGACCGTCTTTTTAAGATTGGGCCTGTCCTTGATCACTATGTAGATCGATTTTCAGAGATCTATTTTCCAGGGAAAGAAATAGCATTGGATGAGTCATTGGTACTGTTCAAGGGCAGATTGGTTTTTAGGCAGTACATTCCTAGCAAGAGGGCATGTTATGAAGGTAAGATGTATATGCTGTCTGAGATTAGTACTGGATATGAATATAATTTCATGATGTACATCGGTAGGAATTCCAGTATCGACCCTCCTGGTTGTCTGTCCACTTTCAGAGTTAGTGATAAAATTGTGTGGGAACTGGGTAGAGGAGTTTTTAACAAAGGTCATCATTTATATGTAGATAACTTCTACGCTGGTGTGCAATTGTTCAGGGAATTGTTAAAAGTTGGCACTGTTGCCTGTGGCACAATCCCCTCTAACCATAAAGGTTACCCAAAAGAGCTAGATTGTAAAAAAACTTCAGAAGGGACGGTGCAGTACCTTGCATAGCGATGAACTTCTAGCTGTGACATTTTCTGACAGGAGAGATGTCTACATGTTGACTACCACTTGAGACTATTTTAGGTCAGGTTACTGAAGTGAGCAAACCTGTGTCCATTTTAAAGTACAATAAGCACATGGGTGGTGTAGATAGAATAGATCAGATGTTGGAACCTTACACTGCTTGTAGTAAGGCTTATGTTTGGTATAAGAGGCTGGCTATCCACTTATTCCATTTAGCAACCTTCAATGATTTTGCTGTATCCAAAGATTGTTCTCCAGAGTCAAAGATGACATTTGTCCAGTTTCTGTAACACATATAGTGCCGGGCACCACTTAGGTTTGTAAGAAGGTCCCTCACCCACCAACCTAGTTGGTGGCATGCTTCATCATTGAGTTCCCACTGGGTAGTCGAATACCACCCAGCTGTGCTACAATGCCTGATTACAGCACAGGGTGATTTTTTGGTGGTGTGCTGTGAAGTGGTGAGATTAAAAATATCTCTAGGATTCCTTACTGACCAATTTTTATTCCCAGCGGCCCAGGCCAGAAAATATTACAAAAGGGAAGAAACGGATAAAAAGAAGATTAATAATTGGTCTTCATTATCCTACTGGTCGACATGTTTTAGCCTCTGTAAAAATTGTGCAGGCTTTCTTCAGGACCAAAGGAATGTGAAGTAGTCTTAAGTGAAAAAAAGAGGAAAGTGGCAAAAATAAGCCACGTGTATCTTTTTGCAGCACACACCCTAAGGTGTGCTGTGCATGCAGTGGTTGGACCGTACTTACGGGCCAACTGCTTGGATACAACCTGTAAGACAAAAGGAAAAGTAAAAAGGACATACAACAAACAGTTAAAAACGTGGTTGGTGTCATTTGGGAACCAGATGATGAAGCATGCCACCAACTAGGTTGGTCGGTGAGGGTTCTGCTTACAAACCTAAGTGGTGCCCGGTACTATATGTGTTACAGAGTCGTCTGTAGTGGGTACGTCCACATTGTTCATAAAATAAGTAGCCAGGGACAAGGACGTTCCCAGTATTTGGTTCTTGCTCTCTCTTTTGTTTTCCACATTTGTTCAGTTTCACCACTTTCCTGACCACATTCCTCCCACGGTCAAAAAAGGCTTTCCCAGAAAAAGAGGTGTAGAGTCTGTTTCCAAAGAGGGGTGCGGAAGAAGAGTCCTATGCACTGCCCAGATTGTCCATCTTATCCTGGGGTGTGTGTGCCCACATGTTTTTATTGTACCACACTCAACTGAGTTTTTGGGTGCAACCGTAAGTGTGAAAGTAAATTGACTGGTCTGTATCATTTTATATTGCTTGTTAAGGTTTCATGGTTGGCATTAATGTGTGTTTAGTTAAAGCTGTTGTGTTTGTAGTTATAGTTTTGTATCTACTTTAAATTGTTTTGTGTTCCTTGACTGGTGCTTGACTTGCTGTGTGTGTTGACTGACATTTGGCTGGTGGTGTATGTGGACTGGCATTTGGCTTGCAGTATGCATGGACTGGTGCTTGACTGGTGGTGTGCATGGACTGGCAGTTGGCTGGCGGTATACCTGGACTGGCGCTTTGCTGGCAATCTGCATGGGCTGGTGATATGCGTGAACTGGTCTTGGCTGGTGGTGTTCATGGATTTGCTCTTGGCTGGCAGTGTGCGTGGACTGGCATTTGGCTGGTGGTGTGCTTGGACTGGTGCTGGGCTGTTGGTGTGCGTGAACAGGTACTTGGGTGGTAGTGTGCATGGACTGGTGTTTGGGTGGCAGTGTGTGAGTAGTGACTTGCTGCTGATCACTAAACACACTGCTAGCCAAATACCAGTGCGAACACTCTGTCAGCCACCAGCCAGTGTGATTGCTGAGTCAGTGATGTGGGTGTATGAAAGGGATGGGCCTTGATTAGTGCTGTCTGTTGATGTAAGTGTTGTAATGTGCTGGGCTCACTGCCAGTGGTGTGAATGGTCTTGTGTGTCACGTATAAAAGGTGTGCCAATGGCCTGTAAAGTGACTGGTTTCTTGATGCAGCTTTACAACTTCCGAGCTGTGAGTGATTGGTTCAGGTTTTTTACCTTTCAGTTCATTTAATGTTTGTGAAATCTCTTGTTAATACAATTTTACGTTCTGAACCTTCACTCTCTCTCGTGCCAAATCTAACCAGTATGTGTGTGTACTTGAGTAATCGATGGTTGTGAAGTAATATTTGTGTTTTCTGTCTTTCTCTGCCAGGGTGTACATTGCCTCTACATTGTCTGTTGAGGTGTGTGTTTTAACCCCTTGTGTGCCCATGACGAGCTGGACTCGTCATGGAGCACAGTCGCGCTGTGCTCATGACGAGTCCAGCTCGTCATGAGGCATTCCCTGGGGAATCCTTCTGGTGCGGGCACCAGAGGGATTCCCTTTTAGTGAAAATAGCCTTGGGAGCTGGGGAAGAGCTTCCCCAGCTCCCGAGCCCCCCCCCCCCCCCCGCTTTCAGTGTAATGACGATCGGCGCGCACGTCATTACACTGAAAGTGAAACTGAAATGAGCCAAGAGGCTCATTTCTGTTTTTCTTTCTACGTGCTCAGTGGGCTATCTCAGCCCCCTGAGCATGTAGAAAGACGGGAGAGGTATCGTTGGAAAGGGGAGAATCTCCCCTTTCTAATGGTACTACTCCCCAGTGGATCCCTGCTTGGGGATCGCCACAGGAGGGTGATCCCCAAGCAGGGATCCACCCACTAGACACCAGGAAGGGGGGAGCGGTCCCTTGGGCAAGGGCCTTTGCTCCCCCCAAATAATCTTGGCCAAATTTAGTCTTTTTGCCCCCCCTGGGGGGCAGATGGGGGCAGTAGCTGCCGATCTGCCCCCCCAGGGGGGCAAAAAGCCCACTAGACACCAGGGAATTAAAAAAAAAAAATAGGGGTGGGGGCTGCTCAACATGGGCAGGCCCATGCCCCCACCCCACCCCCCAATTATCACAGTCTTTCTGCCCCCCTGGGGGGCAGATGGGGCATTGGCCCCCAATCTGCCCCCCCGGGGGGCATAAAGACCACTAGACACCAGGGAATTTAAAAAAAATAAAAATAGGGGTGGGGGCTGCCCAAAACGGGCAGGCCCATGCCCCCACCCCACCCCCCAATTATTACAGTCTTTCTGCACCCCCCGGGGCAAAACGTAGTGCGCCTCAACAGGCAAGGGTCCTAAACGTAGTGGGCCCTTGCCCGTGGCGGGTCCTTAGGCCTCCCACACAAGTGAGGCACCGTTTTTATCAGGAGACCCGGGGGAACGCTAGGTGGTAGGAAATTTGTGTCAGCCCGGTGATGCCACAACTTTCCCACACAAAAATGTGTGAAAAAGGTGAATTTTTCAGCTAAATATGAGGTTTGCAGGGCATTCTGGGTAAGAAAACGTTGGGGGATCCACGCAATCATACCTCCCTGGAATCCCCCGGGTGTCTAGTTTTCAGAAATGGGTGTGTTTGGTAGGTTACCCTAGGTGGCCGCCGAGCACCGGGCCAAAAACCCAGGTGACCCCCTTGATAAACCAGGTCGTTATGAGGTAGGCAATTTTTATGTCGCCTCAATACGTTTTGGGCCCTTGCCTGTCGCGGGTACTTGGGCCTCCCACACGAGTGAGGCATCGTTTTTATCGGGAGACCCGGGGGAACGCTGGGTGGTAGGAAATTTGTGTCAGTCCGGTGATGCCACAACTTTCCCACACAAAAATGTGTGAAAAAGGTGAATTTTTCAGCTAAATTTGAGGTTTGCAGGGCATTCTGGGTAAGGAAACGTTGGGGGATCCACGCAAGCCATACCTCCCTGGAATCCCCCGGGTATCTAGTTTTCAGGAATGTGTGGGTTTGGTAGGTTCCCCTAGGTGGCCGCCGAGCACCGGGCAAAAAACCCAGGTGACTCCCCCTTGCAAAACCAGGGCGTTTTGACGTAGGCAATTTTCATGTCGCCTCAATACGTTTTGGGCCCTTGCCTGTCGCGGGTACTTGGGCCTCCCAAACAAGTGAGGCACTGTTTTTATCGGGAGACCTGGGGGAACGCTGGGTGGTAGGAAATATGTGTCAGCCCGGTGATGCCACAACTTTCCCACATAAAAAGGTGTGAAAAAGGTGATTTTTTCAGCTAAATTTGAGGTTTGCAGGGCATTCTGGGTAAGGAAACGTTGGGGGATCCACGCAAGCCATACCTCCATGGAATCCCCCACGTGTCTAGTTTTCAGAAATGGGTGGGCTTGGTAGGTTCCCCTAGGTGGCCGCCGAGCACCGGGCCAAAAACCGAGGTGACCCCCTTGCAAAACCAGGTCGTTTTGAGGTAGGCAATTCTCATGTCGCCTCAATACGTTTTGGGCCCTTGCCTATCGTGGGTACTTGGGCCTCCCACACGAGTGAGGCACCGTTTGTATTGGGAGACCCGGGGGAACGCTGGGTGGTAGGAAATTTGTGTCAGCCCGGTGATGCCACAACTTTCCCACACAAAAATGTGTGAAAAAGGTGATTTGTTCAGCTAAATTTGAGGTTTGCAGGGCATTCTGGGTAAGGAAACTTTGGGGGATCCACGCAAGCTATACCTCCCTGGAATCCCCCGGGTGTCTGGTTTTCAGAAATGTGTGGGTTTGGTAGGTTTCCCTAGGTGCCGGCAGAGCTAGGGTTCAAAAACTACAGCTAGGCACTTTGCTAAAAAGGGTTCATTTTTCACTAGGAAATTGAGGTGTGTCCACGATGAGTTTTGCGCCGTTTCCTGTCGCGGGCACTAGGCCGACCCACACAAGTGAGGTACCATTTTTATCTGAAGACTTTGGGGAACACGGGGTGGGTGGAAATTTGTGGATCCACGCAGATTCCAGAACTTTCCACCACAGAAATGTGGGGAAAATGTGTTTTTTTGGGCAATTTTTTAGGTTCGCAAGGGATTCAGAGTAGCAGAACCTGGTGGGAGGCAGTCAAGTCACCCCATCCTGGATTCCCCTGGGTGTCTAGTTTGCAAAAAAGTATAGGTTTGCTAGGTTTCCCTAGGTGCCGGCAGAGCTATGGTTAAAAAACGACAGCTAGGCACTTTGCCAAAAAAGGGTCATTTTTGACAGCGAAATTGAGGTGTGTCCACGTTGCGTTTTGCGCCGTTTCCTGTCGCGGGCACTAGGCCGACCCACACAAGTGAGGTACCATTTTTCTCCAAAGACTTTGGGGAACGCGGGGTGAATGGAAATTTGTGGATCCACGCAGATTCCAGAACTTTCCACCAGAGAAATGTGGAGAACATGTGTTTTTTTGGCAATTTTCTAGGTTTAAAAGGGATTCTGGGTAACAGAACCTGGTGGGAGGCAGTCAAGTCACCCCATCTTGGATTCCCCTGGGTGTCTAGTTTTCAACAATGGATAGGTTTGCTAGGTTTCCCTAGGTGCCAGCAGAGCTATGGTTCAAAAACTACAGCTAGGCACTTTGCCAAAAAAGGGTCATTTTTCACAGCGAAATTGAGGTGTGTCCACGTTGCGTTTTGCGCCGTTTCCTGTCGCGGGCACAAGGCCGACCCACACAAGTGAGGTACAATTTTTCTCGGCAGACTTTGGGGAACACGGGGTGGGTGGAAATTTGTGGATCCACGCAGATCCCAGAACTTTCCACCAGAGAAATGTGGAGAAAATGCGTTTTTTGGGCAATTTTTTAGGTTTGCAAGGGATTCTGGGTAACAGAACCTGGTTAGAGGCAGTCAAGTCACCCCATCCTGGATTCCTCTGGGTGTCTAGTTTTCAAAAATGTAATGGTTTGCTAGGTTTCCCTAGGTGACGCCAGAGCTATGGTTAAAAAACTACAGCTAGGCACTTTGCCAAAAAAGGGTCATTTTTCTCTGTGAAATTGAGGTGTGTCCACGTTTCGTTTTGCACCATTTCCTGCCGCGGGCACTAGGCCGACCCACACAAGTGAGGTACCTTTTTTTCTCTGAAGACTTTGGGGAACGCGGGGTGGGTGGAAATTTGTGGATCCACACAGATTCCAGAACTTTCCATCAGAGAAATGTGGGGAAAATGTGTTTTTTTGGGCAATTTTTTAGGTTTGCAAGGGATTCTGGGTAACAGAACCTGGAGGGAGGCAGTCAAGTCACCCCATCCTGGATTATCCTGGGTGTCTAGGTTTAAAAAATGTATAGGTTTGCTAGGTTTCCCTAGGTGACGGCAGAGCTATGGTTAAAAAACTACAGCTAGGCACTTTGCCTAAAAAGAGCCATTTTTCGCAACAAAATTGAGGTGTGTTCACGTTACGTTTTGTGCCATTTCCTGTCGCGGGCACTAGGCTGACCCACACAAGTGAGGTACCATTTTTCTTGGAAGACTTTGGCGAACGCGGGGTGGGTGGAAATTTGTGGATCCACGCAGATTCCAGAACTTTCCACCAGAGAAATTGGGGAAAAGGCGTTTTTTGGGCAATTTTTTAGGTTTGCAAGGGATTCTGGGTAACAGAACCTGGTAGGAGGTAGTCAAGTCACCCCATCCTGGATTCCCCTGGGTGTCTAGTTTTCAAAAATGTATAGGTTTGCTAGGTTTCCCTAGGTGCCGGCAGAGCTATGGTTCAAAAACTACAGCTAGGCACTTTGCCAAAAAAGGGTCATTTTTCACAGCGAAATTGAGGTGTGTCCACCTTACGTTTTGCGCCGTTTCCTGTCGCGGGCACTAGGCTGACCCACACAAGTGAGGTACCATTGCAAATATTTGCTGTTTCTAAACTCTATATTTTGTTCCCATTTCAGAAATACATAGGTGTCTTTCATACCGATTTTTCCATGTACACATATTAACAGAATAATTACTATATACCCGGTACATAATAGAAAACCATTGCAAGTTGCTGCTCAGTTTTTGGCTCTGGGTTCGTCGGGTTCTTGGTGAACCTACAAGTCCTATATATCCCCACAACCAGTAATGTCCAGCGGATGTAACGGTATATTGCTTTTAAAGAGCTGTCAAAATTAGAAGAAGTTACAAGTGAAAACATTGACACAAAAGGCGCTTTTTTTTCAACAAATTTTCAATTTATCCTATATTTAACTGTTAGTTTCTATAAAGAAACCTTGATGGATCTACACAAATGACCACTTGCTGAATTCATAATTTTATCTACTAAAATGTATAGCTTTCCAGGATCCATTTTTGCTTTTGTACCCATTTCTACCATTAATGGAAGGAGGTTGAAAGCACAAAAAATAGCAAAAATAGGCTATGTCCCAGAAAAATGCCAAAACTGTGGAAAACATTTTGGGTTTCTGACATAAGTCTGGTATCCCCTAAAAGCTGGGAAAATGGTGATTTCAGGCCCACAAACCCTTTTTTGATAACATTTGCAGGGAAAAACCCAGATGCTTTCATTTGCAGCCCGTTTTTCCCATTTTCCCCCCAAAAAACTAAATTTTGCTGTATTTTGGCTAATTTCTGTGACCCCTTCAGGGGAATCCACAAACCCTGAGTACCTTCAGAATTCCCATGATGTTGGAAGAAAAGGACGCAAATTTGGAGTGGATACCTTATGTGGTCAAAAAGTTACAGGGGCCTCAGCGCGCACTGCCCCAAATAGCCAAAAAAGGGCGTGGCACAGGAGGGGGAAAAGGCCTGGCAGCGAAGGGGTTAATGTGCTTGGGCGGCGGTGTGACTGGTCTTGTGTGTGTTAAGTATCAAAGATATGTGAATGGCCTGTAAGGCAGTTGGTGCCTTGATGTGGCTTTACATGCTCATGAGCTGTGAGTCATTGATTCCTTTTTTTGACCTTTCAATTATTAACAGTGTATTTCATTTTTGTGAATCTCTTCTTAATAAAATATAAATTTTTAACCTTTCACTCATCCTCGTGCCAAATCCAACCAGTATGTGGGTGTACTTGAGGAATAGATGGATGGGCAGTAATATTTTCTTTTCTGTTGTTCTCTGTCAAGGTGTACATTGTCTCTAGGGAAAATCTACCAACTCTAGACCTCTACACGAAACATCCAGGGGAGTGCAGAGTGGTGTGTCTCTAATGGATCCCAACAAGTTTTCTAACCCACAATGCCCTGCAAACTTCAAAATGTGGCTAAAGTCACTCACTTTCCTTGCATTACTGTGCCATATTCTTCCAGAATCAAAAGGAAACCACATATTTATTACTCCCAGTGTTCCCTCAGGTATCCCGATAATAATTCTACCTCACTTTTGTGGGTGGGCCAAGTGTCTGCAACAGGAAAGGGTCCAAAACATATCAGGGTGGGCTGACCTATGTGGCTCTAATCACGTTTTCATACCCAGAATCCCTTGCAAACCTCAAACTTTGACAAAAAACGTATTTTCTTAATGTGTCTGTGATGGAAAGTTCTGGAATCTGTGAGGAGCCACAAACTTTCTTCTACCCAGCATTTCCCCAGGTCTCTCAATAAAAATGATAACTCACTTGTGTGGGTAGGCCTAGTACCAGAGACAACAAACGACCCAAAACGTTTTGTGGAGACATCAAAATTATATATCACAAAACAACCTGGTTTTTCAAGGGGTTCACCTGAGTTTTTAGTCCCCAGCTCGGAGGCCATCTAGGGAAACCTACCATACCCTGATAGTTCTGAAACTTAGACACCCAGTTGTGGGTGAGCCAAGTGCCTGCAACAGGGAAGGGCTCAAAACATATTGTGGAGACATCAAAATAATCTATCACAAAACAACCTGGTTTTGCAAGGGGGCACCTGCGTTTTTGGTCCCAAGCTCTACTGTCATCTAGGAAAACCTACCAAACACAGACATTTCTAAAAATGAGACACCCGGGGGAGTCCAGGGACATGTGGCTTCTGTGGATCCCCAAAGTTTTCTTACCCAGATTCCCCAGCAAACCTCAAATTTAGCTAAAAAATCATATTTTCCTCACTCTTCTGACAGTTGGGGTACCATTTTTATCGCAAGACTAGGGGAAATGCTGGGTAGAAGGAATGTTGTGGTTCCTTGCAGATTACATAACTTTCCATCACAGAAATGTGAGTGAAATATGAGAAACTCGCTGAGTGTAGGCACCATGCTCCCCATTTTGGAGACCTCCACACTTCACAGCAGTCATGGTGACAAGGATTACCTGGTACGGCCCTTGCCAATGAGGTTCCAGACAACTCTTTCATAAATGCTTTTTCACTAGGACTCAGTCGCCATGGCTGAGGTCATGGAACCGCTCCTGGTGAGGTGGGACTGTGGCAGGTTCAACCTGATGAGACACAGAATGCACCACATCAGCCAGTTCTTTGCAGTAATGAAGCATTAGATCATGAGTAACAGTCACAAGCACATTTACAGGCACATCTAGCAACCTCATTGCACTGACCATGATGATCTCATGGGGGAGAATCCAGTCCGTCGATCAGGTATGCTGGAAAGACTCATCAACACCAGCAGCAAAGCATCAGGCCACTTCAAAGACATATAAGCACACACTTTTGCAAGCCTGTATTTCAAAGTCTCATTGACCTGCTCCACCAGCCCCAAAACCTGATAACTGTTAATACAATGCAGTCTCTGTTCAACTTGTAAAGCATTGCACAACATCCTCAGGATTTCATTATTAAAGTGTGTGCCTCAGTCAGACTCCAAAGAAGTCAGGAAGCCAAATCTAGGTGCTAACTCTCTCAAAAGCTTTGCTACTGTGGGACTATCATTTCTTCTTGTGGGATATGCCTCAATCTATTGTCAAAAGATACACATCAACCAACAAGTACCTCAATCCATTTCACACAGGCATCTCAATCAAGTCCAACTTCATCCTGTTGAAAGGACCTTCTGACCTCCCTATGTGACTCAGTGTTACTGCAGTCCCTTTCCCCTAAATTATTCTTTTGAAACACTACACAACTGTGGCACAGTACTTCATCCATCAACCTAAATGTTGGATTAAACCAAGTCTGCCTAAGTAAACAGACCATCACATCCCTTCGTACATGAGTAGAACCATGATAATGGCAGGTCGTCGGGGGTAATAGGCTGTTTGGCAACATGACTCTCCTGTCTGCTGAAACCCAGATCTCATCCTCATCTTTCTTGCACAACCTGCTTTAACCCGACTCTGCTGTTCTGCCTCTGACACTTCTTCCTGAAAATTCTTGACTTCCTCTAATGTATAAGATGTAGTTAACAAAAGGTTATAGTTGGTTTTGTCTGTTCCCTCATTTGTATACGCTCCATTAAAGGTATAAGAATAGTAACTGTATCTTTTGTCAATGGTCACATAGTTACCCCCTTAAAATGCTGCACACTTAACAACATGGATTTAGGCCCAGATCTCTGTACTGGGTTGAATGTATGACATTGTTCTGCATTCTGTCCATCAATTGTTGTTTTTGCATTTGTCCCCGAGTGGGACGGGTATGCTCAGATGTGAGTCCCGTGCTCTCCATGCCACTGGAATCAAGCTATCCTGGCTGAAGAGGGGTGAAACCCCGAAACCGGTCCTAGGATGCTTGTTTCCAGTCCAGGGAGGACCTGACTTGGCAGTTCGGGCTGGACTGTTCCCATGAGGCACAGGGTCAAGACTGATTTGCATATGGCTGGGTTCAAACTGGAACGGCATGGTGAGCAAAAAAACGATGGATTTAGGCCCAGATCTCTGTACTGGGGTGAATGTATGACATTGTTCTGCATTCTGTCCATCAATTGTTGTTCTTGCATGTGTCACCCCGAGTGGGACAGGTATGCTCAGACGTGAGTCCCGTGCTCTCCATGCCACTGGAATCAAGCTATCCTGGCTGAAGAGGGGTGAAACCCCGAAACCGGTCCTAGGATGCTTGTTTCCAGTCCAGGGAGGACCTGACTTGGCAGTTCGGGCTGGACTGTTCCCATGAGGCACAGGGTCAAGACTGATTTGCATATGGCTGGGTTCAAACTGGAACGGCATGGTGAGCAAAAAAACAATGGATTTAGGCCCAGACTCTGTACTGGGGTGAATGTATGACATTGTTCTGCATTCTGTCCATCAATTGTTGTTTTTGCATTTGCACACTTAACAACAGCACGCATTGTGAGCATCTGCAATGCTTCAATAAGTTTTAGTACTTGCTCCCCATTCCAAATGGCGAACCCGAGGAGGTCATAAATCCGCTCTGGAACCATAACTGTCTGAAAACATGAATGGCACCGAAACTGTACACACACAACCCTGTTAATACTCACTACTCCGCTGTTACCACTCCACCACAAACTACTGGAGCTCCGCTGATCCTCCAAATCGAACTATGGGTTCTGGGACTAGGACTGGAATTGTAACAATTCTCATTTAAAACCTCCTAACTCCCTATATCGGGACCTAAATCGCCCTCTGCTACCATTTGAGAAAACGTCGAACATGGACTCCTTCCTGGCCCCTGCAATGGAAAGTTGCAAGTGCCTGAGGAATAAAAGGAGTTAGGATTCACCACAATTTACCAATTGTAGTGTAACCCTTATGGTCACAAAGTAAAGCGCAGAGTCGATTGGTGGGATTTAAGTATGGATTTATTATAAATTCAGAGCCAAGCTGGTATAAATCAATAGCAGAAACTTAGTATAAAAATACAGAATCACTAGAGGATAGCCAAAATAGCAAATAAAATTGATCCTCAATAAGAGAAAGCAAATGAGGAATCCAGTAGTCTCTATGCAAAAAATAAGAAATAAGTTCTGGTGAATAGATTGAAAGTTTCGATCCACTTATTTATGCCTGGGGTTGTCTAATATGATCTACTAAACCCTATTCTAACTGTGAATCAGAGAACCCCTATTTAATAAGGGAAGCAGAGAAAGGTGTCAGCATAGCAGAACTGATGTAGAAGTTCTTAAAGTAAATAATATTTTATAGCATGAAGCCACACAACAGAGATGTTGCAAATAGATCTATACCTCTAGAGTCTAATTGGAAATCTGAAAAAGGTTAAGTGCAATGCCTAATTATACCCCCCAAAAGAACCTCCAAGAATCTCATGTCAATATCCAATTATTTCTCATCTTCAAACAAACAACCTCGGCAACTACACTCAAGATTTCTTTCCTTTGGTCTACACATTAAAACATCCTCTGATTGCTCTTGTCTGCTTATTCAGCTCAGACAGTAGTCCTACCACCAGTCATTAGATCTTGTTACCCTTGTCAAAAGATACTCCTTTCAAGCCCCACTATCTCTTTCACACAATCTGCCTTTCTTAACAGCGAGCTACAGAGAGAAATACACTGCATCCAAAGCAAGCATTCACGTTAAAAGTTAAATATTGCAAAATCCAAAAGCTCAAGGCCTTTGGTCAACTTTAGCAGGGCAAGCATTTCAGTACATATTTTAAATGCATGATTACAGACATATTTTCAGTTACAAATATAAATGCAGAGCATTATTCAAATTGATTAATTTTCAGTTATAATATAGGTGGAGATTATCATTCAAAGCAATACACAATATAAGGAATACAATGTTATTCAAACTGCAGAAATATATATGTGAACAAGACCACGGACGTGGTTGAAACATGTCGTTCTTTTCTGCTGTGCAGTTAAAAACATTCCTGCATATGATCAGTGGGCTTGTGGAAACTTCTTTTCCTTAGTGTCCGTAACGTTTGGCTATATATATATATATATATATGTATATATATCACCTACTGCCGGTCACCAGTAGGTAGTTATAGTTAAGACCAAGTTTCCATAGGAAGAGCATTTTTTGTTTTGCTTATAACTTTGGCGTCGTTTGATGAATCTTCATGATATGTTCCAAACTAATTCTTTGTTCATATCAGTTCCTATGTTGAACGTTTGGGGGTGATTTGTCAAGCGGGGGGCCGAGAAAAAAGGGGGGTCCCAAAACGTGTTTTCTCCATGTTAATTTCCATAGGAAACTTAAGACAAGGCTACAGGTCGAACGGGTGAACGGAATTACCCCAAATTTGGCAGGGAGAAGGGTCTTGGTCTAGAAAGCACGCTTTTGTTTATTTGGTGTAAATCCGTTCAGTAGTTTTGGAGAAATATCGAAATTTACAGATATAGACATTTGGGAATTCTGCCTTCTGATTGGCTGAGGCGTTGCACGAGCTTGCTGCTTATTGCCTGCTAGCGGTGCGAGCGGTTGCAACTAGGAAGTGTTCGCAGCTATTTTGGGATTCTGTTGAAGCGAGTAAGGGGAAAAAAGGGCAAAAAGAGTAGGAAAGAGGAGGGTAGGAGCGCTGTGAGGTCTGTGGGGTGGTTCGGGTGTGCTACACAGAGAGTGTGAAGCAATGTATTCACCCCTACTGGTGTGAAAGTGCTGTTTTGCCCATAGTCAGATAGTGCTGAGGTGAGGTGCCGGTACATTCGGGGATGAAACCGTGAGCTGATTGCTGTAAACTGATGTGCTCTGGGCGCTGTAGGATACTGGCCACTGTAGCATAGCTGTGCAAGTGGTGTTAGTATGGGTTTAGAGTATAGCGGTGTAAGCTCTGTGGGGTGGTTAGGGTGTGCTATACAGGGAGTGTCAGTAAAGTATTCACCCTTAACGATGTGAAAGTGCTGTTTTGACCAGAGTGAGATGGTGCTGACGTGAGGTGCCAGTACACTTGGTACAGCAAGTCCGAAGAGTGAAACGGGGTCTTGATCCCACAATGTACGATCTTAGAACTGTATCTGAGAGTGGAGATGAAGGTACTCCCTTCGAACAGGTGCAACCAACTCTACATCCCAAAAGTGGAACGGTGTCTTGAACCCAAAATGGACCATGTACGATATTACGTGCTGCTTGGTTTTCACAGAACTCCCTCCGTTGAGCTGCATCAGACTCTGTGCTTCCGTAGCTAAGTGCTGCACATGATTATTGGGGTTGGGTGACTGCAGTCGGTGGAGTACACCGCGGTACAGCAGGTCCGAGCAGTGGAACGGGGTCTTGATCCCACAATGGACGATGTCAGAACTGTATCTGAGAGTGGACATTAAGGTACTCCCTGCAACCAGGTGCAAGCAACTCTAGGTCCCAACAGTGGAACGGTGTCTTGATCCCAGAATGGACAATGTCTGATATTACTTGCTGCTTGGTTTTGACAGAACTCCCTCCATTGAGGTGCATCAGACTCTGTGCTTCCGTAGCTAACTGTTGCACATGATTATTGGGCTTTGCTAACTGCAGTCGGTGGAGTACACCGTGGTACAGCAGGTCGGAACAGTGAAATGGGGTCTTGATTCTGTGATTGAGGATGTCAGAAGTTAAAGTTTGTGATGATTTGTGTGTACCCCCTCCAATCAGGTGCAACCAACTGCGTGCTTCCGAATGCAACGGCATGTGGCAGTGAGGCATTAATGACCACTGCCTCTGGCCTACACTGCGGGCAGCAGGGCTCACAATTCAGATTGAGTGGTGATTGTTTAATTACAGAATCCAGTAGGCAACTAACTACAACGTCAATTGAAATATACACAATAGCCTTTTAGTATACTTGCTTGAAGAATTTTTTAAAGATGACTTATAGGTCTAGTACAATGACCAAATTCTTCCTGGTAGTGGTAAAGAACACTGAATAACAGTGTACACAGTGGACAGCAGAGATAGCAATTCAAATTGTTTTGATTTATTTATTGCAGAGTTTTGTGTAATTTATGTGGTTGTATTTTGTGAAGAGGAAGTGAGAAAAAGTATTCATGGAAGACTGTGCTCACTACTGCCTTCAATTTACACTGCAGACAGCAGTGTTCACAATTCAGATTGAGTCGCTATTGTAGATGACGCAGTCCTGTAGGCAAAAGACATTGCTCCAGTGCGCTCTGTCGGCACCACGCATACGCATCATCACAGGGTCCGCACACGGTTTTTGTTGCTTTGCGTATGGCAAACTGGGCAGCTAAGGTCAATGCCACGTGGCTATGGGCCCTTGCTGACGGCTCTCTGGCCTGCACTGCAGACAGCAGTGTTTACAATTCTGATTGAGTCGCTATTGCAAATGATGTAGTGTTGAAGGCAACAGACATTGCTTCCTAGTACGGCCCGCCCGCAGCACGCATCATCGCTGGCTGTGAACATGCTGAATGCTTTTGATGTGGCTATCTAAGTGCACTAGACCTGATGGACCCTTTATGATACAATCTTTTTGTGTATTATTTCAGATCTACTGCCTGTATCTTAGAATACCACAAGTTATGGTTCTTTTATGGTAGTATCCTTTCTGTATTATTTCACATCTAGTGTCCCTACATTACTGCAGCACAAACTATTAACCCTTTTATTATTTAATCTCTGTGTGTGATCCATTGATTACTGTTTTAGTTGATGCTAGCAGCAACCATTCCCGGAGGGCTGGTTTACACTCACCCCACACGCATCCAGCACAGACATCACTGGAAATAGGAGTCGAGCACATGTGCCCGTGCCCACTTCCACTATCTATCTGTGTCCGTGTATCCATTATCTATGCATGATAATGCCCCTGGGCCGTACCACATTACACTGTGCTGTGGACAGCGTATGCAACCATGTCACCTCTGGCATTGGGGAAAAGTTCTGTTATTCAGCTTTTAGATGCATGGCTATCACAGGCTACTTTGCAGAGCATGAATATTGATGAAGATGATGGTTGCATGTTGTGTGTAGTGTCAGATATGTGTCATAGCAAAAGGTTTTCAAAAAAGCTCTGTAAGCAGAAGAGGAGTCTCCCATCAAACGCTGTCGAGAGAATGGCTTAAATGGGTGGGGTCCTCCAACTGTTACAATGGGAAACGTTATGAACCAATCAAATGCTTTTCTTTAAGGTCACATGGCAATCGCGCACCGAGCGCGTAAGCAGGCCGCACCCGACGCGGTTTTGAGAAAATATTACCATAATATACGTTTATTACAGTTAGAAATATATAAATGTTTAAAATATTTTAGATTATCGCTTGTTCTCATATACACTTTAAACTTATATAGATATAGTTTTGAGACCAAAATAAAATGAGGGAATTGCATTCCCGGTGCAACACCATACGTCTATGACGTAACACAGGGCCTGGCAGCGTGCACTCGTCACATACGCAACGCGCAGTGGGCGTGACCCTATGCGTACTTGACGTAAGGCGCAGCTTGGTACTGCGTACCCCTCGCATACCAAAATAGCAGCTGGCACAACCACATATGTATATGATGTTACGTGGGAAGCGGTGCCACAAACCCGTTGGATACGAAATGCGCATCCTTTGCGAGTTTAGCAATATGGCGGATAGGATTCGCGTGCTGGTGGAGCTTGGTACACTACTGGAACGGGACTTCAGTTTTCTAAAGAAAAACAATATACATACTTTTTTTGTAGATATAAAACATTACATATTTTTCAAATAAAAAAAGGATAATAGAGTTCCAAAATATTTTAAAAAAATAGAAAAAATATAGGTTTTATAAATATTAAAATATGAAATTAACATTTAAAAAAACCTTTGAAATTCACAAAAAAACATAGGTTTTACAGACGTTATAGTTAGGAATTAGCATTTAAAAAGCCTTAAAAATTCACTGAAAAAAACATAGGTTTCAGGGACGTTATAATTACTTGGACATTTGACTCATATAAAACCAGAGAAATTCGCCTGTTATAGTTAGTTGAGCTAACTATAACTCGCGCGCCCGTAATGCACTGATGATGACATCACATATTACATCACTCATGACATGGTCAGTGACATCACTGATGACATCACTGATGAAATCTCAAATGACATCACTGATGACATTACTGATGACATCTTCCACCTGATAATCTGATGCACATACTGATGGCCTAATATAAACCTTGATACACGCACTCTAAAATACAGACTACTATTTTTGAAACCATACACACAACAATGCCAGCTACTACATACCACCCACTATTTCCTAGGTCTACACTCACATCCACTCACTTATACATGCAGTTACTCATCAAACGAGCACTATAATATGCACTCATACACCTACACATACAGTCACAGTCTGCCACTCATCCATAGAGTTACTCACACACCTAGTCAGTCATGCAAAGAATCAATCACATACCCATTTACTCATGTATACAGTTACACACACCAACTGCATTGTTTATACACACACCACATCACTTATTTATGCAGATACTAATACGTACTTACTGTCTTATACAATCACTGATACAAGCAGACACTTTTTTATACAGCCACTCTTTCAAATAACTTACTCTCACGTATAGTCATTTATATACTCCAACAGTCACATATACTGCCTTAAAACATATGTAGTTACTCACACATATATCAGTGAGACATTCATTCACTCACCAACACACCCATACACACACTAACTCACCCATACAGCCCTTCCCAGATGTAGTTTTGAATCCATACAACCAGTGAATCACCTACTCAGACATGCATGCACAGAGTCAAACACCCCCCCACCCACCCACACAGACACTCAGGCACTCATACAGATACTCAGACAACAAATCAATAACCCATATAGACACTGATGTAGCTACTCACCAACCCATGCAGCCGCTTATACACCAACTGAGACACTAATACAGACATTCATACAGTTTAGCCACTAACCCATACATTCAGTAACACATGTTCAATCACTCACTTATACAGTCAGTCACGCACCTACTAAATAATCCATTCAAGGACCTGTAAATTCCTTCTTTCTTCAATACACCTTGGCATAGATATATATGAAAAATATTTAAATTTTACAGAAACACACATTCACTGGATGATGTCATGAGTGATGTCATCAGTAATGTAATCAGTAATGTCATCAGTGATTTCACTGACCATGTCATGAGTGATGTAATATGTGACATCATCACCAGTGCATTGCGGGCGCGCGGGTTATAGTTAGCTCAACTAACTATAACGGGCGAATTTCTCTGGTTTTATATGAGTCAAATGTCCAACTAACTATAACGTCCCTGAAACCTATGGTTTTTCAGTGAATCTCTAAGGTTTTTTAAATGCTAATTCTTTACTATAACGTCTGTATAACCTATGGGTTTTTTCAGTGAATATATATATATATATATATATATATATATATATATATATATATATATATATATATATATATATATATATTACCTACTGGCAGTCGTTATAGTTAGGACCTAGTTACCATAGGAAAATTGTAACATTCTTTTCCCAATAACTTTGGCGCCGGATGATATATCTTTATATATATGTATATATATATATATATATATCCACAAGAAGCAAAAGCGCTTCCCTGTTTCCGGAGCCCCAAGCCCTTCAGGGCGGCCTCACTACATGGGCATGGAGCAGCCCAAAACACCACACTGGAAAAACAAAATGTGAGGCCCAATACCTTGGATTTGGCTTTATTTCAAAAGTCTTTAAAGAGCGCCTGTTTCCTGTGGTCCAACCTTTCGGCTGGTTGCCTTGCTCATGGACAGGAATGCAAGCGCCCGGGTGCGCTCAGTCATGATTTGTAGAGTGAATCAGGTGACTGCAATCGCCAATACTACAGGTCCCATAGTTCACTGTGCATGTTGGTTAAATACTTGTTGGCAGTCCATAGTTGTTTGTTGCCTCAATGGCAATTGTTATTTTGCACAAGCACTGGTGTTATTGAGGACTCATTTCCTGCAGTCAGGTGAGTTGTTTCAACCTTGCAAGTATTCTTAAGTTGTGATGATCAAAGCGGGAGGTTATCCCTTCTGAATCCCTTCCACGCGCCATTCCTTTTTGCTAATGTAGCTCTCCCACATGGGTCAGGGGCATGTGTGGACTGGGCTCCTCAATTAATATCCACAAGATATATATGTATTTATTTATTTATATATTTTTGAACTGCAACTCGTTATTATTGTAAAGGAAGCATTAATATTCAAACTCATATAAATGTCGAGATTACACAGTAGGTGTGTCAAGCTCTTACTGAGTTTTCTGCGGAAACAGCATGCGAGAATATATATTCTCAACTCCCCCCACCTATCGTTTCCAATGTTGTCAAAGTAACAATGGTAGATTGGGGGAATATGAGAAAAAGAGCAGGTCCAACGCTGTTTTCCTAGTCACATGGTGGTGATTCAGATAAGCAGGAGTATTCCTAATGAAGACAGCAAGGTCAAGGGTAAGATATATCTAAAACAGATCTTCAGTGAATACAACAAACAGTGTAAAAAGCAGCTATGTAAATACCTTAGTAATTCCCCTCTTCCATAGGGCGACCCAATTGTTGGGGTGGAATATGGTGATGCTATATAGGGAGATGTATGTTAGTAACTTGTTCTCTGTTCCAACTCAATATGATAAAAGCCAACATATATTAGTTACACCCACCTGATTAGTGTAACAGCTTACTTACATAAGGAAAATATAACTGAAGAGAAAACGCTAGCTAGCTGCTAGCACAGGCCCATAAAATACCTAGGGGCAGATTTATGTTGCCTGGTGCATCTCTGCAAATCAGCAGGGATGCGCCAGGAAAGATGCAGCACGTAAGTTTACCCTTGCGCCACCCACGATGCACCGCATTTACAATGCAGCACATCATGGCGCAGGAATAAACAGATGCGTGTCGCATCCGGGGCGTAAAGTTGGCGCAGTGCTGAAGTAGTGACACGCAACTCCAGCACTCTTCCAACTTGTCCTATCTGTAACGTGGTGCGTCAAGCCTTACGCCTGCTTCAAGCAGGCGCAGGGTTTTGACGCATCAGCGTTGGAAAAGTGACTCAGTGAAATCTTGTAGATTTCACGGAGTCACTTTTCAGGGGCGTTCCTGCGACAGAACGCCCCCCCCTGCGTAGAACCGCCCACATGAAACCTGATGAAGGTTTCATGGCGCAGGGCTTTACACCGTGACGCATCTCCATAGATGCGTCACAATGTAAATAGGGCGCAATGTGGCGCAGGGTTTACGCCGCCGCCGCTTCACAAAAGTGACCCAACGGCGGCGTAAAAGTGGCGCAAGTCCAACATAAATCTGCCCCCCAGAGTATTCCTTACTTCAGGAATTCAGTAATTAACAGAACTTCTTTATCTTTTCTAGGAACTCCATAAATTAACAGGATTAGGCAGATCTCCAAAAAGCGTAGGAAACAGTATTAAAAGAAACAATAATGTTGAACACTAAGCATATGCAGGAACATCAACAAGTTAAGAGGATTAATCTCTTTCATAGGACTTCCGGACTCACATGCAGCCATGAAGGAAACTTTC